>NC_083710.1:69628571-70300000 GCF_033118175.1 Dama dama
AGCCTCGCTGTTTCCATGGCCTGCCTGCAGCCCTCCTTCTCATGGCTCTACTCAAAAGACTTTTGGACATACTCTTCAGAATTTTTTTATACTTACGTTTGGGAAATCTAATTCTTAATGAGAATAAAGAGATCTATGTCATTTCTGGAGGCTCCCCTTCTATGCTATGGATCTGGAAGGTATACATTCTAGGTTGGGTTGCTATTTCAGTTATTTGAAGAAGTAAAATGTGCCTTTGTCTATCTTTGACCTGAATCCATGAGAAAATAAATATATATTTAATAGGGAATGTTTCTGTAGTAGTCGATGGTCAGGAAATTTTTAATAAATATCATTCACACGAAAGAAAAATTTATGCAAAATCTGTACCCCAGGAATGTACATGTTTGTAGTAAATACTAATTGCCTGTGCAGAAATCGAAAGTCTACTTTGGGAAATACTGGGTGCATCAAATGTAGGTGTTTATCTCCTGATGACCATATTGTTTTGAATATATAATTGAGGCTAAGTGTTTCATGAATTGGTCAACTGAATAATACCAGCTTACAGATATGTGGGCAAATAGCAGACCTAGAGCAAAATACTAAATTTCTAGTTTAGTTAGTGGCAAAGGCATTTACAGCCTTTTTACATTATAAAAGCCTGTGTAACTGTTAAGAGGACTCCTGAAAGAAAGAGACAGAGAGACAGAAAGCAGAGAGAATTATTCAAGCCTTCAGTACTGAACATCTCTGTGTGTCTGTGAATACTATTACTCGGTATATAGTTTGTGTGTGACATCACTAACAGGGAAAATTGTTCTCAAGAGTTCTGGGCTGATTAGAAATCCAGACAGTAACTGGTTCTTTGCCTCATGTAAACTAGAACATCAGTATGGGGAATAAAGAACAAATGAAATTTTTCCTGAAATCACAGGCCCGTTTTTTCACGTGCTGTGCTTCGTCGCTCCGTTGTGTCTGACTCTTTGTGACCCCATGGACTGTAGTCTGCCAGGCTTCTCTGTCCAGGAGGATTCTCCAAGCAAGAACACTGGAGGGGGTTGCCATGCCCTCCTCCAGGGGATCTTCTCAACCCAGGGATCGAAATCGAGCCCAGGTCTCCCACAATGCAGGCAGATTCTTTACTGTCTTATGTTTTTCCATAAGAGAAAAAAAAAAAAAAAGGAAGAAGGAAGACGCAAAATTATTTAGTTGGAATTTGAAGGGCAATTGCTCTTTTTATTTTTCCTGTACTAAAAAATTATCATAAGACACTGTCTATTTTTTCAAGCGCTGGGGCCTCCTGCAGCTTAGAATTGTGCTGGCCTCCTCTGGTTCCCAGGATTCTGATTGATCTCAGCTGTCTTGTTTTGATTCAGTAGCTCCCAGAATAATCCCAAATGTACATCATCACAGGGCTATGAAGCGACATAATTATTGAGGAGGTGGGTGCTATTTTTCTTTCTGTACATGTTTTGACATTATTCTGGGCATTATTTGATGCATGAAGTAGGCTTTACATAAGTAATAAAAAAAGCTGTTTTGCTTTTATTGTCACTTGGTTTTTAATCCCTATAATAAAACAATACCACAGAATGAATGCTCCAAAACTGAAACAAAGATAAAAGAGTAAAATGGGATCTCGAAAAGCCAAAAATGCATTCATTTTACATAATGTGATCATTAAGTAAATTTTGTGGAAATTTCTTTTTACAACAAAGAAATAGATTCAAATTTATTGTAGCACTTTCCGTAGATGGCACATAAAGATACTTGTGTCAAAAATGAGATATTTGTGTAGATAAATGAAGACTCTGAGCAGAGAAATTAAACATGTAGTTTTAATTTTTATTAAAGAACCCTCAACTATGGTTTCACTGAAACTGGATAAATATTGCAACATAGAGAGGGAAAGATCTTGTTTAATTGCATCTGTTAGGTTGGTCAAAAAGTTCATTTGATTTTTTCCATAACATTGTATGGAAAAACTAGAACATGGGCAAACTAATAGGCATATCTAAAATCTAGTTCTACAAGTTAAAGCAAAAACTAAAAATATTTTTTTTCTTTAAATCATTAGCTGCATGTGTATTTTTTTAAATGAGGCAAGGGGCAATATCTTGATAAGTATCTCTGACTCTATTTGTGTAATTAGATATAAGCCTAAAGATGGCATCTCCAATTGAATAACATTTCTTGCCTTCAAATAACAGGAAAATCAAAGTAACTGTGACTGAATCCAAATAAAATCTATTTTCTTATCCAAATAAAGCCCAGCTGTTACCAGTACAGAGTTGACACCATAATTCTGTAATCAATAAGAACAGCCCAAGCTCTGCCATCTCCACACGTGGCTACTTAAGGGTCCAAGAGATTGATTGAACTCTTTAAAGGAGATTAAACCATCACATCTCCTTTCCAGCTAGGAGGAAAAAAATCTCAAAGAGTGTCATTTGTTTTCCTCTTTTTTATGCAAGGCAAGCAAGTCAATGGAGTTTTTTAGTCTCATTAGTCATCTTTTAATTTTATTTTATTACTACCAGATAGACAACAGATCCTTGTAGGGTAAAGGCATGAATTGATCTCCTACTCAAACCAGTTTCACTTTGAAGAACAAAGCAGGGATGTCCCAGGTAGTCCAGTGGTTGAAACTTGGGCTTCCAATGCAGGGGTGCCAGTTCAATCCTTGGTCTGGGAGCTAAGATCTCACATGCCTGGCTGCAGAAAAAAAAACAACAACAAAAACATATCACAGAAACAGGATTGTAACAAATTCAATAAAGGCTTTAAAATGAGCCACATCAAAAAGTAAGAAATTTTACATGAAACAAATTTGAATGTAGCATGGCATCATTTAGGCTTCCCACATAGCACTAGTGGTAAAGAACCCACCTGCCAATGCAGGAGACGTGAGAGACGTGGGTTGGATCCCTGGGTCAGAAAGATCCCCTGGAGGAGGAAATGGCAACCCACTCCAGTATTCTTGCCTAGAGAACCCCACAGATAGAGGAGCCTGGCGGGCTACAGTCCATAGGGTCTCAGAGTCAGACACAACTGAAGTGACTTAGCATACATGCAAGTGGCATCATTTTAACATCAATTTTTTATTTTATTTTTTTGTTGTTTATGTGGTTTTTTGTTTTTGTAATTTATGTCATTTACACCTAGAGTTTCCTAAACAAAACTTAGTTTTGTTTTATTGAGTGGTTCTGTTTCATCAGAGCTACCTGCAAATAAAGACATGCTTGAGTAGCAAAGTTACTTATGTATTCATTATTTTATTTTATTTTATTTTTTTATAGCTTGTTATTTGTTTTTTTTTTCTTTTTTTTTTCTTTTTTTTTTCTTTTTTTTTTATTATTATTATTTTTTTTTTCCAGTGGGTTTTGTCATACATTGATATGAATCAGCCATGGATTTACATGTATTCCCAATCCCGATCCCCCCTCCCACCTCCCTAGTTTTCATTTAGTGACATCTGAATTTGAAACTCACTCATAAACATTAAATTCTGTGATATTACAGATAGTTCATCACCGAATATATTTTCAGGGCTAATGAAGGATGTAACAAAAATTAAGTCTCATATTACAATTTTATTGGAAAATTTATTGGGAACAAAGATCAAGTAGGGTCAGTAGAACCCTTAGGGTAAGTAGATAGAAGATAAGAAATGAAAAACAAAATTGGAGAAAAATAAAGACTTGGGTAACTTTGGAATAACATGAATTCAAGTGTATTTCAAAATATGACAGACAACAGGCAAGTGATGACTGTATGTTACAAACTACTCTCAGCTTGTTTAGCAACCGTTATACTTTAAATATTTTTCTTTTAATTATATTATTAGAATCCATTAGTTGTAGAGACATATATAGAAGACATATATAGATATATATTAGAAACCATTAGTTGTAGAGACATATAGAGACATATATATATATGTTTATATATAGACATATATATATATATATATATAAAGAATAAAAAATTTATTATTCACTGTTCTGTCTCCCAGGGAAAAAATGCTAACTACTTTTGATATTTTGTTATGTGTTTTCTTAGTATTTAACATACATTTATAATGGTGTATATTTTTGAACTGGGTTAATTTTTTACACGCTGTGCTACAAATCATCTACTGTTTTGCAAATTATCTGTTTTCAATCAACATGAGAAAATGCTTGAAAAATAGTACTCAGTTGTGCTGTAAAGCACAACTTGAACGGTTGCATAATATTTTTGTCATATGTCCATTGCACAATTTGTGGTGGTGTTGTTCAGTTGCTCAGTCGTGTCTGACTCCTTGTGACCCTATGGACTGCAGTGTCCCAGGCCTTCCTGTCCCTCACTATCTCACGGAGTTTGCCCAAGTTCATCTTCGTTGAGTAGGTGATGCTATCCAACCATCTCATCCAAAATTTAATTGGTCCCATATTGAAAAATCTGTTGGCTGTGGTGTTTACTGTGCACATATGGTAGCAGACCAACCTCTGTTCCAATCCTGATGACATCTTTACTTTAAAAACAAACAAACAAAAACTATGGATCACATTTAATCTTTGGTTTCCTCACTTGTGAAGTGGGACTAATATTAGGACCTTCCTCATGAGTATATGCTAAGGATCAAAAACAGTGCCTAGTAAAGACTTATACCTATGAGAAAGTTTTATCAGACTTTGGAAGATCTCTAATTTTCTGTTATCATAAATACCTGTTGACCCAGAACACAGTTGGATGAGCTGTAAATTGCCATTGTAGTCAAACACACATACATATTTCACTCCTTCATTCAAGCAACCTTTATTGATCAGGTACAATTTTCCAGGTTCTCTTATATTTCATAATGAGCCTCTTTATCATATGCCTAATAAGAACCACTTGTCATTGTTGAGATTAAAATTTTTAACTGCAATTATTATATAAAGTAAATTCTTCAAGTAAACGATACTTCAAATATCTGGCAAAGATTCTATGAAAAGAGGAGTCTTGAGAATGTAGAAGTGACTTTAAATCTGACTAGTCCTATGAAAATATTCTTTCCACAGGGATTGCCCAGTATTCAAATTCCTGTTTGATCATTCATCAGAAGGGTGTCACTTTCCTGTGTGTAGGGGCAAAAAGCAGTGGAGTAAAAGTGTCATGTTCAACATTGTTTCTTTACAACCAAAATGCTTTGGAGCTTAAATATTCAGCAGTTCCTCTTTACTCTTCTCGATCTCTGTTGGAAAGCCTTGTCGAGATAAAGGAGTCAATGGTGGCACATTTTTTTCCCATTGTTATTATTATTTTGCATTTGAAGAGAAGTTATTTATAAAATTTGCAAAGATCTGACCAGATCTCAAGAGGTAGAATGTTTAAGAATGAATAAAATGACCTCAGAGTGGATGTACCCCTCTCATCCACAATGGGTCCAACCCTCCCCCTGTCTCTCATCCTGCTCCTTTTCCAAGCCCCTCCCATTTGGCAGAAGGGTCTTCCTGAGTATCGATTGCTTCCTTATTGTCTTCTGAGGGTCCCCATCCACTCCATTTCTCTGTTACTTACTGATTCTAAAATCTAACTTGGGTTCAGATCCCTGAGTTCCTGTCAGAAACACCAAATCAGAAACATCTGTGTGGGGGGCTTGAGAATTGTTATTTTAAAAAAAAGTTTTCTAGGTGATTCTAATACAGTCAGAAGACTAGCATTTGGAAACTCTTGCTCTATGGTCAGGTTCTATGAATCTTCCCACCCCCTTTCATCCTCTGCTCCCCACATGACCTGGGTTCTGCCTCCCTCCATCTTAGTTCAGTTCAGTTCAGTTTAGTTGCTCAGTCGTGTCCGACTCTGTGACCCCATGAATTGCAGCACGCCAGGCCTCCCTGTCCATCACCAACTCCCAGAGTTTACTCAAACTCATATACATTGAGTCGGTGATGCCAGCCAGCCATCTCATCCTCTGTCGTCCCCTTCTCCTCCTGCCCCCAATCCCTCCCAGCATCAGGGTCTTCTCCAATGAGTCAACTCTTCACATGAGGTGGCCAAAGTATTGGAGTTTCAGCTTCAACATCAGTCCTTCCAATGAACACACAGGACTGATCTCCTTTAGAATGGACTGGTTGGATCTCCTTGCAGTCCAAGGGACTCTCAAGAGTCTTCTCCAACATCACAGTTCAAAAGCATCAATTCTTTGGCACTCAGCTTTCTTCACAGTCCAACTCTCACATCTATACATGACCACTGGAAAAACCATAGCCTTGACTAGACAGACTTTTGTTGGCAAAGTAATGTCTCTGCTTTTTAATATGCTATCCAGGTTGGTCATCACTTTCCTTTCAAGGAGTAAGCGTCTTTTAATTTCATGGCTGCAGTCACCATCTGCAGTGATGTTAGAGCCCCCCAAAAATAAAGTCTGTCACTGTTTCCACTGTTTCCCCATCTATTTGCCATGAAATGATAGGACCAGATGCCATGATCTTAGTTTTCTGATTATTGAGCTTTAAGCCAACTTTTTCACTCTCCTCTTTCACTTTCATCAAGAGCCTTTTTAGTTCCTCTTCACTTTCTGCCATAAGGGTGGTGTCATCTGCATATCTGAGGTTATTGATATTTCTCCCAGCAATCTTGATTCCAGCTTGTGCTTCTTCCAGCCCAGTTTCTCATGATGTACTCTGCATAGAAGTTAAATAAGCAGGGTGACAATATACAGCCTTGACATACTCCTTTTCCTATTTGGAGCCAGTCTGTTGTTCCATGTCCAGTTCTAACTGTTGCTTTCCTGACCTGCATACAGGTTTCTCAAGAGGCAGGTCAGGTGGTCTGGTATGCCCATCTCTTGAAGAATTTTCCGTAGTTTACTGTGATCCACACAGTCAAAGGCTTTGGCATTGTCAGTAAAGCAAAAATAGATATTTTTCTGGAACTCTCTTGCTTTTTCGATGATCCAGCGGATACTGGCAATTTGATCTCTGGTTCCTCTGTCCTTTCTAAAACCAGCTTGAACATCTGGAAGTTCACGGTTCACATATTGCTGAAGCCTGGCTTGGAGAATTTTGAGCATCACATTACTAGCGTGTGAGATGAGTGCAATTGTGTGGTAGTTTGAGCATTCTTTGGCATTGCCTTTCTTTGGGATTGGAATGAAAACTGAGCTTTTCCAGTCCTGTGGCCACTGCTGCATTTTCCAAATTTGCTGGCATATTGAGTGCAGCACTTTCACAGCATCATCTTTTAGGATTTCAAATAGCTCAACTGGAATTCCATCACCTCCACTAGCTTTGTTCATAGTGATGCTTTCTAAGGCCCACTTGACTTCACATTCCAGGATGTCTAGCTCTAGGTGACTGATCACACCATTGTGATTATCTGGGTCCTGAAGATCTTTTTTGTACAATTCTTCCATGTATTCTTTCCACCTCGTCTTAATATCTTCTGCTTCTGTTAGATCCATACCACTTCTGTCCTTTATCAAGCCCATCTTAGCATGAAATGTTCCCTTGCTATCTCTAATTTTCTTGACGAGATCTCTAATCTTTCCCATTCTACTGTTTTCCCCCATTTCTTTGCATTGATCGCTGAGGAAGGCTTTCTTATCTCTCCTTGCTATTCTTTGGAACTCTGCATTCAAATGGGAATATCTTTCGTTTTCTCCTCCATGTCATCTATTGCTATTTCCAGCCCTTTTGCATGCCACATGCCAGCTTTAGTAATGACAAATGACATTTAGCAAGTGTCCTTTTGTGATAGGCCTTCTACTATATAAAAGTACTAAATCAATTAATATATTCAAAGCATAACATTAAATGATACATTTGTTGTTCAGTTACAAAGTGGTGAGCAACTCTGTGATCCCTTGGACTGAAACATGCCAGGCTTCCCTATCCTCTACTATCTCTTGGAGTTTGATTAAATCCATGTCCATTGAGTGGGCGATGCTATCTAACCATCTTATCCTCTGCTGCCCTCTTCTTTCGCCTTCAGTCTTTTCCATAATCAGGGTCTTTTCCGATGAATCAGCTCTTTGCATCACGTGGCCAAAGTATTGGAGCTTCAACTTCAGCATCAGTCCTTCCAATGAATATTCAGGGTTGATTCCCTTAAGATTGCCCAGTTTGATCTCCGTGCAGTCCAAGGGACTTTCAAGAGTCTCTTAAATATCATTTATATATATGTGTGTGTATATATATATGTGTGTATATATAATGTTAAAACCATGTCTGACACATAGAAAGCATATAATGAATGTTAATGAATCACATCTATAATTAAATATCATAGATCATGCCATGTACTATTATTTTTTTCAGATTTATCAAGATATAGTTGACATATGCTGTGTTGGCCAAAAAGTTTGTTTGGGTTTTCCCATAACATCTTACAGAGAAACTCCAACAAACATTTTGGCCAGCCCGATAACTTTGTATAAGTTAAGGTGTATAACATGATGGTTTGCTACACATGTGTGCTGTGAGATGAGTACCAATAAGCTTAGTTATCACATTGAGCACCTCATATAGTTACTATTTGTGTGTGTGGTGAGAATATTTAAGATTTATTCTCTTAGCAACTTTCAAGTTTATGTTAATATAATATTGTCAGTCAGTATTATGAATTATTGTTGCTTTTCTGTACATTAGATCCCCAGGACTTATTCATCTTTTAACTGGAAGTCTGTACCCTTTGACCACATCTCCTCATTTCTCCCATCCCCTAGTCCAAGACAACCATCAGTGTATTCTTTGTTTCTATGAGTTCATCTTTTTTAGATTCCACAAATAAGTGAGATCATACAGCATCTGTCTTTCCCTGACTTATCTCACTTAGAATAATGCTCTCAACGTTTGCTCATGTTGTCACAAATGGCAGGACTTCTTCCTTTTTTTTAAACTGAATAGTATTTTATCCTGTATATGTATATATCACACTTTATTCTTTCATCCATTGATAGACACTTAGGCTGTTTTCATTATCATTTGGCTGTTGTGAATAATGATGCAATGAACCTGGGAGATGCAGCTATCTCCTTGAAATAGTGATTTCATTTCCTTCAGATATATTCCCCAAAGTAGGATTGCTAGACTGTTTGATAATTCTGTTTTTTGATAGACTGTTTGATAATTCTATTTTTTATTTTTTGACAAATCTCCATGCTGTTTTCAATAGTGGTGGTATCACTTTACATTCCTACCACAGTGTCCAAAGTTGTTTGGTACTGTGGTAGGAATGTAACAACATCCTTGCCAGCTTTTGTTATCTCTTGCCTTTTTTATCATGACATGCATTTGTGTTGTCCTATCTAGTCTTAACCAGCTAAACTAGGCGTAGAAGACTCAGAGTTACTAGGAAACAACTTGGGCAAACATCATATTCTTTAAAAAAGAAATATAGTATGGCCTGCATCAATTTATTGTTATAGCAACCCTGTGACGTAGATACCACTATTTTTCCCATTTTACAGAATAGGAAGCAGAGGTCCTATTCACAGAAATAGAAAACAGTAACCCAATTATGAACATTTGTAATTCCTTGAATATGCCATGATTTCTAACTTGGTGAATAAGGTGAGAAAATTCACGTGCTATATTCTCCAACCCTAACTCCCTGACTATCACTTTCCCGTGTAGTCCCCATTCACACTTCACTGTTGTCATTGCCTTTTTTACCAATTGCTTTTGCCAACTAGATTTTAAATTTCTTGAGAGCAGAGACTGTGTTTTATTGAAAAATGCATGGACAAGACCTCTACTAATGATAATGATAATACTAATGATATAGGGCTATTTAAAGAAACAAAATATAAGCACACCTCGTTTGATTGTGCTTCACTTTATTGTGCTTGGTGGATATTGCATTTTTTAAAAATTGAAAATTGGTGGCAACTCTGAGTCAAGCAAATCTATCACTACCACTTTCCCAACAGCATTTGCTCACTGTATGTCTGTCACATTTTGGTAATTTTTGCCATACTTCAAAATTTTTCATCATTATTATATTTATTTTGGTGATTTGTAATCAGTGCTCTTTAGGTGCTGCTAATGTGATTGTTCGGGGTGCCACAAACTACACCCATAATGATAAATATGTGTGTTCTGACCACTCCACCAACCAACCATTTCCTCATCTTTCTCCTTTTCTTGGGCCTCCCTAATCTCTGAGACACAGCAACATTGGAATTAGCTCAATATAACCCCACAATAGTCTCTAAGTGTTCAAGTGAGAGGTAGAATCACACATCTCTCACTTTAAAGCAAAAGCTAGAAATGATTAAGCTTAGTGAGGAAAGCATGTGAAAGACCTAAGCTAGACTTCTTGCATCAGTTAGCCAAGTCATGGATGCAAACAAAAAATCTTTGAAAGAAATTAAAAGTGCTTCTCCAGTGAACACAAGAATGATAGGATAGCAAAACAGATTTATTGCTGATATGCAGAAAGTTTGAATGCTCTGGATAGAAGATCAAACCAGCCACAACATTCCCTTAAGCCGAAGCTTAATCCAGAGGAAGCCCCTAACTCTCTTTAGGTCTGTGAAGCCTGAGAAAAGTGAGGAAGATACAGAAGAAAACTTTGACGCTGACAGAAGTTGATTCTTGACATTTAAGAAAAGAAGTCACCTCCATAATATAAAAGTGCAAGGTGAAGCAGCAGGTGCCGATGTAGAAGCTGCAATAAATTGTCCAGAAGATCTAGCCAAGATAGCTAATGAAGGTGGCTACACTAAACAACAGATTTTCAATGTCAATGAAACATTGGAAGAATGTATTGGAAGAAGATCCTAAATAGGGCTTCATAGCTAGAGAAGAGAAGTCAATACCTGGCTTCAAAGCTTCAAAGCACAGGCTGACTCTCTTTTTAGGGGCTAAGGAAGCTGATGATTTTAAGTTGGATCTAGTGCTCACTAATTTTTTTTTTTTTAAATCCAAGAGTTGTTAAGAATTTTGTTAAATCTACTCTGTCTATGCTCTATAAATGGAACGACAAAGCCTGGATGACAGCACATCTGTCCACAACATGGTTTACTGAATACTTTAAGCCCAATGTTGAGACCTACTGCTCAAGAGAAAAGATTCTTTTCAAAATATTACTGCTCATTGACAATCTACATCTGGTCACCCAAGAGCTCTGAGGGAGTTGTACAAGGAGACTTATGTTGTTTTCATGCCTGCAAATACAACATCTCTACTGTAGCCCGTGGATTAAGGAGTCATTTTGACTTTCAAGCCTCATTATTTAAGAAACACACTTCATAAGCCTTTAAGTGCCAGAAACAGTGATTCCTCTAATGGATCTGGGCAAAGTCAATTAAAAACATTCTTAGAAGAATTCACCATTCGAGATGCCATTAAGAACATTCTTGATTCATGGAAGGAGGCCAAAATAGCAACGTTATCAGGGCTGCAGAAGAAGTTGATTCCAACTTTGATGGATTTGAGACTTCAGTGGAAGAAGTTATGCAGATGTAGTGGAAATAGCAACATAGCTAGAATTAGAAGTGGTGCCTGAAGATGTGACTGAACTGCTATCATCTCATGATCAGACTTCTTATGGGTGAGCAAAGTAAGTGGTTTCTTGAGACGGAGTCTACTCCTGGTGAAGATGCTGTAATGATTGTTGAAATGACCAGAAAGGACTTAGAGCACTGCATAAAATTATTTGATAAAGCAGCAGCAGGGTCTGAGGCAATTGAAGGATTGCCTTCAATTTTGAAGGAAGTTCTGTTGTAGGTAAAATGCTATCAAACTGCATTGTATGCTTCAGAAAAATCACGTATGAAAAGAAGTCAATCAATGGGGCAAATATCATTGTTGTCAAATTTTAAGAAATTGCCACAGCCACCCCGAGCCTTCAGCACCCACAGTCCTCATCCATCTGCAGCTGTGAACACTGAAGCAAGACCCTCGACCAGCAAAATGATTGCAACTTGCTGAAGGGTCAAATGATGCTTAGCATTTTCTAGCACAAAGTAATTTTAAATGAAAGGTATGTACATTGTTCTTCTAGACATGTTAATGCACACTTAGTAGATTACAGTTAGTGTAACCATAACTTTTACATGCACTGAGAAACCAAAGAAATTTTGTGACTCATTTAATTGTGACATTCACTTTATTGTGGTGGTCTGGAACCTGTAATATCTTTGATGTATGCCTGCCCTCTGATAGCTGCTGCACATCTAGTGGTAACTAGTGGAATCTTATACTTAGAACCTGAGAAAGAATTAATCTGTAGAGCAAGAATAGCAAAAGAGGTTCATTTCTCCATGCAGTCAATTCTATTCTTTTGGAAATGGCTTCCCAGGTGGCTCAAGTGGTAAAGAATCCTCCTGCTAGTGCAGGAGACCCAGGATATGCTGGATCCATCCCTGGGTGGGGAAGATCCCCTGAAGTAGGAAATGGCAACCCACTCCAGTATTCTTGCCTAGAGAATTCCATGGACAGAGGAACCTGGTAGCCTATAGTCCAAAGGGTCGCAAAGAGTCAGACACGACTGAGCACCCATGCATGTGGTAGCTTTCTAGAACACAGTGTTGAGAAGGATTCTGAGATTAAGTCTGGGCTTGGAGCCAAAGAACCATCACCCACATTACCTGTGGTCTCGGGAGAGAGTGTGGGGATGTGTATGCACTGCATTTCCCATCCTTCTCTGGTCAGACTTTGAAAATCAGTAAGAACAGTTGACTGGCTTTTAAATGGCTTTAGACAGAGTGACAAAGTGGTGCCCATTAGATTGAATGATTGATTTTTCTTTAGGCTATTTTTGTGAGGAAGTGGTTGAATCAGAATAAAGATTACAGATTTTTTGCTGTTGAGTGTTTGCATATGTTTGGTGCCATTCCTTAGTGACATGCAATTTGAAGAATGTTAAATACAAAGGGTCAGTTTTCCACACAACTGATCTTTAAATACTTTCTCTGTTTCCTATGTATAAGCAAATGATGCAGGGGGAAATGGTATAAGCAAATGTGAACCACAGCTTTGAAAGATGCACTCATGTGCACACACGTGAACACACATAGGAAATGACCATTTTTTATCTCATGACATTGTAAATGTTCATCTTCAAACATCACAGAAAATGTCTTTGATACTGTCACAGATAAAATGTAATAATTGTCCTATTGCCTACTGAATTCTAGGGCCATTTTATTAATTAAGGATAGATTTGAATTATGTTATTTAGGATCAAAGCGAAATGTCTAACCTAATGATACTGAAAGAGTAGTAATGTCAGCCTCTTTGTAGAATTTATTTTCTTCTAAGCACTTATCTTCATAAACCATGATATTTGATATTTCCATAGGAGCAAAGGAAGGAAGGAGCTATTTTTTGTTGCAACATTGTGACTTGCAAGATTTGCATGTGTGTGAATTAAACCATGCCCTTACAAACACATCTAGGATAATAGTTCATAAGCATAAAATGTAGAGTTGGGAGGGAAACATAGGATTTGAAAGTTTGTGTAATGTCAGAGTAGGCAGTACTTACACATCTTTCCTAAGTGGAGATGTGGCCTTTGTTGCCAATATCTTGTTACTGTAGAAACTGTAAATATATGACAACTCAATATTTCACTGATGTTTTAAAAGCTCATTGCTTCATTGATTTTCTTTCTTCCTTAGTAAAATCAGAATGGACACAGTAAGACAGAAAGTTGAGGACATTAATATGAACATCTCAGCTAAGTATTCCTGAGAACTCACTGTACTACAGCGGGACCTTCCAGATCATGTACTGCATTATTTGTTTTACTCTTATAGAGAACTACATAATGGAATTATTATTATAACATGTTTTTATCTTAATCTCCCAGTTAATTTAGGAAATACTACTTAGGAAGAAGAAATACCTACATCCCATATGTCACATTTTTCTACTGTTCTCTCTACAAATAGTAACTCTAGCAATACAGATTTTCTCTCTTATCAGGTCACGATACTTTATCCCCTAATCTTTTTGTTTAATTAAACTATGGTTGATTTGCAATATTGTGTTAGTTTCAAGTGTACAGCCTCAGATTCTTTTCCATCATAGCTTATTACAAGATATTGAATATAGTTCCATGTGCTATGGAGCAAATCCTTGTTGTTTATCCCCTGTATCTTTAACCATTAATAAAATACTATGCCAGTCTTTTTTCTTCTGCATCATATGCCTTCCATTTGCAACTAGGCATTCAATAGAAATTATTTTATAGTTTTTTTAAAGGTTTTTTCCAATTGTGTATCAACAATTTTTTCCCTCATTTTGAATCCCAAGCACATTTTAATTTCTACTTACACCTAATTTATAAGACAGACAACCCATGAAATATCTTCATGTAAATTCTACAGTGATAGATTTTAAGGAATGCTTCCAAGGGTATAGTGTAATTGCGAAGGTATCAAACTCTACCTATCAGAGCACTTTTCAACACAGTGGAAGTGGTAGAGTAAAAGAAGAGGTCATGGCTGAAGCATGCTTTTGAGTTCTATCACTTGAGATTGCTTGAATAAATCATCATTATACATCACATACGGGATAATAGATGCCTTGGTGTGTATAGTGATATAACATCACTCTATCAACATTAAGTTTTAGAATTAACATGTATTTCAATTTTATATACTTGAATATTTAAAAAAATATTTTCTCTGTACAGGCCACCTAGAGCTAGTTTTGTACATTTTGTACATGTATTTATATGTAGTATACAGACAAACATATAGATACATAAGTATATTTATGCAGTATATGTAGACACATCTATAGGGTATTTAAACATATATTCCACACATATATACTTGTATAGTTCATATAATAATTTATATAGTATACATATATACATTTATAGTTTATATGTATGTGCATATACATATATGTGTATTTTTAATTTTTAAATTTTTAGTTGTTATAGATCCTGTATTAGATCAATAAACTTCATTTTGTAAGTTTTGTTCTGATGTAGCACGTGTTTAAGGTTAACATTAATTATTAAAACTAGAATCCACTATGCAACCATATAAAGTGTGAGGGAATCTGCTTTTTCAATGAAATAGAAGGACTCTTTTTTTCCCTTCACTTGAAAGTATAGCTTTTCTGATTAGATCAATTTAATTATTTACTTTTTCTGTAAAGGTCATGTTTTTATAAATGTTTTTCTCTAGCTTTATTGAGGTATACTTGGCAAAATCATAAATATTTGCAATATAAAATGTGATGATTTGATAAACATTCTACATATATTTCAAAAATTGTATATAATATGTTATCTTTGTGCTATCCTCATCAAAGCAATTAGAGAGAGAAGTGTGTTTGCCTATTTGACAGCCTAGCAGCGAATATTATTCTTGCTTTTATTTTTAACCTGTGGTTACACTCAAGGTTAATTCAAGGTACCAGGAAGGTGTGACTGCAACAAGATTTAGTGATCACAGGGGCAATTAATGCAAGATCAGCTGCCTGGATATCGATTCTCATATCATGGCATCTTGGCAAAATGAAGTCATTATTTCATCAAACTTTTAGTTATACTAATAAATGATTCTCAAAATAGACTGTCCTTAGCTTTGATGTTGGCAGTTCTATCATTGCTTGTGAACTTAAAAGGATAGTGAATAAGAAATTTAGGCAAGTGGTAGAATCATTATAGATACATAAGAAAAGCATATGTGCTAAGCTTCTCTTCCTATGCAAGGGAGACAGAGAGTTTCTCTCTAAACCTGTTAGTTCTTAGAACTCCTTGATGATCTTTACACAAAATTCTCATGAAGCTTATCATATCTGATTTCTTTTTGATGGAAACAACTAAGTGAAATTAACCTTGGTTTTGGAACAATGTCAGTAAGATTTTGGAGCCTGGAGATGGTTGTATATTAAATTTCTTCCTTCCCTATAGTTTTCAAATGCTGAGTCTGAGAGCTAATAATGAAACTTCTTACCTGTATTATGTCATAGAAGACAAATAATACATATCTGTATAAGCTACTTTTATTTATGTAAATCAATGTGTTTGGATATGATTCTTTCTTGCAAATCCATTTTTAAAGAAATTTAAGAAATTCCAATTCATGAAAATTCTTAACTGTTTTCAAAGTAATTTATTTTCTTGCCAGTCAATTTAAAAAATAAATGTGTCTCCTCGACTGAAATTTCTATTTCTGATTTAGTTTGCACCTAAAACACTACCATTGTGCTTTGTGTGAATTAGTTCTATGAGAATTCAGTTGGATATGATTTTTTGAGGAATTCATTTTGTTTTTATTTTAAAAATACAATGTAGCTATTATTTATATTTTAAAAAGTGATTGTTATTGGCCAAAATTGCCATCACTTTTAAAGAGCACACTGTACTTGAGAATATTTATTTTATTCTAAAATATGGAGTAAATCCAAAGTAGATAAACTACTTTATGTTGTTTCCCAGATATAAAATGTTTATGTTTGTTTCTTCATTTTATTTAAAAGGCCACAGTGATCTAGCATAGTGAAGGCAAAACATTTGTATTTGCAAGGTATCTAGAAAAATAAAGAAGGCTTTTATTTCAAAAATACTTCTAAAAGACATTATTTTTCAAATTAATAAAGATAAATTATAAGTGTTTCAAAGAATAATTTCAAAATCACACTTCTGCTTTTCTGTTTAAAGCTTTGAGATCTTCCCTGGTGGTCCAGTGGCTAGGACTCCAATGAAAGTGGCCCAGGTTTGATCTCTGGTCAAGGAACTAGATCCCACATGCCTCAGTTAAGACGATGCATGCCACAGCTAGAAGATCCTGCATGCTGCAGCTAAGACCCGGCAGAGTCCATAAAAAAAAAAAAAAAAAGTTTTAAAATTTCCTTTTAAGTAAGTATGTGACCCTAATCTATCCCAGGTAACTCTTTCTTGGTGAAGTTTATTGCCAGTGTGAAAACCTCTTGCCCTGGGAATTTAATTGCAAGTACAGAAATATTTTACCTTAAAAATACTATACTATTGTCTCACAAGTCATTTTTATCTTTAGTTAATCTGATATTTCTAAACATTGTTAGTCCTTTGGAAATGGCATTGTGGATTGACTGTGTGTTCTTATAGAGCACATTTATGTTTTAACCCTGATAATTGTTTCCGCTACTTGGAATCATTTTTAATTCTAAAAAGGGAATTCTGATTCTATTTTTAGTTCATTATTTAACTCTGGGAAGGCGGAAATCCATATGTACCACTCATTAATAGCTCTCCAACACACAGCATGGGCTTCACAGATGGCGCTAGTGGAAAAGAATCCACCTGCCAATGCAAGAGACGTGGGTTTGATTCCTGGGTGAGGAAGATCCCCTAGAGAAGGAAATAGCAACCCACTCCAGTGTTCTGGCCTATGAGATCCCATGGACAGAGGAGCCTGATGGACTATAGTCCAGGGGGTCGAAAAGAGTGGACACCACTGAGCACCCAAGACAGCACAGACAGTCCGCTGAAGGTGCTGCAGACGTTGTCCTGGAAGGCTGAGGCTAGTGGCGTCTATTGAAGATCTTTACATTTAAAGATGTGAGGGCTTCTCACTTGTTTTGTTTTGCCAATCTGTGCTATAAATTTATAGCTTTGGTGTGATAGCCAGTGCTATTTTTAAAAGAAGACACTCATTCCTTTATTCACTCACCTAGCAAATATTTATCATACATATTGTGGATCAAGCTCTCAGGATATGCTGAGAATTCAATAAGATGCAAGACAGACAGCACTTGGGCTGAGGCCAAGCTTCCATTTTAGTGGTTCTATATTGTCTAGGTGTCGTTTTACAAGGGATAAATAACCTGCAGGATTTTCAGCGTGTGTGTTAGTTATACCCCATGGACTGTAGCCCACCAGATCCTCTGTCCATGGAATTCTCCAGGCAAGAATACTGGAGTAGGTGGCCATTCCCTTCTCCAGGGGATCTTCCCTACCCTGGGATTGAACCCAGGTCTCCTGAGTTGCAGGCAGATTGTTGACCTTCTGAGCTACCAATCAGTAGAAGCACTTATTATATACTTTTTCTAGCCTGTTTCCAATTTCTTGGGACTTGAGTTTGATATAAATGTTGACTTTTCATTTTTCAAAGTAGTACAATGCCACACAAAGCCCTTTTTTGTGTGGCTCTTACTGGCGTTTCCTGTTTTGTCTCACATCTAACTTCTTTCATATTGCATCATTGTTGCTGCTGTTTAGTCTCTAAGTGTGTCCAACTCTTTGTGATCCCAGGGACTGTAGCCTTCCAGGCTCCTCTGTCAGTGGAATTCTCCAGACAAAAATACTGGAGTGGGTTGCCATTTCCTTCTCCAGGGCATCTTCCCCACCCAGGGATCGAACCCAAGTCTCCTGCATTGTGAGGTGGATTCTTTACCACTGAGCCATCAGAGAAGCCAACATCGCACTCTGAGTTCCAGCTGTCCTTTCTGTTTGTTTGTTTTTTTGCCACACCATGCAGCATGTGGGATTTCAGTTCCCAGGGACTGAACCCATGCCCCCGTCTGTACTGGAAGTACAGAGTCTTACCCACCAACCACTAGAGAAGTTCCTTCAGCTATTCTTAATTGTTTGCATTTCTTAACTTCTGTTGCCCCAGATCCTCTGATCCCTTTAACGAATTAAGTTGGATTAACCTGGTCTTTGTCAAAATGTGTTTTTAGTTGTGCTAGTCACTAATGAGCAAACAAGCATGGTTTAGGAACTTAGGGTTCAGGGATGGAATTATAAATTATATAAGCACACAAATACAATTTTTCAATTGTAGTTACATAGCGGTGATAGAAGAATGACTGGAATTTAAAATTTAAAATATTTTTCCCAACTTCATGGAACTACTTTGACTATTTTTCATGAACCTTATAAATATTACCTCAACAGTTGCTTCTGGGGCTAGGAAGTAGAAAAACTGGTACATGTCTATGTTGTTGTCATTCCCAGAAAATACAAGTGAAAAAGCAAATGGCTATGAATGAGTTTCATCATGTTGAGATAGCTTAAGAAAACTTAGATTTTTTTCAGAGGAAAGTGAGGGAGTAATTTTTTTTTTTAATAAGCCCCAAGCCAGTCATTTTAATCAGCATATCAAATCAATTGTGATTTCCCTGTAATTGTTTCCTGGAATCATCCTTACTTGAAATCTGACATCTTTCCCCAACCACTTTGTAGTCCACAACGGAATGAGTTTACTGCTAAAACTGCAATTTCCCTGAAAATACTTGGAATGGTATAACTTGGAATGGCATTATGGTATGACCATGTAATTATAATCTAAGGGTGAAAGTGAAAGTGTTAGTCACTCAGTGGTGTCCAACTCTTTGCAACTCCATGGATTGTAGCCCACCAGGCTCCTCTGTCCATGGGATTTCCCAGGCAAGAATACTGGAGTGGGTTGCCATTTCCTTCTTCAGGGATCTTCCTGACTTAGGGATCAAATCCAGGTCTTCTGCATTGCAGGAAGATTCTTTACTGTCTGAGCCACCAAGGAAGCCCATAATCTCAGCGTTCACAAAGTAAATACAGAAGAGAGATGAAGGTTGAGTTGTGAATGCAGACTTCATTGGGAATAGTTTCTGTTCATTTCAGCTACTTCATTATTGGGTATGAGTATTTATTCTGCAGGAAAGATCTCTCTCTTTTTTTTTTTTTTGCCACACACTGCCCTTGAGATGATCAGACTTGGTTTCCATAAAACTTTTCCATTGGTGTAGTGAGCTTCCTCTCCAAAAAAATCACAGTGACATACCAATGTGGAGGCTTAGAGTTCTTAGGTGCATGGACCCGAGAGAATATTTTTCTCAGTGGATAATGCTTTCTTATTTCCCCTTGCCTTTTTTTTTTTTGAAGCATCTAGTAGTTGAAGAAAGCAAACTGGTTTCCTGATTAGATAAACACCACTCCAGCACACAGTAAGAGGCCAAAGTTATAAACAAAATAATGTTTCAGAATTCTGTGGAGTTCATGCCAACTGGTCCAAAGAAACAATTTAAACTAAGAGATCCTGTGTGGATTTCAAAATGCATCTTTACTCTCGGGACTTCTTTCATCTTTCCATGATATTTAAGTAGGATTTTGCAAGCTAGTCATTTTTTAGCTTGTCTAGAAAAATAGCCGCATGTCTAGAAACAGAGTTGTAGTGGTCCTGATTTAGAATAAAGAAAGCTGATTTCTGATCCTGGGCTTGACCACTAACTTTTTGACAAAGTCATCTATCTTTTGGGGAAATTTCAGTTTCCTCATTAGAAAAATGAAGGGGTTGTCTTGCAGGGGTGGTATTCAAACTATGATCATTAGAAACCCAAAGGTCCTAGTGGGGGTCAGGACCAAGTAGCCTTATAAGGGATGCTCTAGGTCACCTCCCCCCATCTAAATCCAAACCACTCCTGTTTTTCCTCTCTTTTAAGAATGTTCTTTTTCAGTAACAGCTTTTAGACTTGGATTTCACTGATGAGTGAATGAATGAATGAATAAAGGAATAAATGTTTCTTATTGGCTCTAAAATTCCATACAGGGCATGTTATTAGGCCAGATTTATGCCTTTCACAGGGCTTCCCTTGTGGATTAGCTGGTAAAGAATCTGTCTGCAATGTGGGAGACCTGGTTTCATTCCCTGGGTTGGGAAGATCCCCTAGAGAAGGGAAAGGCTACCCACTCCAGTATTCATGCCTGGAGAATTCCATGGACTGTATAGTTCATGGGGTCACAAAGAGTCGGACACGACTGAGCAACTTTCACAACTCACAACAACATGCCCTTCACATGCAAGAAGTGGCAAGTGTATACTTGCTCCTTTATCTGTTAAAAGTAATTGGATTCCTCTTTGTGTATATTTTAGAATAAATTGGGCTTTCTTCCAAGCATCTTTCCCCATCGGCTAAACAGCTACTGTAGACATCAGTCTGAAGACAAAATTGTGACTTTGTTGGGGGAAATTGAGGAGTTCTCATCCCTCGGTGCCCAAAGCACTAAGGCTGTGGTAGAAACTCTATTCTCTAAACACAAAGAAAGAAAGTCTTTACCTCTATCACACTAACCTAAAAAGATGGGTGATTCTGAATGTGTATGTATGCATGTGTGTTTGTGTTTAAAATTCAGAAATCTACCAAGATTTCAAGACTTTTAAGGAAGGAACAGAGGAGTAATATATTGACTTTATTCAAAAAAGGCAAGATTTGTCAATAAAGTAGTGAAAAAAGGTGATAATTAAAATGAGTTAGAAAAGCTGTATTTGCTTTGTATCTGAGGAGTGTTCATTAAGTGCTGCTGATACACACGTGATTTTAAAAGTGGACAGCAGCAGCACTACAGCTTTATCAAGCGAAGCAAAGCGTATGGGGAAAATCAGGAGAATCAGAGAGAGCACGATGATGAGTCCTTCCCTTCCTTTCACCTCCTCTTTCCATCTCTAGTGCTGCGTCAGACTTCAGTATATTCCGGCTGTGTTGATTTTGGATATGGGCACATGACTTACTATAGTCAATTTCTGTAAGTAAAAGGTATGGCTAGAAATATTGTGCAACAACCAAAACCCTCCTCTATAGAGTCTGCTGAGTTCTGTCATGCAAATCAACACCAACTATGGAATTTGGAAGGGATGTGGCATATAGTGCACTTCTACCATATGGATGAGACAGATGTGGATCATCTCAACAGCATAAATGATGGTAAAACATAGTAAACAGATTCACAGGTGATGGGTCTTGACCATTTATTCTTTGATTTTGATGTAATTTAAAGTTTATATAATTTGATTTTTAACATCTCACTCACCAGATTTCCCAACACTTAGCACTGTCTCTTGCAAGGTGATACAAGGCAACTCCAGCACATCCACTGTGCTGCGCTGTGCCTAGTCGTTCAGTCTTGTCTGCCTCTTTCTGAGCACATGGACTGTAGCCTGCCAGGCTCCTCTGTCCATGGGGATTCTCCAGGCTAGAATACTGGAGTGGGTTGCCATTTCCTCCTCCAGAGGATCCTCCCAACCCAGGGATCAAACCCAGGTCTCCCGCGTTGCAGGCAGATTCTTTACCACTGAGCCACCAGGAAAGTCCCTTTGTAGATTACTGATGCATATTAAACAGCAAGGCAATAAAACTCAGTTTTCTCACAAAATAGCCGTCATCTTGATTGTTCTTCATTTGTCAACTTGTCCCAGAGTCTAATTTATACTTGGTTCCCAGAATTTTGGGACTCTGCAAATTGGAGACTTTGCTAATGACCCTTGTATGGGCATTCAGTACTTCCTTGTCTCCATGCTTTTCCTCCATCAGTTCCCCCCTCCCTCAATACTACACCCCTCTCTTTTCTCCTACAAATTAGCTCCTGCAAACTCTTCTGTAAAGCCCCCAACTAGACATGTAGACAGTAAGTTCCATGAAATCAGGGATTCTACCCATTTTGCTCACTACTGTATTCCTCAGTTCAGTTCAGTTCGGTTGCTCAGTTGTGTCCGACTTTTCGAGACCCCATGGACTGCGGCACGCCAGGCCTCCCTGTCCATCACCAACTCCCAGAGTCTACCCAGACTCATGTCCATTGAGCTGGAGATGCCATCCAACCATCTCATTCTCTGTTGTCCTAGTAGCTGGCAAATAATTGGTGTTCAGTTATGCTTGCCAAATACATTTTTGAAAATAAAACACTTTTCCAAGCTGTTTACACACTAATGTATGTGTTGTTCTATTTATCCTTATATATTACATTGAAGGGACTCATTTATGTGTGTTAGCATAAGCCATAAGTCCCATCCATGAGGCCAGTATCACTGTCATCTTTCTGTATTAAGCCATGGCAATGTTTAGCACTCCCATCAGGAATTTAACGAATGTTTATTTCTATTTGAACATCTCCTATACTTTCTGTGTATAGCAATGAGATGTCTTTGCATGAATATAAATTTTATTCACAGTTGGAAAGTTGAGGTATGGGGTTTAAGAATGACAGGACTAAGGAGAGGTGCTTACAATGGGGTAGCATCATAAAATGTCTACAAAACAGACCAGGTAAAAACTTAAAAGGGTACATGAATTCAGTTATCATAATAAAGATAATCACTTTGCATTTACATAGCACTTTGCAGCAAAATGAATTTCAAAGCAATTTGCCAAACGTTTTTACAAAGGATCACTTGGCTGGGTCCCAAAGAGTGTCTTCTGGGGTGGGACCCTGCAGCTGTTCACGGGGCATATCTAGAAACCAAAGAGCTGGTTTACTGAGCTGAGCAGGAGAGAGACAGGCTTAGGAGATGCTGCCAGGAGACACACATGGCCCGTCTCATAGGATGCCAGGTCCTAATCCATCCTGAGGGTTTGTCTCCCTCAGGTATGTGCTTCCATTTCTCAGAAAGAACGTGGAGGAAGAGTCTCTGACCTCTCTAAAACAGACGTACAACCCAGCTTAGGAAGGAGAAAGAGGCAGAGTAATTGATTTAGTGCCCGGAGGACAATCTAAGTCATTACAATTCAGTCCAACATTTATTGAACTCCTCGGATAAGTTACTTGAACTCTCTAAGCCTCAGTTTCCTTATTTGAAAAATTCTTTCCTCAGAAGTTATTATGAGGATTAAATGAGGAATGAACGTTAAGTATTGAGCATAGAGTACACCATATATCTGGCTTACCTGGCATTATTTTTCTAATCATCATTGACTCTATACCTTGCATTTCACTATGTATATTTGAAACAAGATATTTTATTTTTCTTTAAAATACTGTGTTTTTTTAATTACAAATAGCTTCCACATGCCTTCAGATTATTTTTATAAATTGAAAGAGAATTGTTCAAAATCAGTCTTATCAAATCATGTATATGCTAAATTCCTATATAAATGTAGGCTTTTGTTCATCTTATATGTAGGGTTAGAGTTATAATGAGTAAGAATTATGACTGCATTTTGCTATACAGTAGAAACTAACACAACATTGTAAAGCAGCTATACTCCAATAAAAATAAACAAGTTACCAAAAAAAAAGAAATAATCATGACTATATTAATTCAGATCAAGCTAAATACCATACTATTCTCTAAACTGTTGTGCATTCCAGCCCACAATGAAAAGAACCCCAGAAAAACCTAAACAGGGCGAGAATAGATTGGCAGATTCAAAAGTAGCATGTTATAGATTTTTGAATGTGAAAATAGATGATTTTATTCAAAACTAGAGTTTAGTAAGTTAAAGTAAATACATTGTCAAAGAGAAATTGCACCAGATGCAGTTAAACAGGCATGGAAAATTTTATTTAAGACTATTGCAGTAGGGGAGAGAAATTGAACTCAACGCCTCAGAAACAAAACGCAGGAGAATTTTTAAACACTGAGGTGAGCTATTGGAAAACTACTGGAGGAGGTTGGTGGAGTGGGGTGTGGTCAATAAGATTAAGCCATTTTATGTTTCGTCATTGGTGCTTAATGAAGTGGGGGTTCTTACCCATGAGACTGGGAGACAGCAGCCCTTCCTTTCTTTGTGATTACTTCTCAAAGGAATGGCCCCCAGGTCCTTCAGAAAGATATTCCTGGCCTATATAAAACTGTCAAGAGGCTAAAAGATTTACATTTCAAAGGGACAAAGAAAGAATTTACAATTCCACATTTCCTAAAATAAATGTTCTAAGGAAAGGGGGAAAATTAATAGGAAGAAACCCAACTAAAGCTTCATCAAGCTGAGTGGAATGTTAAGGCCATCTTGGTCAATATCCTCCCATAGAACTTGGTCAGCTTTCCTCTCCAGAAGTGTCTTACAATGAAGAAGAGTCAAAGCATGTTAGCAATAGGGTGTTTCCCCCTCTGCCCCCCAATATCTGCTGATCATGTGAACTTCCTTGTGGCTCAGATGGTAGAGAGTCAGCCTGTAATGCAGGAGACCCGGGTTCCATCCTTGGGTCAGGAAGGTATCCTGGAGAAGGGAATGGCTACCCATTCCAGTATTCTTGCCTGGAGAATACCATAAACAGAGGAGCCTGGTGGGCTACACTCCACAAGATGGCAAGCCGTTGGACACGACTGAGCGACTCTCACTTTCACTTGCACTGATCATGTAGCTGGGGAAAGAATATAACAGATAAATGTATTGGCAGAAGTTACGAATGATATTATTTCAATATTGACCTAGATTCATCTTAATTTATTCTAGAAATTAATCTACTAGAATTTACAAATGAATTATCAATATATTATAGAAGCACACTTGGGGTAGTGATGTAAAGCAAGGAGAATGATGGCGTAAAATGTTGAAGAACCCTGGATTCTATACTTTCTTGTGAGTTTCATATTTCCATATATATTCAGAAGAAGGATAAATTCTCACTGTCTTAAAATATGTAGAGACAAGTTTAGCAAAGATTTTTGTATTTTTTTGTAATTAATGGGAGATTTGAATGGGCACGTGGATCTCAAAGGTACTTTGTAGAGTTTGACCCTGAGTTAGCTCAATTTAGGCTGAAAATAGCCTACTGAAGCCTGAGAAAGGGAAAGGGCAATTATAAAGAGCTTTAATTTTTCCTAAAAGACTTTGCAAAGCACTAATGAAAAATCATTTTCAATGGACCTTTCATTGGATCCCGCTAGTGTTTCCGATTCAGGCAGTTAAAGAAATCAACAATAATACAGTCATCTTGAAAGAGGTAAAAATCGACCAAAGATAAGTGAATAATTCACATCTAGCTGTGAACAAAAACTAGTCTAAAGCCACAGCTCACTAAGCCACATGCTTCTTTTCCAACGCTGTCAACCATGGTCAATAATGAGTCACAGCAAAGAAAGTCGTGTGTGCTTTCTCCAATGTTGGCAACTTCCATCAATAAAGTATAATTGGAAACTGCCAAGAAAGTAGTGTGTCAAAGGTGTATTTAGGCAGAAACTTAGATGTTGAACTGTTTGTGTAAAAATTGAGCACATAGTCTAATTATAAGTTTAAGAACTTTAAAAAGTTGGAACATTGTAAATCTGCCGCGAGAGTGACTTACGCTGTTGGAACATGACAACTGCATCAATAAGGCTCAGTCAGAATTGGGGAAGAAGTGTCGACATTACAAAGAGGAATGTTGCTTTCAGTAAGTCATTAGAGAGAGGGGTGAGAGAAATGGACTGTGCCTCTTTGATGGGGATAAGCAAGAAGATGAAAATATCATTTTAGTTTATCTCCTTAAAAGATACACAAGTGAAAATAAGACTACTTTTTGTTAAGTCAACAAGTAGTAATTTTATTATCTTTTGTTTGTTAGGTGTTCAGTGTACCATCATACAGGCTACAATACTATTTAATTGAAACTTTGTTGACACTCAAAAAAAAAAGGTGATATGGTATTAAGAAGAAAATGGAAAATTGCACAAGATATGCAATCCATTTCACTGTTGATTGGACAGGTAGAGTATAGAATAAAAGTTAAGTCAGTTCTAAAGATCATGGATATTTTGGTCATTGTAATTATCCCTTCCTGTGACTCCAAATTCAGATGCTTCAGCAGTAGCACTGCACGGCTTTCTCTGGAAGCCTTATTTGGAAGCCTGAAAATATGTCAGATTTGTATATCTTAGCTCTGCCCTGCTCTAGGAATCAAAGAATACAGTTTACTACTAGTAGTACACAATCAAGGATATAAACTGACTAATGGGTTAGTTTGCTTGTTTGCTTCTTAATGTGGGCTATTTTAAATGTCTTTATTAAATTTTGTTATAATATTACTTCAGTTTTATGTTTTGTTTTTTCGGACAAAGCATACGGGATCTTAGCTCCCTGACCAGGGATCGAACCTGCACCCCATGCATTGGAAGGCAAAGTCTTAACCACTGGGTTGCCAGGAAAGTGCCCTGTATTAGTGTGTTAAGTTGAATAAATGAAATAGTGTCTGGGATCAATTTTTTACACATAGATTTGCACGTCATCAGCAAAATTGCATTAATTATTCCAGTATTTACATAGAGTAATCTTGATTTTCCTCCATGTAATTTTGTAATAGATGGACTGCTTGTCTATAGTGAATGCTGCTTTGGAGAAGAAATTTGTATTTATAGCATAGGTAAATTTAACATGTATTAATGCAGCTCCTTGGAAGAAAACCTAGATAGCATATTAAAAAGCAGAGACATTGCTGTGCCAGCAAAGGTCTGTCTAGTCAAAGCTATGGTTTTTCCAGTAGTCGTGTATGGATGTGAGAGTTGGACTATAAAGAAAGCTGAGTGCCAAAGAATTAATGCTTTTGAACTGTGGTGTTGGAGAACTCTTGAGAGTCCCTTGGGCTGCAATGAGATCAAACCAGTCCATCCTAAAGGAAGTCAGTCCTGAATATTCATTGGAAGGACTGATGCTGAAGCTGAAACTCCAATACTTTGGCCACCTGATGCAAAGAACTGACTCATTTGAAAAGACCCTGATTCTGGGAAGGGTTGAAGGCAGGAGGAGAAGGGGACAACAGAGGATGAAATGGTTGGATGGCATCACCGACTTGATGGACATGAGTCTGAGGAAACTCCAGGAGTTGGTGATGGCCAGGGAAGCCTGGCGTGCCACAGTCCATGGGGTCGCAAAGAGTCAGACAGAACTGAGCGACTGGACTGAATGCAGCGAAGGCCAAAATGTCATTTGCACATTTTTCTCTTATTTGCACTTCAAGTCATGTCAGGTCATTGAGACCAGGACGTGAGACACTAAACAGGCAGCATCAATGACTGACTTACTGACTCATGTGTTACAAAGTTGACTTGCAGTGGGGTAGCCCAGGGAGGCACTCTTCCACTCCAACACCTCTGCCCCATGTCCGTTTCTGGTGGGTTGACAAATAGCACTTGAAATATTTATGTTAGAGAATGTAGATATTTTAATTGAACCTAACCTTTCTTTTTTCTATCAAAGAGCACAAACTTATAATGATCAAATGATAGATTTTTAATACTTTTGTTTTCAAAATAATTTACTGCACTTCTCACTGGGCTTATCAATAGATAAGACCTGAAGTCAAGTTTTTAACTGAAAACTCTTTATGTATAATTGTGTATAATTGACTTTTTACTATGTCACAAAGTAAAATGCAAAAATCAAAAGATCAAATTCAAGCTTAAGGTTTGATACAATGCATGGTGTTCTGTAGGCCTTTAAGTCTGAATATACATTAGGAACTGGACTCACAGGTGGCCCTAGTGGGAAAGAACCCCTGCCAATGCAGGACATGCAAGAGACACAGGTTTGATCCCTGGGTTGGGAAGATCCCTTGGAGTAGGAAAAGGCGACCACTCCAGTGTTCTTGTCTGTAAAATTTCATGGACAGCACACAGACAACTATTTGAGTACAATTAGAAGGTAAAATTGATTTGGAATTTAAGGAGGCATGGGAAATGACTTTGGAATTTCAAGATAGAATTGATTTTTATTTGGATTGTTCTAAATACATATGCTTCACTTCATTTACATAATTAATGGAATTATGTCCCAGTTGGCTTTCATTTTAATATGTCAACATCGGCACCATAGTTTACAAAGGTCATTTCAGGCTTCCTTGATAAATCTTGTAGGCAGTTTTGTGATGACCTGTATAAAATAGCAGCCTCTTGGAAATACAGACTTTTCTTGTCTTACTGGCTTATCGTCCCATCTAATTACTTGACCAAGTTGTTAAAGGATTCTCTGCTTTAAAAGGTGCTCTTTGCAAGGTTGGTAACTTGTACTTACTAACACTGTGTGAAGAAAAATTGGACCAGGAAATGAAGGCTCTTTTCCTAGTTGTACAAGTAACTAATCAGTCACAAGATACAAACAAGCCACTTCATTCCCAGGACTCAATTTCATCATCTGGAATTCCTTTACTCTCTTTTTTTGCATCAAGTGTTCAGCAAAATATGCAGTGAGGAAAATGAGCTCTAGAAGATTAGACTGTTTTATTATTTTACTCTCAATCCATTCTATCCAACTTATCTATGTCTAGCTTTTCTGATGTCTTTGCTCAAGGAAAACTGTATATCTTCTTAAAATAAACACTTTCTGAGAACATAATTTATTTCTGATAAGTGTCTTAATTAGATCTTTTTTTCCAGTAATCTTCAATATCCTCTGCTTTTTTTTTTTTTAAGGCATATTGTGCTGAGGTGCTTTGATTTAGAAATGCAAATGGTATTGAAATTCTTTCTTTCCTAAGGGTAAAAGGCTATTAACCACCCACTTGTTTGTTTGGCTCTAGTTAATAGCTACAGTAAATGAACATGACAGATAGCTCCAAATTTCAGCATTTGAACATTTTTACATAGACAAAGCTGGCACTTTAAAACAGAATCCCCATTAAATTAACCCATGTCACTCACTCCTCAAAAACAAACATGTAGTTCCTCTGAATGGATTCTCATAGTGCTGCCATGGAAATAGGTATAAACCTGGAGATTTCTTCTAGTCTGCCCATTTTCCTAGTTGCAAGACTTTGGACAAGAAAGATTTTTTCTTTCCATTTCCAGAGATAAACTGGGAATCTTAAGGGTTTATTGCAAGTTTCAAATGAGATCATATGAGTTTGAATATTTTGGAATCTGCAAAGTACTACATGAAAAGCTATTACTATTTTGGATTGTGTCTGCAATTTATTTATTATTCATCTTGGGGTGAAAAATGTTCATGTCTTCTACTTTCTGGAAAAATAAACAAAATATCTTTTTTTTTAATCTTAATTCCCTCCCTAGTCACTAAGTTATTTCCTTGTTTGAAAATCAAATTTTGGAGGCTTCCCTGGTGGCTCAGTGGTAAAGAATCTGCCTGCCGATTCAGGAGACATGGGTTCTAACCCTGGTCCGGGAAGATCCCACATGCCACATTGCAGCTAAGCCCATGGACCACAGCCACTGAGCCTGTGCTCTAGAGATGGAGAGTTGCAACTACTGAACCCATGTGCCCTAGAGCTTGAGCTCCACAGCAGGAGAAGCCACTGGAATGAGAAGCCCGCACATCGAAATTAGAGAGTGGCCCAGGGAGCAGTGAAGACCCAGCATAGCCAGAAATCAATATAAATATATAAAATAAATAAAATTTTTAAAATAAATTTTAAAAAAAGAATCAGCTTTTGAACAAATAATCCTCCAGTATTAACTTAAAAATCACTCAGATGGGCTTCTATGTCCTAGATCCAATCACCCTCAGCATTTACACCAACGGCCACACTTTTTTTTGCAGTGCCTCCTTTGGCTTTCATGATCCATAATACTGTACACTGTAGTCACTCATTCATTCCTTTATTCAAACACTCATTCATCCAAGGAGTCAACGTATGTTGATTTACCCCTGACTGTACAGGGTTAGGCAGTTTCAAGGCCTTAGAGGTGTGCAACAATGAACAGTGAACACAGCTCAGGATTCCCTGTCCTGAGATGGACAGTCAACACATGGATCTTTACAGCTATTGCTTAAGTGATGTCTTTGCATTCTGCCCTCATGTGCCATGACTGCAGTCGCTGACCACAGAGAGGACTTGGAAGGTTACACGGAGAGAAGTCGTCCACCTGATGCTCTCGGTCCTTCTTTATGAGTCTCACTGGCCCCTCCTCTATTCCTACTGCCTTTACATGGAAATTATGTGATGTTTGGTCTTTGTCATTCTCTTCTCCCTTCAAGTCTTGTTAGAAGAGTTTTGATTTTGTGTTTTTTAATCAATAAAACAATTTTCACTGCTACATTGAGCCTTAGTGGCTTGTCAGCATGTTTAAGTCCTTGAGACACAGAACTTTTAGCCCATTTAGAGTGCTAACTTCCTTCTCATCATGGAGTCCATTTATACATGATGCCAATAACTTATGTATGTGTGTGTGCGTGAGTGTGTGCTCAGTCACTTCGATCCTGTCCAACTCTTTGCAACCCTATGGGCTGTAGCCCTCCAGGCTCCTCTGTCCACAGGATTTCACAGGCAAGAATATTGGAATGGGTAGTGATGCCCTCCTCCAGGGGATCCTCCCAACCCAGGGATTGAAACCACATCTTCTGCATTGCCGGTGGATTCTTTACTGCTTAGCCACTGAGGGAGCCAACTTATGTATAAAGTTTTTTTTTTTTAATGTTTAAAGGGACCTTGTTTTTGGTCTCTATATGTGCCTCTAACTTACATTTGTTAAAGAAAAAATTTATATACTTAAGCTTAAAGTAACTTTAAAAAACAGAGGACGAGAGAAAATATATTGATAATGCAAAGCACCTGTTTTTATTTTTCTGGGCTCAGTTTATGCCTTTGTCCATATATATTCCAAAATGGAAAATTATTTTTCTGCTGTCTGGTAAATGATAATAGCATCTGATTCCTTGCTTCTTTGTACAGCTCTCCACATTGTAACAAGAATCATCTTTCTAATGCAGAGTACCTTTTTTTCACATCTCACCAGGTACACTCACACATGTACACCCCTCCTCTACCCCCAGAAGCCCCCAGTGATTTTGACCTTTATGCTCACACAAATTAAAAACAGGATTAGAGGTGGAGATATCCCATACAATTGTCTTCACACTTCTTTGCTTGTGTCTTCCCTAAATCAATTTTAAAAGAACTGTATGTTCTGCTTATATAGGGTCACAATTATTTTTAGCTAGCTGAAATATTTAAAAAATAGATTTTTAGTTCAAATAATAGCAAAGAGAGTAATTTCTGCCATATAGTAAATACTGACAGGATAAAACATTGCAGTACTCATTTAAATAAAAATCTAAATATCTCATTATACTAATATAATTCATTAGCATCCATTTAAAAGGACAAAGCAAGTTTTCTTTTGCAGTTGTTTTTCTTTCTCCTGAACTTGTATTTTCATTCTAATTTCCCCACATAAATTTATGCTAATATAGTGCATTTTTATGTCTTAAACAATTTATTAACAACCCTATCATTTCTGTGGCAAATGTATATGCATAAAGTGAAATTAATTTTCTTTGAATTTCCATGGTCATGAGGCTCCAAGTGCTAATGTTATCTTCTGGATTGAATTAATATTATAACTATTGTTGGTTTTAAATTCATCAAAACCACACAAATATCTTATATTCTTTGATAATTAAGGTTGAAAAGTAAAATTTTATTACAAATTCTTTCTTTAATGAAATGGGTGAGATCCCCCCAGCCACTGGTTCATGCTACTTTGGATAAATTACTTCTTTTTGTTTTTTAACTTTTTTATTTTACACTGGAGTATAACCGATGAACAATGTTGTGCTATTAACAGTTTCAGGTGGACAGCAAAGGGTCTCAGCCATACATATACATATCCATTCTCCCCCAGCCTCCCCTCCCATCCAGACTTCCAAATAACACTGAACAGAGTTCTCTGCGCTATGCAGTAGATCCTTCTTGTTTGTCTATTTTATATATAACAGTGTGTACAGACTGATGCTGAAGCTGAAGCTGCAATACTTTGGTCACCTGATGTGTAGAGATGACTCATTAGAAAAGACCCTGATGCTGGGAAAGATGGAGGGCAAGAGGAGAAGAGGGCAACAGAGGATAAGATGGTTGGATGCCATCCCTGACTCAATGGATATGAGTTTGAGCAAACTCCTGGAGATCGTGAAGGACAGGGAAGCCTTGTGTGCTCTAGTTCATGGGGTCACAAAGAGTCAGACACGACTTAGTGACTGAACAACAGCATGTTTATAGAGGGTAATTCTGCATCAGTTCCACTTTTTTTATTGTTAAGGAGTAGATGTTAAGAGACATTATCCAGATAAATGTTTAATGAGAAATAAAAGGAATGTTGCTAGAGGAAAGTCATTCAATTCTTTGAACTTCTTCCAAGATATAGGCCAAAAAATGGCACAGTAGCTGTCTTCAAAGCTTATTTTTAATAATCTAGCAACTGAAAGTTTGATTAGGTCCTCTTTCAGTTCTCTTGAAAGCAAAAACAATCAACAACTCTGCTTGTAAATGATATGTTACCCAGACATTAAAATAATTTATTTCTCTACATGGATAATAATATTTTGAATTGTTCCTAGCATCATATCCCAATAACTTAGACTGTGATGCTGTGCATATTACTCTTAGGGATGGTAGAGAACAATGTCACTTTTTATCACTGGTGAGAAGTAAATGGTGAAAGAGATGACCTTGACCATAGACTCAGTCTTGCAGATCTGTTCTAGGAAAGAATTTATTTTGGGGATGAAGATGTGGAAATGGATTCACATAAAACCATCTCTGCTCAAGTATCTCTTGGAAAAGGTTTGTGAGTCCTACTTAAGGTCTAGAGGATAGGGGAACAAGAACCATATGTTTATATATAGAACTGAGATGATGAGTTGAGATCTGTTGTCTTTGGGCAGAGAATGGGCGTGGAACTCAGGAAGACTCTCCTGAGAATCATGTATGTTCAGTGAAGAGTGATTTTTCTCCATCTAGGTCTACATGACACTGACATTGATAGCTAAGGTTCAGTACCTGTTACACACATATTTGTGACATAAAGGATAAATTCAGTTGACATTGCCATTTTAGTTGGTATTGTATATTTTGATAGAAATTTTCATGAGAAATAAAGCTGTGTAGATTATAGACCTCTCAATTCATTTTCCCAGTCGCACAATAAACAGACAGTATTTGAATCATTTAAAATATCTTCATGGCCTGCAAAGACAAACACAAATTCAAGGTCAAATCATCTATGCATATTATAAGAGAAAAATGTGTTTTCTGTTATTCAAACACATTATGCTAACAGGACTCTTCTGATGAAATCTGAGAGAAAAAAGTTTAAAATGTGAATGCTAGTAAAAATTTAGAAAGGGCATCTTCAAACTTCTTTCAAGAAGGACTTAAAAATTCATTTAATTGCTCTTCCTAAGTATGACAAGCACATTTAATATTCCTCTATTTAAAACATATTAACACCAGAAGGTCAAGAGTAATGAGAGTGACCTCCAAAGGATACTGCAAAATCCAGTTTTCACCTATGCTTAAGTTTTTCCCTATTAACACAGTAGGATGCCTCTAGAAGCTGAATTAATTCTATCAAATTGCCAAAGTTAATACAATGCCCTAAAAGGTATGCTTTATAACATATTAGTTTAATACCAATGGACTCCACCTGTGTGGTTGTGGGAATACTTCTTAAGGTATTCGCCCTTCCATGGCATATTTAAACTAATTGATTTTGTTGTTAGATTGAAGTGTGTTTATAGTAAAAACATGAAAACTATATAACATTAGCGTTTAAGTGCAGAAAACTCCTTGGGAGAATTCGTAAGTTACATTTTTTAGTTATGTACAGGACTTAGGACAATGTGAGACATAGTCTTTAGAGCTTATATTGTATTTAACATTTTAATTTCAATTTTGACCTAAACTTAATCAGTGGTTTTATAAAATTCTTTAAAAATATACCAATTAATGGTGCATGATATTTCTGGAATTTGCACTGTGAATTGAAATAGCATGAATCTAATAGCATTTTTCATAAGAAAATGGTATTATGGAACATATACCCCTTGATAAGGCCTCAGTGGCTACAACAGAAATGAATAATAGCCTCATATTTTAATCACTCAGAAATGGTACTGAAGTTTTCAAAATGTGTATAACATCACCAGTTTAGTAATCACACATATTTATTGATAAACTATTGTGATATGCAATGAAGCACTTCTCAACCTAAAAGTATCTTTCTTTTTACCTAACGACAGGCACATCAGAGCTGTAGAATTGGAAGGGCCTCTTCAGGGGGAAAAAATTCTATATAGGACTGTTGGATGATATGTTTAGAACAAACTTAGTCATTTCTCCTTACATTTTATCATTCTTTAAAGTAATCACTATAAAATAAAAGTGCTTATTTCGATATCAAATATGCCATAACTTACACATTAGCTTCATCCTGCAAAGTCAACCTTTTTTGAGACAAAAGAATTACTCAAGTGCTTCTGCATTATTTGGAGGAACAAAGTTTTAAACTGCCTTGATATGAGAAAATTAGAAATATTATTTTTATATCACTCTCCTACAAATTCTCCTATACTTCATGGGATTTTGCTTTTTTTGGTATATATTCCTCTCTCTCACCCATCCCCAGAACTCTGGGGAAATATCTAAAGTGCTAAAAGTCATGATATGCCCAGTAATACTCTGTAGACTCTTACCAAGTTGCGCATAGAAGATGTTTACTTAAGATAAAAACAACAGACATTAAGCAAGTGAGTAATCCAAGGTTGCTGAATTCCCCATGATCCTGACATTCCATTTTCACTTTCTTCTCCTGTTCGCTGGGCATTTCTGATGGTCAGCTTCCCTCTGGCCTCTCTTAGATGAAATCATGTTTTTCATGAGCTCTACTTCTTGGCCAGTCATTGGAGTACCAGTCACTTCTCACCTGCCTTTCCTCAACTGTGGATCTTGCTTCCTGGTAACTTTGAAATTCATCATTTGTTTCCATTATAGCACCACAAGCAATGTCAGCACATGATGATAGTTGTTAAATATTTATTCTTTAAACTGAAAGAATGAATAGCCTTCCATTCTATTAGTACTGGAAGAAGAGAAGAGAACTCTTTTCCTTAATGTAGCACTGTCTTTTTCACTTTCAAAGACCATCATCTTAGATGTTTTTCTGTCTTTATTATTATTATTATTTTGAAGGTTAAAGTCACCACTGGCCAACCTTGGGACATTCCCTCCCAATTAAATTTCCCCATGCCCATAGAAATCTCCGTGATGTTCTCTTCTTTGCTGATGACAGTCCATGGCTCAACCATCAGCCAACTGATGAGAACATGGCCAAACTTGTGTTGTGTAATCTCTCCAAAACTGATATTGCTATTTTTTTTTTCTTTTCTTCCTTGTTAAGACTTTTTCTAATAAAATTTGTGCTGTTACTTTGCAGGATGAAGTGAAGAATAGAAATTTTCCATGGAAACACTAGTGTTTTGAGCCAGGGGAATTCTCATGTAGGGCTCATCAGGAATTAGAGTGACTAATGTGAATTTCTTTGTGTGCTAACAACTGTATTGTCCATAAACTCTTTGTCCATGGAATTCTCCAGGCAAGAACACTAGAGTGGGTTGCCATTTCCTTCTCTAGGGGATCTTCCTGACCCAGGGACTGAACTCGGATCTCCTACATTGAGGCAGATTATTTACCATCTGAGCCACCAGGGAAGCCCTTTAAAATGATTGTCATTCAGTCACTCAGTCGTGTCTGACTCTGCAGCCCCATGACTGTAGCCCTCCAGGCTCTGCTGTCCATGGGATTTCCCAGGAAAGAATACTGGAGTGGGTAGCTGTTCTCTTTTCCACAGGATCTTCCTGACCCAGAGATTGAACCCAGATCTCCTACATTGAAGGCAGATTCTTTTTACCATCTGAGCTAGCAGGGAAGCCCAATCCATAAACTAGGTAACATCCTTTCTAATGGAAAGAAGGTATATTGCTGGTCATGGAGAACTATTAATAGGTAGAAAGATAGATAAATAGGTGACATAATAATAACACAAGTTCCATATCCATGTGTTGTGCATCAAAATCTACCAAAACACCACAATATGGTGTTAGTCTATATTCCTATGTGTATGGGACATATTTTAATATTACTCACCTCCCACCATATGCCAGCTCCTTGTATTAGGCATTTAAAGTTGTGCATGTTCCTGAGAAAATGATTGATTTGGTTTTACATTCTTAAAAATGCCACATCCCTTTACTTTAAAACCAGATTGTGTGTATTCCAGAGAAGATACATTAGAAATATGTTAGTTCCATGATACAGAGGCTGGAAATTCATAGCTTTTACCAAAGTGGATTCTCACAGCAATGACTCATATTTAAAGTCACCACTAAAACATTGCTTCTAAGTGAAGTAATATTTAAGCTATAATTTCATAGGAAGACAACCACTACCTGAGGAAGCACTTAAGGATCTTGTTTTACATTTCATGTTCCCGTATTTGAAATTTTACATTTGGGTAAAGTTTGGAATGTCAAGCAGAATGCTCAAATCAAAGACAGTATCACCAAGACCGCAAGATGATAGAGCAAGATAAAATTAAAATGATATTGTGTCCTACCGGGTAAACACATTAGAAAGCCCTCTCAAGTATGTATTTAACTAGTAGAAAGAGCTGGTTTATACTAATGGGTGAAAAATATTCATTTCTGTGTGTGTGTATGTATGTGTGTAATTTACTTAAGTGCTATTTGGAACTATTCCAAAGTGAATAATAACACACATTTACTAACTTCTCTGACAGTTTTATTTATGTTTTAAGACATAAAATTAAATATAGAAAGTGGATCTAGGTAACATTGAATTTATGACATAATCTGACAAGGACTAACAAGGCTGTCAGGAACTGATATAGACCTTAACTCACCTTACTTCCCCATGGCCTGGTTCTGTTCCACAGCATTGATGATGCTTAAACTCGACTTTGGAAATTCTTCAGTTATGGTTATTAGGTATGCAAATTATATCTATTTCTTTTCTCCAAGACCCAGCAGGTTCTATCATCATTTCATGACTTGCAAATGTTTTATATGCTTCATGCTTTTCTGGGGAGGTTTCTGCTTAATAAGTAAATTACATTGTTAAAAATAGGTTGGTTTTTTTTTTTTTTTTTTATCACAGGGGTGTTATAAATATTTGTCATCCAGATAGAGAACATTTTTCCTTCAGACTCTGATTTGCAATTTGTAATTGTTTACTGCCTTGTTCTTTCTCGGTTGTACATGATGGACAGAGATACTCTTGGAGCATACACATTTTAATCAACATTCAAACTGAATTGAAAGGCACAAAGGTTTTCTGTTTGTATGCTCAAAAATTAATATCTGCCAAGCCACCATTAACCAATAGCTGCAATAATAGGTGACTTCTCAAGAGAAAGTATTAAAATATCATTCAGGTCACATATATCAAACTAATTTTTGAATCTGTAATTCAAGGATAATATTAAACCACATGGCTAAATTAAGCTTCCTGTAAGTGATTAAAAAAAAAGTCTGTAACTCTGTAATTTCCCTTAAAACTTACAAATATGGTAGTAGGAATTTATTTGTTAAAGGTACTTTTTTATCCCTGAAATGAAATTTTAGAACATTTCATCACACAGAAAATGTGTACCTATTAGCAGTCACCCTCCGTTCTCCACATCTGCTTCTCCCGCTCCCTCACCCCAGCCCCTGACAATCACTAACCTACTTTCTGTCTCGATGGATTTGCCTATTTGGGGCATTTTGTATATAAATGGAATCATAATACAAGGTCATCTATGACTGGCTTCGGTCTTGTAACATAATATCATTTCAAAGTTTATCCATGAAGCAGCATGTATCACAATTTCATTTCTTTTAGTTGATGAACAACATTTCATTTTATGGATGTACCATGTTTAGTTTATCCATCCATCAATTGATGGACATTTGGATTGTTTTAAGGCTTTGCCTATTATGAATGATGCTTCTATAAACATTTATGTACAAGTTTTGTGTGGTATATTTTTTCATTTCTCTTGAGTGTATAACCAGGAATAGAATTGCTGGTTCATGTAGTAGTTCTGTTTTTCTAAAATGGCCATCATTGTACATTCCTATCAGCTATGTTTAATGATTCCAGTTTCTCTATATCCACATCAACACTTGTTACTGCCTGCCTTTTTTATTATAGTCATCCTACAGGTATGAGTGATACCTCATTTTGATTTGAACTCATTTGTTAGCAATGAATGATGTTGAACATCTTTTATAAGCTTGTTCAGTTCAGTTCAGTTCAGTCGCTCAGTCATGTCCAACTCTTTGCGACCCCATGAATCACAGCATGCCAGGCCTCCCTGTCCATCACCAACTCCCAGAGTTTACTCAGACTCATGCCCATCAAGTTGGTGATGCCATCCAGCCATCTCATCCTCTTTCGTCCCCTTCTCCTCCTGCCCCCAATCCCTCCCAGCATCAGGGTCTTTTCCGATGAATCAACTCTTCACATGAGGCGGCCAAAGTATTGGAGTTTCAGCTTCAGCATCAGTCCTTTCTTTTTTTTTTTTTTTAATTTTTTAATTTTTTTATTTTTTTTTATTAGTTGGAGGCCAATCACTTCACATTTCAGTGGGTTTTGTCATACATTGATATGAATCAGCCATGGATTTACACGTATTCCCCATCCCAATCCCCGCTCCCACCTCCCTCTCCACCCGATTCCTCTGGGTCTTCCCAGTGCACCAGGCCTGAGCACTTGTCTCATGCATCCCACCTGGGCTGGTGATCTGTTTCACCATAGATAGTATACATGCTGTTCTTTTGAAATATCCCACCCTCACATTCTCCCACAGAGTTCAAAAGTCTGTTCTGTATTTCTGTGTCTCTTTTTCTGTTTTGCATATAGGGTTATCGTTACCATCTTTCTAAATTCCATATATATGTGTTAGTATGCTGTAATGTTCTTTATCTTTCTGGCTTACTTCACTCTGTATAAGGGGCTCCAGCTTCATCCATCTCATTAGGACTGGTTCAAATGAATTCTTTTTAATGGCTGAGTAATATTCCATGGTGTATATGTACCACAGCTTCCTTATCCATTCATCTGCTGATGGGCATCTAGGTTGCTTCCATGTCCTGGCTATTATAAACAGTGCTGCGATGAACATTGGGGTGCACGTGTCTCTTTCAGATCTGGTTTCCTCAGTGTGTATGCCCAGAAGTGGGATTGCTGGGTCATATGGCAGTTCTATTTCCAGTTTTTTAAGAAATCTCCACACTGTTTTCCATAGCGGCTGTACTAGTTTGCATTCCCACCAACAGTGTAAGAGGGTTCCCTTTTCTCCACACCATCTCCAGCATTTATTGCTTGTAGACTTTTGGATAGCAGCATCATCAGTCCTTTCAATGAACACCCAGGACTGATCTCCTTCAGGATGGACTGGTTGGATCTCCTTGCAGTCCAAGGGACTCTCAAGAGTCTTCTCCAACATCACAGTTCAAAAGCATTAATTTTTCGGTGCTCAGCTTTCTTCACAGTCCAACTCTCACATCCATACATGACCACGGAGAAACCATAGCCTTGACCAGATGGACCTTTGTTGGCAAAGTAATGTCTCTGCTTTTTAATATGCTATCCAGGTTGGTCATAACTTTCCTTCCAAAGAGTAAGCATCTTTTAATTTCATGGATGCAGTCACCATCTGCAGTGATTTTGAAGCCCCCAAAAATAAAGTCTGACACTGTTTCCACTGTCTCCCCATCTATTTGCCATGAAATGATGGGACCAGATGCCATGATCTTAGTTTACTGAATGTTGAGCTTTAAGCCAACTTTTTCACTCTCCTCTTTCACTTTCATCAAGAGGCTTTTTAGTTCCTCTTCACTTTCTGCCATAAGGGTGGTGTCATCTGCATATCTGAGGTTATTGATATTTCTCCCGGCAATCTTTATTCCAGCTTGTGCTTCTTCCAGTCCAGCGTTTCTCATGATGTACTCTGCATAGAAGTTAAATAAGCAGGGTGACAATATACAGCCTTAATGTACTCCTTTTCCTATTTGGAACCAGTCTGTTGTTCCATGTCCAGTTCTAACTGTTGTAAGCAATTTGCATATCTTCTTTGGGGAAACATCTATTCAAGTCCTTTGCCAATTTCTTTTTCCAAATTTTTAATTGAGTTGTTTGTCTTCTTGCTGTTGTGTTGTAAGAGTTCTGTACATATATCCTGGATACTTGACTCATCAGATCTATGATTTGCACATATTTTCTCCCCTTTGTAGAGTATCTTTTCACTTTGTTGATAATGTCCTTTGATGCACAAAAGCAGCATTTTAATAAATTCCATTTTTTCTCCTTTTGGTGTCATATCTAAGAGTCTGTTGCTAAATTCAGTCATGAAGATTTACCCTATAGTTTTCTTTCAAGAGTTTATATATTTCTGCTCATATATGGGTCACTGGATCCATTTTGAGAAATTCTGTGCATGGTATGAGGTAAAGTCTAACCTTGTTTGCACGAACATATCCAGTTGTCCTAATTTGTTAAAGAGTGTTATTTCCCTGTTGAATGATTTCCCACCCTTGTGAAAATCAGTTGGCCATGAGTATATGTGTTTAGCTTACAACTCAATTGTACTGATCAATAGGTCTATCCTTATGACAGTATCATGGTATTCTTTTTCTTATTATTGATATAATTATTGTGGTAAAAAAAAAAAAAGCATGAGCTCTATTTTCTTCAGCTTTTAAATGCAGTGTTGTTAAGTGCATGACATTGTTGTATAGCAGATCTCTAGAACTTTTTCATCTTGCCTGATTGAGACTCTATATCCATTGAACAGCTACTCTCCTTTTCCCTCTCCCTGTCAGCTCCCGACAACCACTGTCCTGTTTCCTGCTGCTATGAATTTGACTATTTTAGATACTTCATGTAAGTGCAATCATGAGCATTTGTCCTTATTTCTGGCTTATTTCACTTAGCATAATGTTGTCAAGGATCATCCATGTTGTTGTGTATAGCAGGGTGTCCTTTTTTAAGGTTGAATAATATTTCACTGCATAAATACACCTCATTTTCTTTATCTATTCATTTGTTCATGGACATTTAGTTTGCTTCCCCCTCTTGGTTATTGTGAATAATGCTGCAGCTATTAACATGAAGTGCAAATACCTCTTCCAGAACCTGTTTTAAATCTGATTTGAATGGATACTCAGGAGTGCAATTGCTGAATACAGTACCACAATGTTTTGGTTACTTTAGCTTCATAGTAAGTTGTAGGAAGTTTTGAAATTAGAACGCATGGATGCCCCAAATCTGTTCCTTTTTTTTCACAATCATTTTGGCTATGTGGGTCCCTTGTAATTCTGTAAGAGCTTGAGGATTGGTTTTTCCATTTTTTCTAGGAAAAACTGTTGGGGTTTTGGTAAATTTTACAGAGAGTATGTAGTTAACTTTTAGTAGTATGCCCACCTAACAACTTTGCTTCCAATACAGGAACACAGGATATCTTTCCATGTGTTTAAGGCTTCTTAAACTTCTTTCATCAATGCTTTATAGCTTTCAAGTGTAAAATTCTGCCACTTCCTTGGTTAAATTTATACCTAGGTATTTTATTCTTTTGAATAATATTGTAAATGGAATTTTTTTAATTTCCCTTTCAGATTGCTCATTGCAAGTGTATAAAAACTTACTGGATGTTTACATGTTGATCTTGTACTCTGTGATTTCATTTATTAGCTCTAGTAGTTGTTTTTGTAAGTTATTGGGATTTCCTATTTATAGGATCATGTCATCTGTGAATAAAGGTAGTTTAATTCTGCTTTTTCAATTTGGGTACCTTTTATTTCTTTTTCTTGCCTAGTGACTCTAGCTAGAATTTACAGTGCAGTCTTGAATAACAGAGGCCAAAGCAGGCCTCCTTGTCTTGTCTCTGATCTTAGGGAGAAATCTTTCAAAGTTTCACCATCAAGTATGATGTCAGCTGTGGATTTTTATAAATCCCCTTGATCACCTTTAGGAAGTTCCCTTATATTCCTAGTTTTCTGGAAGTATTATCATGGAAGAGTGGTGAACTTTGTCAAAAGCTGTTTTTGCATCACTTAAAGTGATTGCATGCATTTTTTTCCCTTTATTCTACGAATATGGTATATTATATTGATTGATTTTCTTTTGATGAACTTCCCTCACATTCCTGGGATAAATTCCACTTGGTCATGGTTTATAATATTTTTAATACATATTCAGTTTACTAGTGTTTTGTTGAGGATTTTAAAACTACATTTTAAAAGGTATACTGCTCTATCCTTTCCTTTCCTTATTATGTCTTTGTCTGGCTTTGGTATCAGGTAATTCTAGTCTCTTAGAATGAGTTAGGAAATATTCTCTCACTTTCTATTTTAGGAATAAACTTAAGAAGGATTTTTGCTAAATTTTCTTTAAATGTTTGGTTGAATTAACCAGTAAAGCCATCTGGTTCAGGGTTTTTCTTTGTTTGGAGTCTTTGTTTACTATTTCAGTCTCTTTACTTGATATGAGTTTCTTTCATATTTCCTATTTTTTCTTGATTCAGTTTTGTAGGTTGTATATTTCTAGGAATTTGTCTATTTCATCAATGTTATCTAATTGGTTGGGATATAAATTAGTTTCCTAGGGCTGCTATAGCATATCATCACAAATGAAATGATTTAAAACAACAGAAATGTATTCTGTCACAGTTCAGTAGGCTGGAAATCTGAGGCCAACGTGTCAGCAGAATTGATTCTTTCCAGAAGCTCAGAGAAAGAGACTATCCCATGCCTCACTCCCCACTTCTGGGAGAATAAAGATCTGAAATAAAAAACTTAAGGAAGTTAAGATCTGAAATCAAAAACTCTATGCCTTAAGGAACTAGAAAGAGAAGAGTGAACTAAAACCAAAATTTTGCTTATCCCCATTCCAATTTTATTGGTTTCTTCCCTTTGCTAACTTTGGTTTTGATTTCTTCTTCTTTTTCTAGTTTCCTAAAGTTTAACATTAAGTTATTGATTTCAGATATTCTCTTTTAAGATAGGCATTGATGGTTATAATTTTGCATGTTGCATTTTTATTTTTTGTTTATCTAATTATTTTCTAATTTCCCTAGTGATTTCTTCTTTAATCTCTCCGTCAGATAAGAAAAGAGTATGTGATTTAGTTTCCACACATTTGTGAAATTTCAGGTTTTCCTTCTGACACTAATTTCCAGTTTTATTCTGTTTTGGTCAGAGGAGATACAGTGTATGATTGCTATCATTTTAAATTTCTTGAGACTTAAGATTTAGCAATGCCTTTTTACTGAAATTTAGAAGTCCATTTTATTTATTTATTTTTCTTTTTCTCCCCAAACTTTAAACTTTTATTTTGTATTGGGGTATAGCTGATTAACAATGTTGTGGTAGTTTCAGGTAAACAGTAAAGGGACTCAGCCATAAATAAACATATATCCATTCTCCCCCAGCCCCTCTCATCCAGTCTGCCACATGACATTGAGCAGAGTTCCATGTGCAAAACAAGAGGCCCTTGTTGGTTGTCTATTTTAAATATAGCAGAGTGCACATGACCTTCCCAAAGGCCCTAACTATCCCTTCCCACTGGCAACCATAAGTTCATTTTCTAAGTCTGTGAGTCTCTTTCTGCTTTGTAAGTTCATATTTATATCATTTCTTTTTAGATTCCACATATAAGGGATGTCATACCATATTTTTCCTTCTCTGTCTGACTTACTTTACTCAATATGATGCTTTCTAGGTTCATGCATGGCGCTGCAACTGATATTATTTCTTTTTTTTAATGGCTGAGTAATATTCCATTGTGTATATGTACCACATCTTCTTTATCCATTCCTCTGTCAATAGACATTTAGCTTGCTTCCACGTCTTTGCTATTTTAAAGAGTGCTACAATGAACATTGGGGTGCATATATCTTTTCAGATCATGTTTTTCTCTGGATATATGCCCAGGAGTGGGATTGGTGAGTTATATGGTAGCTCTATTTTTAGATTTTTAAGGAACCTCCATACTGTTGTCTATAGTGACTATAGCAATTTACCTTCTGACCAACAGTCTAAGAAGGTTCTCTTCTCTTCACATCCTCTCTAGCATTTGTTGTTCATGGATTTTTTGATGATGGCCATCCTGACCAGTATGAGGTGATATCTCCTTGTCATTTTGATTTGCATTTCTCTAATAACCAACAATGTTGAACATCTGTTCATGTGCCTATTCACCATTTGTATGCCCTCTCTTTGGAAAAATGTCTATTCAGGTCTTCAGTTCATTTTTTTAGTGGACTGTTTGTTTTGATAGCAGTCCATTTTATTTTGAAACATTCTTTTAATTGCTTAGTTGCTATGAGTTCTTTTTTTCTAATTAGATTCTAGAGTTTCAAGAAAGTGATTCTGTCAATTTTTGCTAGTTTCATGGTTGCTTCAATGGAAGGACTGATTCTTGGAGTTTCCTACTTCACCATTCTGTGATGTCACCCTTCCCCCATGCTGATCTTGCTGTTACGTGGCTTTCTTCAGAAGTCATCTCTGTGTTCATCGCTACTTCCCAATTTTGAGCCAAATGCCCCTTTTAGGGTTCCCTTTACACTGCACTTACCAATACAAAGCATTTTTTTTCCCTGGAAGTGAATGTATTCTGAGCATCCCAACACTGGGTACAAGGTCTCTTTATTCTTCCCCATCTTGTTGTTCAGTTGCTAAGTAATGCCCAACTATTTGAGGCTCCATGGACTGCAACAAGCCAGGTTTCCCTGTCTTTCACTATCTCCCAGAGTTTGCTCAAACTCATGTCCATTAAGGTAGTGATGCCATCCAGCCATCTCATCCTCTGTCGCCTCCTTCTCCCACTGCCCTCAATCTTTCTCAACATCAGGGTTTTTTCCAGTGAGTTGGGTCTTTGTATCAGGTGGCCAAAGTATTGGGACTTCAGCTTCAGTATCAGTCCTTCCAGTGAATATTCAGGGTTGACTTCCTTTAGGATTAACTGGTTTGATCTCCTTGCAGTCCAAGGAACTCTTGAGAATCTTCTCCAGAACCACTGTTTGAAAGCATCAATTCTTCAGTGCTAGCCTTTGTTATGGGCCAACTCACATCTGTACATGACTCCTGGAAAAACCTTAGCTTTGACTATAAGGACTTTTGTCAGAGAAGTGATGTCTCTGCTATTTAATACACTGTCTAGGTTTGTCATAGCTTTCCTTCCAAAGAGCAAGTATATTTTAATTTCATGCCTACAGTCACAGTCTTCAGTGATTTTGGAACCCAAGAAAATAAAATCTGTCACTGATTCTACTTTTTTCCCCATCTACTTGTCATGAAGTTATGGGAATGGATGCTATGATCTTAGTTTTTTGAAAGTTGAATTTTGAGCCAGCTTTTCCACTCTTCTCTTTCACCCTCATCAAGACACTCTTTAGTTCTTCACACTCATCACCATAAATGTTGAATTAATGAAAGTTGCATGAGTAAACAAAGAAGAAGCAAATTTAAATTCTCATGAAGTTACTACAAAGCCAATTTATAGATTGCTGATTGTTAAAAGAATTATAATTAAACTTACTTAACATGAAAACTAATTTGAATATAATTTATTCATTCTTGAGGCCTTCAGAAGACACTTCAACATCTCATAATATATTAAGGTGATGAGTAAAAACATCTCATTATTTAATCTATCAGTTATCAACTGTGGAGGATAGCATCTACTGTTGTTCAAAAGCATTTTTAATTTATTCTAGTGAAGTCATTCCTTTATATTAACTTGTTCAACTTTTGAGAGCCCTATCTGTCTGTATTCTGACATACATGTTTATTTGATTATTCTGGCTGTATGATTTCCATAGAAACAAGCTCTTGAGAGGTTATATGTTCAAGTAAAGATTTATCACTTTCACATGCTTTCTTGATTTTTAAAACTACTTTAAGAGAAAATCTTGTTTTACTTTGGCTACTGTTAGGAATTGCTAATGTGAGCACCAATGCTTGAATGTCGCCCCAGATACAGAAATCTCAAGTATATTAAAGACCTTAAATGAATTGTTATTATATGACTTAGGGTATGCCATGCCTCAAATCACATTTAGAAACTGTAAGAATTACTTGCTATAACATCCTGACACATATAGCTAGCCAGGTAGGTAAGTCTTAGTCTACATCCCAATATAGATTTATTAAGGATTTGTTTTGTATTCCTTTTTAAAAAGAAACATAGGGTGACTTCCCTGGGGGCCCAGTGGTTGACTTGACTTTGCCTTCCAGTGCAGCAGGGGCAGGTTCAATCCCTGGTCAGGGAGTTAAGATCCTACATGCCATATCCAAAAATGCCAAAACATAACACGGAAGAAATGCTGTAACAAATTCAATAACTACTTTAAAAATGGTCCACATCAAAAAACATCTTGAAAAGAAATGCAAACAAAAACAAAACCTACAAGCTTATAAACTAAGAGATCAATTGTTTGTATGTTATTTATTTTTTCAGCAATTTTACAAGGAATCCTTGTTATAAATTTTAATGTTACTCCTCAAATGGTATTATTATTCTTCAAAACGAGTCAACTCTAAATAATTTCATTATATATAAACCACATCAAAAGATGTTAACAGAAGGACTAAACCCAAGATGCAAGGATTTCATACTGAAATCTCACTTGGTTTACTCACAATGTAGTGTCTATCTTTCCAGGAGCAGGATAACAGAGTAAGAACCATTGGCTATTCTCTACCCGCCCCGCAACCCCAGTATTGTAAATTTGTGACAAAGTGATGCTAGCGGTGAAGGACGACATGTAAAAGTTAGGTGAAAATACTAATAATTACAAAAAAAGAATGTGTTACCATGAACTTCTTTTTTCTTCGCTTAAAAACATTATTGTATTTTGCCAAGTGGAAATCAGAAATCACTCTTATAAACATCTAAATTTATTCCTTTACCTAAATTTATTTCCCAGTCTTCTTTGAATATCTAGGAAGTTATAGATACATTTTTTAAAATAGTCAAAATTCACATTACCAACTCAAAAAACCTCAACATTTGGTTTCTTAAGGTGAATTGCAGTCTTTATTATTGCTAAATGAGCACAATTTTCTTTAGGAGGCATTTTTTAATAGTTCATAAGATGTATACATTTGAGATCTTATTCTATTGTAAATTTTAAATATGAGTTTTTAAACTCTTTTCCTTATTTTGGTTTTGCCAAATATACAGATATATCTATTATTTCGGAATTATTGTTCATTTAATGTTTCATATTTTCTAGAGTCCAACTGGTGAATGATTTTATGTCGGATGCTTACTAGAGCCTACTGAAGTTAAAATCCCACTATAGATATTACTCAGAGGAAATTCACCATAAATTTAAAAGTAGATAATACACCTATTAAAATGACCAAAATAAAAAATAGTAATAATACCAAATACTGGCATGGATGTGAAGAAAACTGGATCTCTCATATATTGCTAGTGGAAATGTAGAGGACTTCACTATTCTGGAAAATAGTTTGGCTATTTCTTGGAAAACTAAACACACACTAACCGTTTGACCCATTAATTGCTCTCTTGGACATTTATCCCAAAGAAATGAAAACTTATGTTTATGCAAAAATCTCTGCATTAATGCTTATAGAGGCTTTACCCCTAATAGCAAAGTATTGGAAACAACCCACGTATCCTTCAGTGAGTGAAGAGTTCTACAAATTTCGTATATCCAAACAATACTACTACTCAGCAAATAAAAATACTACTCAGCAAATAAAAAGGAATGAATACATGCAACAACTTGGATGGACCTCAAGGGCATGCTCAGTTAAAAAAAAAAAATGAAGCTTAAAATGTTACATACTAGTTGATTCCTACAATGATAAAGATATAAAGATGAAAAATAGATTAGCCGTTGCTTGGTGATAGGGACAAGGGGTGGGTCAGGAGCACAACAGAATGCTTTTGTGGTGACAAAAAAGTTCTGTATGTTGACTGTGGTATGGTTACACTAATCCATACATAGGATTACATGGCATAGAAGTATAAACATGCACACACATGCAAAGAATGTAGGCTTAAAAAATCATGAAAACTGAATAAGTTCTATAGTTTCATTAGCAGCAATGTGTCAGTGTTGGGCTTTCCTGGTAGCTCAGAAATAAAGAATCCACCTGCAATGCAGGAGACCTGAGTTTGATCCCTTGGTTGGGAAGATCCCCTGGAGGAGGGCGTGACAACCCACTCCAATATTCTTGCCTGGAGAGTTCCCATGGACAGAGGAGCCTGGAAATGTCTGTGAGACTTTGTTATGGTTTTATGAGATGTTTCCATTGAGGAAAGATGAGTGAAGGGTACCCAGGACTCTACTGGTTTTGCAACTTCTTATGAGTCTATATTGACTTTGAAATTAAAATAATTTTTAAGAATAGTAGCACCATTATAAAACACTACTATACATTTTAAAAATAGGCATAGCCTACTGGTATTTGAATGCAATTGGCATCTGAAACAACCTCTTTTCAAAGGCTTACTTCTAAAAGTCTTCAGTTTGAAGTGATTCATTTTTTTTTATTTTAATTCAAGTATGCAGTTGTGTCACTTCAAAAAATATGGTCTGTGAACATAAAAGTTTCAGCTCTGTCCTCCACACTTTTTCTTCTTCTTCTTCGAACGCCCTTTATTTGACCAGGAAGGATGTCATTTCCTAGAGCACTGAGAAAGCCACATTTAACTTGAACAGCATTGTTCTTTTAGGTTATTAAGGGTATTCAATTTTCTCTGATGGTTGCTACTCTGAGTTGGAGACTCTTCTGAAAAGTCAGACTGAGAAAATTGCCCTAGTTCCAATACTCACACATACACACAAATGCCACAAAACTTTGGAATTAATACAATCAATAACCTTTGAAAATGGAGTTAAAAGCAACAGTTGAATGCTAAGATGTAGCAAACTATCTTGTTCCCTTTTTCTTTGAATATCAATGTGGCCAGGGAATTGAGAACCACAATAGAGAGTTCAATTGAACAAGCATTTATTGAGTACCTAAATCATAATACCTTACAATGATGTTCATGTTATGCAGAGCGGTACAGGTTATAGTGATGAGAAAGAGTCCATACCATCCAAGCAATGTCAAATTTGCATCCCCACTATTCACACAATGCTGGAGACCTGGGGTCAGTCCCTGGGTCGGAAAGATCCCCTGGAGAAGGGAATGGCTACCCACTTCAGTATTCTTGCCTGGAGAATTCCATGGACAGAGGGGCCTGGTGGACTAGTCCATGGGGTTCAAGGAGTCAGACACTACTGAGCAACTAATAACTGGGCTTTATACTGACACATTGAGTGAGAAACAGCAAAGCTTTATATAACACCAGTGACAAGGAAATCAAACATTCAGCAGAGTCAAGGGAAGAAATAGCTTAGCTACCTTTGGTGAAAATAGAGTAGGTCTCTGGAGAAAGGCATCAGGTCAGGAGAGTAGTTGCAAGGCTATGAAAATTAAAGTGCTATGAACAATGGTTTGCAGGACTGCAACCATACCAAATGAGTAAAATGTATAAGAATTTGGAATTTCACATACAGAATTTCTCTATTTTCTGTGAATGATATGGGATACATGTGGATAAAGTGTTTTTTTTTTAAATTCTGCTCAATTGTGGATAAAATTTGGCATTTTCAACAAAATATCCTATTTCAAAAAGTGAAAATTAATTGCCCCGTCATGTCCGATTCTTTGCGACCCCCATGGACGGTATCCTCTGTCCATGGGATTCTCCAGGCAAGAATACTGGAGTGGGTAGCCATTCCCTTCTCCAGGGGATCTTGCGAACCCAGAGATTGAACCCAGTAAGCCTGGCATGCTTCAGTCCACGGGGTCACAAATAGTCCGACCCAACTCAGCGAGTGAACAACAGCAGTCCTATCTGGAGAGGTAGATATGGTGGTACTGATAAGAGCTCAGAAGAAAAGTCACCAGACTCCTCTCTTTTGTTTTCATTTCTGTTGGTTTTGTTGATGGAAAGTAAATCTTAGCAATAGTGGATACTAAGCCATTCTCCTTTTTTTTTTTTTTTAATGTAAAAAAGCCAATTATATTCTACTGTGCTTATTTGATTTGGACTACTTAAAGTGCTAACCTTCTATCGTTGATCAGGTTAATTCTATTTTATTAAAGTCAACATTAAATTATCAAGAAAATTAAAAATCAAAATGATAATCCTTTACTATGAAATGCATTAAAACTAAGGTGGTGGATTAATGGATGGATGAGAAAGAGAGATGTGTGAAAAAAAATCAGTGAAGAAAATTTTCACAAAATTTTGGAAAGAAAATACAAAAAGATTAAGAGGATAACAGGAGCTTTTGGTGCATAGATAGATGCATAGATAGATGATAGATAGATAGATAGATGATAGGTAGATGATAGATAGATAATAGATGGCTTCATTTCTTGAAATAGTAACTTAAGGACTTTGCCAGTTTTCTTGGTCTGAATCGAAGAGACTGCCAAATATTTCTCCAGCACAGATGGGTTTATTCAGGATCAGCAGAGAACTCAATTCAGAAAAGAAAGGAGGGCACCTTTTTGGAGGAGAAAAGGAAGTTGGGAGCTCTGTTCTAGTGAATAGAGTCCTTGGCTTTTCATTGGCTGGGTCCTCGTCTCTGCTATTGTTGCAGGTGTGAGAGCTCCCCCTTCTGGTCTCCCAACTCTATTTAATTGAGGGTTTTGTTTATGAATTTTTTACAATGTACACCAGAAAATTAAGAAAATGTTACAGAAACCAAATTCTTGCATTAGAAACCTCAAATATAGTTTCCAGACAAAGGATAAAATGATGGAGATAAGCTGTGGTAGTGGAAAATATCCATTTATATGGAAATACCTTTTACTGCCCTATCTTTACATTGGCGTCATGCTTTGTCAGTATCTGAAGTCTCTGGGCATGTAATTGTCACCTGGGGCCCAGGTCTAGCCAATAAGACTTTAACTCTCCAGGAAATCCAAACAATAGAAATTAGACTTGTCTTCAGAGCAAGAGCACAAGAACAGAAACAGGTAGTTACTTGACTAAACCATCGATGTTATATGGAATGTCTAAAAAATACGTCACAAATGTTTGTATCTGGCTTCCCTAGTGGCTCAGTGGTAAAGAATCAGCCTGCAATGCAGGAGACACGGGTTGGATCCCTGGGTTGGGAAGATTCCCTGGAGAAGGAAATGGCAATCCACTCCAGTATCCTTGCCTGGGAAATCCCATGGACAGAGGAGCCTGGCGGGCTATAGTTCCATAGGACTGCAAAGAGTTGGACATGACTTATTGACTAAATAACAATGTTTGTATCCAGCCATGAAAAAGGGCTTTCTGTATTTTTTTTTTTCTGGTTTTGGTCCATTCCATTTTAAATATTCTGTCCTCTTAAAAGTCAGATTGGAATTTTCAGTGAGTCTAAAAAAGACCTGATTGGTTTAGAATTGATTAACTTAGAACCATTCACTGCTTATCGTATTCGAGGCAAATAGCACTTCATTATAGGTGGATTAGTAGCTCCTCTGAATTGCTGCAAGAATTTCTCTTCATAGTCAACCCTGGATCCATCTTCCAAAGTTCCCAGAACTGCAAAGCTTCAGATGCCTGAAGATGATGTCTTGGCAGTTCCACTGCTTCTCAACAGGCCTGGATCTCAGAAATCCCAGACAAGTTGATATTGATCCTTTATAAAAAGTTATGTACAAAGGAAGTGTATCTGCCAACCTCCTTTAGAAACAGGGTCAAATAACCAGTTGGAAAATTTTCCAAAGGTGTCACATTAAACTTTAATAATACCTTCATTTTTATGGGGCTGTTAACTTTGGAAATTGCTTTCACATGCATTATCTCATTGCATGTTCTATTTCATTGAAACAGTGTCTAGGTTTTAGGGCTAAATTGCAATGACATAGATATCAAAATGTTGGCAAGGACAATTCAAGAAAAATGATTATTCCTATACTGAACAGAAGTATTAAAGAGGAATTGGCTGACTTCATGATTAAGTACTGCAAAGGACTAAGATTCTAATGGCTCCTTTAGCCTGCTGCCCAGCTGTTGAAGGTTTATCAGAGCCATTTCACTGTTCTGTTTTGTTTTTCGTTTTCAAGGAGAAAATGAGTCACTTCTTTTTTGTCCCCTTCCATCCTTCTTATTCCTGATTTTTTTTTTTCCCAATAAATCTTTAGGTCAGCCCAACCCCAGGCTGCATCCGTGCCCTCATGAAGATGCTATACTGCGCTTATTGTCGAGGACTCCCCACTGTGAGACCATGCAACAACTACTGCCTCAATGTCATGAAGGGCTGCCTGGCAAATCAAGCTGATCTCGACACCGAGTGGAACCTGTTTATAGGTAAGAAGCATCCCCATGGATTCAAGCAGAGGGATGTGAGGATAGCAGGTGTTCATGGGGCCTGATGGGCAGGTCCAAAGTGGTGATGACTTGTAGAGACTAGGAGGATTGAAACACACAGAGAGAGTGTGTGTTTAGAAAATCATAAATATTATGTTGCATTTTTCTTCATTTTTTTTAATCCTGAAAAATAAGACTTCTTGGTCTATTTTGATGGACAGTCCTGTTGAAGATAGTAGGAGCCAGCTGTATTGCAGTAGCTGATCTGTCTGATGAAGATAGAAGTAATCTTGTTGAATTTCTGGGAGCACCTGTGAGTAAGGGACACATTAGAAAAGAATCTTGTTTTAAGAAAAAGCCCACAGTCCTGTCTCTTTCTTATTGTAGTGTCTCAGCATAATCACAGATATTAGTAAACACTTCCTGCCTTAAACATCTATGGTGAAAATAGCTCAATATTTTTGCTGAAATATGCAGATTTTCTTCCTCAGCCTCCAGAGAAGAATGTTTTCAGCACAGCAGCATGAAACAGCCTTCCCGTCTTTAAAAGGGAGGCGGGAGGGAGGTGGGGGAGTTACAGAGTAGGTCTGTGAATCACTGCTGTGGTCTGGAGATGTAGAAACCACTCAGGAGACTGCACTGCCAAAAGATATTTCCCAAATTGCTATCCAAGGATAAAAGGACAAATTTCATAGGCAGGCTTCTCCCAGGAAAATACACAGGCCTTGAAAGAGTAAATGTGTTTTCTCCCCCTCTGTCAAATGGCCTTCAAATAAAAGTAGTTTTCAACTGCATTTACTGGGGTTGCATTGTAACAAGCAGAGTGGGGCCAATAACAGTGGCATTCCTCAGCCTCAGAGGGACTTCATCATTTATGCAACCCTCTAAACTAGAAGTCTTGCGTAAAGCCTTCTGACATCTCAGATTTGGGTAGGAAAGGAAAAAGGTGCATCAGAATGCAAAGAAACCTTAGCAAAAATGTGCAGTCAGCCTTGGCAGAAAAACTCATTAGCTAACACACTGCTTTGCTTATGAAGGCCAAAGAAAATGGTTGTAAAGTTTTAGAAAGATTTTAGAGTGGGTAGATCCAAATGGAAGTAATCTAACAAAGATCTCAGAAATCATTACCGAGAGAATAAATTGACATATTCTACTCTTTCTCTTCAGTGGGAGGACAAAATCTATTTGTATAATCTTGAGTTACTTCATTTGAGAAATGAGGGGGTTTTTAAAAGGTTAATCATTAAGGTACCTTTCTAACCCAAAAAGGTGTGATTCTTTGCTAAGATTTTTGTCCTTTGCTAAGATTTTTGAGAGGAGTATGAATTTTTTAGACACGTAAGCCTGAGCTTCTAAAATATAAGTTTAGATGAATTTTGGCAAAGACGTTCTACCTAAATAATACTAATTTAAAAACACTTGCATCCTTCATTAGCCTACTCAATTCAAAAGGAAAAAGTAATTCAAATGTAGTATATTGGTATAATCATATTATCACTTACATATGTAAAGCCTAAACTGAAACAACTGTATAAATCATTGAGTGGTAAAAGTAAAACAAATCTGTAAGTTAAATGCAAACTATAAATAAAGAAAGTGTAAGGTTACCACATTAAAGTACTCACATCAAGAAATCTAAAAAGGTGTACCTATTAAAAAAAACAGATAGTCTCATAGCATCATCACTTTTGAATCATAAAAATTATTCATACTGTTGGGTTAAAATTGCCATAATGCATAACGCAGTCAAACTGTTTTGGTCAGCTTGCAATTTACTGATGAAAGTAGGCATGTGGATTTTGTTAAATAGAGCAGGACATGATCAAAAATGAGAATATGAGCTTGTTAACTTGTAAGAGCAACAGTGACTTCTTGATTGACATTTTTTCTCAGTGTTGTTGGCTGTTTTAACATGAAACAAATCCTTATACTTCAATCAGCTGGTTTTCCTAGGTGCCAACTTGATGTGAAATGGGATGCCTAAAAAATCATTTGATTTAAAAACTAAAATTTGAACTTTGAAATTTGAATCTATGGGGTTACCTGTGGTGTCTTACCATATGTTTGAAGGGAAGCTGGTAGTTGGGCCTTCATTAATATATTTCATAGCCCTTGCTCCGCTATATCCTTTTTTATTAGTCCTAGAGATCGCTAAGAAAATTCTTCCAATTTTCTTACCTTGGGTTTGGCTGCGGCATTGAGAATTGACCACCTGGATAGACTTATAGGGCAAATTCTGTTCTTGCCAATACTTGTCTGGATGTGAGGTGTGAGTTCACCAACTTATTACATGAATTAGTCAAATGTGCCAAGTCCATTTTCCACACAGATACATCCAAGATGACAGTATTACAGTGTTCACGAATGCAGCAGCAAAGATCAGTGAGCAAATCAGTAATTCAACAAAAATTATATATAATAGCCCCCTCTCTGCTCAGCACCTGCATCCCATCACTCTTAGACTTCCAGTGTCTCGTCATCAAACCCTTCATTCCTGCTGCTGTCAACTGCACGTGCTGTCTCTGTCTGCCACATTAATGTCCTGGTTTATACATTTTATCAGTTGTTTTTTTATTATGTGCTCATCTAAATGGTTAACAATGGCACGCAATCAACCAGCAGTCACAACGAGGATTGAATTGGTGGCACATTCTCATAATCTTTACAATGCCACGAATTAATTGAAAGTGATTTGTGACGATTTAGAATTCAGTTGGTGTCTGCATCATGTCAAAAGAAAGACACTTTGCTGATAAAGTGAAATATTTTAAATGTTCAGGTAAAAACCCCAGTGGTATTCACATTCACTTATGAAGTGCTGCAGTTTTTTTGTTTCTTTTTTTTTAATCCTAGGGAAAAAAATCAGGAGTGCTACTTGTGATATATTTTCATAGTTCTTTAGAAATTTTAGCTCTGTTAAAGTAGGGGAGACCCAGCTCAAAAGATTCTTATTATTATTTAAAAAAGAATTTATTTTTTCCTTCTTTAGGTAAGGAGTTTGTTTTTCTTTTTTTTTTTTAAGTTGCTGGCAGCTTTGAAGAAGATGCTGCCAGCTCCACTGTAGGGTACTTGAAAGCCTGGGTTCTCCTCTCTCTGGAGGTGTCCGCTGCTGCCTAGGTGCATACGGGATTCCCCAGTGCAAAAGCCCAAGCGGGCTTCAACCCACTGTATCTCCCACTTGCTACATCCAAGCCCCCTGCCCCCCTTCCCACAGCCCCCAGGAGCAGAAAGATGTGAGAGTGGCTTTTAGCTGGTTCCCTCTTTGAAACAGTGCAGTAGGAGAATAATTTGAGGGTTCTGACAGTCTCTTTTAGGCACTTACCCCAGGTGTTGCTGTATATTCATAGTCAGCTTATTCTAGCCTGGTTTTTAATGGTTGTCTAAATGCAAAAGGGTTTTCTTGAAAAGTGTTTATGTAAATTAAAATTTCTAGAGGGAAAAAATAAATAAACAAAAATAAATAAAATTTCCTAGAGGGAAACGGATCGTGGACAGAACATGCCATTTCAGTAATATCCTGTGGTTCTTTTGAGTGTTTGGCGTGGATACCAGCATTCCACAGATAAGAACAGTTCCACTGATGAGCAACCACATTGCAGATTACACCTAGCTGGTGAGCACAGAAGTTAAGGCTGAAGTTACATTATATAGCTACAATAGATCTTGCTTCTATTTTAAAATCTAGGATGTGTGGAACAGCCTCCCCCAAACATCTGGTACCTTCTATAACTAGAGAATAGAATAGACTGTGAGAATTAGGGAAAAAAAGTTTTTGTAGGTGAGGAGAGGCACATATTGGTGAGACCAAAGATGGATTCCATGTTGTTCTGTACTTTTTTTAAACACTGAAATGTTTCAGGAGGCTTATTACTATAAATAAAAGGCGAAATTATCTCTATAGTTCCATGTAGAAGTGAGACCTTACCATGTTTTTTTCCCAACACTGGAGCTTAAGGTTTTAGGTTATTCTAGTTTGTAAGATGCTTATAATCTTAACATATTAATTCAAGTCATTATATTGAATAAGCTAGAAACATTTTTTTTTTGCCTTCAGGGAATTGAATATAGTTAAATTAATTATAATCAACTGTGATGAGGTGTTATAAAAATAGAGACTCAGGATCCTAAGTGTCTACTTCTCTGGGGGACTTAACTTCATCTGGGGGTGTCAGAGAAGCCCTAGCTTAATAAGTATAGAATAAAGTACTCATTCTATGACTAAGTATTGAATTACCATTGTCAAACACAATTGATGTTGAGCAGCCATAATACATACAATTGTTACCTTACAGGCTCCAAGTATTAGCAAATCTTTGTGACAGCTTCAATAGGTGTAGCATGATCTATCAGTGGTTCTTAAATACTAATTTGTTTAATTTTTGACATGGTTTATGATCCACTCTCACCACCATTGACATGGACTTGAACTGATAAGATTTGGAAGATGTGTATTCATTTTTGTCCAGAAAAGGTTGAGTTCCCTGATCTATTGATACCCTCCAATGAGAGAGAGACAGAAAGGCAGTTTGTATTTAATTTAGGCCTTTAGGCCTTGCACTCATAGATCAGACAAACCAATGATGTCAAATTCTCTGGGCTTCCTCCTTTCAAACCAACGAAGTCTCAAGACAGAAACCTGGAATGACAACATCAAACATGAAACCTAAGGTAAGTACCACATCTGTGCTAGGCCAAGAGACAATGCAGTGGATTCTATTCATTCACCCTCTCATTCATTCATAAATCTAGCAATGTTTACTGAGTGTCTAGTATGGACCTTGCTCTGATTTAAGCAAGGGAGTCAAGCCAGTAAGAACCTGCCTACTAAGAACATAGCTCAGTTCATGTCTATTGAATGGAGTAAATGAAAACAAGTAGGCAGAGGCATGGAAGGGAATGCAGTAAGAGGCTATTCTGTGTTACTTTGTAGGTCTACTCGTTTAATGGAAGTATGACTAATTCAGTCATTTAAAAAGTGCATATCCCTGGATGAGTGCAGGGATGGCAGAAACAAATCAGGTAATGAGCCTGGTTCTTTCACTGTGACAGCTGCTATCACATTGTAAATTAAAGCCAGCCGCAAGGAAGGTGTGTTAGGTCAGTCAAAGGACTTGTGTCACATTATAAATGGCCACTTGGGGACACAGATGACTTTCTTAGGACCTGCAAGAGTCATTTCACCCTCAAGGTATTTAGTGTATTTGCAACTTTCTATTTGGGGAAAATGTTGCTAGATAAATATGTATCATTTCTTATAAATAAACTTGGGTTCACTTTTTATAAAATAAATGGACTGTGAGATGTTGCATTTCAGAAGGATACAGAATACACACAAGGAAGTATTTCAAGCATTTGTGTAAGATGCTCCTCTTTTAAAGACTTTCTTAAGCATGAAGTCCTATAATATAAATCTGATACTTTTTTTAGTTTTAAAGAATTCTATAGTAAATATGACTCTGGCTGATATATTTAAATCCCATGTCTCAAAAACCTCTAGACCCTAAACATAGAAAATAATTTCAAGAACTGTAGTTAGCAGCAAACTTCCAAGACTTCTTCATCTCTACTTTGTAGAAGACAAGAGCCTATTCAATAAAACAGGCCAGAAACACAGCTCTAAAACTGAAGAACAAAAGTCAAGGCAATTATTGTAGAATCTGATCTCACCATTAGCTACAGAACTTACGTTTGCCCTTGTGCATTCTTAAAAGCACCAAGAAAGATTAAAAAAAAAAAAAAAAGAAAAACAGAATTACTTTATTTTCTATCAGTTGAAATCTAACCCCTCCCAAACCCCTGCCTTCCTTCTATAGTTATTGATTCAACATTTCTCGTTTCTCCTGGACATTTATCATATGCTGTGTTCTCTCTGTAATGCTGGCAGAATGCATAAGCAGTGCTAACTACTCATTGAGAAGGAAAAAAAAAAGAAAGAAAGAAAGAAAACAGTTGGCTGGTACCCAGAAGCCTTTCATGAGCAGCATTTGTTATCAATTTCCTACTTTTGGAGAGTGGTTTTCTTCTGAACTCTACATATGTGAAAATATTGCTATGTGGCACAGTAGGGTTAATGTCTTAAGAGTGGTTTAATGTAGGGGGCGACTCAGCAAACACAGAGAGAAGGAGGCATTTCCCAACCTCTGAACACTTACTATTGCTAATCTTGAAGCAACAACTCAAGGGATTCATGGCACTGCAATTTCCATTCTGAAAGTCTCAAGCAGACTTTCCCATGGATCAAAGCAGGCAAAGCACATGAAACTAAAATTACTTGGTGCAGTAGACAAGTAGTCCTTCTAAGGTATGCATATGTATTTCCTGGGTCCCCAGTGCCAACTTCTATTCATCCATTTCTTCCAGTTCCCACACACTCAACTTCTATACAACTTATAATTGTACTTACTCCATTTCCCACAAATACGATATTCTAGAGTTTCAAGTTGGAATTCATGGTGCAGTATAATATGACACCACCAATGGCCTGCAACAAGGCATATCAATTATTGCAAGTACAACATTCTTTAGGATACAAGATGTTCCATTTACAATGGGAAGTTCACTGAAATACCTCTTCTGCCTTAGCCTGCTCTCCAATTTCTATGAGAACCAGGGACAGAAGGATTTAGTTTACCAGGAGCAAGCCGAGCACATCAAAATGATTGAAAGTGGCTAGAGAATTTCCTTTGTGTTGGCGATTTCACATTTTGCTTTCAATTTCAGTGTTTCCCATAGAAATGGTTTAATTTGATAATTATAACAGAAAGTACTTGTTTTTAATAATCGACATCTGATTTTAGTAATGTGATAGTTTTCACTGTCATGTTTTCAAGTTCAAGCTACAACACAAGATGTCTGGTTTGGGGCATGCCACGAGAAAATATTTGATGATTCTTTACAGTGGAATTCAACAGATTTCAAGTTAAATAGGTCCCAGAAATGCAGACGAAAAATCAAACACTACCATTAGCCCACTGACAGTCTTAGCAATTCCAATTTCAGGAAATAAGAGGAACATGAGGTAGAAAAAAAGGGTTCTGTTGCAGAAACTAGAAAACAAGAAATATAAATAGGGTGAAGTTAGCGAATTGTTAAAGACAACATTAAAACACTGTTGATGCTATGTATAAAATAGATAACTGCTGAGAACCTACTGTATAGCACTGGAAATTCTGCTCAGAGCTCTGTGGTGACCTAAATGGGAAGGAAATCCAAAAAGAAGAGGCTATATATGTGTATGTCTAGCTGATTCTTTGTCGTACAGTAGAAACTAACACAGCATTGTTAAGAAGCTATACTCCAATAAAAATTAATTAAAAAATTAAAATAACACATGATTGCTTACAAATAGTGACCTTATAACAAGTCCTAGGACCACTGTGACCAAAAGTCCTTCATGTGGTGAACAATTTAATGAATAAAGGGAGGAGAGGAGTAAACTCCTAAAATATGCAAATCCCTTTGAGAGTCTTGATTAATAGGGAAAATCTTTATTTTAACCCAAGTAATAGGTCCTTGTATGATGCTGCCATACTTTATTAAAACATCTTAATAATAGTATTGTTAAACCAGGGTACTTGGACTTCATTTCCCATAGACATACCATTTATATTAAATAGATATAATTAGATCTTAAGTAGAAATATATTAGGTATAAATATGTCCTCCAATTGTTCTAAAAGTTCCTTTAATTCATTATTATCTCACAAGTAGAGCTACTGTAGTTCCCTGGTGGCCTAGTAGTTAGGATTCATACTTGCACTGTTATGGCCCAGGTTCCATCCCCAGTCATATAACAGACCCCACAAGCTGTGCAGCCAAAATTAAAAAAAAAAAAAAAAAAGATAGAGCTGCTAATTATGCCTTAATGCTTTATTCGTTTTTCCTCAGGCTTATTTCTTTAACAAATATAAAATACCTCAGTTTGTAAAGAATCTGCCTACAGTGCCAGAGACCTGGGTTCGATCCCTGGGTTGGGATGATCTGCTGGAGAAAGGAAAGTCTATTCACCCCAGTATTCTGGCCTGGAGAATTCCATGGACTGTATAGCCCATAGCGTGGCAAAAAATCGGACACGACTGAGCAACTTTCATTTTCACAAGCTGTGCAGCCAAAATTAAAAAAAAAAAAAAAAAAAGGTAGAGCTGCTAATCACATCTTAATGCTTGTCATTTTTCCTCAGGCTTATTTCTTTTACAATTATAAAAAATCTTTTTGAACTGTTTTCTTTTTATCTTCTTTTCTTTGTGGATTGTTTATCATGAGCAAATACTCCAAGGAACCAGAGGTGAAGCCAGGTTAGAAGAGACGGCCCTAGGAATTATTCTGATGGTTAAAAACATGTTTTCATTGGTTACTCCGAAAGGGAAATTGGTAAAAAATGTCCTTGGGAGTAATTGAAACTTTTGAAATCCTTCATGGTATATGAAAACTGTGAACTGGTAAGTCACTTAAAAATATTGTGTCTACAGATAGGTAGTAAGATAGCCAGAAGAGAATTTAAATTAAAATAGAGCATGAAATATGACTTGTCCTTCAAATAACAGCTTATATATAAATCCCACATAAAAAGATATATCCTTGATTTTTTTTTCCTTTGCATGGATTTAAACAATTTGCTACACTAAGAATTTCCTTTATTATAACCCCTGAATAAGTGAAAATTAGAAAGAGAAGTGAAAAAATAAGCCAGTGAATATTTGACATTACCCCAAGAAGAGATATAAGTATCATATTTTCATTCTTTAAAGTGCTGGGATCTTCTAGAAAGATAACACTGATAATTAATGTCAAAAAAAACCCCAAAAGACAAAAACAGCAAAAACCCAGACAGTATTCACCTCTAAAATCTCAATGCTCAGGAAATTAACTGATTTAGTGAGAGACCTCAAAATAATATCAAGTGGGATGAATAAGCTAATAGATGTAATAGAGTTTTGGAAGTAGCAACTATCACCTCTTTGGCCGCCAGAGTTGATGTGGTTTTGAGATTGACTAAGTCAGAAAGTGACTCCTGTCTTACCTCAGCCCTATATCTATCACAAGTAACTTCATACTAGCTTCAAAAAGTAAGGTCTCCATTGGAAGCAGAATCACTCTTCTGTAAGAGAGTTTACTGACTTCAAGAAAGGGAGTTTTCTGAGAATCCATGACAATCAGCAGGTGAGGGCAGTTTGGAGTTCTTGATCTTAAAACTTATGCATATGGCTCCTGGTTTTCTAAATTCAAAGTCTTAAACTTTTTTTTTTTAGATGAGTTCTTTATCTTACCGTAGTTTTGTGTTCCAAATTCTTCTGGGTTAACATAGTCATAGAAATGTATTCCATAGTCCAAAATCTATGTATAAAACCCAACCAGATGGGAAAACCGAAATCAACAATAGTCCTAAGAGTATCCGGAAGGAGTAATTCTACAAACACCAGTACACAGTGCACTTGGAAGGTGTGGATCATGCATAGGAGCTGACTTCTAAAAAGTGATTCCACAAAGTGAAATATATGTATACATACATCCCTTCATTCATGAGCCTTGTAGTATTTTCTATTGAACTGCTATTTCTGAATATAAAATATTTGGCAAGCTCACGGTAACCTAATTTAATATATGTCTAATACTACCATTTATTGGTTGAGATCCACATATATACTCCTCAGGGGTGTCTATGAGAGGTTGAATGTTGAAGTGTGTCTTGCTACTTACCTGTGATTATAGTATCCAATTCTAAAATTATGAGAGAGTTGTAAGAAACTTTATTCCTCTTTTTATATGGTTCTTGGTTCCATTTGGAAAACATGACATACATAGCAATAAAAGCTAACAGATATTGGACATTTACTTTCTATCAGGCAATACTGTAACCATTTTACCCTTTTAATCCATATGATAGCCATATTAAGTAGTCAATATTATGATTTCCATTGTACAGATAAGTGACATTTCCAAGGTCATACAACATGTAAGTTGCAACTATCAGGTTTTGGTTTCAGAGCCGAGGTTTTACTGTTTAGGAAGTAACTCTGAGTCTCTGGCTATATGAATTGAGGTGGGAAATATTGGGAGAACTTGAGTATTTACTATAGTGAGCACTGTCCGATGGAATTTTTTTGCATCAATAAAAATAGTCTATGTCTGAGCTGCCCAACATAGTAGCTAGCCATATGTAGCTACTGAGTACTGTAACTATGTCTAATGAGACTGATCAGTTGAATTTATATTTTATTTTGATTAATTTAAGTTCAGTCACATGTAGCTTTTGAGCACTTAAAATGTGACTAATATGTCTGAGGAACTAAATTTCTCATTTCATTAATTTAATTAATTTAATCACTGTAAGTGGGTAATGGTTATGCTATCCGACAAGTTTAGACCATTGAAATATCTATAATTTCCATCATGTAGCTCAGCTTCTGAATACGTCTAATTCTCTTCAAAGAAGTGTGCAATTAGATGCCTTTTTGTGCTTAGATCAAGACTGGGCATATAGTAGATACAAAAGAAGTGAAAGCTGTACTCCCCATTCCTGAGAAATTGTAATTTTCCAAAGAGATGCCATGTATGCTTTCAAAGTGGGAGTTTAATTAAGTGCATAGTTATGAGCAGTAGTCCTTGAATCACTACATGAGTTTGAATCCTGTCTCCACTGTATATTATTATGTGTGACTTGAAGAACATTATTTAACCGTCATAAATCTCCAGGTGTTTTCTCATCAATAAACTGGAGATAATAGAACCCACCTCTTAGCTTTGTGAGAATGAAGCTAGATAATGCATCTGAAGGATCAGAAATGTCCGCAAACATAGCATGGAAGGAGAAGCCATGTGGGTTTCCATTGAGGTGAATAACCTATGTAGGTATGAGCAGAAAATAGAAAGCAACAGAGTAGGCAAGGAGACAGTAGAAGATCAAGGTAAGTAAGTCCACCATGTACCAACCTTCAAGTTACAAACTTTCAAAGATGAGACCATGCATTTCATCAGCGTCAGGTGTGCGTGAAATTGCAGCTTGCCCTCCATCTCCTACTGCTGACCATCCTTCAGCTCCACCATCTCCCACCTTTGCACCATCCTCCAGTCAGTAACTCTTTTCGCCTCTTCACCCGATGCCAGCCCCAGTATGCCAGCAGCTGTACTGTACTACTGTACCTTTCAAGGTACTGTACTCTAAGATTAAAAATGTCTTCCCTACTTTTGTTTGTGTTTTATGTATTATTTGTGCAAAAAGTATTATAAATCTATTACAGTATAGTACTTTATAGCCAATTGTGTTACTTGGATACCTAGGCTAACTTTGTTGGACTTACAAACAAATAGGATTTATGAACATGCTCTTAGAACAGAACTTGTTCATATGTAGGGGACTTGCTATACTAGAATCATGCATACAAAAGAGGTAACCAGGGCAGGCAGGCCAAAAAACAAAGGGAAAATGGTAAGAGGATAGTTAATCAGAAAGAATCAAAGTGGACAAGATTAGAGAAAGTGCACTTCATCACACAAGCTTCCTCTTACCCTGTTTCTGGATTTTCCTTAGCTCCTGGGAGGCAGAATCCATCCCAGCAGAGAGGGCCTTGCTCTTGCTCAGATGAATAAGAATCTGTTGACACTAAGATGGAAAAAGAGTGGTGCAGAGATAAGAATAAGCATGATGTGCTTAAGTGCTTGCGAAGAAACCAGGCAAGCTGATATAGACATACTTGCTGGCTATACTGGAAGGTAGGTGGGATTGGTCAGGCCTGGATGGCTCAAGCTTTGAAAGTCAGTCAAATACTTGACTTTCTTTTGTCTTGTAGGCAATGACAAGTCACAGGACATTTTCATCCAAGGAATAGCAGGGTCTAAGCAATAATTTGGCATGCGAGTAAAGGATGGATTCAGATGAATGAGACCAGTGGTAGCGAGACAGTCACTGAAATGGGGCATAGAAGGAGAAAGGAAGACAGTGCTAATGATAGAAGTGAAAGTAAAAAATTATAGGACTTCATGTCTAAATATAGGCAACTAAAGAGAGGGTAAAGAAAGAAACACATCAGATTTGACTAAGACAAACACATGAAAGAAAGATGATACTGTCGGCCAATAGAAAAGCTACCTTGGAATATGACAAACATGGATTTCTTCCATCTCTTTAAAACCTTGCTGGACTTGAGAAACAGTGGTACCCAAAATAGGAATGTCCCATTGGATGCTGAAAATAGTAGTGTTTTGTGTTCTTTGAACAGGAGACAAGAATGCCAAGAACCATTGGAGGGTTTCCACTCCAAACGATTCTGTAGCCAACTTCTCTACTAAACTCCATCAGATTGTTCCCAGAATCCCCTCTCCTGGGCACCACACAGGTGCCTACATGTTCTTCCCCTGTGAAATTATACTCTCTTTACCTCTAAACGTTAAACATTTAACAGCCTGCTCATCAGTATGAATTCTCAGAATGAGTCTTTATCTGTACCTACTCACTCTGCAACCTCTTTAATTAAGTGTAGTTAGAATGTTATCTGTGCAAATATGACAGTGCTTAACAGAATGTTACAATGAAGACTTGCCTTGATCAGTTCTCAAGATATGTGTGCATGCTAAGTTGTGTCCAACTCTTTGCAACCCTATCGACTTCAGCCTGCCAGGCTCCTCCATCCATGGGTTTCTCCAGGCAAGAATACTAGAGAGGGTCACCTTGCCCTCCTCCAGGAGATATTCCCAACCCAGGATCGAACCCACATCTCTTACATCTCCTGCATTAGCAGGCAGGTTCTTTACCACTAGTGCCACCTGGGAAGCCCCAAGATACATTTTCTCATTACTCAGGAACCCTTTGATGGTCATATTTATCATATATATATTGAGATTTTGTAGTGGCAGTCAACCCAAGAGTAAATTTATTTTCTATTGGCTTTGGCTTTTGCCTTTCTTAGCACATGAAAACTAGGGTCACCTAGTTTTTTGGTCACCTCCAAGTTCTGAATTTCATGTTGAAGCGTGAAATTCATTAATTTTACAAAAAGCTTGCCTCTGGGGCACTCGTTTCTTTCAGTGACGAGAATGCCCTGTATTAGAAAACAACCCCTTACTTCACTGCATGCCTTACAGCACAGCTGACACCAATGAAAACAACATGTAAGGACTAATGTAATCTATTAATGGGTTTCTGAACATGGAGTCCATCCAAGGAGCAAGACAAGCACACACAATGCAGCTTTTGCAATGCAGCATTGGAAGGAGCAGTGAGATTTTTTTTTTTTTTTGAATCTCATATTGCCAAGTTACTGATTTAAGAATGCCCTAGAGTATAAATTATTTCACCAAACCTCTATAGTGACTTTTGTCGAATGCCTTCTGCTTAGCCCATTAAAGGTGAAAACCATGAAATATTATTTGATTTGTAACCCAAGAAAATGCCTTAAAACCACCTGTCCCTCTTTGGAAAGCTGCCAGAATAAAGTGAGAGGAAAGGTTGCGCCTGAGAACAATAATTGGAGGTTGCAGCATGTGGCTCCGATCAAAGGTTGAGCCCATGGCTGTATGCAGGCTTCCAGTCTCTTTGGAAGGATTTCCATTTGTTTTTCTTAACCCACATAGGAGTCCTGGGTTTTTAGGTCAATGTTGCAAACAGTTTAATAGTGGCCATACAACATTTAAAATAAAAAACCTGACAATGAATTGTGCTGAATTGTTATTGTTTTCCTTTGAATTTGGAGAGGTTAGTTTCAGTATACATTTAATTTCCACGTGGAATTGGTAGATATTAAATTCCACTTTTCCTGAGTGCCTTGTATGACAAAACCCACTGAAATGTGAAGTAATTAGCCTCCAACTAATAAAAAAAAAAAAAAAAGAAAGAAAAAAAGAAAATCACTTCAATTCTGCTGTGTTATCTATGGATTCCTATCCATTTAATCGGTGATCACTGGCTTCAGATTGCTTGTGTTCATCACAAACTTATTAAATTAACCATTAACATATAAGATAAGAAAAGTTGAATTTAAAGCTACAGCCAAGCATTTTTTAAGATGCAGAAACCTACAGTTTGGAAAAGCAAAATCATAAACTTTAAGGCTCATTTGGCAAATTGATTATAAGATAAAAATCAAATTTTTTATGTGAAACTTCTTAATCTGACAGAGAAGCGTGAGAGATGCTATGGCAGTTCAGGAACATGCCTGTGATCCCTCTGATTAACTGTGTCTATTTATACAGGAATGCAGCAGTAATCTGTGCTAATTATTACCTTCTAGAAGGCATCCAGGAGCTTATTTAAGATTTAGGCTTGCCTTTTTATTGAGCAGTTACTTATAGTCTGTCAGGTAATGTTCTATCTGATATTTTTATGCTTTAACAAATGAGTCATAATTAGTGCGTCACTGTTGCATAGAGTGTTTCTCTATTTCATTTAAGTATCTTTACATTCTCCTGAACACACAAAACTCTTTCTTTGTTGATCATGTAAAGAGACACTTGAGCCTAAGCCTTTAGCTGAATGAATAAAATTACAAATTAGAGGATCTTACTTATAAGGAGATTAATATATGTATACGCATTAAGCTTAACAAGTGGGTTTTATATACTAGGAACTATGGTGAAGAAATGGCTTTACAAATGGTTATTCTCTGGCCTTGATCTGCCTGAAATCAAATTAGTTTTTAATATTTATTTTGAAATAATTTTTAACTTACAAAAAAGTTGCAAAAATAGTACAACTCACATATACCCTTTATTCATCTTATCCTAATGTTTCAGTTCAGTTCAGTTTAGTTGCTCAGTCATATCCTACTCTTTGCAACCGCAGGACTACAGCACGCCAGGCTTCCCTGCCCATCACCAACTCCTGGAGCTTACTCAAGCTCATGTACATCAAGTTGGTGATGCCATCCAACCATCTCATCCTCTGTCGTCCCCTTTTCCTCCTGCCTTCAATCTTTCCCAGCAGCAGGGTCTTTTCAAATGAGTCAGTTCTTTGCATCAGGTGGCTAAAGTATTGGGGTTTCAGCTTCAGCATCAGTCCCTCCAATGAATATTTAGGACTGATTTCCTTTAGAATGGACTGATTGAATCTCCTTGCAGTCCAAGGAACTCTCAAGAGTCTTCTCCAACACCACAGTTCAAAAGCATCAATTCTTTGGCGCTCAGCTTTCTTTATAGTCCAACTCTCACATCCATACATGACTACTGGAAAAACTATAGCTTTGACTAGATGGACCTTTGTTGGCAAAGTAATCCTAATGTTAGCAACATACTTGTATAACGATATAGTACAATAGTTAGAACCAGGGAATTAGCACTGATAACCATAACCAAACTGCAGACCTCATTCTAATTCCATGAGTTTATCTTTTCCATGTTTCAGATCTCAATTCAGGGTCCCACATGCATTTAGATGTCTTGTCTCCTCATTCTCCTGCAAATCTGTGACAGCCTGTCAACTTTGCTTGTCTTTTATCATCTTGACACTTTCATTGAGGACCAGTAGTTATTGAGCAGATTTATTCTCAAATAATATTTTTTAATGTTGGGGAAACATTTTTATTGTTTCCTAAACCCTCATAATGTGTCTGGACTTCATCTCAAATGTTTTCCCATAGTAGGATTCTGAGAAATAAGTAGGAGCATATGAAGAGTACTGTAATTACTGCAATTATGGAAAAGTAATTTACTGGCTATATAAATTGAGCAGATTTCAAATAGAGTAGATAGGCCATAAAAAGTGAGAAGGATATTGAAAATAAATATTTTGGGAGCTGGGAAATTGCTGGTTAAATGCACATACCAAATGTAAATGTTTTGCTAACATTTGTATAATTTAGTTTCTTAAAACTAAAGCCATAAAGTTTTTTTTTTAATTAAAAAAAAATCAAGTAGATGCCAAGATGATCAAGTGTTGGCAGACATCATTCTTCCTCTTGTCTATCTGGTAGATATGAGATACCTAAAAAAATTTCATTTTGTGATAACTTGGTTAAAATTAAGTAAAAAAAAAAATTAGCAGAATTCTTTCTAAATTTATATTAGTTAAAGCCCATTTAGGAATGAATCATTGTGGAAAGTGGTGAAATATTTAAAAGAGGTGGGAAGCATGATAGAGGGAAAGGTCACAGAATTTGACTCTAGAAAGACCTAAGGTAAAGGCCCAACTCAGCCACTTGTTAGTTGTCCGGAAATCAGCAGCCTCCAACATTCATGAGTTCTTGTATTAAAACCAGATGTTTTTCTAAGAAAATAGCCCTATCCTCAGGTATGCCCTGCATCAATGCCATGTTCCCATCTGCTCAAGCAAAACCTCCCATGGGGCCTGTAAGTTTCAGAAGGGGATGTCAGAAACACGAATTTCCTGTATTAACAACAGCAAGTTCTTCTCCATTGTTTTATTTAATCATCAAAACAGTCCTAACAGACAGGTGAAATTATTGTTCCCTTTTTATAAAGCAGGAAAGCGAGCCTCAGAGAACTCCAGGTCACGCTGCCCTGAAGTGGTAGAACCAGGGTGCCAGGCCAGGTTTGTCAGAAGCCAAGCCCATGTTTTTAACTGGTAGTCTATGTCAGCGAGGCCTGCTGCTGTCCATGGAGTCGCAGAGAGTCGGACACGACTGGGCGACTCAACAACTATGCCACTCACCCAGAGGAGTGCCAGAGAAAACAGATCTACTGTCAATCACAGACCTAGAATAACTGGTCCCTACAGCCATCCACAGCAATCACTATGAACTCACTTCTTAATTTGGCTTTTGAACAAAAAATAACGTCAATAAAATATTGCACACAACCACTTAACCTTTCAGCTTGGATAAGATATTCTTCTGAATTATAAGGCTGACACTGGGCTGGGCTGTATCACTTTTAATGCTTGTGGAATTGTTTCTATGAAACTATACTTACAGTCTGACCAGCAGTCTGCAGTTGAAGGTGTTATAAGAACCATTTGGCAAATACTGTTTATTGCACTTGTACAAGGTACCTAGAATAGTCGAATTCATAGAGTCAGAAAGTATGCTGGTAGCTGCCAGGGGCCCACAGGTGATGGGGGTTGGGAGGTAGGTGAGGAAGGGGGATGGGGAGTTGATGTTTAATGGGGACAGAGTTTCAGTTTAGGAAGGTGAAAAATTCAGGATATGGATGATGGTGAGAATTTCACAACAATGTAAACATACTTAATGCCACTAAACTGTATAATTAAATATGGTTAAAATAGTATGTTTTATATTATGTGACTTTTGCTTCCCTGGCAACAGCTGGTTAAAGAATCTGCCTGCAATGCAGGAGACCTTGGTTTGATACCTCGGTTGGGAAGATCCCCTGGAGAAAGAAACAGCTACCCATTCCAGTATTCTGGCCTGGAGAATTCCATGGATTGTATAGTACATGGGGTCGCAAAGAGTTGGACACGACTGAGTGACTTTCACAATTAAAAAAAAAAAAGCATTAAAAAAGAACCATCTGGGTTGAGCTCACTACTGAACTGAAAGTGGAGATGCCCTGGGAAAAGTATCCCACTCTTTCATGCAGGGTCCCCTTTAATTGATTCAAACAATGAGGCAAATCTAGTTCCTAAGCGACTAGTTTAATTTCATCTGTTGGAAAATGTAATTATCATGAACAGTCATTTCCCCCTGATTCCTTTGACCCATCGATTGTCAGAGCAGCCCACCTGTATTTCATGTAACATGGAAGTTTTATTATTACATCATATCCTTGGAGTCACCTAATTTTTTTTACTTTTTTGGATTTCTCCTTTATTTATGTTCTTTTCCTGTGTTTCTGTGTCAATATGCAGTTTACAGTTTTCAACGAGGTTAATTTTAAATAAACCTACTCTCCATTCCCTTGGGCAAGTTCCTTAAGCTTTCTGAATCTTGGTCGTTTCTTAGATGTCAGGATAAAAGTAGTGTGTGCAAAGTATGTGATATAATGCAACTTGGTGATAAAGAGGAACTATAGATTGCCAACCCTAAGAAGTTGAAGGACTGTATTTCTTCAAACAAGTTTAAAAGTGAGAAAGGAACTTAAAATCTGTAGTGATATTTGAGAAAATAGAATTCTGAATTAGATTATTGTTAATCTATCAGAAGAGTGTTAATAATCACAGAAGTCTGATCAGGAGTCCAAGCACAAGTTCCTTTATTTCTGAGTACCCAGGGGAAGGCTGGTCCCCTGGTGGCTCAGATGGTAAAGAATCTGCCTGCAATGCAGGAGACCTGAGTTCGATCCCTGGTTCGATCTCTGGAGAAGGTAACGAACTCCAGTATTCTTGCCTGAGGAATTCCATGGACAGATTAGCCTGACAGACTACAGACCATGGGGTTGCAGAGTCAGACAGGACTGAGTGAGTAACACTTTCACCTTCACCCAATAGATACACCTTGATATGCCACTGAGTATTGTTAAAATGTGGTGTTATTCTTGGATAACATTAAGGGATTTAACAAATGAGGAAGCAGTACTAAGAATTGCTAAATACCACAAATTGCCAAATAACAAATAAGCAATAAAATATTACTGAAATATTTGAATACGTTGCTCCCCATAGAGCTCTGAGCTATGGGCAAATGTGACATAGTAGGATCTCAGCCTGTTAGTCCAAGGCTGTGTGTTGAATATACACTGTGTAGAGAATAAATTCACCATCTTACAATCAGTAACACCCTTTTTTCCTTTCTATTCAGTATTCTTTTGTTTTCCTTACCCAGGAAGTAACATGAAAGTGATTAGACCAGTATTCCCAGATCTTCTTTCACATACAAAAACCAAATAGTGTGGACAAAAAAAAATTACATAAAAAATTTCGAGGAGCTTAGTGATTCTTCTACACCAAATAACATGAAATGTGTTTCAGAGTAATATGAGCTGAGAAATTTCCATTTAAATTTGCAAGTGTTGCTGGACATATGCCAATGTGGTAACTACAAATACTGTTTATAATACAGAAAACTGTTTTGCAAGGTGTAATTGGTCTTTGCCAAAAAGATTTAATCAGCATTACTTGAAGGACTCTTTAAATTATCATACCAGATGTCAGTAAAATATAAACCCGGCACATTTAGAGAACATTTTGTTTATCGACGTTTCTTCATTGAATTCTCAACAAGTCAAGAAACTAATGGAGCCTCTGAGTTTAAGTGTTTGGCCAAAGCACATGACATCTGACTCCAAATCCACAGTTCACAGATAATCCCTAAATTTAGTTAAAGCGTTTTTGAGATAAATATTTATTTCACAGATTTATTTCCAATACAAAGGGAAGTAACACTGTTGAGAAATACTTTAAATTTTTCTTCTGGAAAAGTTGGCAATTTTTTAACTCATGGTTAAAAAAAAAATTCACAAGTAGAAATAAACAAGTTTGTTTTGAGTCATTAGTAGGAATAGAAGAAAGATACAGCGCTGTGGAAAAACATAGAGACTATTAATAAGTGAAAAAGGAAAAGATGAGAAGCTTTTTTTTCACACCTTTGGGCTTTAGAATATTACAAGGGCCTGGGATAAGAAAAACAGATACTATTGAGTGAAAGAAAGAATGGTTATAAATATATTTCTGCAAACCTGGGAAGAGCCATAAGAATGAAATGGTTGTGTCAAGAATAGCAGTTGATTAAGAAATGGCATTGATTTTTCCATAGTTCTAAAGGCAGAGAAATCAGAAACCAGGATAAATGAAGTTAGTGTAGGGTGACATAGGAAAAGTCTGACTTGCAAGAAGAAAGAAAGGGAAGACATTGAGAGTGAGTAGTGAATGCCCTTTGCTTTCTCTCGGAGGACTATTTACCCATTGGCTTCCAAACTAATTATTAATTTACTAAAGCCTCATTAGCCATTTCCTCTATGCTTGGCACTGAGCTAGGCACCATGGGACCAAGGAGAAAAAAATGAAACAAACAAACAAAACCCAGAAATCACAGTATCAGGGATCTTAGAGCTTTGTAGGGGGGCTGGATAAACAATGGTCTCTCCCAAGAGGAAGAGTTTGTGTCTGCAGCAAGTTGTTCGGCTGAGCAGGAGACAACAGGGAGAAGACAGTGAGCATGTTCTTAAAACACCTTCTGACTTGTCTCCTACTGCTGTCTCTCTTAGCACCTTCCAACCCTAAACCTTCTGTCTTTTACACTGCACGTTCTGAGTTTGTCTAGACCTACTCTGGTTGGTATTTCCTCTGTATCTTTGATTCTCTGCTCCCCTCTGATGTATATATCAGATATATATATATACATATATATATATGTATCTATCTATAACATATAAAAATATAAATATAATAAATAATACATATTAAATAAATACTAAATAAATATAAATATATTTATATGATAAATATAAATAAATATATATTTATATGATATATAAAATATTATATATGTGTGTATATATATATTTGCTGTCATCACTGTGGTCTCCCCTCACTGACCCTAGCAGAGTACTCACCATATTGTGGAATATATAATATATAATATATATAATATATATATAATATATAATATATATAATATATAAAATATTATATATGTGTGTATATATATATATTTGCTGTCATCACTGTGGTCTCCCCTCACTGACCCTAGCAGAGTACTCGCCATATTGTGGATTGATTAATTCATAACTATGAACAGGCATTTACTGACTTAAGCATGGCTTGTGCAGATTGAGAAAATCAAAGATGCCCTGTGGAGACTTAGAGAATGAACTTACGGTTACCAGAGGGGAAGGGTGCTGGGAAGGGATAGTTAAGGATTGGGGATGGTCATGTACGCACTGCTATTATTTGAAGTGGATAACCAACAGGCACCTACCATGTAGCACAGGGAACTCTGTTCGCTGTTGAGTGGCAGCCTGGATGGGCGGGGAGATTAAGGGGAGAATGGATACGTGTATATGTATGGCTAAGTCCCTTAGCGGTTCACCTGAAACCATCACAACATTGTTCATCGGCTATACTTCAGTGTGAAATCAAAAGTTTAGTAAAAGAAAGATACCCTGTGATAATGACCTGCAATTTGTGTATGATACGTGGGATCTGGCTGAAGCAAGCAACACTATAAGAGCCATGTCCAGTTCTCTTTCAACACGCAGTCCTCCTGCTGTTCCTCAAACCCCCAGGTATGTTCTCACCTCAGCACCCTCACGCCTGCTGTTCCCTTTTTGCGTACTGTTCTTCCTGCAGATAACCACACAGCAGGCCCCCTGCAAAATACACCTTCTCAGAAAGGCTTTCCCTTGTCACTTGACTTAAAGTTTTAACCATTTTCCTTCCAACCATTCATATTCTGCTTCTCTCCTTAATTTATCAGAGTGTATTTTACAGATCTGTTTGTCTGGTTAGGTGTCTTTGGTCAATCTCAGCAACTAGGGAACTTTGTTTTCCTGTGTTTTCGGTTCCATTCCCAGCAAAAATTCCTGGCACGTAGTAGAGCTGAATAAATCATTGTTAAATAAATTAATGAATCATAGAGTACTGTTAGCGTCTGCTTTCTCCTCCATATTGTGGATTGTATAACACTTGCCCTGCCTACATGACAGATCATTATAAAAATCAGATGAAATTATAGGTGTGTGTATGTGTTTGAAAAACCATAGTGCTTTCTATGATACAATATTAATAGTAGTATTAGTATCATTATCGTCAATATCATGGTAATTTTCTACTCTCATTGATCGCCTAGAAGGTTTCTAATTGTTCTCTTGGCATTGTATGCTGGTCTAGAATGTACCACCATAACATCATGAAACAGTCAGTAGCAGAAGCTAACCTGTGGAGGGGGTAGAAATAACGTGCCCCAGCCAGCAACTGTTGCTCTGGAACCAATGCTAAGCCCCCATGATGGCCTTCAGAAAGCAGCATGACTTTTCTACTCTCATCTGCTGAGAAAGTCAATATTGCAACCCAACCAGCACTGCAAATGTTATTCATAACCAGCTAGTAACTAGTAGTTTTGTAAATATATCCTATTGGTCTCAAGTTGAGCCAGGTAAATCTAATGTCCATAGTAGACAATCCACAACAGGCATATGAGAAGTAGGTCTTCATTGATTGAAGGCAGGAAATATTTATTTCAATGACACGGAAGTTCTGACCCAAACAGGTGGTATATAAACTGTCTAGATTCAGCCCTAGTTTCTGAAAGTTTTCTGAAGGACTTAAAGCTGAAGGACTTAATGAGGGAATATTACTGGATTGATTACTCTGCCTTAATAATTAGGAGGTCTTAATAAGCTGCTTACAGCTTGTGAAATAGGATTGTTGAAACAGCCATGCTTATTGTGGGCTAATAAAGTCGAAGTGTCAAGTTTTCTAATGCATTGTAGTCTCAGCACAACCCAACTCTTTAAACCTATCTATTATCTGTCCTTTCAAAATCCACTACTGTCACATCTTATTTTAAACAGTGTATCTCACGGGCTCTATTTTTAAAAGTCGATGTGTTTCAACAGCTTGGTATTTCATTTTGCATTGTTTGATGTACATCTTATTTTGAAATTCACTTGTAGACAGATATCCAGATGCATCTAGGAGATGTTGTTTTTTGGATTTTCTCTATAGCAGTCTCTCAACTTGATTTGTAAAGATGCTGAGCTCTTTACAAAAGTAAATATTTGCTTACAAATTCCATACTACGGGATATTTTCAAGTTGTGTATATTAAGGCATACTTAAATAAAAATATAGGAGGTCTTTCTTTAAGTAAAAAAGCATAATAATTATGTGAAATTCAAGGGCTCTTCTTTAGAGCATATAATTGTCCTTAAAAAAAAAAAAATAACAATCTTGCTCATTCTGTGTCACAGTCAACATAGGTTCAAGGAGACTTTTGCCTCATCCTGCAGTTTCACTCCATAGAATTTGGGGATGCAATTGATATAAGCTGTTGAAACAACTTGGAATGAATTTTAGAAATTCTTTAAAGTTTATATTTCTTATTAAAGATGTTATAAGCCCATGAATTATATGAAAAGCTTTTTGATTCAAAGCAGAGTTTCAGTTTAGGAAAGTGAAACCCTCAGGGGATGGGTGATGGTGAGTTGCACAACAATGTGACTGTATTAGCGCCACTGAACTACACAGTTAAATATGGTTAAAATAGTATGTTTTATATTATGTGACCCTGACCACAATGAAAAACGTTTTAAAATATTTCATAGAGAGCTAGGGTACCCACCAGCTGGGATTCTACCAAGCAAGGTGATGGGGATGAAAACAAGAAGAAGCTACAGCTCCTGTACACCGAACTCTCAGTCTAGGGGAGAGAGACACATAAATAGTTAACAACAGCATTGCATTCATCATGCTAAAATCCAGCTACATGTGTTGGAAATGCTTGGGCAAAACAGGTGGGAGTGATTAATGTTACCGAGATGGGGGCAGAGAAGGCTTTTCACGGGAGGTGGTATTTGAACTGGGTCTTGAAATATGAAAGGAAATTGACCAGGCTCTCAGGCAATCTTGTGCATTATAAGCAGAGGGTACAGCAAGCGCAAGGAAATGATGCAGCAAAAGTGCATGACTTGTTTTACAAGTGGTCTCACGGATCCAGAGTGCAGAGGTGGGTGGGCAGGTGAGAGGGAAGGGAGAAAATGCCCTACAGGTTTAATTATTAAAAAATTGCCTGAGCCCAGGTTATGAACTATGTCACATGCCATGCTGTGGGATTGATGTATTTATGCCGTGGAGATCCAAATTTATGCCATGGAGACTGAAATTTATGCTGCAGGACTGGGAAACAATTAATGTACTTAAAATATATCAAACCCACGCACCTCCTTCAAAACGTCTCCCCTAAACCCTTTCAACTGCTGCGTCCCTCAGCGTCTGCTCCACCGAGTTGAGCAGTTAAGTAGTATTACTGATTTGTATATGGTGATTCTTTCTCATTTGTTTCACTCTTCCCCCTTATTTTCATCTTCCAAACCTAGTTTTAAGCTTCTTGGAGGCTTGTCTGAGTCAGGCTGTTAATTATGTGGGTCTTAATGTCACCGACGCTAAGGTCAGAAGTCTTCTTGTTAATGGTTCTCCATCAAAGCTGTATGCCCAGGGGTCTCTGGCTCTTTGGGGTCTCATGGGATCCCTTAGGAGACTTCTCCTTCTGCACCACCCTTTCTCACGCTCACCCCCGTGGAGCTACTGTTCATAGGGCTGAGTACTCACTTGAGTGGCATCTTACAATTACATCCTCCTTAGGCAGCTGCCGCATCATCTCCCATTTTTCTCAACGCTCAGCTTCTACCAAATAAGCATGTCACAAAGGGCTTTAGGGGAACTTAAAATCAGTGACTTCAGTTTTGAGGAGAATGACTGTCATGGGTAATTGACCGAATGACTGCATTTTCACCAGAGCAGTGGAAATTGTGCAGAAGCTAAACGTTTTTGCCACTCCATAGAGTTAAATCCTGGAATTGCTTTCAAGGGGATATATGATTAGTGTTTTTCAACCCCTGGCTCTTGAATCAGAATTCCAGAGGATTGTTGGCAGTTTTTAAAAGCAGCACGGGCAATTCTGGTTAACAACTAGAGCTGATCACCTCCTAGAAAGTAAGCACTACTTTTGGAATATAATAGGGGCTACAGATGTCACACGCTACATAGTAATAACAACTGTTGAATAACTATTGAAATGCTGTTTTGAAACGTCTACTGCATCCTTTTGAGTGTTACCCAACAAACTCACAAGAGACTCTGAGAAAGAAATAGAAGCTAGAGTGAATCAGGATCATTGTTTAAATCTGGTATATGTTGAGTTAACCCAGGACAGTCCCTGTTGATCAGCATAGTTATAAAGATCCCCTTTCCACTTTCAGAAGTGTACTAGTTTAGGTAATAAATGATGTGCTCACTTTATCTGTTTTTGATACCTGGACTAAATACTTTGGGGGAAGATTGAGATACAATTTTTTCCATAACACCTAGGAGAAAAGGGGGAAAGCATAGCTCTTTAGGTGTTGTACTAAAAAATTGACATGTCCTTGTTTTAGAGACTTTGGTAGTTATATTTAGAAAAACTACCTAGCTTAATTATTAAAACACATTTATAGGAAAAAATATTAACAGAAATGGATGGTCATGTTTTCTAAATAGAGTTCAGAAAAGCAAATTTGGGCAGAGGAGATACTAAATAGAGGGGTGTGAACATTCTGCTAATAACAACAAGGATGAAAAATCCTTTAAGTCATATTTCTTGTTTTTTTTTTTTTTCATAACTCTTTGCTCACCAGATGGCATTCTGAGTCCTCATATGAGTTGTTCAGCTTCTGTGATCAAAAAGGGGGCAGGGTGGGGACTCTCAACAAAGGAAGAGAGCCTTACTAGCTCTGGAGAGGAAGACCCCTACCACCACACTTACATTTTACTAATACATTGCCATTGCAATTTATGCATGTGGTTATATCTCAAACCGAGATTCCCAGGTGGCGCTAATGGTAAAGAACCCGCCTGCCAGTGCAGGAGATGTAAGAGACAGGGGTTCGATCCATGAGCAGGAAAGATCCTCTGGAGGAGGGCATGGCAACCCACTCCAGTATTCTTGCCTGGAGAATCCCATGGACAGAGGAGCCTGGCAGGCTACAGTCTATAGGGGTGCAAAGAGTGGAACACGACTGAAGTGAGCTAGCATGCATGCCATGCAGTAAGGACAAAGAGGAATAAATTACAAAGAAAAAATTTTTAAAGATCAACAGAACGTAAACTTTAAAAAAAGATTTTAAGACTGCTTCTTGTGGCCCAACAATGTAAATAAGATATGAGAGCAAAAATCTAAATTTACAGTAGAAAAGGTAAGAGCGACAGTGGCAGAACAGTGCAGAGAAGAGAACTCCCTGGTGACACATTGAAGCAGGAGTGGGTGGTACACCTGAGAACCGCCTTGTCTTAAGCGGTACTTTTCACAAATGCTCGCAAGCCTTTCCCAAACCCCAAAGTCCCTTACTCCCTCGGCATGCTCCTGCACTTTGCTGATACTTCTACCTTAGTTCTTAATACCTTATTTGCAAGTTTTCGTTTTCCCTCCTGTCTCTATCCAGCAAGAGTGAGATCCTCCATGGACTCTCCATATCTCCCATTTAATTCCAAAGTTGGGGACCTAAGAGAGGCTCTAAGTAGTACTTGTAATATTTACCATGATATCCCGACAATTATTACTGGTCATATAATGAAAGGAAGGGAAAAGTAGGCCATTAGTCTTTTCAGTGGTGATCTTTTGTCTCCTGTATTCACTGACAAATCAGAAAAGCCTAGACTAGTGCCTGGCACATAAATGCTCTTACAGAATATGTTAATAATAAATATCTTAATTCAGATATATTTGAATGAGTATATAGTTTCATAGAGGATATTAGGGAGTTACTTAAAGATTAATAAAAATTGAATATATAATTAGGAAATTATGCAAGCAGATTCAGTATACATGGAGAGTGTTATGTTGAAAACACATTGATGAATAAACGTCTTCCGTTACAGACTAGGCTCTGAAAAGTGATAGTTTGTCTCTTCTGAGCAAATCTCTGAGAATCCCTGCAGACCCAGGGAGCTAGAGGATGACGTCAGTGTCTGAGAATCTGGAAGAAGCATATCAAATTTTAACAGCATAATCTATTTAAGATAAACAAGTCTCCTATAGTTATTATAATTATTCTCCTGAGTATAGATGTATATTTAATTACTGAGGAATTCACTCGAGGTACTAATGATCAATATTGGAAAAACCATTAGTCCAATGATAATTTCTCCCCTAACACTTAAATCCAATCTGAGTGGTCATGTAGTTAAAATAGAAAGAAATGTCTTCTAAGTCAGCGGTTCTTTGCACTTTCATCCAAAGCCATTATTCTTGATGAGACAGAATAATCAAAAGAGGAATGGCCATTGCCTGTTCTGGATATCATTAGCATTACCTGAAATTTCAGTAATGGGAAAAAGATGCTTACAGTTATCTCATCAACTTATTATGTTGCATTTGTTCATCATGACCACTCATATTGACATCCAGAGTATGGTTTATTTTAGAAGAGCTATTAGATTGGCTTATGAGAGTTTTTTTAATCTATTCCATTTTACACTTATATATTCAAAAATTTTGCTTGCCCTTTGAAAAGTAAACTTCATATAACATATTGAATGGGACTTAGAAGTTGGTTATGTTCAAATTAGTAGCTCTGTGGTTAATAAAAGAATTGAAGGAAGTGTGTCTTATTTGTGAAAAGCTGGTCAAATATCAGCCAATTGTTGCTTATAGCAATAACATGCCTTATCCAGACTTTTACAACATTCTTCCAAATTTTTATCCATGGATAAAAACATTCAGAATATTGAAACATAATTTTATCTGAAAATAATTATCCAATGCCCATTGAGACTATTACCACTGTTTAAATATTTGGCAATCTTGGTGTTTGCTATCGTAGTACTAACTGGGATCATGTTTTCCCATTTCATTAGTTCGTTTAAAATGGTAAGTAGCAGAAATGAAAGAATTACTGGGGACTAAACGAGAGAGATTATCTTCCAGAAACGACACAAGTATACTAGTAACTCTCATTGTAAAATCTGTGCCATAATTCCACTGTTTTACACATGTGTAGTCTAATGTGGACTTTTGAATAAGTGCCCGAATGTGTGACCTTCAAAAGAAGCAGACTTATTATTGCATGAAAGAAAGTTGACAGAAACCAAGCATTTCTTGGAGAGCACATGGTGTTAATCAAGAAAAGACCAGCAGAAATTTAACGGGACAGCTGATAAAAGACAGAAGATCATTTAGATATATAGATTTAAAAAGGAAACATGCTATATTTGAACTTAGTATAGATTCATCTTGAGAATAAGTTAATTTTGCAACTGCTTTCAGTATCTGAAACATATCCTTAAAGACTCAGGTGATACCCGCAAAGCTCTGTAAGTGGAGCTCATTTATATCATAAGCAATTCAAGAGACAATACTAATTGTCCCAGTATTCCTTAAATGGCAAGAAAATAAATATAGACAATTATTACTTCCCTTTAGGGGAAGAGCCTAACACCTAAGACTTCTCCAAAACCCCATTTAATTCATTTGAGAAAATTAGCATTATACATAGATATGTGAGAGTGTATTATAACATGCAATATATACATATACATATTTTATTTTACAAGCTTGATTATGGAGTATTAGAGCAGAAATATTTAAGATAGAGATATCAAGATAATTCCTACTCTCTGTTTTCCCATCTGGCAGTGGAGGGACCTAGCCCAGGGCAAATGTTCATTTAACTTTCAATTGCTTACCTTCTGGGTAAGGATCATTCCTTCATTTGCTCAACAAATATACATTGGTGTTCTAGAACTGACATAAGTTAATTTGGTGGTTAAGTGATTGTCAGGTTCTTTGCCAGTTCCCAGAGGTTAAATGTTTTGGGGTTTGTAAGTCTGGCCCTTAGGTGGTTACAATCAAAGCTAGCCCCAGACCAAGTTCTGACAAACTACAATTATCAGCAAATGGGAATAAAAACACCACTAAGCCTGTTCTCATAAGTCTGGGCAGGTCTTCTTTCTGTCCTCTGGAGACAGAAATGTAAGCCATTTCTTGCATAAATAGCTCACTCCAGGCATATAAAGCAATGTTCTGACTGTGGGGTCAGGCAACAGAGACCCACACAAAATGATGCCCTGCAGACCAGCAGGCATGGACTGGAAAGATATGAGGCTTCAGGACCTAATCTCTTCAGAGACTCTGTTCACCCAGGGCACTAACACCCCTAGAGCCTCCCATCCTGAACTTTCATTTCACCAGTGACAAAATTACTTATCAAACCCATCTATGCTAATTAGCCAACTCTCTGGTGTAGATTTCAGTAATGATGTCTGATGTGCTGAAGAAGCCAACTCTGGGTGGGTGGGTCCTGATTAGAGTACTTTAAACACTAACTTCTGTCTCTAGATTGTAGATTAAGGATTGGAGTTAATTGGTACATATGCACTTTACTATTTTTTTTTTAATTGAAGTACTAGGTAAATACTAGACCCCTCCTAGTTTGCAGGCACTGTGCTGGGTCTTACGTGTACATGATGAGCAAAACAAGTAAACACTCCTGTTAATATATAATTGAAATTGTTGGTAAGACTAGTTAGGATGACTGGTGGTCTTTGAGACTGTGATGGAGGTGACAGTTGAAGTCGAGGAAAAAGAATTGAAGAAAGCAAGCCAGTTACTGTGATTGAGTGGTAAATATCCTTCTTACACTTTTCTTATGTCAGATATTTGGGGCAGGAGCTTGTTAGGTGAAGCTGCATATCCATGAGTTGAGGGTCCAGATAAAATAAATGCAGACAAGTCCCAAAATGCTTGCTACTCAATACTTCTTTCAACATTCCTACAGTCATGCCGTTACTATCCAAAGACTGTGCTCCAAAGTGTCTTCAGAATTTTGAGCTCAAGGTTGAGCCAACATTCTTGGCTCAACCCCAGGGTTCTCTTGATTAAAGGTTTGAAAATGAAAACAAAAAGAGTTTTATATTGTGTGTACAGAGTTATTTTATTTTTTTAAAAGAAGGCAAAATCTCTTAGCTTAACTTTGAAGGCTAAACTCGGGATTAGGCATTAACATGTTTTTCACAAATAAGCTTGCAGCCAAGAAAGCAGTTTTCTTTCTTTTTTTTTACGCAGTAATCAGATACTGTTGTTCAGACAAAATAACAATGGCTGGTTGTGGATTAATGTGCATTGTTTCCACACGTGTATGTCTCTTCAAGGAGCGCCTCGAGGGGAGGGACTGTGTTTTCCCCTCACCTTCCCTTTCGGCTTTCCCCATCATTCTCCAGTGCTTACTATCCACCACTCCCTCATCTTCCCCATCTTGACTGGACCTCAGAAGTGTCACCTGTAAAACCTACACTGAGATGGTAGGTCAGATAGAAGTAAAGGAAAAAGGATTGAAGGTGGTCATGAGTCTAAAGCCAAGCACGTATGTGATCTGGTTTCTCCTTAACTTCCTTCCTCATCCCAACTGCTAAAGAAGACCTGCCAGACTTTAAGGTGGCCACAGTACCCACCCATTCACACGTCTCTCCTCCATACTCAGTCATCTCATCACCTCTTCATAGGCACCATCTCCCTCTGGCTTTCAAACTATCAAAAGAAATTCTGTAAAGCTTTTCTGTTTCCTTTGATTGGCTTGGTTCTTTGGAATTACCCCTTTCTTATTGAACCAAGAAGAACTAGTCAGACCTTCCATTGATAGTTTAAAAATCAGAAGTGGAGGGGAGAATTCCCACAAAGATGCATGAGCCCAGTGATTTTAACCTAATAGATAACACACAAGCATATCTATGTAAGCCTGCCCTCCTTCCAATTCTCTGCAGTCTTCTCCACTGTTTTGTTTTGCTTTTTTTTCTTTCTGTTGCATGTATTGCCTTTATTGTTTACTTATTCCTTATTTTGAGTGTTCAATACCTCTCACCTCTGCTAAAATGTAAGCTGCAGGAGAAGGATCTGAAACAGTGCCTGGCACATAGTAGGTACTCAGGAAACACAAGGTGAATTGAATTAAAGAGAATGGTTGCATCGCGTTTATTTATTTATTTAGCTGTGTCTGGTCTTAGTTGCAGCATGCTGGATCTTTTGTTGTGGTGCACAGACTCTCTAGTTGTGATGGGATGGCTCACTAGTTGCTCTGCATCTTGTAGGATTTTAGTTCCCGGACCAGAGATTGAACCCAAGTCGCCTGCATTGCAAAGCAGATTCTTAACCACTGGACCACAAAGGAAGTCCTGTTACACTGTGTTCTAACGATTGTCTCTATTGTATACATCACTTGTTACTGACACCTTAGATCATCTAAGACCCGAGGAGTTGCAGTTCTGTCTCAGCAACCACCATACCCTAAAAGGATGATAAAATCTGTACTTTTAATAGGTGATTTCCACAAACACCCTGGTGCATTTGAGCTTTTGCGGAACTCAAAAGCCAACCAGGAGGAAGGGTGAAAAAAAAACAAATCCCAAGGAGCATCTGAAGTCTTTTGAAATTAAGACCTCAGAGATCATCACTCAGCCTGATGTCATCCTGCTCTAATATTAAAGATTAATATTTAGGAGAAATAATAGAGTCAAGTGTCTTCCTGGAAGTGTATGACTACCATGCAAAGTTTTTTAATTTGGCAAACTTTCTGATTAAAATGAATAAGTAGTTTCCTTTTGCAAGGAGCTATACTGAAAATAATTGTACATGCAACACTTACAGAGTGGTTTTTTTTTCATCTTGTAAAAGGATAATTTGCTAAACTTGATTAAAAATCAGACACTGAACTAGATCTGAGATTGTCGCATATACTATTGAGCAACTTTAATCAAATTCAGCATTATTATCTTTTTATTTGCTTTTACTCTGCCTGCAGGTACAATAAAGTGGAAATATGTAAGCAATGGAGCATATTTATAATACTAGTCAGAGTGCCAGGTGGGTTGTAAAATAAATGTAATTGTTTTCAAAGATTGAACCAGATTAGCATGGATTAACATATTTATTTTGAAACCCATGGCAGGAAGGCATTCTAAGCAAGCCTTCAAACAACCCTTGTTACTCTGTTAATATCCTATCTTACTACTACAAAATCACTGCCCCATAAAACAGAGAGCGGTTTAACTCCATTCACTTTCATATGAAAGAAATGCAATTTATTAAGCAAGACAAGAAAGCAGTTGTCTGCCATATTGAAGGCCAGATTTGCAACGATGTGCACTCTGGCTTTCAGCAGATGAACAACAGTGACAGACATGGGAGCCAGAATTGTGGCTGCAGTAAATATTCATAACTGCTCGCTCTCAAGGAGCGAGGGAGGGGTGCCTGTGTTTGTAACACAAGACTAGCAAAGGATGAATCGGGGCTAGACCGGCAAATGCTCACACTGGCTCATAAGCCCTGGGCAATTCAATGCTGAAATCCCTCACGGAGCGTTGCTGGGTGATTTTGCAGTCCCCTTGACTTGAGTGAGGTGGAATCTTTCAGATATGCCCTGCTGATACCATTAACCCTCCTCTCAAACCTTAAAATAGACCTGCTTGAGAAGGCATGTTGTCAGTGTATGACATCCAGCAGGGGAGAGTCAGCCTGGGTGGGACGTGGTTTCTGATGCATTTAGGACCTGCAGCTGACTACAAGAAACCTGCCCAATTTTAAGAGGAATCAGTCCTTGGTGAATTACACTCAGGAAAGCTAAAAGAAATGCGTATAATAGCACCTCTGGGCGGGTTCCATATGGCAGATCTCAATTCTCTTGCTCTTGTTATAAGTATCCCGTCATTTTACACTGAAGACTGTAATTCACTTCTATATTTACTGTAAAGATCTTGTCTACTAAGCAAGGTGGCATCACTCGTGCAAGAAATGACAATCGGATTTCCTGAGTGACTGGTCCACCTTCTGAACTAATCATATTGCCTTTTTTGGTTTTCATCGCTTGGAAACTTGGGAGTAGCAAATTTTGTCTTCCAGATTCAGTAACTACAATATATGAAGTCTTACCCATAGAATTTCTGTGTCCTGGTTCCTCTCTGTTTTCATCCAAATATCCTATTATTTTCTATGTGGCTTGTTTTATTTTCCTTTATTTTGTATGTCTGCATGTGTGCTCTGGCTATGCCAGGTCTTCATTACTATGCATGGGCTTTCTTTGGTTGAGGCAAGCAGGGGCTACTTTCTAGTGGTGTGTGGGCTCCTCATTGTGGTGGCTTCTCTTATTGAGGGGCACAGACTCTAGGTGCCAGGGTTTAGTAGTTGCGGCTTGCAGGCTCTAGAGTTGTGGCACATGGGCTTAGCTGCTTCGAGGTATGTGGGATCTTCCCAGACCAGGGATCGAACCAGTGTCCCCTGTATTGGCAGGCGGATTCTTACCCACTGTGCCAGGGAAGTCCTGTTTTGTATATTTTTGTAAATAAGGCTAAGTCTTTTATGGAAGGCACACTTTATCTAAGACATGCACACATGTATTGACTAATGAAATGGCAAATGGTAGGAAGAAGTTGCTAAAATGAGAAAATTTGCCTTATTAAGCAGAGGTTATTCGGTTCTCACCATAGGTTGGTCAGAATCATAGATATTCTGATATTACCAGTATCCATATGAATATGTATGGATGGAGACCATTTTTAAAATCTTGAACCTGATACCTTACAGATATTGACTAATTTAGATAACTTACAGGGATGTAAAACTACCGATCTCACACTAGAAACAGAATGATACATTAGGGTATTTTCTACTGGCTGTTACTGAACTCTGGATGCTATGCACGTGATCAAGTGTCATCTCTCCTGGGCATTTTGATGAGGTTCTCCTGGCTGTGTGAGGTTTGGCCATTGACATCATGCTTGTTTTTTTAAATGATGTCACTGATTGCTGCAGCAATGAGTGCTTAGAAAGCCTTCACTTTAAGACCTTCACTGACTCTTCCAGCTTCCCAGAACAATTGTGAGAGAGATCTCTTCAAGATTGAAATCATTTCTCTCTGCCCAGCTGCCACGGGAAGCTCATATGCTCAACAAATGTAAAACATGCTCGACACTCTCTGAGGAAGTAGGTTTTGCAGCGCTCAGGCTCTGTTTGGTAATCCCTTTGTGATCCAAATGTACAGTTCTTCAGCAAAACATGTGCATATTGTTGCAAGGGAGGGCTGTTATGTTTTACTCTGCAGTTTCGCCTAGCCATGGCGTAGAAGGCCAGGGGGTGAAAACAACAGATTCTATTGCTTGAGACCACAAATGTAGGAATTTTTCAAAATTTGATTGTGAGATATTATTCTCAGGTCAAATTGCCTTGTTTGGGTTTTGCTCTGTACTCGTTTTCCTTGTTGTCTACATTGAATTTTCTTATGAAGTGTGAAAGTCGCTCAGTTGTGTCCACTCTTTGCAACCCCATGGACTATAGAGTCTTTGGAATTCTCCAGGCCAGAATACTGGAATGGGCGCCATTCCTTTCTCCAGGGGATCTTCCCAACCCAGGGATCAAACCCAGGTCTCCTGCAGTGCAAGCAGGATTCTTTACAAGCTGAGCCACCAGAGAAGCCTTTCTTACGAGGGACTTTTCTTATAGGATTCTATTAAATGTTACAGTTATCCATGCGGCAACATCTATAGAAACAGAAAAAATAGCCTTAGTCCCTCTCAAATCCTGACCCCTCCCAGCTCATCTTCTCACGCTGGGAGAACTGATACTCACATCAGGAAAACACATTATATTGTACCATAAGCCAAGAGAAGCATCTTCAAAATTGTTTTCTCTAGAGTCATTAACCACAGTTCTACAAAATATGGATGAAAGAAACCTCACAGTTCAGCATTTTATCTACAGTTTGTTTATACATTATCTAGTTGGCCTCTAATTCTTTCAAAGAAAGATGCTTCCACCAATTTCCTTGGAGTTCTCCTGGCTGGCAGCATTTAGACTTAACAGCATGCCCTACGGAGAGCTGAGAGCTTTAATTGAGTATGTCATAGAGTCCATGCCTCCTTCTGGGGCCCCCTTGGTGGGGGGTGAGTCACCTTCCAACTCTTCAGGTTCCAGGTCTGTGGTTCAAGCAACCATGGATGGAAAATATTTAAAAAAAAATTCCAGAAAGTTCCAAAACTTGTATTTGCCCTGTGCTGGCAACTATTTCCATAGCATTTACATGGACTTTATAATAATTCATGTGGCATTTACATTATATTAGATATTATAAATAATCTAGAGATGATTTAAAATATACAGGAGGGTGTGCATAGGTTATATGCAAATGCTACACCATTTTATATAAAAGTCTTAAGCTTTCTTGGATTTTTGTGCCTGAGATAGGTCCTGGAACGAATCCCAGTCAGATACCCAGGGAGAGCTGTGCAGGTGGCAGTCAAGAGACCTGGTGGGCATCTCTGCTTTGACTACACTGTGTTCCCACAGTCACATAATTCAGCTACTCTGGACCACTTTTAAATCACATTTTAAATGAGGTGCATGCATACGCGTGTGTGTGTGTGTGTGCCTTTGTGTGCTCTGTAGCTTCAGTCACATCTGACTCTTTGCGACCCTATGGACTAATCCACCAGGTTTCTCTGTCCATGAGATTCTTCAGGCAAGAATACTGGAGTGGGCTGTCATGCTCTCCAGAGGTTGAACTTGAGTCTTCTGTGTCTCCTGCATTGCAGGCAGATTGTTTTACCACTGAGCCACCGAAATGAAGCCCGTTAAATGAACGGGTTGTGCTAAATTATCACTAAAATGTTTCCCAAGCTCAAACTGGTTATTATATTCACATTTTGTTTAATCTATCTAAAACATACCTTGATTGATTGGCCTTTTAGAGAAAAACAATCAAAATAAAGACTGCTTTTTTTTTTTTTTTTTGCATTTAACCCCTTATTACCTCTCTCAGTACTTCATCTCGTTCTGTCCTAATGCACCTGGGAAAGGCAATATTTTCCCTTCAGAGATATGGGCTCCCTCTCTCCACAAGGGATGTGGCCTGGAGTGCCCTAGAGAAGTGTCAGAATTTTAGGTGGACAAAGGAGTATGTGGGATTCCCAGGTGGCGCTAGTGGTAAAGAACCCGCCTGCCAGTGCAGGAGGTGTAAGAGATGCAGGTTCAATCCCTGAATCAGGAGGATCCCCTGGAAAAGGGAATGGCAACCCACTCCAGTATTCTCACCTGGAAAATTCCAAGGACAGAGGAGCCTGGCAGGCTGTATAGTTCATGGGGTTGCAAAGAGTCAGATGCAACTGAGCAACTAAGAAAGGAATCTGTACTGAATAAGGCTCATAGCTGAGTTGACCCACCAAGAATCACTGAACTACACTGCCTGTTTAGTGTCTTAACAGCGAAACCTGTCCTCTGCAAATAAATTTCCAACGTAGTCCCACTCAAGTCACTAAAGAAAAGTTCTCAAAGCTTGCCTGCCTCCTCAGAATCTTCTGATGCTGGCATCTTTGTTTGTGTTGTTCAGAATCCACACTGAGCACTAAGTTAAAACTCCCAAATCTAGGGAATTAAAATCTTCCCTATTTCCCATCTACTTTGCAGGACTTACCCTGCTCCTACCTGAATCTCTGCTACAGAGTTGGGGGCGTTTAGGTCAAATAGACAATGCAATCATTTATTTACTACCCACTTAAACTTCCCAAGTATTCTTCCTGTCTTTTCAAATGCTCGCATTCTGCTAAGTATGTTCCTAAATGAATCTTTACGAGTAACATAGTTTATTCCTCGTTTACCTCATGATAGTTATGCATGGTTCTGAGACTTCACAAAAGAACCTAAGAGCATTTTTATGAACACCTTAGCAAGTGTGAATTAAGTGAGATTCTGATCTTTAGAAATATGCAACTTTTGATCTCTGTGCCCCACCCCCCTCTTTTTTTTGGTTATGTGTCACCTCAGTAGTGAATCCTCATGTTGTTTTGAAGATGATAAACGAGAAAAGGCATGATGTGGTTTGCCCAGCAATCCGTCCTCTGCCAATCTGCAGTGGGAAAGGAGTAAATGTAAGGCAACTTTTATAGTAAAGAAACCAAAGCAATGTGATGAGTCTAAGCTATTTGGTCAGAGAGAAATGAAGGGAAAGATGAACCCTAGCTTCTCAGCACTTCATCTCTGATGAGGGCGTGCTGTAGAGCCATGAGATAAAATCCAGAGTCAGGGTTAACTGACCAAAGCAATCATTTATGAAATTTGATGGTTTGATGGGAAGTCTTGCCTAGTTTTCTTAGGTTAGGTGTGAATAACCCAACTGGCATTATAATGCATGACAAAAATTATGCACAATTAAGTGTGTTTCCTGCCACTGACAGCATTGAACAGTGCTGTGCTTTGCTGTTCTCTTACTTTCTGAGACTGCTCTGTGAATTTCTGGACATTCATATATATTGGAGCTGTTTTTTCTTTTCTAAGTCACCAGTCATGTCCCACTGTTTGCGAACTTATGAACTGTAACTAGCCAGGCTCTTCCGTCCATGGGATTCTCCAGGCAAGAATTCTGGAGTGGGTTGCCATGCTCTTCTCCAGGATTTATTCCAAGGATTGAACCCCTCTCTCTTACATCTCCTGCATTGGTAGGCAGGATTTCTTACCACTAGCACCTCCTAGAAAGCCATATTAGAATTAGAATCTCTGAATTGTGACCACATAAAAAAGGTTAGTGCTTCTATTGACTCAAGTTCTGATCCTGGCCTAATGCTAACCTAGCTTGTGGCCTCAGACAAATGCCCTAACCTTGTTACATGCCACCATCTGTCTCTGTACAATTGAGGTACTGATGTGTAGCATCTCTGAAATCTTCTTCATCCATTCAGTATCTCTTGGATGTCCACTGTAAGATGGACACTCTTAGAAATGAGAATGAATCAGAGTCAGCATTCTTTGATCTTCCCAGATAACCTGAATTACTCTATACAATATCATTTACATGATGAGTCAGCAAAGGGTTAAACAATGATGAATGCTAGAGATATTTATCAGATTTCTTTTTGAAGCAGAGAAGCGTAATGATCAAGTCTGGTTTTTCGGATGGTGTTCAGTGAATTGGAATAGACAGTATAAATTAATTTTGTGAGTAAAATTTTATGAAACACTATATCAAATAACCTCAGTAAAATCAAGATATATTATTATACCCATTACAGATATTCATGGTCTAATCTTGTAATTATATTTTTTTAAATTGGATTTGTATAGCCTTATTATCTAATTACTCACCCCATGCTGTTCATAGGTACATAAATGTTTATTGCTATGTTCCTTAATGTTGGTTCATTGTATTCACTAGAAAGAAGAATGTCAGAAGTAATCTCCATGATTTTCCTACTTTCTCAATTGTAAATGTATGACTTTGAATATAGTTTTTCAACGTTCTATATTTCTTTAGATAAGAAAGTTTAGTACAGCAATAGAATGCATGCTCTTTTTTCCCCCAGTGCATAACTTTGGGTGCTACTAAGCAATCATTTTGGATTAAATACATTTAGCATTCAACTTCTAATTAAAGGGACAATCTTAAGTGGAACTCAATCTCAAGGCAGTTTTGTCCACAGTGAGCCGTTTCTCAAGCTCTAAGGAGATTGTGAGACCCAGCGAAGAAGCCTGAAGTACATATAGTCAAGTCTCAAAATTCACTCATAAAGATTTTTTGAATGTCTACCTTGTGGCTGGCCCTGTAGGCTCTGAGAAACCAGAAGTGAATATAACAAGCCCCTTTCTACAAAGGACTCACAGTTTGTTTAACTACTGACCATTTATACTTTATGAGTATGAAATTGGAATATCTGGATATAAATATTAATTCCCTTTCTGGAAAAGCTACCTGAACAAATGTATGATGCCTTTTAGTCAGTCCAGCTGTCATCCTTGCATGGATCACATCTTCAGTGAATATGTTTTGGGGCAGGTTTTAATGATCACTGAAACATTAATTCCATTGTATCTTTTCACTTTCAAAATATTTTCAACCATAACGTGAATTATCACTGTTAGATGGTAGGTTAGGCTACCAGATTTTCACTGTTAACTAGTAAGGAATACACTATTTAACTGATGAATTCTTCTTAGTTGAAAAAATATCTCCTGTACAAATTCCTAGGTTATTAAGACTTGAGAATATCAAGGACTGGGTGGGAGTGCAATTTGGGGTTCAGATTTTCTTTTACCGCTGAGGAAAAGGAGATTAGGGATACAAAAACCACTGCCCACGAAACGGAGGAGCTAACACTGGAATCCGCATTTTCCCCTCCGCATCTGATTCTCCTTCTCCTGTGCCTTATTCTGCTACCAAAATTGTTAACAAGGATCATAAAATGAAAATATCTGTATCTGTGCTGCTAAGTCGCTTCAGTCATGTCCGACTCTGTGCGACCCCATAGACGGCAGCCCACCAGGCTCGGCCGTCCCTGGGATTCTCCAAGCAAGAACACTGGAGGGGGTTGCCATTTCCTTCTCCATCTGTATCTATATTTATATCTATATATAGTATGTCTATGGGACTTCCGCAATGGGTCAGCAGGTAGAGAGTCCTCCTGCAATGCAGAAGACAGAGGAGACATGAATTCTATTCCTGAATCAGGAAGATCCCTTAGCAAGCCAGTCCAGTACTATTGCCTGGGTAATCCCATGGACAGAGGAGCCTAGTGGGCTATAGTCCAAAGGGTTGCAGAGTCAGACACGACTGAACCACTAAGCATGCACACATACTATGTTTATATAGATTATCTGTACATTCTGGTAATCTTTTTTTTTTTATTGCACTGGGTCTCCTTTGCTGCTCATGGGCTTGCTCTAGTTGCAGTGTGCAGGCCTCTCATTGTAGTGGCTTCTCTTGCTACAGAGCACAGACTCTAGAGTGCACAGGCTTCAGTAGTGGTGGCACATGGGCCTAGTTGCCCCATGGCCTGTAGGATTTTCCTGGGCCAGGGATCAAACCAGTGTCCCTAGCAGGTGGATTCTTAACCCCTGGACCACCAGGCAAGTCCTGGGTAATTATTTTAAATGAAGCAGATATTCTGTTTGTGGCTGAAGAAAGTGAGTTGAAAGTGTGTTTGCCTGCTGGCAACTGTAGATGTGAATCAGTACTACCTCAATGGTCAGAAGCATGGAAATAGAGCACACACAATCCTTTGGTATTCCTGCCTTAGCAAAAATGGGGATTACATTTGGATACAGGTTCATGGAGAAGACAAAAATGGTCTAATTTTACCTCAGACACACCCCTGTGTCGTTTAATGGAGGAAAAATATGTATTTGTGTGTTCCCCAAAGATAGATGCTTTGTGAATCATTTTAAAAATACGTACACTGATAAGAAAAATTAAATAAGATCTCATTATTTTAAAAATGTCTAGTATCTGCAGATACTAAGAACTCACATGATACAGATTATACCCTTTGACTTCCTTTTTTTGCTGCTTAAAAATTGGTTTTACCAGGTGATGAGTATGATAATTAAAATATTAATTATAACTAATAAGTATCAAGAATAATTGTCCTTTTAGCTGGTAAAGAACCTGGGAACTCTTCCACATGAGATGCTATTGAAGCATCTAAATATATTTTTAGCAAAGAGAAACCTAAAGGAAAAACCATGAGATGCCTCTGTTGAATTTTTAAAGTCTATTTTTTTACAATGGAATTAGGTTTACTCTGTGAGGACATTATAGAAAGACATATTTTGAATTAACATAAGGAGCAAATTTCTAAACTTTCTAGGAACTGGTACTGTCTGAAAGGGATGGAGGCAGGGGCTCTGCCTCTAAAAGTTTCAGACAGATCTTACACCTTTTCTGGAACACAGCTGACACCTTTTCTGGGTGATGCTGCAGCAGTTGTTTGAACCAGATGACCTCTAGTTCCTTTCAACAATGAACCCTGTTAAGGCATTATTGAACAATTATGCCAATGGGAGTACAAAGGAAATCCAAAATCAAGGATGGTGTTTGGTTTTATTGATCCGCAAGAATGACTGTGGCTGTCTGAAATTCTATCTTGAGGAGGATCCTGAGGCCACTTCTGGGCTCAATATAAATGAGCACTCTGATTGATTGATGATGCTGCACTAGGAAAGAAACAAAGGGAAGGGTTCACCCCTCACACCTGCCTGGCATATGCCACCTTGACCTTAAAAGGCAATCTGTCTTTTCTCCATCTCTAGCATTTGATTATTCATTATGTTCCACCTTTGTTCTTATGCACCTAAGCATATTGGTTAACTCAGCCTTGAAATTCCAATGATAAATAGTCTTCCATGTAGAAGGTTTTTTTTTAAATTAACTAAAAATTATACATTTATAACTTAGAAAAAAGCATGTGGTGTATGTTACTATCCCTTTTAGGATGACTTATGATTTGATTAAAGATTATAATGAACAATCAGAAGACTTAACTATTAGAAGATTTTATTCAAATTGGCCTTTTAAATTATTGAAAATCTATCTGGCTTTGTGTTTTGGGAAGCTTCGTGTCTGACTTCCACATGCCCTTTGTTCTTTTTTTAAGTTTGCCTGACTTAAAGGAAATTATTCAGTGCAGAGCTCAATTACAAATGTGCTCTGACAGTCAGGAGGCTTTCTCTCTGGTTTTATCTGGAACTCCAACAGAGGTGATAAAGAAGTCCCAAGGCCTGGAATATAAATTCATACATCCACAAACAGTAATGGTGATTTTTTTTCATCTAAATCTTTAGGAAAGTCCAAATTTCAGGGAGTTTCTGGTTCAGGATGTTTCCATAATTCTCTTTGTCTTAAGACAAAATGCAATGAAAGTATATGTGAGCCCATTATATTGTGCAACCACTGTAAATAAAAATTAAAAAGGTAATCATAGTTATCAACATTTTGATTTGGACCAAAAATCCATGGGTTGTAGGACATTCAAAACTCTAATGACCTTGAGAGAATTGTAGGGTTTGAATTTTCATGAAGATGAACTTTCCTAAGTGACTTTTGCAGATATTTGTACACAGTAAGCATTTGTTTGATGTCAAGCATGATGAATGTCTTTTTCTTCCACTTATTTTCCCCTTTAAAATATATTTATTTGATCATGCTCTTTAGCAAATTTTTCCTCTGAGACCTTGTACAAATAAAGTAATAGATATAACAGAACCTAAAAACAGAGATGGGGCCATTGACTTGAGTTTTATTTAAAGTTATTATCTAATTGTTCTACTGATGACTTACATGTGTTTATTTTTAGCATTTTACATACTACTTACATGTAATTATCCTAAATTAAGTACTTATTGGAGACTGAAAATCAAAACATGGATTTCTTTCTTTCTTTTTTAAATTATGAACGTATGATAACATATTTACAAAGACTTGGTAAATATAGAACATAGTTACATATAGTTCCACTGTGTTTTACAATTACAAAAATTTTTTTCCATTTATTTTTATTAGTTGGAGGCTAATTACTTTACAATATTGTAGTGGTTTTTGTCATACATTGACATGAATCAGCCATGGATTTACATGTATTCCCCATCCCGATCCCCCCTCCCACCTCCCTCTCTACCTGATCCCTCTGGGTCTTCCCAGTGCACCAGGCCCGAGCACTTGTCTCATGCATCCAGCCTGGGCTGGTGATCTGTTTCACCCTAGATAATATACATGTTTTGATGCTGTTCTCTCGAAACATCCCACCCTCGCCTTCTCCCACAGAGTCCAAAAGTCTGTTCTGTACATCTGTGTCTCTTTTTCTGTTTTGCATATAGGGTTATCGTTACCATCTTTCTAAATTCCATATATATGCGTTAGTATACTGTATTGGTCTTTATCTTTCTGGCTTACTTCACTCTGTATAATGGGCTCCAGTTTCATCCATCTCATTAGAACTGATTCAAATGAATTCTTTTTAATGACTGAGTAATATTCCATGGTGTATATGTACCATAGCTTCCTTATCCATTCATCTGCTGATGGGCATCTAGGTTGCCTCCATGTCCTGGCTATTATAAACAGTGCTGCGATGAACATTGGGGTGCACGTGTCTCTTTCAGATCTGGTTCCCTCAGTGTGTATGCCCAGGAGCGGGATTGCTGGGTCATATGGCAGTTCTATTTCCAGTTTTTTTAAGGAATCTCCACACTGTTCTCCATAGCAGCTGTACTAGTTTGCATTCCCACCAACAGTGTAAGAGGGTTCCCTTTTCTCCACACCCTCTCCAGCATTTATTGCTTGTAGACTTTTGGATAGCAGCCATTTTGACTGGCGTGTAATGGTACCTCATTGAGGTTTCGATTTGCATTTCTCTGATAATGAGTGATGTTGAGCATCTTTTCATGTGTTTGCTAGCCATCTGTATGTCTTCTTTGGAGAAATGTCTGTTTAATTCTTTGGCTCATTTTTTGATTGGGTCGTTTATTTTTCTGGAATTGAGCTGCAGGTGTTGCTTGTATATTTTTGAGATTAATCTTTTGTCTGTTGCTTCGTTTGCTATTATTTTCTCCCAATCTGAGGGCTGTCTTTTCACCTTGCTTATAGTTTCCTTTGTTGTGCAAAAGCTTTTAAGTTTCATTAGGTCCCATTTGTTTATTTTTGCTTTTATTTCCAATATTCTGGGAGGTGGGTCATAGAGGATCCTGCTGTGATTTATGTCGGAGAGTGTTTTGCCTATGTTCTCCTCTAGGAGTTTTATAGTTTCTGGTCTTACATGTAGATCTTTAATCCATTTTGAGTTTATTTTTGTGTATGGTGTTAGAAAGTGTTCTAGTTTCATTCTTTTACAAGTGGTTGGCCAGTTTTCCCAGCACCACTTTTTAAAGAGGTTGTCTTTTTTCCATTGTATATCCTTGCCTCCTTTGTTGAAGATAAGGTGTCCATAGGTATGTGGATTTATCTCTGGGCTTTCTATTCTGTTCCATTGATCTATATTTCTGTCTTTGTGCCAGTACCATACTGTCTTGATGACTGTGGCTTTGTAGTAGAGTCTGAAGTCAGGCAGGTTGACTCCTCCAGTTCCATTCTTCTTTCTCAAGATTACTTTGGCTATTTGAGGCTTTTTGTATTTCCATACAAACTGTGAAATTATTTGTTCCAGTTCTGTGAAAAAAAATCAAAGAGGACACAAACAGATGGAGAAATATACTGTGTTCATCCATAGGAAGAATCAATATTGTGAAAATGACTATACTACCCAAAGCAATCTATAGATTCAATGCAATCCCTATAAAGCTACCAACGGTATTTTTCACAAAATTTTTTACAAAATCTTTTACAAAGATTTTTAGTTGGAGTTTCAATATCAAACTCTCAGAAATTAATATAATGAATCTACAGAGGAGTTGAAGGATATACTAGACTTGCAAAAGCACTATGAACCAATTCAACATATTTAAGATTTATACAATTTTCACATGACAGTAGGATACAAATTCTATTCAAATTCTCATAGACTGTAAACTAGGAGACACTAGAACATATCGGAGGACATAAAACAGGGTCCAAAAAGTTCATGATCTAAACCTATTTAAATCATACAGATCTGTTCTCTTATCACTGTGGTATTATGCTAGCAATCAATATCAAAAGATATTTGAAATTAACTAACCTATTTGCAAGTGCAGTGTGACATTTTCCAAGAGGGGTCTTTGACTTAGCCATCAAAAATCTCAATAAAGTAACAGGAACTTCTTAAAACATAGCATATCTTGCTTAAATTTTTCCCACGGATGTCATGAGAAAGCCCCTCATGTATTAACTTGCACTCTGCTAGGCACTGGAAAAGCAACATAAATACTGCAGAAACACCAGCTCCAAATCTGAACAAGTCTGCAGTCTCAAGGGAGGAGACAGATGGACAAACAGCAATTAAAAGGGGGTGTGAAGTTTGTGTAGTATGCACTGGAGTCCATAGGATGCTAACTTAACTTGGACCAAATAGGTGATGCCCAGCCTCTTGGGGAGAGTGGCAGCTGACTAAAACCAGAAGGACAATACTTATGAGTGAGATGAGGGGTGAGCGAGGTGAGGAGAGTGGAATATGTGCAAGAAAAGGAAATGTGCAAAGACCTGGAGTTAAAAAACGCTGGGCCCCCCTTCAGGAAATTGTGGCTCTAAGAAAAAGAAGAGCTGTATGTTGCAGAAAGGAAGAGAGTCATGTCTACACCTAATTATTTTCCAACTCACACGTGAACTCTCCAGACAGCCCTCTTCCTCCTGGACTTCGACTCTGAACCGCCATAAACATGAATGCCAGCCCCGCACAAGAATAAGGAGTTTAGTGATGTCTTTGAACCAAAGTAGTTGTTTGATTCCCATCCAGGAATACCGTCCTCATCACTCTCTCCTAAAGGATTCACAGATGAAAGCAATACACTCATGAAATGTGTGAGGCTCTTTACATAAGCTTCTTTAAAAAAAAAAAAAAAAATCATTCTTCTGATCCCATCTCACAATCTACTTAAAATAAAATACTTTCAAGATTTTGCTGTGACAGAGCTCAGAACAAAGATGGAGCTACCATAATGCCAGCAAGAATGTGGTTGCATGCATTCCACTCAAAGACATTCTCTATAAAACTTTTTTTTTAAGGGACGGCTGGTTAGATTTTCATCTGTATTTAGCATGAGGAGTATTCCTGGGCTTAAGAATAAATTGTTTTTTCTTTGACATCCTCACTCTTCATTCACCTCATCAGGCCTTTCTTGGCAGTAGGAAGAGATCTTTCCCAACCTGGTCTTCAGGTTATAGAACAATGCCATGTTCGGATCACATGGAAACTCTGCCCATGAGACCTATTACGTGGGTCTAAGAATCAGGTGCTTCTATGCATCCATGCTGTGGGCTTTCTCTCCTGAGTCATTAAGAAGCCAGGACCCTCCAGATACCTAATCTATGCCTTTACATAATCTTGATTTTCTCACTAGAGATTTGCTCAATGTTCAAGAGGAAATCTATGACTTATCAGTAATGATATATGAAAATAAGCCCCAGTAACCATCCAGAATGCACCAGCTCTCATCTCTTTGCCACCTGGGAAATCATGCTATTTGTAAGAATAAATACAATGATGTTGTCATTTAAAAATGAAGGTGAAGCTATATATTAGAATTTCAGCAAAAGCTATGGATTTGGTGGCATTTGGGGTGTTTTAGAAATCAATGTGTATTAGAGAACCATACATTAGTGGTTTGCATATTTTCCCAGCAGTGCAAATTTCTTCCCTCCAGAGGAGTACAGGTAGCATAAAAACATCATACTTTATTTGACAGACATCCTCAATAGGCTTCATGTATTTTCTTCCAGGGTAGCAATCATCATGTGAAAATACAGATTAAATAGCTCATATTCAATATCTCAGCAAAAATCCTACTTTTAAAATGTGGGCAGATAAGGATGTCTTGTTCTCCTGTGCCAAGAGTATTTTCAGAATCAGATGCTGTATAAATGAAGTTATGTTTTAAACATTACAATGAAGGTTTAGAAGTGATTTTCGACAGATTTCAAAAATCACATTGGATTTAAACTGCTTAAACTCCTTTTGCTCATAAATCCCATCCCTTCTGACTGTCTGTACTTGACATTATGTTTATTGAATTTGATACCCCTACAATAACAAGTAGGTTTTACATACCCTTGACCACAGGTAGAAAGGTCAGCAATAGTTGTTCTCTTGATGCCCAGTGCTGAAGATGGAAGCATAGAAGACAGTTACCCAAACTTCCCTAGGCTTTCAGCACATCAACACCAGATGTCTACTTAATATTTTGACTCTGATTTTTGGAAGTAAATCAGTAGAGCTGTCTTTGAAGTTAAGTCAGCAAATGATTATATTTTCACCTTGCATAGGAAGATGACCTACATAATATAAAACAAAAAGCATTTATCTCACTGTAATGTGTGTATGCTTTTTTGGTTAAAAGTTGATTATATCGCAGTGCATCCAATATAACATATAAATGTGGTACAATGAATGAACTTGAGAGAAAACGGAAAGTTTAACCTCTTTTCAGAATCGAGGTAGTTATATAAAATTTAAAGCCTGGGCAACAAATAAAGGGGCTGGCCTACCAGACAGTTTTACTCCTGGATCTTAAAATTCTTTATATGCTCATATGCTTACAGATGTGTATATATCCTTAAATTATTGAACATGGAAAAAAAATCTTTGCATTTATCATGTAATAGTAGCTATACAGTATCATCTACATTAATGGTGTGTGAAGCCATAACCACTTTATGAATATAATAATACAGGAAGCCTAAAAACATGATTAGAGTCTTCAAACTCTAGCATGGTAAGTATATTTTTTATACACATAAAATTTTCCCTGGAACATTCTGCGCTAAGATTGCATGAGCTAGAACTGCCAATTAAATTCTGTGCTTCTTTCTTTCTCTCCATTTCTGTTGTAGATATAGTGGTATTTCAGAGATTTCTAATAAGACAGTGTAAAATTATGAGATAAATGCAAAGACAGGGAAATGCTGTTATTTAGTAGTTGAAACAGATCCACACTGAAGATATTTTCACACCTGTAAATGTTTGTAGAGTCATTGAAATCTCTGCAAATGACGTATTGGAGTTTATTAAGGGCAGTTATTTCACCCATGGTGAACTAAATGCAAAAATGTTTCTGCGAGCGACTTTACACTTTAATATTTCTAACTAATAGGACATTTCAAGTGTGTATGCTACAGCTGTACATATGTGTGTACCTGTATTACTCCTGACGTTACACATTTTTAAAATTTGTAAATAATACAGACACTGCTTTCACCGGGCTCCATAAGCATCCTATAATGTGTCTCCATTACTACTCCGCACATTGTCATGTAATTATTTATTTACATGTCTGTTTCCTGCACTAGATTTTTTATCTTCCTGGGTGATAGGGTCAGATACCACTCACCTTCACTTCCCCCAGGTCATATCATATTGCCTGGCACACAGGAGTACTGGAGCAAGTCTTCACTAATCGAATAAGGTAAACAATTAACACATTTGGTATCCAGATTATTAAGAGGGCACAATATCCCAATGTTTTCATTATTCTAAGGCGTCATAGAAAATGCCATAACAAATACCATTTGTTCTAGTACTTTCCCTCTTTCAGTGACATTATAATACAATTATTTTACAGGCATCCAAATGAAATTTCATATATTGTAGAGGAAAAAACCAGAGACCAGTTGTTTGAATTTATCAACCCAGAATCTAATCTCAAAAGAACCTACTTCTCCAACTCTCAGTTGAAGCTTTTTAAGAAAAGACAGGCTGGCTTAGTGTCTGGAAATTTAGTGCCTGTGAATCTAGGTTCCTGGACGGATGGAGACATTCATTTCCTTTGTGACTCCATCTATTCCATCAGATTTAAGAGCTGGGAGTTTGAAGAAAAGACTGATAAGCAATTCCAATTATATTTAAAAAAAAATAAATTGTGTTCTAACAGCAAATAACATAGGAAAATCTACTCCCATGTATTAATCTGTGGAGAATTCATTCAGAGACATTAGCCATTCAGGAATAAACAGAATAGTTAAAGTCCAGTGATAAAAGTGAAAAGGACAGTCAATTTAATAAATTTCCCCATTCTGAGGGAAAGCATTTCACTTTATTTTTGTCTAGCTTATCATTGCCGAGGATGTTCTCCAAGAGTTTTCTGATGGGCTTTGTTCATAGGAGTTAACAGTTTAATTGAGTATTTAAAATGGTCACAAGTTCTAATGGAAAGAGTATAAATACAGGATGGTTCTTGGCACATTGGCCCAGAGCAACAGGATTATCACCTGGAGGTGGGCATGGCAACCCACTCCAGTATGCGTGCCTGGAGAATCCCATGGACAGATTTGTCTAGTGGGCTACAGTCCATAGGGTCACAAAGAGTTGGACATGACTGAAGCAACTTAGCACATTGTTACTAATGTTGACTAACTTTTAGGTGATTAATTCATTAAGAGATTCAAGAAATATCTCTGACTTTTAAATATTTGTATCAGTCATCTATTCACTGTATTTCTGACTGGTTTATTCTGTTTATCCAAATATATTTGTAGTACCAGTAATAATATTTAGCTGTAAGTGATCCTGATTTATTTATTTATTTTTCCAAATTGGCGGAAGCAATTCTCTGAAGCTCAAAAAGCATATTTTCTTTCGATTAGTCTCTCACTAGTTTGTCATGCAAACTGAAATTCCCGTGGTGTATGTCTCTCTTTAAACTCAGATGGTAATTGTAACAATGGGTATGTTAAATTGGTGAGAAAATGCACTGAACTACTAACACCTAAAATTACAAGAATGTGACACAGGAGAGGGAAGGTTTAATGAGGAACAGAGCAGAAGGAGAGGTCAGAAAAGCACTACAATTGTAGTTGGAGAGGAAGAAGCTAAAAGGCCTGGAAAGAAATACTGGTTCAAGAGAATGACTCAGTTTGCAAAGACCAACTGTTTTTAAGTGTCTAGTTAAGTCAAGAGCACCATACAATAAATATGATTACTAAGTAACCTGTTCATACACACATGTGGAACCTATAGCTTTACAATTACACTGAGCTGACCTTATCTACCATTGGAATCTCCCTCCTAATATCCCAGTTCTATATGTCTACATTCTTTTCTTTTATTCTCTTACAAAACTATTGAGATTGCATCTCCTTATTCTCCTGTAATCATGTACCCATGTCTTCCAATTCACATTATTCCCCAGATCCACTTGTTTTTGTTGTTCAGTCACTAATTCATGTCTGACTTGTTGTGGTCTTGTGGATTGGGGCATGCCAGGCTCCTCTGTCCTCCACTGTCTCCCGGAGTTTGCTCAAATTCATGTCCATTGAGTCAGTGATGCTTTCTAATCATCTCATCCTCTGCCGCCCCCTTCTCCTTATGCCTTCAATCTTCCAACTGCCTCTACTCAAAGTCAGGCTTGGCAGTTCCTGCCACTACCTGTTAGCTGGCTTCCCTGTCTTCAAGCTCTAGATACTCTGCCCCACAGATAATTTTCAGACCCTCTCTGAACTCACCCAGTCTATCCAACTGAATATCCTTCCATTCTCTGAAACATACAAGTCAAGCAGTTTTCTCACTCTCTCTGTGACTCTCCTTTAAAACAAGCATGGCCCTGGGAAAGATCTTATCCTCCCTAAACTTAACCAGCTCCTCCCATGGTGATTACTCACCTAATGTAAAAAGATTCAAGAAAAGCACCTGCATCAACTCTCTTCCATGGGACCTGGTGCACAGTTGATGCTCAGTAAACTCTCCTCTCTTTGCCCTTCTTCCAGCCTTTGCTGGTACTTCCCATTCTGCCCTTGCTGTTCCTCATGAATTGTGTTCCTTCATCCTCCATTTTTCCGGATTCCTTTTATCTTCAGAAGTTGAAGGTGCATATCGTCCATGAAACTGTCTCCAGATACTCAGCAGATGTTACCACCTTCCATCTCTAGAACCATTCTGTACACAGAGTCAGTAACATGCAATCCATCATCACTTATTCTCTAATTTCTATGTTTGTTAAGCCAGTCTCTGTAGCCAAATTAGAGGTTCTCTATTTTCTGGACCTTGCCTTGCTTCTAGAACCCATCCCAGTATAGAATGTTTAGGGGGTTCGCCATGGTGTATCTGATTCATGGAGTGACCCGTGACCTCTCAGACATTTTCATCTCAGCCTCTGCTGGAAAACCATCTGCACAGAAGAGTGTGTCTAACCTCTCCACCTAAAATAGCCCTTCCATCACACTGCACCCTTATTCTGCTCAGGATTTTCTTTATAGCACTTACCTCTACTTGGCTGTATGTTAGCTATTTGTTATTTTATTTCTTTACTGTCCACCCTGTTCCCATAAAAATACAAGTTACATGAGATCAGGCACTTCATTTTTAACATTTCTAATAACCTTGGAGATAAGAAGAATGTTTGGCACTTGATAGATATTGAAAAAGTGTCAAAAGGAGTGAATCCATTTAGAATCTAGTTTTCTGATTGACAATAAACAGTTATGATTTTGACTCAAATCCTAGTCCAAGTGAACAGGTTTAGGTTTTATAAATCATGAAAATGAATAGATGACTGGTATTAATAAACATGTATGTGGACAGCTTTACCAAAAAGAACAGAATTCCCCAGCTGGGCAGGAGGCTTTAATACATAACTCTCCTCTTACTTTTCTGATAAAACACAGTACTTAGATATAAATGCCTTTCTATTAATCTTTTCTCTATCCACTGACTTAATGATAAACACAGCACAGGGCTGTATAATGCTGATCAGTTATCAAAATGAGAAGTTTGGGGATTAGTGAACATTTGATGCAAGTGAAAATGGCTTTCCCATTCATCACTAATGACTCAAGCCCCATATTACTGTGCATGGTTGTAGTTCTCTCATCTCCCAGGAAGCTAAAGTTTATAAAGTGTGCTTCTTAAAGAAATTACTTTATGTCAATATTTAGTTACCATTATTAATGAAAGTACTCATATGACTTTCTGAAATGTTCTGTGAACATTTTTATTAACAGTACAAAAATCCAGAGAAACCATACTCCATTACTGCCACCTGTTCTTTTAGTTTTTATCCAAGACTAAGTCTTGAGTCATAATGAGAAAGCCTGCTGAGTCAGAATTCTTTCTCTGTGGACTTCTCCCATACTACACAGAACATTTCACTTTTCTACATAGTAAAGTAGTGTGTGTATATATATATATATATATATTATATAAAAATTATACCACATATATTTTATGTGTGTGTGTGTTAAGTCACTTCAGTCATGTCTCTTTGTGACCCCATGGACTGTAGCTTGCCAGGCTCCTCTGTCCATGGAATTCTCCAAGGAAGAATACTGGAGTGGGTTGCCATGTCCTCCTGCAGAGAATCTTCCTGACCCAGGGGTCAAATCCAGGTTTTCTGCATCTCCTGCATTGGCAGGCGGGTTCTTGACCACTAAGGCCACCTGGGAATAAAAATTATATCATGTGTATTTTATGTATATATTATAAATTGAGAAAGGAGGAAATTGACATATGAATAGTTTTACTTAGGCATGATTCATGATAGAAATCAATTGAAATTCATATGGTCCATTATCTGTAAGAATATGAATTCATAACCTCAGATCGGCAATTATGAAACTCAGTTATGTGCAAATGAATTCAAATGGGAGTTAAAGTATTTCATATCAAGGACAGTTTGTGATGAAGAAACTAAATACTCTCAGAGCTTCTCTCAACAACATATAAATGTTGTGAAATGAAAGTGAAAGCCACTCAGTCATGTCTGACTCATTGTGACCCATGGGCTATACAGTCCATGGAATTCTCCAGGCCAGAATACTGGAGTTGGGTAGCCTTTCCCTTCTTCAGGGGATTTTCCCAACCCAGGGATTGAACCTAGGTCTCCTGCATTGCAGGCAGATTCTTTACCAGCTAAGCCATCAGGGAAGTCCCAGTATACTGGAGTGGGTAGACTATCCCTTCTCCAGTGGATCTTCCTGACCCAGGAACCAAACCAAGGTCTCCTTCATTGCAGGTGGATACAAGGGTTGATTGTTTTTAAATGTGATGATTTGAAAGGGAATTGAGGAATCCTCTTATCCAGGGCTTGGGAGTATTATTATTCCTTCCTAATAAAGTTGACGTCCAGAAAGTTTGATTGACATGCCCAATGTTATAAAGCTGGTTTGGTAGCAGAAGAAGAGTCAGAACCTGAGTATAGTGCTTTTCATACTATGCTGAGTCACCAGAAGATGCTGTGCTTGCGTTGAAGCTCCGTCTTGGAGGATAGGTAGCACAGTGTTGGGCATAGAAGCTAGAAGTTTCAGGGTATCATGAGACAGTGCAGAGAATGATTAGGCTGCAAGTGAAGTGAGAGTTAATGTCAAGGATAAAATATATGACGGATTTATACTTTATCTGATAAACGATGGTACAATTTTAGAGTTGGGTTTCTGGGAGTAAGGGGAGTTTGGGTTTGCTTTTGAGTAGGAAAATGATATGTTTAGATGACTAAACTAGCATGGGGGTTCATGTTGAATAGAACAGGATATACACCAAGAAGCCAAGAGATGAGTTAGGATGCTATCTACAATGGTCTTGTTTATAATAAGGGCCTTCTACCAAGAATAGTATTTTACATTTTATGACCTTATACTTTTCAAGCAGTTCGAACACTTTTCACAAATATTATCACATTTATCTTTACAAGACTGTGCAGAAGGCAGGGGCAATTATAGTCATTGCATACTGTAGTGACACCAGCAGCCTATAGGCAATATATTCTTCTCACTGCTAATATATTGTCGAAATGAGTGAACTTCTTAGCAGATGTCTGAAAATCCAATGCTCTGTCCACTGTATATTTTGTTCTCTGTTCCTTTAACTGTTTATGTACTTAAAACACAGATACAGTCTTTCCTTAGTAAGTTATTGGTCATAATAATCCTCCTTTTCTTCTATAAATGTACTGAATATTTACTTTTTGTCTTCTTCCTTTTGGTTTTTGTTTGTAGGTTAGAGATTCAACTAGAATGGTTTCTGCTTCCATAAATTTTTAACAATACTTTATCCATTTGATCTAGCCACTTACTCACATTTTAGTTGAAAAAGCTTTAGGAAAGAGAACTAAATAAAGATGCTCAGACTGCCATGCCACCAGCAGCATTTGTGAAGCACTTATCTTCCAGCTGTCTTTCGAGGGCTAGGACAGGTGATGGAGTGACTAGTGGACAAGTGAGATGGAGTCACCACCCTAAGGGATAGAAAGCCTGAAGCCAAGATGAGCATGCACCAGGGGAATGAAACACTGGTCTAAGCTTTCTGGTATTGTGTTCCTCGGAGACACCATCACAAGAGTTCATGGGAAGTGGGTCACATTCAAATGTGTTTTCTTCATGGTTAAGAAGACAAAATAATCTATAAATATGCTCATGGCTCTTTAGGTGAACCTGGGCCTTATATGGAGTTGGGAATGGATTGGAAGAGTAACACTGACAAATATCTACTACCATGTGTAAAATAGATAGCTAGTGGGAAGCTGCTCTATAGAACAAGGATCTCAGCTCAGTGCTCTGTGATGACCTGCAGAGGGGTGGAATGGGCTTAGTGGTGGGAGGGAAGTCCAAGATGGAGAAGATATACATATACCAATAGCTGATTCACTTTATTGTACAACAATGTAAAGCAATTATACCCAATTTTGTAAAGATATGGGTGATAGAACATGACTTAGTGAATAGAGTATGAGACACTGAAAGTCCTTGTCCAAATCTTTCACCAGCTCCCTACACAGCCTTTGTGATCTGGATTTCTAATTCTTCCAGTTAAATATGGTAGGACTTGACCTTCTATCTTAATAGACATAATTCATTATACATGAGATAAGTCTATCTTTTAGCACTTATTGTACAAAATGTAGCAAAAATCACTAGTAAACCAGAGACTTTCTTTTAACAATCTTTAAAGAAAACTTTTTCAGGTTAAAATAAGCATAAGAAGTTTATCTGAGAACTGTTTTAACTAAGAAGCATTTTTTCTCGTAAAAAATTCTGAATAAAAGTAAGAACATGTGTTTTCACTTGATGGACTATCTTAGTAGTGGTTCAAAAATAAGGTTGTAATTACCCTGCCTTCAAAACGGGTAAGGTTAGTTTTCTCAGGGAGCCTACTGCGCTGTGAACCATGGTGGAATATTAGAAAGCCTTTTAATTATTAATTAACTAGAGAAAGAGATGAAATTTGGTCAGGGAAAATGTCTCAGTACTGCCTTCTAGAAAATTATGGAGAAAGCCCCAACCCCACCTTATTACATAAATCATGGCTTGAAATGGGGTATTTGAAGGTATTCATACATGCTCCCTCTTAGGGAAAGTAGATGAATGAGCAGATCTAAGAAATTCTGCATTTCATATTTGGGAATATGCCAAGAACTAGGGCAGAGGCCTGCAAGCTATTGTAAGTGTCAAAGCATATGTGATCTGGGAAAAAAAAAAACAGAGCCAAGTCATGTAAAACAAGGCCAGGGTGATTAAATCACCTCTAAGGTGTAAAATATGAGCCAGACCTCAGAAACAGAAGCACATCAGAACCTTGAAGCCAACTTTCAAAGCCATCGCAAAGTAGAGAAGCAAAACAAGACCAAGCCAATTCAGGTATCATTGTTTGAGCAACTTCTTGAAACAAAGGGCAAAAACTGATGTTTATTAACAACCCAACATGTGCCAGGCACTGTAACTTTCCTCCCAGAATCACATCAGGTCTGGGCAGCAGTTGTAAAAGGTTGTTGATAAAGATAATGAGGGCACAGGGGAGATTTAGTAAACTGCCAAAGGTCTCTTAGCTAATAAACCATAAAATCAGAATCATGTGACCTCAGAGCTGGTAATTCTTGACTACTACCTGGTGCCCTACACTGGGGAAAAAGAGATTAATGAGATATGCACACACTTCTGTATGAAATTATGTAACAGCCCCATGGTCTTATTTGGCCAAACTTGCTTTGGAGCCTAGCACTGCCTGGGAACTTGGATTTGTGACCTGAGAGCCTGTTAAATTCCTCTGCATCCCTTGGAGAAACAGCATACAGCAGTCATTCCTATGTGGGCATGGATACCAGCCCACTGAACTCTGTACAGTCCAGCGATCTCCTTCTTTAAACCTTTTGCACCCCTTGCTAAGAGCATTTCGCTAATACTGGCAGACCTCTTATATGAGCCCTAGGTGATGTTTATGAATTTTGTGACGTCTTCCACTGCACTAAGATAAGTCCAGTTTCATAACATTTAAGAAATCTGATTGAGATTAACATATACACACTACTGTATATAAAACAGATAATCAATAAGGACCTATGGTATAGCACAGGAAACTCTACTCAATACTCTGTAATAACTTACATGGGAAAGGAATCTGAAAAAGAATAGATGTGTGTGTGTGTGTGTGTGTGTGTGTGTGTGTGTGTTTAGTTGCTCAGTCATATCCAATTCTTGGCAACCCCATGGACTATAACCACCATGCTCCTCTGTCCATGGGATTTCCCAGGCAGGAATACTGGAGTGTGTTGAATGCCCTTCTCCAGGGGATCTTCCCTACTCAGGAACTGAACTCATATCTCTTGCGGCTCCTGCATTGCAGGCGGATACTTTACCACTGAGTCCCTGGGGGAACCATGTAAATCAACTCTTCTCCAATGTAAAATGAATTTTTTAAAAAAGGAAAGAAAAACATCGCAGCTAAGAAAAAAGAAATCTGAACAACAGTGGAGCTCTGAAGAGTCTGCATTCCCAAGCTGGAAGTTATGATCGTATTAATAGTACCTTCTGGCTACCAACCTCCCCAAGGACGTAGGAGCCCATTCTATCTGATTTCCTAGGGCTGGAAACTAGACAGCCACAGAATTATGTGAAGTCTTTGCAGCCACGTTCACTGGCATCTCTCTCTTCTGCACCGTCATTGGAAGTCTTTGGCTGGACTCTGATTTCCTTGGTGAAGGCTATGACCTAATCCATCTCTCTCAGGCTGATTAGTCCAGTCACTACGCAGAGTCTGCAGAAGGCTAGGTGATCATTTTCACATCTTCTCACCCCTGAACTTCAAGAGCATGCTCCTTAGCATACAGCAGCTCCTGGATTACTGTACAAAGGGCTTTTCATCATGTTCTAAATCAACTGAGTTGGAAGAGTTTCTTAGAGAAACCTCATGATGCAGACTTCCATGTCCTTTATTAAGTACTCAACTCAGCTGCACAAAATCAATTAAGCCTGAACCTGTTATGCTTCCAGGTCTTTATTCCACTGGCAAGGGAGAATATACCAGATAAACTCATCAATTCTGACAAAATCAATTATATATCAGGTAAAGAGCTTTAATATATCCGTGACCCCAGGACAGTTAGAAGTGTTTAATACATCATCAAGTCTCAGACTACTGGGATCATTATTTCATAAAGCCAAGAATGGAGATATCTTGACTTTGATCCTCATATTTCCAACATTGTGCTTAACTCTGTTAGAGTCTAGAATTGGAATTCCAGGAAGACAACATCAATGTCATGCAAATAAGAAATTTCAAGTGATTCAGGCCAGTTTTTTGTTTGGCGCTGCTAATGGAGGGATGCCATACCGTTACTGCTGCTACTGCTAAGTCACTTCAGTTGTGTCCGACTCTTTGCAACCCCTGGGATTCTCCAGGCAAGAACACTGGAGTGGGTTGCCATTTCCTTCTCCAATGCATGAAAGTGAAAAGTGAAAAGTGAAAGTGAAGTCGCTCAGTCGTGTGGGACTCTTAGCGACCCCACGGACTGCAGCCTACCAGGCTCCTCCATCCATGGGATTTTCCAGGCAAGAGTACTGGAGTGGGGTGCCATTGCCTTCTCCAAGAGATGCCATAGTAGCCACTAAAGTTAAATACCCTCCATTTCTTCTTAAAAATTCCTGTGAGTTCCCCTAAAGCTTAACATATTGAGGGAAAGTTTGTGCAATGATGATTATTATTCCTTATAATTATTTTATTGGCATTTTATGAGCATATTCAGGCTCTGAGTTACATACAATCAATTCTCTTTAATCAGTGTGGTTATGTTATATAAAGTCACCAAGAATGTGAGCACTGAATTATCAATACTGAACCAAGGCTCCTAAAGAAAATACACGGTTAGGTTCCTGTGAGCCTCTGGTCACACCTTCATCAGCCAGTCAATACATAGCCTTGTTTTATGTGAGTTTCTCCTTAAAGATACCTTATTATATATTATTAAAGACACCTTAATATATATTATTAATTCATTAATATTGACATCATAGCCAACAACTCTGTAACTTATGCCTAAAGTGAAGCTGGTCTAACACACATATTTTCCCTATAAGGCATATCCCAGCATAGATCTCAGAAATACCAGAGCATCTCAGCTCAACACTTGGGGCCCATTTTAAAGAGTGAAGTCATCAACAAAATGACAAACATTTAAAAAATGTAGCAATAAATAGGCTGTAAAACAGACACTAGTTTAGAGCATGAGAGCATAAACTCTTAAGAAGGCAAGCTTCATCTTGTTCAGCCTCAGCTGAGAATGTGAGCATAGAAGGACTTAAATTTGCCACAGGTCTATGCATGCACACGTCCACTGAGCTGGGTATTACAAATAAATTTCAGCAAGTGGGTGAATTTGCAAATACAGAATCTGCAAATAAGATCAACTGTATTTAGCAAGCATTATTTATTTATTCCTCATTTCAACTTCACAAGATGAGAATGGAGTTGAGATGGTCATTTTATGGATAAGTAAATGGAAACTAGGATGGGGTTGTGTGAGTGGGGAAATTAGCCAAGGCCACACAGTTCCTAGGGTCTTCCCCTGTGGTTCAGATAGTAAAGAATCTGCCTGCAATGCAGAAACCCAGTTTGATCCCTGGGTTGGAATACTGGAGAAGGAAATGACAACACATTCCAGTATTCTTGTCTGGAGAATTCCATGGACAGAGGAGCTGGCAGGCTATAGTCAGTCCATGGAGTCGCAAAGAGACAGACACAACTGAGTGACTGACACATTCACTTTCACTTCACACAGTTCCAATGGGTAAGAACAAAAATTAAGACCTCAGCTGTCTGACTCTATAACCTATTTATCACACAATGGCTCCATCATCCCTCACTTGCCAATATACTATAATGTTTGAAATTATCAAATCATGCAGTGTCAAGTCTGGAAGGTTAGAATTACTCCTGGCTCTTACAGGACCTCAAAACAGAAAGTGAAATTCAACTTTTATTGCTTTGGTAGACTGCATTCTGGGGACCTCATACCCTGTCATAAAAGGTCACCAGGAACCAAAATGTTTGTATAATTTCATCAAGGTGAAGCTGAATCCAATTTATATGATGCTGTGAAAAAGTGGGAAAAAAAACAAATGGAGAAAGGCCTCACCAAAGACAGTTTTCTGGTTTGGTTGCTGTGATTCGGAAGGTAGTTGTATCATCTATTTCCCAGTTTATGAAAAGGGTAAAATGGAAAGAGCAACATTCAAGCTAGGGAAGCCACTGCAGTTCTATTTGCATTCTTGACATTTCTGTGCCAGGGTACAACAGTGTACTTGAAAATTTAGGCCTCTTGCTGAAACAAAAACAGCTGAAAGAGTCTGATGTTGATGATATCCCTCTTCTTAAGTGCAAGTGGGCTATGCCATCTATTAACCTGGTGGCTCAGATGGTAAAGATCTGCTTGCAATATGGGAGACCTGGGTTTGATCCCTGGGTCGGGAAGATCCCGTGGAGAAGGGAATGGCAACCCACTCCACTATTCTTGCCCAGGGAATTCCATGGACAGATAAACCTGACAGGCTACAGTCCATAGGATCACAGAAATTTGCACATGACTGAGCGACTAACACTACTAACCTAATTGCAATTTTGTGAATCAACCAATAGAATTCTTCAAAATTATAGGAAAGGTCATATTCTTTTAATTCATTTTTGGATAACAGATCAGGCAGATGATTTGTGGTGTTCTGAAAGGAACCACACAAAAAAGTTTGCATCTGAATTATAATTAGATGTAGCCAGTCCAAGTCGACAAGCAATTAATTCTGTTACTTAGACCTCTGGAGTCAGTGATCCATGAATTGACATTCACTAGGTGGTTGTTTAAATTGAATCTTTGCAACTCCAAACAGTCCTTATTCATTCAAAATGGAAAGACGATGATAACTGGGAGATATAGGTGTCTGGGTTTATCAGTTTCAACTTGGTTTACGGAGCCTCTTAAATGAAAAAAGAACATAAGAGTCATGCTACTGCTAAGTCACTTCAGTCGTGTCTGACTCTGTGCGACCCCACCCCGGGATTCTCCAGGCAAGAACACTGGAGTGGGTTGCCATTTCCATAAGAGTCATAACCCCTTTTAATTTCATTTCTCACTATGGTAACTGGTAAGGAAAAAAACCCACAGAATCAGAGATCAAATTGTGTGTGTGTGTGTGTGTGTGTGTGTGTGTGTGTGTTTTAAAGGCATCTTAAGCATATATTTTTAATTTTAAGTAGTTCTAAAGAATGAACACTTGCATACAGGATTCAGGAGTTATTTGAATTTATTTCCCTTAATGACCTGATGGCAGAAGTTGTAAAATGAGGCCATCTGGATGTGATCAGCATACCCAATCCTGGAGAGAACTCACTGAGCATTCCATGTTCACGCAGAGTTCCTGTGAAGTTTCAGATGATGCTAGCACAGGCCAAATTACAAGAAAATTGGCCCTGAAATTTCATTGAATGCATTTGAAAAGGCAATATTTCGATTAAATATGAAAGAGTCTTGTGGCTGTGGGAAATACCTAGGACAGTAAATGCAGCCACAGGATGCGGCCCTCCTCACGGTACTGCTTATTTAGCTTGGTGCCGGGTTTATGTCAGGGCATCATTCAACTTTACAAGGACACCAGACTCAGCCACACTGCTTGAAGATGCTACTTTTTTTTTATTTCTGAAAAATGAGAACGGCTGAAGGCTTCCATGCTATTTATGCTCTGCATAGGGTAATTGTACAGCTTTAACAGGGTAGAGATGGGAGAGCAATAAAGCTGGATAAACAAATGATATTGCAGCTTAGATAAGTCTCCAAGAGTCTAAACACTTAATCAGATAGCTTGAAACAAACGTGTCTGCCTATCTGAGTATCAGCAAAGAAAAGCCTGTTACAGAAATTACTGGCACCTCGTGTTTCTTCTATTAGCCCAGCAGTACCACAAAGCCATATACATGTAAAGATGAAGTATTGCATATAAAGCTTAAATGTGGTTTGGTTCAAACTGATACGTCATGAGAAAAAGATGTAGAAATGTTTTCTCCAGTGGCGATGCCATTTCTTATCACTTTTTTTTTTAATTGGAGGACCATTGTTTCACAATGTTGTGGTGGTCTCTGCTATACATCAACATGAATCAGTCATAATATATATATATATATAAATCTCCCCTCCCTCTTGAGCCTCCCTCTCCCCTCATTCCACCCCTCTAAGTTGTCATAGAGTGCCAGGCTGGGTTCTCTGTACTATAGACCAGCTTCCTGCTAGCTATCTGTTTGACACATGATGGCATATATATGTCAATGCTACTTTCTCAATTTGATCCACCCCTCCTTCCCCCACTGTGTCCACCAGTCCATTCTCTACCTCTGCGTCAATTCTATTCCAACAAAATTTTTAAAAATATTACAATAAAATCTTAAAAAATGTAAAGAAAATGTGGGTAGGGGACCAACCTCCACCCCAAGATGACTGCTCATAATTCATGCTCTTCTGCATTCCCCTTCACCAATGGATGGGAGCTGGCTCTGTGTAACTGACAGAGTATAGCAAAAGTGATGCTGTGTGGCTTCTGCAGGTAGACCATCACGGGCATTGCAGCTTCTGCCTTGTCTGTTGGGTCTCTTTTTCTGGGGGAAGCAGGCTACCGGGACTGTAGGACACCCAAGAAGCCTCATGGATTGGCTCCCAGCCAACAGATGGAACCAACCTGGAAGTCATAAGAATGAACCACTTTAGAAGGGGCCCCTCCAGTCCTGGTCAGCCAGCTGACATCTAACTTGAACTGTATGAGATACTGCAAGGGACAAGTGCCCAGTCAAGGTCCTTACAAATTCCTAAACAGAAACAATGAGAGGTAACAAATGGTTCGGTTCCACTCAGTCTGACTGTGACTTGTTGTTCAGCACTACTTAACCATACAGTTGATAAATAAATTGTGGGTCATCCATATCATGGAATATCCTATAACATATAAAAATGATGTATCTCTACATATATTTGCAGTTATTTGCAGCTATTGCTGGTTATTTTTGAAAAACAAACTGCCAAATAGCATGCACTGTATGATCTTACATATATTTTCCTTAGATTACTTTTTCATGGATTAAAAAAAAATCCAAAAGGATAGTCACCAAAATATAAATAGGAAATATCTATAATGGTGATAGATTTTCATTTTATTCTTTATAAGTTTGCAGTTTCTACATTTTTATCAATAAACTTGCACCAACTTTATAATAAAAAAAACAGATAAAATCAATTTTAATAAAATATTTTACTTAGCTCAACATATCAAAAATGTTACTATTTTTGTGTATAATCATATTAAATTATGATTGATAACTTTTTGATGAACTATTCAAAATCTAGTGTGTATTTTACACTTACAGGACACTTTAACTCAGACTAACCACATCCCAGTTGGCACTAGTGATAAAGAACCTGCCTGCCAATGCAGGAGACATGAGACGCAGGTTCAGTCCCTGGGTTGGGGTGATCCCCTGGCATGACAGCCCACTCTAGTATTCTTGCCTAGAGAATCCCATGGGCACGGGAGACTGGTAGGCTACAGTCCATGTGATGGCACAAAGTCGGACACAACTGAAGCAACTTAGCTTGCACTCAACCACATTTCAAGTGAACAGTCAACATATGTAGCTAGTGACTGACATGCTGGCCAGCACAGCTCTAGAGATGAAGGATCCATGAAGAGTTTGTGGGGAAAAGAGTCATGAGATGAGGGGGAGCTTCAGATTAGTCATATTCTTTGTGCCTTAAAATATTTTATTTTTTTTTCCATTGGAGTATAATTGCTTTACAGTGTTGTGATAGTTTTTGCTGTACCACAATTTAATCAGCTCTAAGTATACAAATATCCCCTCCCTCTTAAGCCTCCCTTCTACCCCCGCTCCCACCACTCTAGATCATCACAGAGCACCAGAGGAATGAAAGTGAGTCATTTGTAGTGACGTAGATGGACCTCGAGCCTGTCATACTGAGTGAAGTAAGAAAGAAAGAGAAAAACAATTATCGTATATTAACGCATGTATATGGAATCTAGAAAAACGATACAGATGAACCAATTTGCAGGGCAGGAATAGACACAGGCATAGAGAATGGACGTGTGGACACAGCCGGGGAAGGCAGGGGTGGGACGAATTGGGAGACATCTCCATAAACTGTAGCCCATCAGGCTCCTCTGTCCATAGAATTTTCTAGGCAAGAATACTGGACAGGTTGCCATTTCCTACTCCAGGGAATCTTCCCAACCCAGGAATCTAACCCAAGTCTGTTACATCTCCCACACTGGCAGGTGGGTTCTTTACCGGTTTTGCCATGGAAGGCAAAGTTGAGACAAATTGGAAGAGTAGCAGGTTATCTATATTCTTACATGAGATAGATAGGGAGAGATTGGGAAGGGAGAAAACATTCCAATAATGTGTAAAACTTGAGGAAATTGTGCCCTACAAAGATAAATAGAAAAGGGGATAAAAGAACTATAGAGAAAGCTGGTATTTACTGATGCTTCTTCTATAAATATACATTATCTTCATTCTCAAGACTATGTAGATAGAATCAGGTAACAGAGGAGACATTTTCTCTAATGTTGTCAGGCATACCATCCAAAACAGAAAGCCACACAGCTTTGAGTGAAAAGATCTTTGAGTCAAAAGACAGCCAAATTACATGGATAAGTATATAGAAAAAAAGGAAAAGGTTTTCAGTAAAGGCTTCTTCCTAGAAATTTTCACTTCTCTCTAGTTTCTAGAGCTAAACACAGAAAGATATTTATAATACAACAGAAATGTCTTAAACTTTCTTTAGTACTGACAACAGAAAATACAGAATTCTATTTCATTGAAATTTGTAAACTGAGAAAAAAAAATTTAAGAGTAGAGCAGAGAAAGGACTTCACCATTGAATTTGCCTTGGAATCAAAAATTTAGATGTGTCTAAGGACCCATTTTTTCATTAGAGAAATATTTCCACATGGGTCATTGAGAAATTATTGTTCTAGCTACAATGCTTCATACATATGCCTTTTTTTTAAGTTTATTTTTAACTGAAGGATAATTACTTCACAATATTGTGTTGGCTTCTGCCATGCAACAATGTGAATCACCCTTAAGTATACTTCTGCCCCCTCTTTCTTGAACCTCTTCCCCAAACTCCACACCATCCCACCCTTCTAGGTTGTCACAGAGCACCACATTGAACTCCCTGTGTTTTATAGCAGCTTCCCATTAGTTATCTATTTTACATATGGTAATATATATGTTTCAATTTTGTCATTAGCCAGGCTCCCAGGTATAAACCAGTGCATTTGAGAGAAACTTTCTTTTAGAGCCTTTTACATCCATTATCATGTGTGACTTTTCTCCCCATTAATTCCTGTGACATAGCATTGTTACCTTCATCTTTCAGATGAGGAAACTGAAACTCTTAGAGAGTATTAAGTTGTCCTAAATTGCAGAGCTTAGAGGCAAGTCAGAAATTAAAATCCCAGATATTTGCATCCAAGTCTTCATACTTTGCCAGTACTCACCAGAGCAGATGAGACTTCCCAATAAATTGGGAATTAACCATGTCTGTACTTACCCTGCTGTGTTTAGTCACTCAATAGTGTCTGACTCTTTCCAACTCCATGGATTGCAGCCTGCCAGGCCCCTCTGTCCATGGGAATTCTCCAGGCAAGAATACTGGAGTGGATTGCCTTGCCTTCCTCCAGGGAATCTTCCCAACCCAGGGATCAAACCCAGGTATCCTGCACTGCAGGCAGATTCTTTATGATCTGAACCACCAGGGAAGCCCATCTTTACATACAGCGTCTACAGTTCAAGAGACCTGGGTTTGATGGACCAGATGGCTTCACAGCTGAGTTCTACCAAAAATATAGAGAAGAGCTAACACCTATCTTACTTAAACTCTTTCAGAAAATTGCAGAAGATGGTAAACTTCCAAACTCATTCTATGAGGCCACCATCACCCTAATTCCAAAACCAGACAAAGATGCCATAAAAAAAGAAAACTACAGGCCATTATCACTGATGAACATAGATGCAAAAATCCTTAACAAAATTCTACCAAACAGAATCCAATAACATATGAAAAAGATCATACATCATGACCAAGTGGGCTTTATACCAGGAATGCAAGGATTCTTTAATATCTGCAAATCAATCAATGTAATACACCACATTAACAAATTGAAAGATAAAAACCATATGATTATCTCAATAGATGCAGAAAAAGCCTTTGACAAAATTCAACATCCATTTATGATAAAAACTCTCTGGGAAGCAGGAATAGAAGGAACATACCTCAACATAATAAAAGCTATATATGACAAACCCACAGCAAACATTATCCTCAATGGTGAAAAATTGAAAGAATTTCATTTAAAGTCAGGAACAAGACAAGGGTGCCCACTCTAACCACTGCTATTCAACATAGTTTTGGAAGTGTTGGCCACAAAATCAGAGCAGAAGAAGAAATAAAAGGAATCCAGATAGGAAAAGAAGAAGTGAAATTCTCACTGTTTGCAGATGACATGCTCCTCTACATAGAAAACCCTAAAGACTCTACCAGAAAATTACTAGAGCTAATCAATGAATATAGTAAAGTTGCAGGATATAACATTAACACACAGAAATCCCTTGCATTCCTATACACTAACAATGAGAAAACAGAAAGAGAAATTAAGGAAACAATACCATTCACCATTGCAACAAAAAGAATAAAATACCTAAGAGTATATCTACCTAAAGAAACAAAAGACCTATACACAGAAAACTATAAGACTGATGAAAGAAATTAGAGAGGACACAAATAGATGGAGAAATATACCGTGTTCATGGATTGGAAGAATCAATATTATGAAAATGACTATACTACCGAAAGCAATCTATAAATTCAATGCAATCCCTATCAAGCTAGCAATGGTATTCTTCACAGAACTAGAACAAATAATTTCACAATTTGTATGGAAATACGAAAAACCTCGAATAGCCAAAGCAATCTTGAGAAAGAAGAATGGAACTGGAGGAATCAACCTGCCTGACTTCAGACTCTACTACAAAGCCACAGTCATCAAGACAGTATGGTACTGGCACAAAGACAGAAATATAGATCAATGGAACAGAATAGAAAGCCCAGAGATAAATCCAAGCACCTATGGACACCTTATCTTCGACAAAGGAGGCAAGAATATACAATGGAAAAAAGACAACCTCTTTAACAAGTGGTGCTGGGAAAACTGGTCAGCCACTTGTAAAAGAATGAAACTAGAACACCTTCTAACACCATACACAAAAATAAACTCAAAATGGATTAAAGATCTACATGTAAGACCAGAAACTATAAAACTCCTTGAGGAGAACATAGGCAAAACACTCTCCGACATAAATCACAGCAGGATCCTCTATGACCCACCTCCCAGAATATTGGAAATAAAAGCAAAAATAAACAAATGGGACCTAAACTTAAAAGCTTTTGCACAACAAAGGAAACTATAAGCAAAGTGAAAAGACAGCCTTCAGAATGGGAGAAAATAATAGCAAATGAAGCAACAGACAAAGGATTAATCTCAAAAATATACAAGCAACTCCTGTAGCTCAATTCCAGAAAAATAAATGACCCAATCAAAAAATGAGCCAAAGGTCTAAACAGACATTTCTCCAAAGAAGACATACAGATGGCTAGCAAACACATGAAAAGATGCTCAACATCACTCATTATCAGAGAAATGCAAATCAAAACCTCAATGAGGTACCATACATGCCAGTCAGGATGGCTGCTATCCAAAAGTCTACAAGCAATAAATGCTGGAGAGGGTGTGGAGAAAAGGGAACCCTCTTACACTGTTGGTGGGAATGCAAACTAGTACAGCCATTATGGAGAACAGTGTGGAGATTCCTTAAAAAACTGGAAATAGGACTGCCATATGACCCAGCAATCCCACTCTTGGGCATACACACTGAGGAAACCAGATCTGAAAGAGACACATGTACCCCAATGTTCATCACAGCACTGTTTATAATAGCCAGGACATGGAAGCAACCTAGATGCCCATCAGCAGATGTATGGATAAAGAAGCTGTGGTACATATACACAATGGAATATTACTCAGTCATTAAAAAGAATTCATTTGAATCAGTTCTAATGAGATGGATGAAACTGGAGCCCATTATACAGAGTGAAGTAAGCCAGAAAGATAAAGACCAATACAATATACAACACATATATATGGAATTTAAAAAGATGGTAACGATAACCTTATATGCAAAACAGAAAAAGAGACACAGATGTACAGAACAGACTTTTGGACTCTGTGGGAAAAGGCAAGGGTGGGATGTTCTGAGAGAATAGCATTGAAACAAGTATACTATGAAGGGTGAAACAGATCACCAGCCCAGGTTGGATGCATGAGGCAAGTGCTCAGGGCTGGTGTACTGGGAAGACCCAGAGGGATGGGATGGAGAGAGAGGCGGGAGGGGGGATCGGGGTGCGGAACACATGTAAATCCATGGCTGATTCATGTCAATGTATGGCAAAAACCACTACAATATTGTAAAGTAATTAGCCTCCAACTAATAAAAATAAATGGAAAAAAAATTTTTTTTTAAATTAAAAAAATTAAAAAAAAAAGAGAGGCCTGGGTTTGATAACTAGGTCAGGAAGATCCCCCTGGAGAAGGGAATGGCCACCCACTCCAGTATTCTTGCCTGGAGAAGCCCATGGACAGAGGAGCCTGGCAGGCTGCATCTATGGGGTCACAAAGAGTGGGACACGACTGAGCGATTAACACTCTCACTTTACTTACAGCTGAACAGAATATTTACTTGCCCTTGAAAGTAGACACTCGGCATTCTAGAAAAGAGAAATTTTTAAATGCTAGGCATCAAGATGAACAAGTGTGAGTCCATATGAGGCAAAAAGAGAAGAGAATTGATGATTTCATTTGCCTCAAAACCTGGCTGCTACAGCAATGAGCCTGTAATATCTCAGGATGGTAGAATAATACTAATCATAATATTCTGTCACGAGTAAGATGTTAAGGAATAATAGAAATTTTTTTAAATGTCAACATAAAAATAGCAGTATTTTAAAGCAAAAGCGATCATAAAGTTAATGTTTATGGAACTTTCTATTAATAACAATATGTTTAGTACATATTACATTTTCTGTAGTGAAGTATTTTCTGTGAAATGTTTTCAGTTACATATGAATGAGACAATATAAAGCCATAAATTCAGAAAAAAATGTAGTTTCTGCAGTAATTCCCTTGACAAATATATTCTGAATACTTATGCTCTTAGGACTATACCCAGCACATAGTAAGTGTTCAAACTTATGTAATAACATTAACATTTTGAATAAAGGAAATGTCAAATTAGGAACATACGTGAAGGTATTTTGAGGACAATCAAACAATGTAGAAATGAAAGCACTGTTAAAATGAAACAAGTTGTTTAATGAGTATCAGTTTTCAGATTTGCAAAGTTAAAAATTTTCTGGAGATCAGTCTCACAACAATGTGAATATAGTTAACACTACTGAACTTTCCACCTAACAATGGTTAAGACGGTGAATTTTATGAAATGAAATTTTTATCATAATTTAAAAATGAGGCAACATGGTTGGGGAAGATTGCCAGGAATTTAGTTATAGATCATGTCATTAACACATTATCAATTGTCCTTTCCCCCAGTAGCTGCCATGTTTGCTCTGGATTCCATCACTCTCTTCTTCCACAGGCATTTTAATTTGAGAGTGCTCCCAGACATCTTGACTGCTACAAGCTTTCTATCTGCAGCCATTAAAAATGTTAAAAGAAAATAGTCACTGTTCTGTAAATACAAAACCACCTTAGGAAACTGTCCTCATTCAAAAAAAAAAAAAAAAAAAACCACTGCTAAAATCAGCAGCACTGATAAGTAATGACATAAGATTTCAGGCTATGAGTGAAAGGTACATGGAAATAATGAAAATCAGACAAGCTGTCCATTAAGAAATTTCATATAGAAATTCTTCAATGTCATTTAATTCTACTTGTAGTTGCTTTCATGAGATTTTTGTTTCACAGCTTTATAGCCATATAATACTGAACAGTAAAATATAAAGTGAAAAAGACTCTGATGTTTCACCTATAGGAAGTCAAGCATCTGGACATTTCAGAAATAAATTATTGACTAACTAATATTTGACTCTGCAGACCCATCCTGAGTGCATGTGTTCCTTTCTCTAGTCTAATAACCTAGAGGATTGTAAAATGAGGTATGCAGAGGAGAGAAAGGTGTAAATTGTTAGATACAGAGTTTCTTCAATATCAATCAATTTTGATCTAGTTTCAATATAATGCACTTCTTTTGTAATCAAACAGAGCTCCTGTAAGGTAGACTGCAAGCAAGAGCATGGAGGTGACTCAGCTCATTAGGAATCTTTTGATTCTCCCTTAAATAGGTCTATTTACACCACAGTTTGACTTCATATTAGTCTTGTTTAGTTTGTTGGATTGTTTCTTTCTTTAGTGTGTTCAGGTGAGCCTGAGGAGTTTATAAATGATTTTCTGAGCATTTGTAAAGGTGGGACCTTCAACTTTAGTATGCTTTAGTATGATTTTCTAAAAGGCAGGTATTTCATCTTGCTGAAACATCTAGATGCATATTTTTGATTAAATGAAAAAGCTAACTATTTGACAGGACAATAAGACATTCTACACTCATTTGGGAATAAATCTGCAAATTTCTGCTTAATATAGTCAGTATGCATACCATGTGGGGCTACACCCATAGAAATAAATTTATATACCCATGAACCTGAGAGTGGTCTGAAGCTCTTAGCAGTCTACAAGAATGCATGATGACTGTAGTAAAATATATTTATTCCACAAGTGAGGAGAGAATTGATTGCTCTAGAGAGCTCACACCATAACTAATTCACAGAGACTCTTTCTTATGATGAAGATAAATATTCTATGTCATTCTGACCCATAAAATATACTGTTTTTACAACAGACTCATTGTAATAATTCATCTTAAATGTCCTATGGACATATTTTCCTGTGATTACCAAACAAGAATCATTTGGTATTCTTGTTTTCAAAATAAGTTTGGGGATTAAAAATGATAAGTTGCATTAAGCAGCATTGTTATGTGTGTTTCGGAAACAGAGATCTAACATTATATATAAGATGTAAGTGTTCCCTTCTTGATCTTTTCCAAATAACTATTATTTGTGCACATTCATGGGTGTTTTTGCATTTTAAGGTTCACTTGGGGGAGATACTGAAGCTGCATATAGGTGACTTTATTTGCAAATGAGCAAATGGACAGTAAACTAAACCCTAGTGTGACTTTTTAATCCAGGTAAAAATAATTTCCTTTTTTTCTCTTCTACTGCTTTACCACTACTCTGTCAATTTGAATTTTTTTTTAATTGAAAAGTAAAGGAATATATTAACTCTATATTCTTTGAAACATTTCTTTCATCCATTATTAAAAGTGTGGCATTTTGTCTTTTTTTTTTAATTAGAAAGCTGATGGGAGTTACAAGTGCATAATAGAGGGTTTTGGGATAGGGTACTTGTGAAGGATTTTAATAAGCCATTTTTCTTTTGGTTGGTGTAAATTATCTTAACTGATGGCTTAGAACATATTTAATTAAGTATCCTGTGTATTATCGATATGTTTAATATTGGTAAAAAGAAAAGTTATTTTCAATAGAAGTCTGAGTTAAAATGGCATGAATTTGAAATGTTGGTACTAATTTCTTCTCGTTGCTCAGTCGCTAAATCATGTCTGACTCTTCCTAACCCATGGACTGCAGCATGCCAGGCTGTCCTTCACTATCTCCCAGAGTTTGCTCAAAGTCGTGTCTGTTGTGTCAGTGATGCCATCCAGTCATCTCATCCTCTGTCGTCCCCTTCTCCTCCTGCCCTCAGTCTTTCCCAGCATCAGCGTCTTTTTCAAAGAATTAGCTCTTTGCATCAGGTGGCCAAAGTATTGGAGCTTCAGCTTCAGCATCAGTCCTTCCAGTAAATTTTCAGGGCTGATTTCCTTTAGGATTGACTGGTTTCGTATCTTAGTCTCACTGAGTTCATAGATCTCAGCATGAATTAAGAGTTAACATTAGTAACTGCAGATATCAACTCATATAATGTCCCATATTTACAAATGAAAAAAATCAGACTCAAATCAGTATAGTTTCCCAAATCACACAGATAATTAAACATAAACCAATAAATCTAAGCGAATATGGTTTTTATTCTTATTGTTTAATTTAAGGAAATAGATTAGGGGAAAGGAAATCAAAGTGATCATGTGAATTTGGGGGACACTTACAACTCCTTCAAATTTCAGTGTTTAACACATTACTCTGAAGGAGCAAAGATAACATTTCTCTTCATCTAACTGAGCCAAGGTTGGTGTAACATTTAGGAATATAAGACAAAGGGCTGGAAAGATAGCCACTGGTTTTGTCTGACTAGATTTGGGGCCACTTCAACTTAGACTGGATTTTTAATTTTTTAAATATTTTTATTGAGGTATAATCACAGCATTATATTAGTTTCAAATGTACAATGTAATGATCCAGTAATTGTGTCTATTGTAAAACAATCACCACAATAAGACTAGTTAAGATCCATCACTATTCACAATTGTAAATTTATTTTTCTTATAATGAAGACTTTTAATATCTACCCTCTTAGCAATTTTCAAATATGCAATGCAGTATTATTAACTATGAGGCCAGTTTTCTAATAGCCTCAGCCATCACATCCCTTTCCTAGAACAACCACAGGGCTTCCTCAGCATTTAGACTGTCATTTCTAGTCTAGAACTTTATAGAAGCCTGAACTTACTGACATGATCACTGGGTTTGGTCTACTGGGACACATACAAGGCCTGGCTACAATCTATAATTCCATCTTTCCCTGAATTGGTAGGTGATAGAACAGGGCCTGGGTGAATTCTTTGATTCTTTTTCTTTTCTTTTTTTTTTTTTTTTACTAACCACTGGTAATCATCCTCTTTCTGTATGAGGCAATAATGCTAATGGTAATAATTTCTTCTGAAATATGTCAACAGTTTATAGTCCTCAAAGGATTTCTACATAGAGCACTGATGCTGACTCTTATCATAATCCTGTGAGAGTGTAAGAGAAGTGATACCAAGTGATACTGCAGTCAAGAGCCTGACAGATTTGCAGCTGGTTGCCCATTTGTTAAACATCTGCTAAGCAGGGACACTGCCTTACCAGTGAAACCAAGATTGGAATCTGGTGCCCTGGGGCTCTCTTCTCTTTCTTTTCCTTGTCTCTTATTTTCCTTAGTTTACTTTCACACAGCACTGTAGCTTCCCCAGGGCCTGTTCACCACCATCCATTTCACACTGTACATTTGTTGTATTCTCAGTTCAGGGCAGCAGGTCTTGTCCCATCCCTGGGGGAGAACCTGAGAAGCTCTAATGAGTCGCAGGTGAGCAACAGGAAGTGGTGAACAACAGGAAGTGGTGAGCAACAGGAAGTGGTGAGCATCCAAAGGCACTGAAGTGTACCATGTTATTAACAGAAGTGTTTCAGTCATACTGGCCTGAAAAATGAAGCTTCTCAGCTATATGTACCTGGTTCATTTCCAAGCTGTCTATTCTGTTCCATTCATCTACATGTCTGTTTTTGTGCCAATACCATATATTCACAGATGAAGAGAACAAGCTAGTGGTTCCCAGAGGGCAGAAGGATGGGAGGAGGGGCAACGTAAGATAAAGAGGTACAAATTACTAAGTATAAAATAAATTGAGTTATAAAGATGTAATGTATAGCACAGGGAGTATAATCAACATTTTGTAATAACTTTGTATGGAGTATAAGCTATAAAATATCTAATTACTATGTCATATACCCGAAACTAACATAATATTGTAATTAATTACACTTCACTTTTTAAAAATGAAGCTTCTCCTAAAATCTCAAAATCTCTAGTTGGTCTGAAGTCCATGGATTCTGCTCATCTTAAGTCCCATCTTTAGCAGTCTTTAAATAGGGTATATGTATTGTATGTAATTTCGTCTCAGAGCAATTTGATAGGTTATTTTGGCATGTATAAAACTCTGATATTTTAAACTAGTAATTAAAGTGGAACTAGCTCACAAATGCTTTAAATATCCTCTTTATAGGAAAAGTCTCATACGAATAGGTAATTTTGTTCACCAGCAGTGATTACATTTTGGATAATACAGGAAAAGATAGTTTGCTCAGTTTTAAGCTGATGATTAATGTATCTGTGAGTGAAAAAGCAATAATAAAAGGCGGGGCTTGAATGCTACTCTGTAAGCTATTTCTAAAATGTAAATGTTTGTGGACCAAGTACATCTTCATAGCCAATATTAGCATGAAAGTGAAAAAGTGTTAGTCACTCAGTCATGTCTGACTCTTTGTGACTCCATGAACTGTTGCCCTCCAGGCTCCTCTGTCCATGGGATTTGCCAAGCAGAATACTGGAATGGCTAGCCATTCCCTTCTCCAAGGGGTCTTCCTGACACAGGGATCAAACCTGAATCTCCCACATTGCAGGCAGATTCTTTACCATCTGAGCCACCAAGGAAGTCCCAATATTACTTGGGAACAACAACAACAAAAAAACCCCAACAAATATTTATTATAATCATGAGTCATGTGATCATACTCTGAATGTAAATTTTAATTATTTATGAAAAAATTCAAATATTGCTACTTACCCTTTACTATGTATATATAGAGCTGTGGATTTTTTTTTTTATTAATGCAAAAACATTGATTGAAAACATGAGTTAAGGAAATGGGCAAATATCAAATTTTTTTGTAGAGGTACTTAAACAACTTATGAGATTTATAAAAATAATTATACTTCTATACTGTACATACTGCTATTATATAATAATTATATAATTACACTCTTGTCTTTAAAGTATGCTCACCATGTGAACTGGCAACAGGAAACAAAAAATTATCTTGGCTCTTCTATTCTAGCTCTTTTACAGTCATTTTAGGTCACTTAATTTTTCAGTAAATGGTCTAGGTATACATCCAGGACTCTCCCAAGACTATGTCTAAATAGGAAAAATATATGTTACTGATAAGTGTCAAATGAGCTTATTAACCCAGTCTTGGGCATGTTATCCCATATGCTCCTAAACATCCACATGGTGCCTACCCTGACACCTGTAGTGTCTTTACCTGACTGTCAGGTATCTGTTTTGGGGAACTCCTCCTGAATGCTCTCTTTCAAGGCAACACTAAGTTTCTTAAGTCTTTTTGTGGCCTGCCACCAACATGGGCCTGTTTTCTGACCCAGTCTTTAAAAAAATCTATTTCTGGACCTTAAGCTAATATACAATGCAACCTCAGTAAGACAGAAGTATACCTTTTCAGAATTAGCCTCATAAATTTTATCTTATAATGTTTATATATGCTTTATTCATCTAATTATGGGAAAATGGCTATGTAAGATAGTATGATGATATTCCACTATACATTTAAGGTGACAGAAGGTATGGTTCTGTTTTCCTTTTTAAATTCTATTAGAAAGAATACTGAAATAAGAGTCAGAGGACCTGAGTCCTACTCTCAGCGCTGACACTAACTGGTTTTGTAATCTTCTGCAAGCCAGTTATGTCTCCACCACTAGATTTTTAATTTCTTGAATAGAATTCATGCCCATTTCCTCTCCTACAGTGGTAAACACACTGCCATTCACAGAATAGATCCTTAACACACAAGTGTTTCCATTCCATGGCAGGCCTGTTGGAGAATTAAGGGTGGATCTCAGAAGAGAATCAAAGCTTTTTTAAAAAATGTCGATTTTCTGTGATATGAGCATAGAGATAACAACTTTGAGACCTTGAATGGGTGGGATGAAAGAACATGAGAGACAGCAGATTGTGAAGTGATGAATTAGATGAAGGAAACTTGGAACCACAGAGGTTCAGGTGGTGGTTGGAACAAGAGAAAAAATTATTGGACTTTGATGGTTCATGGGTTAAATAGAAAACAGCCAGGTTAGCCCAATGTGTGGAAGGCAATGAAGGAGATCTTTTAGAACAGTGTTCTTTAGCTGCAGCAGTCTTCCCCTAGGGGACATTTGGTACTATCTGGAGACATTGTGGGTTACTGTACTATGGGGTATGCTGCTGGCATCCATGGGTAGACACCAGGGGTGCTTCCAAACATCCAATGGTGTCTAATATGCTTTCTAATAGAATCTAATCCATGATAAAGATTTTTCCAGCTCAGAAATATCACTAGTGCCTGGTTGAGAAACCGTGATTTATAAGGACTGTTCAGCAGTAGTGGATGACCTGAGAATCTGAGAAAGGGTCAATTTATTTGGTAATTAGAAAACTGATGCTGAGTTTTAAGAGAACAGTTTCTCTAAACTGTGAGAAGATAGGGCTGGTAGAAGTTGGTAGTGAGACAGAGTTCACAAGACATGATTTCTGAGATGTAAAGGAAGATGGATGGGAAATAAAGTTTGTGGTATTTCTGAGAATCAAGGGAAATTGAATCTATTTATACACTAAGATAAGCCAAGAAAGAGAAGGGGAAAGATTAAAAATGTGAGAGAGAGAATGACAGTCTACAATGATATGAAGAAAATTAAGAAGGTTAAGAGCATGTATAGTCAAAGCTATGATTTTTCCAGTAGTCATGTACTGATGTGAGAGTTGGACCACAAAGAAGGCTGAGGGCTGAAGAACCAATGCTTTCAAATTGTGGTGCTGGAGAAGACTCTTGAGAGTCCCTTGGGCAGCAAGGAGCTCAAACCAGTCAATCCTAAAGAAAGTCAGCCCTGAAGATTCATTGGAAAGACTGATGCTAAATATGAAGTTGCGATACTTTGGCCACCTGATGTAAAGAGCCGATTCATTGGGAAAGACCCTGATGCTGGGAAAGATTGAGGGCAGGAGAAGGGGGCGACAGAAAATGAGATGGCTGGATGGCATCACCGACTTGATGGACATGAGTCTGAACAAACTCTGGGACGTAGTGAAGGACAGGAAAGCCTAATGTGACTGAACAACAACAGCACAAAAGGGAATTAGGGCCAGGATCATTGTGAAGGTGAGGTGAAGACTCAGGAAATGGGTAAATGATGGAATCTTAAGATGCAGAGATGAGATGCTCAAGAAGTTCACAAAAGAGGACCTGTCTAAAAGAGAGAGGTTTGGATATTGGAAACAAATGTAGAGCCAGATTCATATAGAGAGATAATGTGTATAAAGTGCCCAGAAGTTGTAGCCACACACAGGCGTCCAGTGAATGGACGCTATGGTGGCAGCAATTTACAAGGGTGGCAGAATCCTTGTAATAATTCTGAAACTTCACTTTCTCAAGTCTAACTCTAATATTATTAGATTCTGGAGAACATAACGATTGTTATTAATTTCAATAAGGCTAATCAGAAACTGATTTATCTTCACTACATGGTAAACTTTGTGAGCCAAAGTGTAAATCTTGAAATAAACTTCTAGTCTCCAGTTCAGTTCAAGGACAGTGGACATTCAGTAAATATTTGCCCTCAAGTCTGGCCACACTGCTGCTGCTGCTGCTGCTGCTAAGTCGCTTCAGTTGTGTCCGACTCTGTGCGACCCCATAGACGGCAGCCCACCAGTTTACCTGTGCATTAATGAAAAATAAAATATCTTTTTTGTGTGTTTTTCTAATTCAGTAAACAATGAGGCTTCTATTTCTGGAAATAGTTTCTGCAATTCATTATGGAAATCCTTTCAAATGTGGTCAGTACCTACAAATCATATTAGTACCTACAAATACACATCAAATGTGTATTAGGGAGAAAAATTAGTTGTGACTCTAATAGAGGTGTTTTCAAGCCAAGAGTTCTCTTGGCTTATTTATATAGCTTGTATTTACTTTTGCTAAAATAATTAAATTTGTAACAATTATGAGGCTGCCCAGATCTCTTTAGCAGTGGATATTGATTGTTAATGCAGAGGAGCTTTGCCTCATTAAAAATGAAGTATTTTAGTCATTGTGGCTCCATCAACAGAACCTGGTGTCGTTGTTACAATAATCATATGTTTGATGGATATATTAGTGTCTCTTCAAAGCTTCAGTTGTAATATAATGATTTGCAAAGCTTTCAACAGTTAATTATCTTGTATGTCACAGAAATGTCTCTTCACCCTGATCTAAACTGAAATGAAAGGTGAGATTCCCCTGAAGAAAAGCATTTACAGAGGCTTTGCTAGCTTGTTTGTTTCTGTGACTCAGTGTCCAGTGGGGTAGAAGTGCAGAGAATTATTCAAACATTTGAGGCGGCCAGTACCTGAATAATCATGGAATATTTGAGTACTTGTTATGAAAAGCAGAAAATGAGGTCTGAAAGCTTAAGCAGGGCCAGGTTTTAGAAAATCATGATTTCCAGATGAAGAATGTGAAAGTTCTCTAATAGTCAGTGGAGAACCACAGATTCTTGAGCAGGGGACTAGTGTGTTGGCTTAGAAGGATTAATCTGACTGTTAGAGTGAGTGGAGTTAGGGGTTGTGGAGGGAGTGAAGTAGAGAAAGAGGGGCAAGAAAAATATCTGGAGGCAACTAGAACACATAGAAAGGTTTTGCGATTATCCTGGCACCCACTAATAAGGGAGTGATCTTTCAAGACAAAGTGGACAGGAGAGAAGGAAAGACCAGAGGCTATCTGGGATCTGTTGTTTAGTCACTCAGTCATGTCTGATTCTTTTGGGACTCCACAGACTGTAGCCCACCAGGCTTCTCTGTCCATGGGATTTCCCAGGCAAGAAACTGGAGTGGGTTGCCATTCCCTTCTCCAGGGCATCTTCCAAACACAGGCATCAAACCCAGGTCTCCCTCATTGCAGGCATATTCTTTAGACTGTGCTACCAGGGAAACCCCATCTGTTTGTGACCATATTTGATGAATCATTAAACATAGCGTAGGTAGGGAGAGGCTAGAGTCAAAGATAATAGAGTCTTGCATTTGAGTAATATTTAAATCATTAATGCAATTAGTTAAAAGATATATATTTTAACTAGTTGATATTATGAATGATTCAGACTTGTAGAATTGAAAATACCAGCAGAAAAAGCAGTCATACTGAACAGAGAATTAGAATATGCTATTCTACAATACATTTCTCTTTGTGAAAATGTACAAGGGTTTTTTTTATTTGTTTTGTTTGCTTTTTACCATAGAATTACTGGGTCACACAGTATGAGAATTTTCAGGGGTTTTTTTGTTTTTTTTTTTTTACAATGCCAACTTGCTCTCTGAAGTGCTTGTACAAATTTAAATTTCCCTCAGTCCTTTATAAGAGTTTTCCTTCCCTAATACTTATTATCAGAATGTTTTTACCATTTTGCTAATGGTATTTACGCAAAATGGTAAAAACATTAGCAAATGTCTCTTTAATTGATATTTCCTTGATTACTAATAAAAGTGAGCCTTTAAAAATATGTTTAATGGTAATTCAAGGTCCCTGTTTTCTGGATGTCCTATTCATATTCTTTGTCCATTTTTCCTATATATTTTATTTTTCTTATTGCTCTTCTAGGTGTTCTTTATTTTAAATGGTGCTGATCTTTTGTTTGCTCATGTGTCTTGCAAATATCTATTCTGAGTCTGTCTCTTTTAATTTCACAAATGTTGGTCTGTTTCTAAAATATAACTTTAAATATATTGCCCCAAACTCTCTTCAGTTATGGCTCTTTTATCTTATAAGACTCACCTAATATGTCACTCATTCTGTGAAGCCTTCTCTGATTTCCCACGTGAAATTTTCTGTGCTTTAATATAGAGTCATTATAGCACTTCTGAGAGTTATATTATATTTACCATCTCAATCTCTAGATTATAAGTTGCTGGTGGCTCTCTTCACCTTTGTATTTCTAGAAGCTGACGCAAAGTCTGGTTTTCAGTGTGAATCCCTTTGGGAAAATGAGTTTACCATTTCCACTTATTTCTGAGGGATTTTCACCTCTTTAAAGCCATCAGCCCTATCTCTTCATACTCATATCACCCCACAATGTCAGGCCTCATATGAGATGATGAATAAGCATAAACCTTATTTAAAGCTAATCAGGACACTTGAACTGCTGTTTTCTTTGACTCATCCCAAGGAAAATAAGCATTAGAAAAAATAATTTTTCATATATGTGTATATATATATACACATATCTTGCTGTTAAAATATAATTAGCATATTCACTAGAAGTTTACTATAAGTTTCAGAAAGAACTAAAAAGTTGATCATGGACTTTGGCAGCTCTAGTTTTTAAATGAAGAAATTTGATGATTATTGCAAAGCAGTTTAGTCAGTTTTTATTCAAAAGTATTTGAGATCTAAATATATGCCTGGACAGCTACCCACTGACAAAATATAGAGTTATTTCATTTGTTAAAGTTCCTGTCCTTAAACTCTCAAGAATCCAGGGCCTTCCTTGTGATGCATTAGGATGACCTAACCCAGTGGCAGCCTCCTAGAAGATATGCTGGTGGGGCTGATCATGGAAATTCACATATCCACTCATAGACCAGAGGCAGGTGGTCAAATAGCAATGACCAGATTTACCCACTTTGATCTCCTTAAAGCTTATGTTACACACTCTGGTTACCAAGGCCTCTTTCCACAGCATCATCTTAATACCTAAAGGGCAGTGACAGCCTGGAAAATTGCAGTCTTTTCTTTTAGACCTTTCTCCCAAGCTCTCCATTCTTTTCTTTGCTGTATATTTGTATGGTGTTATTTTTCTGTTAAGCCTCAGTGCTATTTTAAGTATGACTGGCACATCTTTTATGTGGTTCTGTAGCATCAAGGATGATACCGTTTGGAGCTGACAGTCTTCTTATTAAAAGTGCCATTTTTCTTTTTTGTCTGTAGATAAAATCACTGAGAGAATGGACTTCTCTCTTTATTTCAGTGAAGCTACTGCTACCTAATTTTCACTGATGACAGGACATGCAAAAACTGACTTTCATGCTCGGCTGGCTCATCCTGGCCATGGTGATTGGACTTGAGCGTGTTAATTGGTTACCCACACTCACATGGGATTTGATCAGATACCTCATTCTCTATGGAAACTCTGTGAGCCTATCACAAAATTAAGAGAAGGGTACTCTTTTCACATAACTTCATTAGGAGTATTTGCTCAGACCTATGGAGTACATATGGCCGTCTTAAGGAAAGTTCCAAGAATACCATGCTGGAGGGGCAGGTCACTTTTCTAATTTTACCCTAAGATCTTTATACATTCCATGTGACAGCCTTTTCAGCCGTAAAGAAAAAAAAAAAACATTGTTCGTGTTCTAAGTGTAAAAAGAGCAAGTGGGACCTCTACAATTCACATTTGTGAGCTGCTGAGTCTTGAGTTTTTATTTTTAAATGGACCCTCGGGACCAAAATAAGTTGAGTTAATCAGACCCTCTGGTCCTAGCACAGTATTATTATACATTCCTATAAGACTTGTTTTATTTCCTTCTTTTACCCTGAACTCCCTTTCCCCCCTGCATTCACTCTGATGTGTTTGCTGTGCATCCTTAAATGTGCATGCAACTTATACAATATGCAGTGTTTGTGAAAGTTTCCAAACTTTCAAGGATAATAACCTATCCAATATCAATAACCTTGGTTACTGTAACTTGAACATGAGCAAGCTACAGCTTTAGCAAATGCCATAAAAAAGGTAAATGATGGAGCCCTAGGATCCATGGGAAATGTTCAAAACCAGTCAACTGGAAAGTGATCTCGTATTTGTAAGCCATTTTGACTGTGGTAGGTGACCTTTATTGAATAGTGACTGTGATCCAGGCACAGAACTAGGGTTTGTACCTTAGCTTTACAAACGCTATTCAAAGTGGCGTTCAGTTCAGTTCAGTCGCTCAGTAGTGTCCAGCTCTTTGTGACCCCATGATCCACAGCACGCCAGGCCTCCCTGTCCATCACCAACTCCCGGAGTCCACCCAAACCCATGTCCATTGAGTCAGTGATGCCATCCAACCATTTCATCCTCTGTCGTCCCCTTCTCCTCCTGCCCTCAATCTTTGCCAGCATCAGGGTCTTTTCAAATGAATCAGCTCTTCACATCAGGTGGCCAAAGTATTGGAGTTTCAACTTCATCAGTCCTTCCAATGAACACCCAGGACTGATCTCCTTTAGGATGGACTGGTTGGATCTCCTTGCAGTCCAAGGGACTCTCAAGAGCCTTCTCCAATACCACAGTTCAAAAGTATCAATTCTTTGGCACTCAGCTTTCTTCACAGTCCAACTCTCACATCCATACATGACCACTGGAAAAACCATAGCCTTGACTAGATGGACCTTTATTGGCAAAGTAATGTCTCTGCTTTTTAATATGCTGTCTAGTTTGGTCATAACTTTCCTTCCAAGGAGTAAGTGTCTTTTAATTTCACCATCTGCGGTGATTTTGGAGCCCAGAAAAATAAAGTCGACCTCTTATCCCCACTATAAATGAAATTAAGAGAAAAAGTAACCAACCGAAAGATATACAACTAAATTCTGATTCTGCAGTTAAATTACATCTGCTGTCCTCTCTCCAAAAATGGCAAGGTCCTTGTCTGGAAATTCCAAGGAATAAAAGATATCCTAAAGAGATCTGAGATTTCACTGATAAAGTGACATATGACCTAAGCATTGAAGAACAGATCAAATTTGGACAGACTTGTAGGAGAAGCTCTCATCATAAACAAGGATACAAAGGTGAATTTGAAAGACAAGAACTTGTACCCTTTCACTGGATTACAGGTGTGGCCATTAAAAAGAGAGAAAGGCAGGCTGAATTCTAATCATTAGATTAGCTATTAAGCTAAGAAATTTGCAATACAGGAGACTCGGGTCCAGTTCCTGAGTGAGGAAGATCTCCTTGAGAAGGGAATGGATCCCCATTCCAGTATTCTGACCTGGAGAATGCCATGGACACAGGAGCCTGGCAAGCTACAGTCCATAGGGATTGCAAAGAGTCAGAGATGACTGAATGACTTTCAAGAAGTTTGGCTCTGTCTAAAAGGATACAGAACTTTATATTCTGCTAGATTAGGATCAGGGGTGGGAGTGCAGGAGATTTTTTTCCTTGGGTTCAGATATCCAAATTAAGACAAAGCAGCCACATCACCAATGAACTTTGCACAGCCCTGCCTGTGCTATTTTGGATACAACCCAGTTGAGAAAGATAAGACTAAGAACTAAAATAATTGAAAAAGATAGTGATAATAGGTATTGAGCTATGGGGAGTGTCAGGCTGGGCGCTTTCCATAAGTTATGTTGATTAATCCTTGTAACAATACAAAATGTTAGTCCTATTATTTTCCCATTTTACAAACTTAGAAAATGAGACTTAATAAAAGTTGGCTTATTAACCCAGAATCACATAACTAGGAAAATGAACAAGGACCACGAGAATCAGTTGGTGTCTCAACCACTAAACTCTACTGTCTCCTATAAGTAAACAGTTAAATGTGTGGCAGGAGCCAACTAGTTTAAACTCAAGGCAGTATTGGGGATATTTTTATCTGATTTCAGCTGAGAAAAAAGAACGCAGACAAGTGCTCTCTAAGGAAAGCAGGCCATAGGTTTATAGAATGAAATCATCACTTTGAAGGATGTACTTCATCCTCTCCAAGTACTTAGGCAGATAGGACCGTGCATTTTAATAGAGTCATGTGGCTGCAAAGGGCCTCCAGAGGGTCATTTAGCCATCTCCTTTTTGCACCTGAAGGTTTTTTTTAAAGATTTGAAATGCATAGGTAATGAGGTTTATGTCAGGGGGAGGGAGGTCAAACCTCTAGTATTATGTGGGTTCAACTGCTCTGAAGGATATGGTCTCGGCTGAATTTTTGAAGCAAAGGGAAACTAAATCTCTTCAAACAAGGGAGCTGCCTTTTCCTTCATTTATTTAACATCATTTCTCTACCTCTAAACCAATCTTTCATCTTGGAGAAATGGAGAATGGACTCAATGACTCTTCCTCAGTTCATGAACCAACTGGGCACAGAGTGAATTTGGGAGTCTGAACAGCGGGCAGAAGACTTTAGGAGCACATGTACATGTATAGAGATGGCTCATAGAAGCCCGTGCATTCTAGAGGAGAAGCCCTGGCCTCGTAGCTAGAATTCCTAAGTTCCCAACACAAATCTACAAATGCTTCTACGTGAGTGTTTGATAAAGTCCGCTTATACTCTTTCCATTTTCTTAAACTGTAAAGTATACATATCTCCACTTACATAAGATGTGCAGTCCTGTGTATAAATCACATTTTAGTAAACAAAGATATATTTCCAACCCACTAAAAGAGCTTAATCTATAGAAATCTTTAGGCCATTCTCTTCATTCCCTTGATTATTTAATTTTATGTATCAAGACTTCTTAATGAGTGGTCTGGATTTGCCCCTTACATATTTCATAGAAATATTATAGGAATTCAATGTTTATAAACTCCTAATTTTCTCAGATTGATAAAAAAAAAAGGCAGGATAATTATTAATAATAAGTATTTATCAGCATTATAGCTCAATATTTTAGTATTGGGGCTATAAATTGAACATTTTAATAAGTTATGTTTGTTGAAGAGAGAAGAGAGAGAGTTAATCAGGTGCATGCTAAGTAGCTTCAGTCATGTCTGATTCTTTGTGACCCCGTGGACTATATAGCCCACGAGGCTCCTCTGTCCATGGGATAGTCCAGGCAAGAATACTGAAGTGGGTTGCCATGTCCTCCTCCAGAGGATCTTCCTGACCCAGGAATAGAACCCACATCTCTTACATCTCCTGCATTGGCAGGTGAGTTCTTTACCAGTAGCACCACCTAGGAAGCCCTAATTAGTTCATGGTTATTGAATGCTGAGTACTTTACATGTATTAGCTCATTTAATCTGCATAACAACCCTTCTCATTAAATCAACACATATCGATAAAATGCCTGCTACGTGCCCATAGCTGGGCTGGGTATTGGAGATAGAATGATGGGTGAGACAGGTACAGGCTTCAAAGTCATGAAGCTTCAGAACCAGAGTAAATTAAACAAGTTCTAATCATACATGGAAAAGTGTGCAGGGGCCCTGGGGAACAGAGACTCTGGATCTTAACATTTCAGTTTGAGACTTTGCATGCAGTTCTGTTCAGAACCCATATGGGTGAGGAGATGGTGGGCTTTATGGTTAAGTAGTATGACCCAAGTATGGCTGCCTCCAAAGCCAGAAGTTTCTTTCCTATCACAACATCCTGCCTCCTAAGAGTAATTGATCATTTCCTAGAAGATCTCCTTCCCCTTTAAACATTTAAATGAGGATCCCTTAAATCCAGTTGTATTAGCACTGACTCTTAGGTTTGCCTCCTACCATGAAGAAAGAAGTCTTGGTCTCTTCCATTCCACTCTAACTGATGAAGATGCTATCCCTACATTTGCCTAGATGCTGCCTTCAAAGATGTGTGAGTGGAGATGATAGCAATTAAAGGGAGTAACAGTGTTCAAACAGCAGGTGTTCTAACATATCATTTTCCAGAATCAGCAAACATGTTAACTTCAATGTTTCTGTCAACCTTCAAGGCACCACCGGCATAATGAGTTGATTTTCTATTATAATTATTATTATTTTCATGAAAATGAAACATAACAATTGGAATTTTTCAGATAGAGTACTGACGCCCCATCCCTGAGGCTCATGAGATTACTTTTGCTTCAGAGTATTTCAATTACCCTGCAGTGCTAAGAACAGCTACATTAACATCCTATTAATTCCATAGCAGCCATTGTTCCCTACTTGGTATCCGACAGAGTTGCCTCATAAGGCTGCTTTCTTTCCTCAGATGATTTGTACCGTGCAAGAACATGACGTGTTGAACATGCCACCTGACCTACTCTGCTGTTAGCGCCGGGCACATAGTGTGGCTGAGTCATAGAAACACAGGGCTTCGTTGTCATTCCAGAGGTGTTGCATCCTGAGTAATGATTCTGTGTCATTAACAAGTGGAAATCCTGGTAATTGAGCTTAGGTGGCTAATATCAAAGATGGGTATCATAGTCCACTTTTATTATTCTTGGAGAAAATTTTAGTACTACCCGTAACTTGCCTTCTCTCACTTGTCTTAATTACCATTTACAGTTTAGGGTTTAGAGGCCAATTAACTAAATCTCCCATGTTTATAAAGAATCATAAGAAGAGGAAGCAAAGATGGTCCAGGCCAAAGAAGTCATCCTAGTTACTTTAGCTATTCATTCATTCACTCCAAAAATGAGTGAATGCCAGGTTCAGAGTCTGGCTTTACTCACAAGAAAAGAAGGGAGACAGTATAGAGAAGAAGGAACTCTCAAACTTCAACAGGCACCTTGGGCTACATGACCAACTCTTAATTCTGCCAACAGGATGCCCTTAGGTTAACTTTTCATTTTATTAGTTAACTCTTTGCAAAAATAATTAACAAAAATACAGCTAGTTTTTCATTAGTGAAGATGATTCCTGAATAGAGATGTGGAGGTTATTGGAGTAGGGATGGGAGCAAACTTGGAAAAGTCATTTCCTGGGGGCATCTTTTGTAATTTAAGAAAATTGCAAACTTTTCTGAAAAAAGATTAAAATGTTTTGGGTATGTGTCTGCCCTTCATGTGTCCAAAATGATTTCAAAAACCCATCAATAGAAGCATTTTAATGCAAAACTGCCAATAACTTGGTCACTAAAATTACTGAATGTGGAAGAAATAAGCAGGAAAATGGGGGGGGGGGCGGTCACGCGTACATGCTCAGTGGTGTCTGACTCTTTGTGACCCCATGGACTGTAGCCGGCCAGACTCCTCTTTCCATGGAATTCTCCAGGCAAGAATACTGGAGTGGGTTGCCATTTCCTAACTCCAGGGGATTTTCCCAACCCTGAGACTTAGCCCAAGTCTCTTGCATCTCCTGCACTGGCAGAAGGATTCTTTACCACTGTGCCACCTGGGAAGCCCAACATATTTATATGTAAATTTAAATTATTATATGTAAGTGTTAGTATCTCAGTCATGTCCCACCCTTGGCGACCCTGTGAACTGTAGCCTGCCAGGCTCCTCTGTCCATGGAACTCTCCAGGCAAGAATACTGGAGTGGGTTGCCGTTTTCTTCTCGAGGGGATCTTCCAGACCCAGGGATCTAACCCATGTCTCCTGCATTGGCAGGTGGATTCTTTTCACTGAGCCACCAGGGAAGCCCTTTTAAAAATGAAATTATATATGTAAAATCTGAGTTCTTTTTACAACTGTCATACATTCATCATTTATTTAATGATATTATTGAGCACCTACTGTATACCAAGCACTGTTTCAAGCCCTGGGAATACAGTGAACAAAACAAAGCCTGCACTACATTGGCGTTTACATTGCAGTGGAAGAAAACAGACAGCAATGGAGTAAAAAGTAAAAGATTTAGTCAGTTAGTGAGAAGTGCCATGCATAAAATAGTGCAGACATGGGAGCAAGAGTGCCCAAGTATGGGGGAAGGGAAGCTTGTCCTTATAAATGGAATCGTCAGGGAAGGCTTCACTGACAAGGTGGTTTTTGAGAAAATGCCTGATAAATGTGAATGAAAAAGCATGGGGCTCTTTAGCAGAAAGTGAATTATAGGCACAGAGAATAGCAAGTGCAAAGGTATAGTGGCGTGACTATGTGTGACTTCTTCCAAACACAGGCAGGAGCAGTTTCTCTGAATTTTGTAACTTGGCAGAGGGGTGGCATTGGGGTGGAGGAACACTGTTTACACAGCAAGCTATGTGACTGATGCCCCCAAAAGTTAGAGTTGGGAAGAGAAATGCAGAGGTGTGCCCTTCTATAGTATTTCTGATGTACAGATAAAAGATATACATGTACACCCATGGCTGATTCATGTCAGTGTATTGCAAAAACCATCACAGTATTGTAAAGTAATTAGCCTCCAATTAAAATTAATTAATTAATTAAAAAAGATATTAAACCATTGCAAGCGCATAGATAATAGTAAAATGTAAGTCAAAGAATTAGAAAGTGATTAAGTTTTGAGTATTCAATACCTTTGTTTTACCATCTGAGCCACAAGGGAAGCCCCACAACTTTAATGCAAAGGAAAAAAGAATTCAACTATCACAACATTGCTCATCAGCTATACCCCAAGACAAATAAAAAGTTTTTTAAAAAAGGAATTGAAGATTCAGCTTCAAAAATATTAGCTTCTAACTGCATTCCCTGGTAGCTCAGCTGGTAAAGAATCTGCCTGCAATGCAAAAGACCCCAGTTTGATTCCTGGGTCAGGAAGATCCCCTGGAGAAGGGAATGGTTACCCACTCCAGAATTCTTGCGCTTGCTTCCCTGGTTGCTCAGGTGCTAAACAATTTGTCTGAAATGCAGGAGACCTGGGTTTGATCCCTGGGTTGGGAAGATCCCCTGGAGGAGGGCAGGGCAATCTACTCCGATATTCTTGCCTGAAGAATCCCCATGGACAGAGGAGCCAGGCAGGCTACAGTTCACAGGGTCACAAAGGGTCAGACACGACTAAGCACTGCACCACTGTTTTACAGTTAATTTCATTTTAGGTTTATATAATTTAATTCATAATAAAATTTAATGTTTGGATCATTAATCTTTAACAATGGCCCTGTCTAACCACCTTGCAAAATTCCTAAAATCTTAATAGCCGCTTCTTTTGAACTTGGCCAAACTGACTCATGCGCCCCTGGCTTTCCTCTGAGTGTGGGTTCATGGCAGAAGAAATGAGTCATCAGACTAGGATGACTCTTTAAATACTGTCGTGAGACCAGCTGTTAGGTGGTCAAAGGCAGAAGCAGGGAGATGAGTCAGGAGACTTTGCAAGAATGCTAAGGTTCAGCCTGGGTTGTGTGGAAAACCCCTGCCCCAGGTCACCGTCTCCCATGCACGTAATTTCGGATCATTGGTGGCTAAGCTGGATGTTAGTTACTTACCATAATTCTTCTAAGGCACAAATTTTCTTCATAGTTAATGTTTCAGAAATTGGGATGCATCTCAAAATTGATCATGTACATTTAATAGATCCTGTTTCTTTTTTTCCTATAAAGCTGGTATTAAATCAATGCAGATCTAGCAACTGGTCACATTTTCCAACCAAGAAAACATTGCCTTTTGCTTCGTGAAACACGGAATTGATCAACCTGAAGTATTGTTTGTGGCCCACAATTGAATAAAACTGATAGAAATATAAATATATTGAAATATATATTTCAATACTAAATATTCAATATCAATATATTCAATATTAAATATATTGAAATTGAAATATAAATATATACTCTATAAGTAAAGGCCAGGGAAAGGGAGAATGTGTTCATAGCAGAGGTAGGCACAGGAGCATCGGGAAAAGTGTAAGAGGAATCAATGAATCGAGCATTCAGGGAGGCCAGTAGGTTCTTCTCTGATTAAATAAGACAGGCAGCCACCTAGGAGTGTGATTTCAGGATCACTGCATCTCTTCCCCAGCAGCCTGCACTGTCTCCAGATGATCACTGTTAAAATGTCTAAAAACGACCCGGGAGGCCCAGCATATTCACAGAGGAGCCATTAAGAAGATTAAGGGACGGCAGTCCCAGAGGAAATGAGACAGGAAAATGTAATGAAGGGTCAGCATTGTTTAAAGATCTAAATCAGAGTTTTTCAGAGTCAAGTAACGCCTGAACCCCTTTGGAATGTCCATCACATGCTTTTAGGGCACCTTTCTGCCAACCCCACCTCCTTTGTAACCACTGTTCATCTCCATCCCTTGCTTCCTGTGGCTGACCTTGTGGTTTTTTGGCGTTTGTTTGGCACACAAGCACAGATTAAGTATGCCTCTATTCTTTTCTCTCCAGCCAAGGATAATTAAATGTGTATGTTATTTTATCACACTTTGCAGTATTTAGAATGTCACATCCAAATCTCAGTTTATTAAACAACTTGAGAAACGAAAGTCATTTGATAAAAATATTTTTCCATCAGTAATTATCCCTGAGAAAGAGACGTTTCATTTTTATAACTGAAAATAAAAATAATGTAACAGGGCTATAATAGACACTGGATGACTATTATCCTTGAAATGAGTGTGTACAGCGATGCTTAACAATACATTATCTGTAGAGTGTTATCAACTTAGATGAGAGCTGGAAGCTAACATGTTTGTGAGCACAAACAAAACACGGGCACAGAGATATTCTAAATAATCCAGTTATTTGTTGGTCATCCAGATGACATTTTTAGATTATGTATCAAGTGTTTTTCCTTTAAAATTCCTAAAATAGGCCTGTAGACCACACCTCTCATTGAACACTCACTGGAACAGCATTGGACAAGTTCAATATATTGAACAAGTTCAATATTCTTAGCATCATTAGCAATTCTGGGGTCCTCTGGCCTCCATGCCCCTCCCATCCAGCCACCCATCTCTCACTTCACAAAAACTTCTCTGATATGACCTAGATCTGTAGCTATCAGAGTTCAACTTAAAATTTTATTTGGGGAAAAAAAGAGTTTTGCTGTTACAACAATTTGAAAACCACTAATCAAGCATACAGGATCCCCCAAAAGAATGGTCTAGCTGAAATATGGTTTTAAGGGATAAGAAATAAGGAAGCACATTCCAACCTTACCTATACCACAGTTTTAAAGGTCCTTCTTGGGGGAATTATTATATGAATATCAATTTAAAAAAACACATTTTTCTATTTTAAGGAAGTATTGAAGCAAAAGCCACAATTTCCAATAGTGAGTAGAGCACAACTGATGTTTTGGAGACCCCTTAGCAGACTTACTGTTATTTAATCCTCCACAGTCTCAGCTCCATTTTATAGATCTAAAAAGTAAGAGATTTTAATTCAGATTGCTCTGCCTGGGTCCGAAGTCATGTTCAAACTGATGGTACTGTGTTTTAAATTCTTGAAATCTCTGACATTTCCTCAGTATTTTAAAGTAGCATGTATTATAAATAACTCTCTCCCTGGCGAGTGTTAGGTTTGGCCTTGCCCAGAATTAGTAACTGGGTTGGATGACCAGAATGATGACCCTGTGTAATCTGGGGTTCTTCACAGGGTGGTTTTGGCATGTGAGGGAGATGAGAAATAGAGGAAACCAGGCTGCAGGATTAAGCCTGAAATATTATTTGGTGGAAAAATGTTCCCAGGCTAAACTCGAGTTCACTCATTCACTACTCCACACACGTTGTAAATCAACCAGAAGAGAGCTATTTCCATATTTTAAATTGCTGCAAAAATCTCTGCAACTTTCTCATTTTGCAGATAAAGGTTCAACATCATAGGAGGCAATGTACACTGAATTTTAATGCTCACTTCAGAAATTGCACTTACTCACTTTGTGGGTTTTTGACGCTCTTCCAACAGGCAACCGTAACCTAATTTGTTTCCAGAACGTGTTTACTTCTGTAGTTGTTGATTATTAAAATGCTTTTAAGCTTCTGTCTCAGCTGTTTAGAAAACTAAAGAAAGAATCCCTGTTGCCTTTGAATAATACCTTGCTTCTTGCTAGTGTCTCAGTGAAATATTTCAAAAACCATTTCATAATATTTTAGCTGTTGTGATATATGAGCTATATTATGAATCTTTTCAACATACTGAAAACTGGAGAAAATCATGAGACACAGAAAAACACAATTATTAATAGTGAATATTTAAATAGCAATAGGGCTGCTCAGGTAAAGAATCTGCCTGCCAATGTAGAGATGCAGTTCAATCCCTGGGTCGGGAAGATCCCTTGCAGATGGAAATGACAACCCATTCCAGTATTCTTGCGTGAAAATTCCATGGAGGAACCTGGCAGGCTTCAGTCCATGAGGTTGCAAAGAGTTGGACAGGACTGAGCAACTGAGCACACATACAGATAACAATATTTGAAAACATCACAGAAATACATTTTGAAAAGATCTAAAATATCATTAAATATGTGTACTGGAAAATCCTTAAATGTAGTCTAAGCTATAAAATATATAAAAGAATTAATAATATGCATTAATGTATATAAAATAATTTTGCATACATAATTGGAGTAAAAGGATTTACAAACCTGAAGACTTTGTTAAATATAAGCACTTTTCAAAAATGTTTAACTATCCATCATGTCAATATATAATTTTAAGTTCCTGTTTTGTGACAAGTATAGCAAACACATTTATATTTGGCATATGTAAACTTTATATACCTTGTACTTTAATAGTTGTGTCTTGTTACATAAAGTATGTTATATCTGGTTCTGTTCCCTGTCTTGGCTACTAATGTAGTGACATAAATATCAACATGAGATAACATCTTATATATCATTTCTTAGAAACTGAGAGATAAAAGCACCAAATATATCCTGCAAGTCTCTGAGCTCTTAAATGATTTCTTGTGTGTTTATTTGTGTTGGAAAGAAAGAGGAGGAGGGGGAGAGGGAGGAAGTATTTGCTATAACTCATGTTGTGATTTATTGGATGCTAATCTTAAAACCACAAGATTACATTTCAAAGGTCAGCTTTACAGTCATGAAAAACAAAAGTTCTGTGTGTTTGATACTAATGAGCCCTATTTATTCAGTGGGTGAAGTCAGACAAATATTAGATTAAATCTAAATCACGGAATGTTCTTATTAGGCATAGAAGCTTCTCTGAGTACAGATGTGCTAATATATTAAACAGAATGCCATACAAAATATTCCCCCTGAATTACTGAAGTAAATAAGTTACGCTAATCAAATGGAGAAGGGGAATCATTTACAAAATTATAATTGACTCTAATTTTGTAAAAGCACAATTAGGAGAGTCTAATACCTTTCAAAATGTGACCTGATAGCCCCATGACACATTCCTTTGAAAAAATAAGTAAAATCCTTCTTACAAAGGCAGTTGCCATGTCCATGGGTTTATTTAGATCTTCTTCAAGCGCTTTCATTTTCAGAACATTAGTCTTCATCTACATCCAGTTAACTTACTCACAGTTCAAGTTGTTCTCACTTTTCTATTTCCTACTTTCTCCTCTCAGTGTGGTAGATCATGTACGTATTGGCCATTTAGATCATGTATGTATTTAACAAATGGTTCAGTGCCAGGCACAGTCCTTGGCACCCATAATAGAAAAATGACCGGGTGATGATCCCTGCCTTCAGGGAGTTCACTGTGTAAAAACACAGGAAGAAGTGGTAAGTCCATGGTGTTCGATCCAGAAAAGGCATCTCAGACTCAGAAAGAAGCACTTCCCAGGCAAAGAAAGGGGAAATTGTACACATGGGGAGGGAAGGGAGATATAAACATTGAAATACTACAGGGATGGAGTGGAGGAGTAGATGGATAGGGAGAAGGCTAGTTTGGAAGTATCCATACATCAGGCTTGGCCCTTATGCTTACACCCAAGTTTGATCTTCATTCTACAAGGATCAGGAGTCTCTGAAAGTTTAAACAGTAATTGGAAAAGTCCATCTTGTGGCTGTGTGGATGGTGAGGGAGGCAGAGATCAAAGGCAGGGGCATAGCTCAGACTTTCCTAACCATTTGCTCCTGGAGCAGAGGTCCTAGACCACAGCCTAGGCCAGAGAAGCAAGCGCCAGTGAGGACAGTGAAGGGGACCTGTCACAATGTCAGGGGTAACAGGACATGGTGACCAGCTGAACGTGTGATGTAAGCAGAATAGAAACACTCAGTAGACCTCGCATGTTTCTGATTCCAGGTAGGTAATAGTCTCATCCATGAAGATAGTCATGAATGGCGGTGGGGATGGGGGATGGTCTTACAAGGGAAAGAAATGCAATTGAGATAAAAGTTTGAGGTGACTGTGGAAAAGCTTCCACCTCATGGAAGGCATACTTAGAGTCATGGAAGCAAGACTTTTGATACGCCCCTAAAAATCTGAGTGTGGGCTGCTCTTTGATCAGGCAGGAAGGTTTGCCTACATATGCCAACCTTTACATAGAGGATAGTGAAGCCCTATGCACAGATATGGCTTTTAAGCAGATAATTTTAAAAACCCTCTTTTTTTCCCCAACAAATATTTAATTAGCCCTCTTCAGTACAAGAAATGTGAGTTTTGTAACACAACTTACAAGGTTCAGTGAGTGCATACAAGCTCTGGCTACACAGTATCGCTTGCTTTATTAAACTCCTTTGTATTGTGGGGGGACAGACAAAGAAATTGGCCTTTGAAATCTGAGAGCACCTGAGAGACATAATTTGAGGCGCGATCAGAATCAAGCTAACTGATACTCAGTGCTGGTCTCTCTTGAGTGGTTAATTCCCAGGATTTCCATAGCTGCAAAGATGATCTTAAAGATAAGGTTATGTGGCCTTCTAGCAGCTTTCAGAAAAGGAATTCTTCAAAATGAATAACTATTAAAAAAAATCTTTCCCTCAAAGTATTTGGTGATAAATTGAATGCTTCTCACTGAATTGAACATATCATGATCTAGATAGAAACTCAGTCTGAAAAAAAAAAAAAACAAATAAAACATGGCACCTTTCATAGTGTCATAAGATGAGCTATTTCTGATACTTAAAGTGTCTGGTTTCTAGAGAAGGAATTTCTTTTAAAGCATGTTCTTTTTTTTTTTTTTTTTTTGGAGATACAAATGATATATTTTGTATATGACATGCCACAAAAATATGCCAATTTTGTTCATGTATTGGTATTATAGGTTTATATAGACTAGAAATCTACATAACCATCTCTTACAAAGAAAAACAATAGGCACATACAAAAAGAGCATCAATACTGTGTCTTGGTTAAAGTCAGCAACTTGTTTGTCAGAGATTCATGCGTGGCTCCTAGTTCAACTTTAATATTTGAGACAAAGTGGGGAAATATGGCAAATGCTATTAATAGAGATTCCCTAATAATTCATGAATGGTTTAAATTATGTATTGGAAACTATATATATATATATATATATATATATATATATATATATATATATTTGCAACTTGTTTTTCAATTTATCACATTATCACAACACATTGCTTGGTAACATATTCATGAAATTTTCCCAGACAAATTAGTTCCACTTCTAGTGTTCCTTCTTGCCATTTCATTTGGAGAAAGGTATAAAAAAATAATTGGCTTTGAAAGAAGAGAAGGTGTGTCCTCTTATTATTCTGTGTTGCTGTGGTGAAGATATGAAATCAGAAGTGACAGAAAATGGAGTGGAAAAAGTCTGATATTTTTACATTGTGACCTGTTTGTGAAGTCCATGGAGTAAGGAATTTCATACACATACATACATATATATATATATATATACACACACATGCATATGTATGTAGATATATATATGTATATACATGTATATATATGTTTTAAAACTATAATAATAATACACTTACAGTAATAAATAATATTAGTTATTATATTATAATATATTCTATAGTAGTATAATTAATTATTAATTATAATAATTAATAATAATACTAAAACATTTACAGTAATGTACTCATCTTTTGTAAACTCACCTAGGCAAGTTTTAAAAAAATAAACCTCTGGATAATGCAGAGTTTTTAGATTCTGAAACTGAAAGATTCCCTACTGACTTTCTAGAAATTTCTACAAGAACCTCTGAAACCATTCCAGGCCCTTCCATCTCTCTTCCAAAACGTCCAAATTCTTGTTTATAAACTGCATTTTCATTAATGAAAAGAAGTCATTTCTTAGAAAAGATAATCTGTTTTTCTTGCTTATTTTTCAAAAGATGGTTTTAAATGTTGTAGATGAAGATTTTTTCCCTCCATAATTTCAGATTTATGTCACAGTAGGGAAAAGATATTTATTATCCAAAGGGTAAAGAGAAGCGCTTTCGTAGGATTACCCTTTCTTTCCCCTTTGGGAGATATGAATTTCCATGACCTTCTGGTTGGAAATCAGTGAATAATTTCAAAGCCTCAAGGCATTCTGGGAGCTATGATTGTATACAACCAAAGGGTTCAGGTCAGCATCACACCAAACAGGAATGCACAAGGTGTGATTTCTCTGAAAATTCTGATGACCCTCATTTTGATTTTTTTTTCAATATTTCCTTTAACCAGGCCTATAGTAGACATCCAATATATACTTGTTGATTTAGTGAATTAATAAGGTATTTAATTATATAGCTACATAATCAAACTCCAGTGGTGCCATTTCTTGGTTCATGTTGAAATCTACCATTAGGGGACACATTCTATTAGACTTCCATTTGGTATTTTCACTATTTTATTCTTCAAATAATTATATGTTTTTTCAAGTGTCTCCTTTCTGCCCTTTGCATCAGTCTCCTGGTAGTAGTTATCTTTAATATCTAATGTCTCAAATATCTTTAAAAGCTTTTTATTATTCAGAGATTATTTTCATTTTCCAGCATTTTCTCAATATTACTGTAGAATTTTTACTTAGGCACAATTACTGGAAAAAATGAGAAAAAATAGAGAGATATGAAACCGTGAGAAGTCCAAAAACATAAAATATTTATTGGCATATTGCTTAAGGATATATCCATGTGTAATAAAACTGCATCAAGCAAAAGGGAATAAATACAAAAAGCTGAGGAGCAGCTCAACTTGTAGGAGAAGTTGAGTGGATGTAATTGAGGTGGGGCCCAGAGCACGTTTCTCAAGCAGTGCAAAGTCTACTGTATCTTAAGCCTGAAAGTAGACATAATTCGTTATTTTATATGTCTTTATTTTATATATAATGTTGTAATATATATTAGTATACATTACATGACAAATGTCAATAACATGTAAATATATCTTCATATAAAGGAATATATATTATTTTGTCTCTGTAAAATATTTCAAATAACAAAAAATATTGGGAAGGATGATGATAAAAACTATAGGGAGACCAGGGTTGTACAAATAAAGCAATACTAATATCTATCTCTTATGTTGAGGCAGATTTCAAATTTATACCCATCATTATGAGTCTTTTATGAAAAGCAAATATAATAATGGCTTTTAGTGACATCCTTCCAGGAAGAAATTAAATTTTCTATTTGTTTTCAAAATGCTTAGGTCCTCTAAAAATTAATTTCTGGTTTATCTGTTATTTGCATGCTTCCTAAACATTTAATGTCATTTTCTCCTTAAGTAATAGAAAGGAAGGATAAAAATTATGTCAAATATTATCATTTGACAATTTGATAATTATTTTTTTATTTCTTCCCTAATTTTTTTGGACCAGTACACATGCTTTTTGTGCATATGGGATTAACATAAGGAGTTGGCAGAGTTAATTTTTGTTTTAAGGTAAAATTTCACAATATCAAATCCTTATTTTTCTGAAATAAGTTTTTTTATTATTGAAAACTGCTTTCAGTCAGCCATTATCTAGAAACTATTATGGTACTTTGTAGAAATGTTTCTGGTTATAAAGATCAAAAGGTCAAAATCTATAAGATTTTGTTCATTTTTGATTTTGAGGAATTCTTTAAATTGTGTTATCTTTTTAGGAAAAAATCTATTTGTATACAAGTCATTTCCTGTTATAGTAATTTTTTTCTTACTTGAAGTTTAGGCATACATTCTAACAACTGAACTTAATATCTAAAATCCAGAAAATCTAAGATTTATGGTTGCATATAAAACCTGTATAGTTCACTCTTAAGAACGACTTTAATCCATGGTGTGACAAAGGGACTTTTACATTGATATACATGGTAATAATCCCAAAGTCTAGGGTCTTATGTTTCAGGACCAGTCCTTGGTCATTCCTGGTTACAAATTGGCAGATTGTTCTTCTAAATTATTGTTGCTTCAGTAGTAAAAACAAGAAGAGGGCCTATATACGGCCATCCGAATGGCCATGTGGGAATGAGGTCACCACAGGTGGCCAGTTTAGCTCTGCATGTTCAGAAAACTGACTTTTTAATTCACCTTTAGAGTGAGATGGGGGAGTATTTATCCCTTGTTCCTGAATGTTCCTAACTGCTATCCGGAGTATCTCTTTTCTCACATTAAGAGTTTGGAAAGCCAGATGAGAAATTGCAAGGTGTTAGAGATCAAAGAGTTAAGCAAAAGGTCTTAGACTGCTTTGTAGACAGTCTCACACAGTCCACAATAGTGATTATTTCTGCTCCCCTATAGCAAATGGAATTCTATTTTAAATGATAATTCATTTATTTCCACGCATCTTTTCTTTCTCAATTCTTGTTAATCACCACTGAATTATACATATGTTACATTTTCCAGTATTAAAATATGTCTTCTGTTAGATCTTAAAATCAAAAATGTTATTTGGGCGGAAAGATCTTAGACTTGATGAAAAGTTCAGAAAGGATCAATTTTATCAGGGACATAATTATTCATTTTTCTCTTGGGGGGGTCATTAACTGAATGAGATCAGCTCTTTTAAGTGGAAATATTTTCATTATTGCTTCACAAAGGGCAGCATGAATAATAATCATTCGCGAGTTGATTTGTTTGTAGTTGTGGACTTCTTACAGAGAGCACAATAGATCACAGTATTTGCCAAATCTCAGTGGCCTGAACTACAAAGGTTCTTTTCTTTCTTAGGTTACATGCATTTGTGTGTCAGGTAGGGAGTCTGTGGTGTGTCCTCACTGTCAACCCAAGGGGATATATCAGTAGCTGTCTGGAATTATACCAGTCACTCTGATGAAGGGAAGATGGAGCTCTGGCCATGGTGTTGAATGGGCTGTTAATTGCTCTGCCCTGCAAGTAACTATATTACAGCTGACCAGCCAAGACACATCACTTGGTCCCACTTAACCACAAGGGGGCCAAGCATTGAAACCCTACCTTTTGACCAGAAACGAAGAGAGGTGAAAAGATTTGGCAAACACTGCCGATGACTCTCCTAATCATGTATGAAGTTGCCGTCATCCTTCATGTGGGAATATTTCTATCTGGAAGGAGTAGAAACCTCGGGTTGTGTCAAACCATGTCAGTGACTACCATGATCATGTTTTAGATTCTTTTTTCTTTTTTTCATAATTATTCTTTTCTACACCCAAGTTACTAAAAAACATAAACTGATATCTTCATTAGCATATATGAGCATTTCTCTGAAGTTCCCCTTTACTTCTTTGAACTACAGTTTGATTTAGGAAGAAATTAAAGATGCAGACCAAAGTTTCTCTTCTAAATTTTAAAGTTTCATGATGGATTGTGGAGTTATTAAATTGTGATATTTACTAGTATTCAATTATATAGTCATGTATAATATGCTTTTAGTACATTTAAAAAATATGCTATAGTTACCCAGCATTTAGAGCCCACAATACTGAATCGAAATAGTGAGGAATCTCACTTATCTGCAACCTCAGAATGAATGGAAACTATAGTGTACAAGCTGTAGGCTGTGTTGGAGGACTGCTGCTTAGATTTGTTTCTCTTCTTTCTTCTACTCACCTCTATATAGTAGAGAACTACATTTCCCAGGATCCCTTGTTCTTCCGCTGCTGAGTCAATTCAACCAATCAGAGCCACTCTTGATTCCAGAGAAGGAAAAAAGTCAGGAGTGTTTCTTCCTCCTCACTCTGCCTTCTTGTGGTGCCTGTAGCACCAGCAGCAGCTGCACTCCCCTGGTGGCTACATAGTTGTCACCTCACACCTGTCAGAATGGCTATCATCAAAAACTCTACAAATAACAGATGTTGTCAAGGAGTTGAAGTAAAGGGAACCCTCCTACACTGTTGGTGGGAATGTAAGTCAGTGTGGCCACTGTGGAAAACAGTATGGAGGTTCCTCAAAAACACTAAAAATAGAATTGCCATATGATTTAGCAATTCTGCCTCTGGGTATATATCTGGAAAAAAATGAAAACACTAATTCAGAAAGATAAGAGCACCCCAGTGTTCATAGCAACACTTTTTTCTTTTAAATAAATGAGGTCAGTAGGATAAATGGAAAGAATAGCGGATCAGAGAAGGAAAAAAGTAAATATTAGTTTCTCCTCTTTCTCTCTCTAGTTATATGATTCCAAATGAAGTGCTTCACTTCTTGTATCTCTTTTTCCTTATTTATAAAATAAGGATTTTGTACCATTACTATACAACAGGATGAATGAATGTCAGGAACATAATGCTCAGTAAAGGAAGCCAGTCACAAAAAGATAGGTTCAGTAAAGTTTCAGTAGAGATAGAGCTAACCTATGAAAGCATAAATCAGAATAATGGTTGTCTTGGTCTGGCAGAGGGCAAGAATTGAAACAAGACAATTTTCAAGGGTGATGACGATGTTCTTCATGGTGACAGGGGTGCTGTTTACCTGGGTGTATATATTTTTTAAAATTCACCAAGCAGTATGCTTGAGATGTTCACATTTTACTGTATGCTGTCATACCTCAATATAAAAGGAAAGGGGGTACTGAGACAGACAATTAATTAATTAGTTAATCAAACAAAAATGGAGCTTGGGTTACATGTCTTTAAGATTCTTTTAGCTCTGAAATTTGATTCTTTTCTACTGAAGAATTTGAATGGAATAAAGAAAATAGAAGGAGCGAGGAACAGAGAATATTAATAAGCTTAAAAAATTCTACAAACACATATTTTAAAACTTTTTTGGAGAGTTCATGCTTGCTTATTAAGAGAACAGGCAGTGGAAACCAACTACATAGATTTTGAGCTCGAATCCATGAGTGATTAGCTTTGGGAACCTGAACAAATAACTTAAGCCCCTATCACTGAGTTTCAACATGTTTATAACAGAGTGAATTCTTGTCTGTAACCTAGTGGATCACTGTGAGGCTTAGATGAAAGGATGCATATATAGTTTTTAGCCTAGTTCTGGGCATAGAGTAAATGCTTATAAGTGATAATGATTATGATTATGATGACGAAAAATCTTCCCAGAAATTTCTTCATATGCACCGGCAGATACATATATTAAATCCATCACTTTTTTTACACAAATATGATCACATTATGAGGCTTCCCAGGTTGACCAGTTAAAGATTCCACCTTCCAGTGCAGGAGTCACAGGAGATGTGGGTTTGATCCCTGGGTCAGGAGGATTCCCGGAAGTAGGAGGTAGCACCCCACTCCAGTATTCTTGCCTGGAGAATTCCATGGACAGAGGAGCCTGGCAGGCTACAGTCCATTAGGCACATCATTTTGCAAATTTCTTCTTTTTAATTTAATATACCTGTAGTTTTCCCATGTTAACAAAGAAAGTTCTGTTTGGTAAGGGAATCATATTCATTATATGGATGGACCATGATGTATTTAACTGCTCTCCTATTAATTAACATGTAGACTCTGTTGGGTTTATTATTATAAATAATACTAAAATGGACAGTCTTACATGCAGTATTTGAAGGATGCGATGTTTTAACTGGAAAGGACTTCTAACCGTTTTACTGTCAGAGTTAACTTTTTTTTTTATTTTAAGACCAGTTCTGTCCACTAGGCTTCCTAGCTTTTTACATAAGATTCCTTAGACAGGCAGGCAGTTGATGAAACTCAAAGGGATGGTTGTTATCCTTTATACTCTCAGTCTTCTACAGTGAAGCAATAGTTAATAAACCATAATTCTGAAAGAAATATATAAAAGTAAGTAAATGCTATACCACTGTCTTAGGATAAGGAATATATTTAGTTTGCTTACCAAATGTAAAAACCCAGCCTAAATGGGCATTTCTGAGCAGAGATGAGATCCTCAAGACTTGCAGAAGGAGAGGTGAATGGAACTGAGATTTCCAAAATTTAATTTTGAAACTAGAATTTGAAATTCTTTGAAAATTGTATTTAGTTGCTCTAAATACAAAGACAAGTAACTTCAAACCAGCTCATCCTAGCATCTCAAGAATACAAGGCCCTCTGGCATTATTTTCCTTTGGAGAAAAAGACCATGAAGTCATTCTGCCTTATTAAGAAACCTAGTGGGAATCAAGAAAAGTTTTAATAAGCTTATAGCTACTCTTGACAGTTGAGTAGTAAATACTAAGCATTACTTCATAGGAATGAGTAAGTATAACACCTTCACAGGCTGTTTCTATAACATATGGACTGTTAAGTGCTTGAGAAATAATTTGTTTGTTTTTGCAGCTCATAGTTTAATGTAATGAAGCACTATTGAGTTGAATAACTAGACAAGAAACTCCTTACTTATGGGGAATTATATTCTGAATTAATGAATTGCAAATTGTAAGCCAATCCAACTCCTATAAATATTATGGAAAGAAGTAGCAGCTCTACCTACACAAATTTTCAAGGCAAAATTATTCCGTGACGAGAAAAAGATTTAGAGCATAATTAAGGTTCCTAAAATATAAGTACTTAAGAAGAAACTTACCATATGTTTAAAATTATCCAAGACTGCATTTATGATCTGTGATAAGTATATATTTTCTGGAATGCAGAAAGCCTCTTTAAAGGTTTTCTGTTTTATTTTTATGGCATTATTGTGCAGTTCACCTCTTGCAATTCATTATGGGCTTTAAAAATTCAAAAAATAAAACAAAGATTTTTATTCTGTGCCTGTGATAGTTATTTCACTTTGCACAGAAAACACTAACTCATTAGTAAAAATACAAATAACTTAAAAGGATAGACTTAATAAGCTGTTTTCTGAGAATATTTTGTTAACACAGCTCTGTGATATAAGCACAGAGTTTTATTCAAGTCTGAATGTTAATTAATTGGAGAAGTATGGTCTTGGGAAGGTCTTCAGTCTCTGTATACAGGAGATCATTAAGAAAAATGTGTAATCTTATGGATCATTTTTTAAAATGGTTTTAGCATTCAAAAAATAGGCACAACACATAAATAGGGAAGAGCACTGAATCTAAAGCCAGAACCCTTGGTATCCAAACAGGCTGCATCCCAAAATAATTATGGAACCCTGGGCAAGTTCTGAACACCTGTGAGTCTGTTTCTTCATGTCTTAAAGATGTAAGATAAGATAGAATTTTCCTTCTTCAGAGTGTCAGGCCTAAGGATGAGAATAGCTAGTGCAAGTGAAGGTGTTTTAAGAGCAATTCACTGGATTAACAAAAGTTGTAATGCAAAATAAAAACTAAAAGAAAGAAAAGCAAAGGCTTTCATAGTCAAATAATCATCAAGGAAAACATAGATTAACCTGAATGTGAGACAGAGGGGTTGGAGGGTGGGGATATTTCTCAAAAGTGAAAAGTAAAATGAATGTCGCTCACTTGTGTCTTACTCTTTGCAACCCCATGGACTGTAGCCCACCAGGCTCCTCTGTCCATGAAATTCCCCAGGCAAAATTACTGAAGTGGGTTGCCATTTCCTTCTCTGGGGAATCTTCCCAACCCAGGGATTGGACCCAGGTCTCCTGCATTGCAGGTGGATTCTTTGCCATCTGAGCCACCAGGGAAGCCCCTTTATGAAAGACTGTAGTGAATAGGTTCTGCCTGTAACTTCGGTTAACCTTGAGGACCCTCTCTGTCCCCTGCAAATGAAGCATGTGGAGAACACCCCTGGGAAAAGGTAATTCCAGACACAAGGGGGCTGTTGTGGCTTTACAGGTAGGGGTTAGCATGTGCAGTACAGACAACTCAGTGGGGCAAAGCGGCTGCAGAATGGATGGATTCATGGCTTCTCAAGAGTGATTCTAGCTGAACATTTCCTGTCTGCTTCCTGTAAATGTGTTTAGTATCAGACCAGTGTCGTCATAGTTCCACAAAACTATTCCTCACATGTGATGACCTCAGTACGATTCAAATGTAAGTACCTTAGGGATGACGTGTTTTTAACAAAGTTTACCTCTCCATTTTGAACATGTGCAAATCTTGAAATTGTCACTAGGACCGTCATCATTCCTGAGTTTCCTAGTCTAACCAAGACACTGGAGTCTCATGGAAGAAGCTCCTTGGAGAGGTTATTTTATCTATCCGGAACTTGTTTTCTTGATTTATAAAATGAAGAAATGAAGAGATTCCCTTCTCCCCCCATAGAAAACAAAGATCTTTTCTATGTCTAGCAATCTCTACAGATCAGCAGAACATCCTCTCCAAGGCCCCACCTGGGTCTCTCATAACATTTGAAGTTGTCCCCATCTCCCTCATCTAAATTAGCCTTAAAGTCTAGAATATTATTGCCATAAGCCTTATGGTGGCCCTAAAGGTAAAGAACCTGCCTGTCAATGCAGGAGATGCAAGAGACGTGGGTTCAGTCCCCTGGAGTAGGAAATGGCAACCCACTTCAATATTCTTGCCTGGGGAATTGCATGGACAGAGGAGCCTGGTGGGCTACAATCCATGGGGTCGCAAAAAGTTGGACACAACTGAGCACACACAATTACTTAGATGAAAGGTACAGCAATTACAGGGCACACACACACAAAAGCCATTCAATCTTTCTCCTAAGTTTGGTTAGCTTCTTAGGTCAGATCACTGTCACTATGTCAGATGCTGAAACAGAATAATCTATGGTATCCACCAAACACCTGCTCAAGACCCAGCCTGTGGATATATTTGCTAAAGTAAACAGACTATTTCAAAGAGTTGGTTCTAGAATTAAATATGCCTGGCAGGCAGGACAAATTGAAAGATACCTGCAAATAAAGTAAAATAAAATTACAAAGCTCCAGATACATTTTGAGTGTTTTAGCAGATTTTGATATTCCTGTAATGGATATTGTTAAAATGTCAACTTGAACTCATGACTAGCTTCTGAAATATTATTCGCATGGAATGCTGATTCTCGTTCTGGTACTTGAAGAGCAGCCTTTGCCTGGTCGTTCATTCAGGAAACAATGAGCATTTTCTGTGTGTCAGGCACTGGACTAAGAGAAAAAATGGACACTAGAATTAGAAAATGACCTTATGATTCTGTCTTGGGTTCCATAGGTATTCAGAAAAGATACTAACAGCCCCCCTCCCCCGCCGCCCCTCCCACCTACACACAACAAAACATCTAAGTGCTTTAAATACACAGGGCCCTAAATAAAATTATAACTTTAAAAACTATTGTGTGAAATAGCATATTATAAAGAGCACAGTAAAAACATCATGATTTTTAAAACTTCATGCTTAGAAACTAAAAAGCCCAACTGAAATCGGAACAAACAGGGAATGACTACAAAATCAGTCATTTCACCTTCGACAAGCTATATTGGTAGCAAGTGTTTAATTTTGTATTTTAATTTTAATATATGCATTAATTCCTAGGTCTCACCTATGAATGGTATGCCATCTTGAACCTAAGACTTCCATTTCCCTTTATGAAACAAAATTAAAACAGAGACCCTAAGGTCAAGTAGAGCTTGAAATTTTCTAGGTATGGTTTCACAAACACAGGGCTTCCCTTCTTTTTTTTTCACAGTGTATGAGCACTTCAATGATTATTATTTGGAGGAGAAGAGGGTGGGAAAGTAAATAAGTGTACCCAAAAACACACATAGCTTTTTTTTTTTTATTCCTCTCTGCTGAATGTTAAACTCATTAAAAGAACAAGAAGCATTTCATGGATTACTGATAACAGTACCTCTGTCACAGACAGGAGGCCAGATTAGCACCGTAAATGGAACCATTGTGTGCACTATCGAATGCGAGATATTCATCCTCAAAACCGATCCACCTCCCGCCAAAGACAGGTAGACATAATGAATACACAAAAGCAAGCTTTTATTTTTTTTTTTCCTGGAGCTTCAAAACAAGTTATTAGGATATTCATCATCAGCTGCAAACAGCGTTTCAGGAGAAAACAGCAAAATCCACATAAATACGTGTACCATCAATATGCTTGCCCAGTTCAACACGCATTTACCATGCAGTTAAAAGCTAATATTTTAGAAGCCAAATTTTATATATATATTTTTAAGCTCTGTATTGGGGTATAGCCGATTAGCAATGTTATGATAGCTGAAGTCTTTTTTCATTTACATAAAAGTTGCGGCAAATTGGAAATAGTTGAATTCAGATCCCTAGCTCCAAATACTGAATTAGTAAATTTAATTAAAATCTGTTAGCATTAGATAGTCTTTTTTTTTAAGTTTTATTTGTTTAGTTTTGGCTGTGCTGCAGTTAGTGGTGGTGGGGGGAGCGACACCCTCTTGTTGCGGTATGCGGACTTCTCATTGCAGTGGCTTCTCTGGCTGTGGATCACGGGGCTCTGGGGTGCGTTGGCCTCAGTGGTTCAAGCCCCCAGGCTCTAGGGCACAGGTTCAATAGTTGTAGTACATGGGCTTAGTTGCTCCTTGGGATGTAGGATCTTCCCGGATCAAGGATCAAACCCTCGTCTCCTGCACTGGCAGGCAGATTCTTCACCACGACCCACCAGGGAAGCCCCTCATTAGATAGTCTTTTGAAGATTAGGCCTTTTGACCCCTTCATCTCAAAGATGGGAAGTGAGATCTAGAAATCCTAGGTAATGGCAGTAGAAGACAAGGATGCAGGTCCCAGCTCCAAGTTCATCACTGTTTCCTCTACGCTGTGCTATTCTGTCTCTCTACCCAAGTAACCCCCTAAGAAGGGCCGAGTATCCATAGTTTGTCAACTGTCTTGAAAGTGAGGTCTCCTGGCGCTATGTGTCCCCTTCATGCTGAATGCCTCAGTTTTGCCTGTTCCAATATTTTATTTATTCATTAGAACCCTTTATGCTCATAAACATGCCCATTAGTTTTACAAATTACCACATTACTCATAAATGAGTTGTCCTCCTAATATAGCACATAACTTATTGTTGCATTTTATTGGGCCATTTATAATAAAATTATGGAAGGTGTTAAATAACCCTTAGAGAAAAAACAAATTCATCATTTTAGCAAAGGCATAAGTGTTCCATTTTCTTCTTAGGTATTTGTAGGAGATTTATATTCATAGTATGACGCTGTTCCTTAAGAGGACTCCTGGGTTTCTATCTGGAGCCAGACCTCTTGCCTTTTCACTAGATTGCTTATAAAAGTTAAAGCCACTTACGGTGTTCTTATTTTCACCATCTAAAGAAAAATGATTTGCTCCTTCCAAATCACATGAGATCTGTTTAATTTGTTCTTTAAGTCAGCAATTAATGTTCAGCGCCACAGCCTGAAATCACGTCTCGTTGTCACCTGCTCTTCAGAGAAACGTTGGCACTAACACGTGTGACCTGCAAAAAAGCAGCCACCTCCTGTAAAATCTAACAGTGTTTTCTTCTAAAGTAAGAGATGTGGAGCCCCACATTTCAGCTCCCCTTTGGAGTCACTGAAATAGTACATATATAGCTGAAATCAAAGATGCCCTAATCACGGGACTCCCACAAAATCTCTTCTTTTTCTTCTTAGCAGTCACAGATATGAAAGTTTTCTGATGGGGCCACCAAGAACCATATTAGGAATTAGCCTCATCAAATGAAAGCTGATATGCAAAGGAAAAAAAAAAGTTAAGACACACTGAATTAATTATATCTGAGATTTGACTTACACATTAGATGATTAAATATGTGCATTTGAATGAGCCCCTGAAGGTACTCTACTTACTTTAAATAATTGTCCAGGGCCTTTTGGCTAAAGTGACTTTTCCCCCGTAGCCTGCTTTTGTTATCTTAATTTTTCAGTGTCTTAATTTCGTGCTTTCTCCATGCCCTACCTTCAGTTAATTTCAATAAGCGTTTGCAGAAAACAAAATATGCAGAGGACAGTCCTAGAGCCTGCAGGGGAATGGAAAATTGAAAAGGTGGAGCCCACTTACCCCCTAGGGGCTGTCTCTCTAATGCAAGAGACAGATTCACATGGTTAATGCATTAGCCATTATACCAATAACTCCAGCCCAAACACAGATTCCTGTCATTTACGTCTTTTTTTTTTTTTATAACAGGAATTTATTAAATCAGGTGCTGAGTTAGCAAGAATAGAGTTGGGGGGCGGGGAACAAAACCTCTTTGCTTGCAGAATAGCAGGAAAACAGACAGACAGCTGCTTTCCAGTAGAGGGTAGTGAGCACCAAGGCACCCCCAGCTTGGGATCCTTCAGAAGTACCAGGCTTGGGGCCTCCTGAGAGTGCTTAGGCTTGTGCTCAGTCACTCTATCATGTCCAACTCTTTGTGACCCCATGGAATGCAGCCCACCAGGCTCTGCTGTCCATGGGATTTTCCTGGCAAGAATATTAAGAGTATTGGAGTGTTTCCATTTCTTCCTCCTGGGGATCTTCCTGACCCAGGAATCAAATACGTGTCTCCTGCGTCTCCTGCATTGCAGGCGGATTCTTTACTGCTGAGCCACCAGGGAAGCCCATGGAGGAGTTGAATCCTAAAAAATTCTGAGTTTGGCAGACAACATCAGAAGTCAAAGCAGTTTCCCAGTGGAAGAATAGCACCTCTAAGCTGTAGTTGTTTCTAGTATTTTGAATGTCATGGAGAAATCAAATTTCAAAAAGTATTTAGGAAGTGGATATAAAGTCACCAAATATTTTTATTGCCAATTAAGATCATTCTTAAAACAACCAGCTAGTCTCACCATGATTATTTTAAAAGAAAAGGATGTTTTAACACCAAGATCATAGAAAAAGGAATAATCTTAGAATAAAGGACAATTGTTTAACTTAAATAAGTTTAGCATCATTTTCTCCCCATTTTTCATTACCGGTGATATTTGTCACACCAAGCATTGTTCTTGGACCCACTACTGTGAAACACTAGATTGGAATTTCAAGTCTTTGGGGCCATTGCAAGCAGTTTCTAGAGAGTAGAGTACAGAGAGGTGGTGAGAGAAGAGACTTATGTGAACAGACTACACATGAAAGATCTTGGAAGACTGTGCTGAGGAATTTGTCCTTTTTGGTTCTAAATAATGCACTGGGGAGCAACTGAAGAAATCTTATAAACTCTGTACCATGAGATTGTTACAGAAGGATCACCTGGACACACTGGGGCTGACTTTTTATGATATAGTATGAGTTAGCTGGACCAAAAAAAATTAATAATACAAGAGGCCAAGCTAGTAGATATGGAGAAAATAGGAGGAAATGAACAGATTCAAAGCGAGAAATCTGAGTGGCCATATTGGGCCAGTAAATACATTGAGAAGTATAGACATTTAGGAGATTTGAGTTACACTGTTAGGACTCAATGATTGGATTTGGAAGAAAGGAGAAAAGGGAGAAATCATGAAAACATTCTAAATTTTTGAGTGTAACACTTGAGTTAATAGGTGAGGATGTCTCAATTCACTCTAGTAGCAATCTCAAAAAGAGAAGCAGATGATGGGGAGCCGAGGGGAATTGGGGGTTTGATTTTAGATGTGTTGAATTTGAGATGTCTTTAGGACATCTAGATGTTATCTAGCAATTGAAGACACGATTCTAGGGTTTGAGGACAGGTGATCCGGAAAGCCAGAGGTGAGGATATGGAGAGAGTCTATTGTTGAGAACAAAACCCAGAGTGAAATCCTGGTAAACAGGGACACTTAGAGGAAAGTCAGAGGATTTGTGGCAATGGCTACAATTGCTATAATACAAGCAAAGTGCAATGGAAATATAGAGGTGTGAGAGACTCCAAGATCTGGGATATGAGCTGAGCTTCAGATAGTGAGGTCTGCATGGGCGGTGCCTAAAAACAAAGACATTCTTTCTGGGCAGAAACAAGGAGAAAAATTTGGCTTCCTTTTTACTCTGAAACAGTGCTTCTGGACGGGATCTCCCCCACCTAGGGATGGAACCCAGGTCTTCATTGGTGGGATTTTCTTTGCTTTGGTGGGATTTTAGCTGTTGCTCTTTTCATTCTCTACTGGAATGAGTGGGGTGATGCTGCTTTATGATGAGGTTCTTTCTCCTTTATGGTCTGAAAAAAAAAATGCTTGGCTGACTACGTAGACTGCTCTTTTTTGTATTTTGGTTTGGGCAGAAGAGGGGAGCATTCTGTCAGACCCCCACCCCCGTTGGCTTTAACAGAGAATAGCCTCCAATTGAGTTCTTAACTATCGAAAAAATGAATCCCTCCCTCTTCCCTATCCTCAGCAAAGTCGGGTCCCTCCGCCTTTTTTTCTTTTTCCACTTTTAAAAAAATGATCTCCATTAGGGACTTCCTGGTGGTCCCGTGGTTAAGACTCTGCCCTGCCAGTGCAAGGGGCACAGTTCAATCCCTGGTCAGGGAACTAAGATCCCACATGCCCTGTGGTGCGGCCCAAAGATCTCTTAAAAATCTGAGTTAGGTTTATATTTTTCTTTTGCTTTTATCAAATTTTCTTTGGCTTTTAATGGTTTATTATACATTACCACATATAACTTCAAGTTTAGGAAATAAAAGGAAGACAAGCAAAACCCTTGACCAGGAGTGATTTGAGTGGTATTTGCATAATACAAAATGTAGTACTATAGGACTGAGGGTCTCTGTGTTCATTATCATGTTATGGTCCTACAATTCACATGTAGTTTTCATTTGAATTAGTAAATGTGAATTCTCTCACAGTGCAGGAGAGTAGTTTGTGCTTGACGAGGAACCTGGATAACCAAAGCTTCACATGCTCTACTGAAAAAATGTGTCTAGAATTAGAACCAAGAATAAAATTTTTATTGAAAATAATAATGATGAAGTTACCATTTATCTCCCCTTTACTCTGGGCCAATGGCTGTCTTAAGGATTCATAAGCAGTGGCTCATTTAATCCTCACAAGAGTAGCTAAGAACTGGCATGTCCCCATTTTACAGATGGGAGACTGAAGCTCAAAGAAGGTAAGAATTGGCGTCAGAACTGGGGCTGAAATTCAGACCCACAGGCAGTGCTTTCTACATATTTGTTGAGAAATGTGTCTTCTCTAACTGGATGACTATCTTCTAGGCCATCAAAATCCTCCAGAAGTGAGGATAGTGTTAGGGAAGACTCCTATTTAAAATAGACGGTCCAAGACTGCTGGGAGCAACTCCCACTTCTCTGAATTTTGCTGTCACAAATCATAGCTATTTTTACAGCCGTCAATGTCACCTTTGAATGTTGTAAAGAGAAAAGACGAATAACAAACCCACTAAGAAAAAAACTTTCAAATGATATAAATAAGTAAATGTAAATATTCCTCCTTAGTATTCCAAAAAATAAGCAGAGATTGGTTAAAATAACATATTCATATCAAACATGTTGAACTGAGGGAAAAAAAAATCAGAATTTTCTGGCACTGATCTATCCATTACGACTCAGTTATCGTTATAGAGTATGCACTTAACAAAAAGAGAGACAGTAAAATCATTCAGTGAATGAAGGGGAAAATGCCCAAAATTTTCTTCCCAGTGTGTTGCTCATTTTGGTTTCGGGTTTAAGTTGCAGTTGGAGAATTCTCATTAGAAGCTGTGTTTATTTCAATCTCCACTTTCCTCCTTTGTTGGCATAAGTACTTTGAAAACAACATATTCTTTATAAACATAATTCTGTATCCTGTGACAATCTACCTGAAATTTTATTGAATATACTATTGACTACCCTCTTTCTTAAGTTAAATGTTCTAGAAAGCATTGTTGTTATAGAGTTGTTGGTATTTTATCATCACCCCAGGGGGAATTTAGAATCTATTCCTATATGTGAAAATACAGTGGCAAGAATACCCACAAACACACACACAGACACATACACATATACATACACTTTTCACCAATGAGAATTTTAAAAGAATATGAAAAACCTATGATCTCTTCCCTTGGCCTCTATAGTGGTAAGGGAGAAAATCCAGAAGTTCAAAAATATGGTCCTAATGTGATATATCAAAATAGGTGGCATAATTTGTAAGTCTATTTTACTTTAATAGGGAAAGTGGATCACTTGTCAGCATGAACATACACACATCTTCTCACTATAAAATAGTATATGCTCTGGCAAACCTTAGGAAGATATAGAAAAGTGCACATTTTACCAATGTATCATCCATAATCTCATAAACCAGTTTAAACCACTGTTAATACTTTTGGATTTTTCCTTTAATACAAAATTCTGCTTTAAGTAACTAAAATAACTCATATATTGGTAAGTGGAGACCAGGACTATTTTGGTTAAATGTCTCTGAATGCATTAAAAAATAAACCATAGCAAACAGACTCCTTGGAGTCATTTAAAGTAGGCATCACTTTACTCTACTCTTCTTCCTGTACTGAGCTTTATTATATTCATACATATATTTTGTCATATATTTATTATACTATACTATGCTATACTACACCGTATGATATTATATTCTATTGCACGGATTGCGGTGACTAGACATCAAGTTAGGGATGGGGCAAACTACATCATGATGCTTAGTAGCTAGGGACCATATTCTGTGTTGTTATATCTTCTGAATCACCTGTATGTAATATGAAATATGGACTGGATAAATTCTCATTAAGTTGTCTTCTTTATATCACCAGATAGCAAATATATCCTTATTACACTTGATCAGTGCAACACATTTCCAATAATGAACCAAAAATTTACCTTTTGGACTACTCTGCCAGAGCAAAATCCAAACTTATTACAAAGGAGAAATGAACATTAGAATTCTTTTGTATTCTACAATAAATAAATACATATCTTAGAAATGATTTATTTTTCTACACAATGTAGAGTATACACAATTTCTACACAATAAAGGAGTGTACTGCCATTTAATCTAGAGCACAGCTCTGTGGAAATGATGCGCCCTGTTCCTTCCTCCTCTCCTTCCCCTACCAACCCCCTCTTCCACCCGCTCCATCCTTCTCCTTGTTAGTAAGTACCTTTTTATCCCCTACATGCACATGATTGAGTTTAGAAGATTCACCTAAACTGCTTAAAGTCTTTATTCAGATACTTATGAAAGTTTTTATTCCTGACTGCTTTTTTTTTCTTTTCCTCTTTTTCTTCTAGACAAGTTCCCTAATCTTGAAACTTTCCAGTTACCATTTGCACTAGTGTTCTTGTATTATTTTTCTTGTGCATCAAAGAAGCATTCTCATCATTGACAGATAACTTTTCATATTAAAGAGAAAGATATACTGTGAAAGCAACAGTATAGAATTTCTAGTTTGTTCATTTTTAAGAATGTGTAAAGTTATTTCTCTTTATAGTACTTTGTAGGGAGTTTCACTGTATTACTTTTTACTGGGCTTTTTATGACCAGCAGAGAGAGAAGTTGTTTTAGTCTAGGAGAATCTCTCATGGCTTTTATTTCCATTTTAATTCAGACTTGCACTAAGGTTTTGACAGGCAGTATTTCTATACAGGCAGCATGATCTTTTCAAAGTATTTGATTTGGGGAATCCAGAAGTTCCATGATAGTCAAACCTCAGATTTAAGAATCATCTCAGACATCTTCTGAGAACCCCTGATTACTTTTAATTCTGAAGTCAGAAAATGCAGAAGTATGCTGTTTGTGTGCTTCCCATTCCAACCCTAGAGAACCAGTCAGTATACAGCTGTCGCAGCCTAAGGGTACTCTTGATCTAGACATGACCCATGGTCATATCGCATTTCAAAATGTATAGGCACATATACAACTGAAGCAAAGCTGCTAAAAGTTTAATTTTGTCCTGATGGGAAAATGAAGAAATTTCCTGAAGGAAATACAATAGCATTATCATTAAACACGTAGACACTCACTGTCTTAATAGAGCCATTACCCTATTTACAAATATGTATCAAAAAGATGTTGAGAATTATCCAGCTGAAGGGAGGAAATAGCAGTGTGTGTTTTTCACCAACAAACAAGCAGCTGTGACCAGACGAGACGACATCTGTAACAGCGTGGTGGAAACATAGACCTTATTGTTTTAATAACAGGGCAGAAACAGTAGTTGTTATTTTTTCCAATCTATGACCCCAAAATGTGTGCAGTCTGGATTTCCTTCCATGAATGGTCTCCGTCAGACATTCTTGATCCCGACATCTCAGTCTCTACTCTACTTCTTAGGTTCTGTTCACTCTCACACACAGACACCCCAGAAATGGAGCATTCCATGCATCCATTTTCCAAGGTTAATAGCCGCAAGCTGATCTGTTCCGCTCCTGGTTGTTTTGTAGGAAAAGATCATTCTTTGAGAGAGAGAGAGTGTGTGTGTATGTGTGTGAGAAAGAGAGAAAGAAAAAGAAAGAAAGAGAGAAAGGAAGAAAGGGAGCTTTCTTTCCTATAAGAGAAAGAAAGGGAGCGTCAATTCTCTGCAAACATCAGTTTAACTAAAGATATACAGACTGTCCCTGACTTAAAATAGTTTGTTCAACTTATGATTTTTTAACTTTACAATGATGGTGCAAATTGATATACATTCAGTGGAAACCTGACTTCAGATTTAGAATTTTGATCTTTTCCTGGTCTAACTACACGCAGTTTGATCCTGTCTCATGATGCTAGACAGCTGAAAAGAGCTGCAGCTCGCAGTCAGCCACCAGACCCCTGGGGATGGGGGTGGGGGTGGGGGTTAAAAACCAATACACTTAGGACCCTTCTGCACTCAGACAACCATTCTGTTTTTCACTTTCAATAAAGTAGTCCAAAAAAGTTGCAAGAGATGTTCAACATTATCAACATTATAAAATAGGCTTTGTGTTAGGTGATTTTGCCGAACTGTAAGCTAATTTAAGTGTTCTGAAAACATTTGTGTTAGATTAGGCTAAGCTATGATATTTGGCGGATTAGGTGTTTTAAACGCATTTTCAACTTAATGATATTCTCAATTTACAATGGGTTTATCAAGAAGTAACTCAGATATTAAGTGTGGGTATAGGAAGATCTGTACCTTCAATTTACAAGGAATTTTCTGAAATTCCTGAAATCTGAAATTTTCTGAAATCTGAAAAAGCTCCTTACCCCAACTAAAAAGAAGTGAAATGCTCTTTTATTCTTAACTCTATTTAATTTGGTATAATATAAAGTGATTTTTGAGGCTACAATGATAATGCCTAGCTGGAGTTAATATTCTCACTGCATGGAATAAAAACTGAAAAATTTTAACAGTTCTCAAAATATGGAGCAGCTTTATATATTTAACATATATACTATAAAATCCCTAGGAACAAGCCTAAGAAAAACTTAGTGGACAGAAAGATTTGTAGAACTAAAGTTAAGAACAATAACTTTGGAAGTCCTATAGTTCATGAGAAAAAAAGAGTTCGAAATACTGACTAGAGAATAAGTTCCCTAAGGATCTGAGATTTTGTTTGTTTTGGTTTGCTGCCTAAAATAATGCCTAGCACTTAGTAAACAGTAAATATTCATTAGATGACTGGATAAACAAGTGGATGGACAGACAGATGGACAGATGGATAAAGCACATTAGAATTCTAGCTTGGCCACTTACCTGGCACTCGTCATTTAAAGCGCTTTCTACGTGTAGATGCATAGTTGTGTTACCAGCACTATTCATTTATATTCAAATAAAGTTTTGAAATTTTTGAACTTGTCAATTTAGAGTCAGATTACATCCTAAAGGGCCCTTCCTGGTGGCTCAGATGGTAAAGAATCTGCCTGCAATGCAGGAGACCTAAGTTTGATCCCTGGGTCAGGAAGATTCCCCTGCAGAAGGGAGTGGCAAGCCACTCCAGTATTCTTGCCTGGAGAATTCCATGAACAGAGAAGCCTGGTGGGCTATGGTTCATGGAGTCATAAAGAGTCAGACACAGCTGAATGACTACCACTACATCCTAAGGAAAATAAGCTAATAATAAATCATCCAATGTATCAACAGTCTCATAGCCCAGCTTCTTCGGTTAATTTGTTTGGGAATTAAGGACCAGAAAGATTAACTGATTTGCCTAAGTTCCCTTTCATATAGTTGGATTAAAGTATAAATTTGGATATGTTGTATAACTTTGTAGAAGTTATCACCTGATAATTCTACACTAGTTGCCTTATTAAGTCAGCAAATTCATGACTCATTTCCACAAGTCCATGTGGAATTTTCCAAGTTTTGGAGGAATCTAAAGATGATTGGAACTTATTCTCTAGGAGACAATAAATTAAAGAAAATACACATAAATAAGTAAATATGTCATTCTAAAGAAGGGAACATGTGCTGTGGTAGATGTATAAACAAAAGGTGGAAGGAACACAAAGAATGGAGCAACTAACCCAAACTGGAGGTTTGGGAAGAGAAAATATAAGCATTATCTTGACAGCTGATAGGAAGACTAAATAGACTTGTCAGTGTCTGCAATTAAAGAAATCTGAGAGGCCTCGGCTTTCATTATAGTCAAATTAAATGACTATAGAAGAATCAGAAGGATTCATTTAAGTGAGCAACTAGCCAGTGCCATTCATTTAAAACCACATCAACATATGCAAGGATGCATGCTATGACAAACCTAGATAGCATATTAAAAAGCAGATACATTACTTTGCAAACAAAGGTTTATATAGTCAAAGCTATGGTTTTTCCAGTAGTCATGTATGGATATGAGAGTTGTACCAAAAAGAAGGCTGGGCACCGAAGAATTGATGCTTTCAAACTGGGTGTTGGAGAAGACTCTTGAGAGTCTGTTGGACTGTAAGGAGATCAAACCAGTCAACCCTAAAGGAAATCAACCCTGAATATTCATTGGAAGGACTGTTGCTGAAGCTGAAGCTCAAAATACTTTGGCCACCTGATGCAAAGGAGTCAACTCATTGGAAAAATCCCTGCTCCTGCGACAGATTGAAGGCAGGAGAAAAGGGGACGACAGAGGACAAGATGGTTGGATGGCATCACGAACTCAATAGACATCAGTTTGAGCAAGCTCTGGGAGATAGTGAAGGACAGGGAAGCCCGGCGTGCTGCAGTCCATGGGGTCACAAATAATCGGACATGACTGAGCGACTAAACAACAGTAGTTTTGCTAGTTCCACTTTGTAGAAGCTCACAGCATGATTCAGGATCATGTCACATGTTGTGTCTTCAGCAATTCTGTGAGCTCCTTGAAGTCTGCACCTTGCCCAACTTAGTATCCCAAGCATTCAACAGAGTGCCTGGCACATTATAGATAAGCAAGAAATGTTTTCTTAAATTGACTTACACTCACAACCAGTATATTAAAAACAAAATAATAAAAAAAAGAACAAGCTGCATGATTTTCTGTAGACACAATTGTAATTTACTATCCTGGACAGCCTCACCAATCAAACATTTATCTCCAGTCCTTGAGAGGTTAATTTTCCTTCCACAATTATTATTAATACCTTTTACCAACTTGGGACCATAGCAAAATTGAACTTATGAAAAATGCCTGGTTTTTTTCATCCTTGGAATAATTATACCTTTCAAAAAACTATCTTTTGGGGGTTTCCAGACAACAGTGTTTTTCAAATCTCAGGTTGCAAAAGCTGAATCATTTTATCAATAATGTGCAAGATAGAGACATGTCCAAGGTTACTCAAGCAGGGTCATAAATCAACTCCTAGATGATATGTCTCCTAAGATTAAAAAAGAGAGATCATATAACATTTTGTAGATGGAAAGTCTCACACAAGTTGTCATACATTAAAAATGATCCAAAAAGGCAATTGCATAGAAATACAGTAGTTATCAAGCTGATCAAAAGCATATAGGTAATTTGGAAATAAAATGAGTGTTGATAATTATATTAGCATTACAATTTGGCAAAATACATTCGTGTTTTCATTTGCCAAATGAAGAAATAGGTTGGATATATTTCCACTATGAACATAGAAAAGCAATAAAATATTGCAAATGAATGATAATGTTTTTCATTTGTCCTTGAAGTCTAATTCAAACTTTCACTTCCTTCCTATTAAAGGCAAGTTATTACCTTAGATTTCCTGAAATTACTGTATGCTTTTAAAGTACCTACTGATATATTTGGATACTACTGAATTTAAAACAGAAAATGGCCAATGCCAGATGACCCTGACTACAATAAACTTAGAAAATTGAAGTGATTATAAAGCAGTTTGCAAGTAAAAAATCATTTTCTCAGTATTCTTAAATCTTTCACTAACCCTACTTCTTACTGTATCTTCTCCAGCTCAACTGTCCTTAATTCTTTTCACATAGAAAGACTTCACAATTATTTTCCTACCATTTCTGTTAGACCCATAGCCAAGCCCCATACCTTGCTTGCTTATTTCAGTTCAGCATCATTAAAGGATGTTTGGTTCAATGGTCTGGGTCAAAACCCAGAGCTAACAAATCACTAACTGAGTGAAACTGGGCAAGTTATTTCAATGTTCTAAGCCTCAGTTTTCTCACAAATACATTAAGAGTTGCAAGGTTGTTTTGAGGGTTAAGGGAGATGAAACATATAATATCCTTACTAAGCAACCTGAATGTCCATAGATAGATGAAGATGTGATATATATTTATGTATGTGTGTGTGTGTGTGTGTGATGGAATATTACTTGGCCATAAAAAGGAACAAAATTGGGTCATTTGTAGATATGTGGATAGACCTGGAGTCTGTAATTCAGACAGAATCAAGTAAGTCAGAAAGAGAAAAACAAATATTATATATTAATACTTATATACAGAGTCTATAAAAATGGTACAGATGAACCTATTTACAGGGCAGGAATAGAGGTACAGACCTAGAGAACAGACATGTGGACACAGTGGAGGGAGGAAATGGAAGGGGAGGGTGGGATGAATTGGGAGATTGGGGCTGACATGTATACACTATCACGTGTAAAATAGATAACCGATGGACACCTACTGTATAGCGTAGGGAGCTCAACTCAGTGCTCTGTGATAACCTGGAGGGCTGGGGTAGGATAGGGGGTGGGAAGGAGTTTCAAGAGGGAGGGGATATATGAATACATATAGCTGATTCATTTCTTTGTACAGCAGAAGCTAACAACAATGTAAAGCATCTATATCCCAATCAAAAAAAATGACTTCCAATAAAGGTAAACTTTGATTGCTATCATAGTTAAACAATAATACCTGCGGGATCTGGTTGGTGTGAACAGTGTGCTCACTTAACTGACACTGGACTGAGAATCAAATGATCTGCTCTGGGCTCACTTCTGTGAACCTGCACAAGTCATTTATTTCAGGGCTTGAGTTGTCTCACCAGTAAACTGAGAGGCATAGACCAGATGAACTCTGAGGTCACATCCAGCTCCCAAATTCTTTGTTCTGAATTAATTTCATGTTTTAGATTTTACTCATGATGTTCTGGTAGATAACTGGAATTGTATCCCTTTCTTGTAAAAGTATCATAAGCTATACGCCAGAAGAGAGAAAAGAGTGGACCCATGAAACCTGGTCATGTGGTCAGAGCCAAAGAGAATCCGATCTGATAGAAAGTCATTTTACTCAAGTGCTGTGTGTCAGCGATTCTGCTGAGTACGATGTTTGAACAGAGCACCTTGAGACCAATGTCACAGAAAATATTCCAGCAAATAATTAATGGTGTGTGTATATATATTGCCAGTTACCCTGCAGAGGCCCAGTCATCTCTCAGAACAGATTAGTGGTCCTTACCCAGGTGCTCGACCATTCCAATACACACTTTTCTCAATGATCATTATCCTGAAATAAATCCAAATTAAATTTTATGAACCAGGATTGAAATTATGTGCCTTCGGTATTGAACCTTCTAATAGCAGTTATTTTTAGTGAAGTATTAAAGCAATTGGCTTGAGTCATCTTGGAAACACTGCCTTCATATTTCAAATATGGTTAGGAGACTGTCAGCGCATATTACCGTGGATTGGAGATATTTGCTTATTAAATGACTTTTTTTAACCAGGAAAAACCCATTACAGGAAACATCTTGTTTACCAGGGTGTCCAGGGGATAGCATATAGAAGCAACATGTTACATTGAATTATAGAAATAAAATAAGCTGATTCAGCTAATAGATTCAATAGAAATATGAGATGTTACTTTGCAAGTCAAAGACAGCTGCAACTTAATTTTACTGACATATTTTTACTGTAGGATGTAAACATTAGGTAAAAATGTTCAGTGGAAGCTATAGTAGCTATAGAGTGTTATTTCAACACTCCTGTTTAGGCCCCCATACCCAATGACTTTTCAAAGGTATTCTCTTTGTCTTGCCCATATAGACAGAAAAAAAAAACAGAAGCACTAAATATGTTTGATTGGTGGCAAGGTTAGAGGAGAGATGAAGAGAACAGGCATTGAGTGAGATAGTTCTAGGTTCATCCCCTAAATATGTGGACTTTATGTAGTAGTTAACCTCTTGGAGTTTCAGTAGTTTCATCTATAAAATGGAGAAAATAATATAACTGATGTTACTGCAAAGTCAAATGCGATGACGTGAAAGTGAAACTTCGCAGGATGCCTAAAACAGAACTTACTGAGTGAACAGAAACTACACGATTGATGCCACCATTTGGTCTCGCTTACAGGTCCTAGAAGAGTAAGCTGACAAAATACACTCCCCTTTTCATGGTCTAATTTGTACATGTCTGCTCTCTCACAATAGATTATAATGGGGTGGCAGCAGAGATGATATCTTAATTATCTGTGTGTCAGTGAGAACTCAAAACATGGTTCAGACCCCCAGGATTGGGTTGTACAATCAAAACATGGATTGGACCCCCAGGAGGGTTCAATGGAGATAGATCTGAGAAACGGGCACCTTAGAATGCTAGGATGGACGGCCTACGTATCTCAGGAAAGCTACAAGAGAGGTTATTTTTGGCAATAGAGAAAGTTGTGCTGATGACAACAAAGACAGAACTTGGGTCCAAGGCATTCTCTCAGTAGACTATATCCACATATACTTTCACTGACTTAGTAAGACAGTATGAAGTCCTCTGGGTTTCCGAGGTGGCTCAGTGGTTAAAAAAAAAAAAAAAAATTCGCCTGCCAATGCAGGAGATGTGGTTTCAATCCCTGGGTCAGAAAGATCTCCTGGAGAAGGAAATGGCAACCCACTCCCGTATTCTTGCCTGGGAAATCCCATGGACAGAGAGAATACCGGTGGGCTATAGTCCATGGGGTTGCAAGAGTTGGACACGACTTAGGGACTAAACAACCATTCCAAAGAATTAGAAGAAAGGAATGACTTCTGGTTAGGAGGAGGGTCAGAATGCTGTGAACAAGCCATCTCATTTGAACTAGTGATGTTATCTGCCCAGGAGACCAAGCCCTGTGAGTCTGAGCTCCAGTTCCTGTCCAGAATTTTAGAGACAGATGTTTGTTTGAAGACAAAAAAAGATTTTAGCTTCTTTTACTCATCAGAGAAGGAGTAACCAGGAAGGGTGGCATGGCATAGTTGGCCGAAGCTGCAGAAGTGGTCGCTCCTTCCCCTATACTTCGCACTTCAACGGTGGCCCTGCACATGTTCCGTCTCCTCTGAGAAGGTTCTGTGGGTGTTTTCTTTCCACACTAGACTGAAATCTGCAAGACTGGACACCTTTCTAAATGTCACATCACCCAGTATGCTGCCCTGTATCTAGTAATCTCTCACAAAAAAGAGGCACAGGTTGGAGTAGCAGAAAGCACATGGAGTTCAGAGTCCTAGACACTTGATTGTAACCCCTTTCACCCTGGCCCCCTTCTCATCTCAGAGAACAGTGCCCCTCCGCAGCCTCTGGTAGCTCAGGTATAAGATGGACAGACCACCCGGGTGCCTTTCTCCTTCTCTGCACAAATCCAGGCACTGCTGGTCAACGGTGTTCTCTTAGCACCTCAGAAATTGTTCCATTCAGTTCTACCAGCCTTTGCTTAATTCCCACCACCATCCTTTCTTGCCCGAACCATCACAGCAGCATCCTGATTGGTCTCCTCACCTCCAGACCCCCTCTCCAGTTTTTACTCCATTTTACGGCCAATGCCCTCATTTGCTGTCTCAAATCAGACCACCTCCCTCTCCTTGGTTCTCTGGGAAATTTGACCCCTTTTTGGAATATTTTACAAGTCTCTTCCTGTTCTACCTCTTCCTCCTCTTTCCAGCTTCATTCTTTCCCCCCATCTCTCCCCCTCCTCAGATATGCTGAGAGATTCTTAGTTCTTGCAGTAAATTTTTCCATTTGGGATCTTATATGTTCTCCATCTGGAACGCTTTATCCTCTCTGATCTCTATTCTCTCTCTTTCGCTTTCTTCTTCTCCCTTCCTCTAGGAAGCATTCTTTAACATCCCACTCCCAACAAGGCTGGTTTAGCTACCTAGTACCAGAGCTTTGGGGAACAAATCAGAATTTTTTTTTTCCTAGATGAAGGGATGTCTCAGTTGATGATAAAGATGAGTAAACACATGCGAGAAAAAACAAAGTTTGTTGCTTAAATAAATGAATGGACAAATGAATGTAAACAATTTTGACAAGAATCACCTGTAAAACAGGCCACTGAGACCCTGGTGTTTTGTTGGTCACTGCTTATTTACAGTGACAAATGGACGTATGTCATACAGACATATGGCAAAAATATCCAGATACAATTTTTTCCTAGTTTTCTCCTTCTCTAGGAAGCTCAGAGCATGATACCTCAGTTCATAAGATAAGGAAACCCCAAAGTGCCCAGCCTTGTAGATGGAACCCAGTCAAGTCACAAGACTTCTCCATGAAGTGAAATAAAAGCAGGATTGGAATCTGAGCTTACTGGATGATTTAATGCTGACTCTTTTATACTGGGAAAACCTTTATAAAAATGAAATATATCAGGAAATGAGGACATTTAAGGAAGATAGGCAGCAAGAAAAAAAATACACACCCACATTTATATATACATACAAGGTAGATGAAAGACTTGGGTAAGCTGTTCTCTTGTGAAATCCATCTTTTTATCATAACTGGAAAAGATCTTTGTAAACTGAACAATAGAGAAAACGTTAAGATATTTTTCTATCTGTTCCCCTGATGCCCCCATTGAAAGCTCTCCTGCTGTTATATTTTCCTAATCTCATGGCTTCTCTTATAACTGAACAGGATGCTACAGAAGCTGACGTTTGATGGGCCCTGGCGAACCAGAATGGTTTTGCCACAGAATAAATATAAATGCTTGTTTGGGATCAACAGTGTTTTCTTTTGGAGTTTGCAGAGCCAAAATGAAAGAGAAGGAGCTGCTAAACACTGCAGGTCATGGAGACTGCAGGTTACAAGGGTGAGTTGGAAGCCCGGAGATGGCAAAGAGATGCCTCTCTTACAGCCAGTGTTACACGTGTAGACAAATAATCCAGAGCTCGTCTGGGGCATTTTCAGAGCCTTCCTTTAAAAGGGCATCCACCAGACAACCTAAGTCACCATAGTGGCTATGTGTACATTATGGGTATACACTCGAAGAAAGAAAATACCCTTTTTTCCTACTGTAGGCAGGGTAAGTAACTTAAAGTTCATCAGTGAGAACAATATTCTAGGATCAATTGTATGATATACTTCATTTGCCCTAGCCATTCCTATTTTCCTCTTCCTATCTTTTACCCCTTTCTCCTTTCATTGACCCCTGTTCCCTCCATTCTTTGGAGGAGGATGAGCACTGAATAGAGCCATCTACAGAGGCTTGTTTTGATTTCAGAAATTGGGGTGACCTCAGGCTCACAGGCTGCACAAAGAATCCTAGTAATGCCAGTGTTGGCTCTCTCCAGCAGCCCCAGGGCTGGCCAAGTGGATGAATTTCAAGACCATTCTGAACACTCCCCAGGCTTTAGCCAGAATTACAATGTCAGTCCGGCTTATTCCCTTCCCAGCCTCCTTCTCTTTACACAGGATCGATAAAGCGTTAGTTGGCTGTCCGAAGCCCCTACTGACTGTAGCAGGCTAGAAAGTAGATTGGACTTGGAGACACAGAGATGTGGGTTGGAGGCCAGTCCAGTCAGTCATTACTTGGGCAGTTCCCTTAAACCTGCTGCTTCTTAATCTGCCAACCTATAAATAGAAAGCCATTCATTCACTCATCAAACAGTTTTGGAGCCTTAGCTCATGCCAGATATAGTGTTAGAGCTGGATTTTTAAAGATAAAAAATGATATCTACTCCAATGGTAGGAAAATATGGTAGATATATAAGGAAGGCCAAGCATAGTGAGATGAAGTTAAAGGAAAAAAATACAGGATGCATCCATACAATACTTGCTTAATGAGTGGCACTCAGGACATATTGCTACATCCTCAGGCTGCTTTTTTTTCTTAAATGATCTTATTCCCCTGTGGAAACTGAAATTCCCCATTCCTTCAATGCTGCAATTCTCATTAAGGTATCAATTTGATTATCTAATTAAACAACAGAAATTCATCCTAGGGGGGAGTGAATGCTCCCCCCCAAAACTTACAATTTTAAAACTAGAGTTTTAACTCTAATGAAGTCAGATTAAGGCAACCAATAAAGGACCTACTACACTTTGGCTGCCTGATATGAAAAGCTGACTCTTTGGGAAAGACTGATACTGGGAAAGACTGAAGGCAAAAGGAGAAAGGGACTGCAGAGTGTGAGATGGTTAGATAGCAAACTCTGGGAGATAGTGAAGGACAGAGGAGCCTGGTGTGCTACCGTCCATGGGGTTGCAAGGAGTCAGACACGACTTAGCAATTGAACAACAGCAGCAACAACAATTGTGCTTAAAGTCATTCAGAAGATGTCATCTCCATCTTCAGGAGTTCTGAAATCTACATAAAATGTTTGTGAAAACAATATATCAAAATAGTAACAATTAAAGAGCTACATTTTAAAAGCAATGAAAATTTTAAGTGATTGACATTAAAGGGATTTTACAAGACCCCATGTAATGTCAAATGAATTATGTGTTGTGCAGCCATGGTGGAATTAGTGTTAAAGGAGAAATCATTTTCTCAGTGGAAAATATGAGGGAGGCCAAGTTGAGCCTAATGAATACTGCTGCCCAAGCAGCACACCCACAGCAGATTGCCTTCACTTCCCCTTCATTAATATTCTAGCATAGCTCATCAAGGAAACCAATTCCATTCACCATTCACTCCTCACCTTGTAAATAGTTTGGCATCCTTTGCTTAGCAAAACAAAGACCATCATTATTATCAATGAAAGCAAATACTGAAAAGACCAAAGCTGTGCTCAGTCTCAGAAAATAAGTGAATTAGGACTCTGAGAATTTGGAGAGACTCTTGTGTATAAACACAAGGTATGATAAACACACCAACTCTTTATAGAGCGCACGAACATATCATAACTTACTGGATCCTCCCAGCAACTCCAAAAGTGGGAAAGGATGAGGAAGGATGACTTCTCCAAGACCATCCAGTTGGTAGCTGGCAGATGTGGGATCCATCAAAAGCTTATGTCCTCTCTACCACTTAAAAATGTCATACAGGAGAAAAAAATTGCCATGTTATTTTTTATTGGATTATAATTAACATATAATATTATTTAGTTTCAGGTGTACAACATATTGATTCAGTATGTTTATACATAATGAAATAATCACTGACATAAGACCATCACCAAAGTTGTCACAACGTTAGTGATAATTCACCTACATGTACATTACATCCTCTCTGTTATTTCTTACAAATTAATAGTCACAAAGAGGAATAGCATGGAATAGCCCAAGAATCAATGATATCTAGGTCCTTGCTACTCAAAATGTACCCCACAGACCAACAGCATTGGCGTCACCTGAGAGCCTGTGATTTATGCAAAGACTTGGCCCCACCCCAGGCTTTCAGAATCAGAAACCGCAGCTTAACAAGATTTGCAGGTAATTCTTATGTGCACTAAGTCTGAAGTGCATTAGTCTAAAAATATTCCACATCTCTAAACTGGATACAGGTTAACTCATAGAGTTATGTAGATTACTTAATATATACAGGAAAGTATTTTTTATATTAAAAAGCACTATGTAAATGTAAGACTTTATAAAACAATAGTTGTTCTCATTTTTACTAACTCAGCCATTTATATTAGCATTTTGTCCTCTATTTGCATATAAATGACCCTGGAGCTCTTGGGAATTTAAAGATAATCAAACTAGACTCCATTCATGTGTAGTACTTACCCCAGATGTGAAAACAAATTTACATTAAGGTGTCAGTTTAACATACATTCTTCAATGCAGGTTGCATTAACTACTTAGAGGAGGATTTCTTAATTTTGATTGTTTTTCTCACAAATAATCTGGCTTCTCTGGTGACTCAGAATGCTGGAGACATGGGTTCTGATCCCTGGGTCAGGAAGATCCCCTGGAGAAGGAAATAGCAACCCACGCCAATATTCTTGCCTGGAAAATCCCAAGAACGGAGCAGCCAGATAGGCTACAGTCCATGGGGTCACCAAGAGTCAGACTTGGCTGAGTGACTAACACTTTCACTTTCAATCTGCTCTCCAAAATCTGTCCACTTAAAAGTATTGTAAAGCATTAAGATATGCCTTTTAAAATTGCAGGTTCTCTCCTGTGTATATACTTTCCACACCCCAACCAGGTATGTATGGCAAAAGATTTGGATCTTAAAGGTCAGAAATATAAGCAGCATGGAGGTTAGTAAGAGGCTGCACAGAGGCCCAGAGCCTGTATGAGGCTCCTTGTTCAGTGTCCTTCCTCTCCCCTGTGGGCAATAACTGGGCTCATATACACCGTGATTGTGCTGAAATTTTAAATGGCCACTCCTGGGTGTTTTCGTAGAGAGAAAAGCCAAGGACTGTGTAATCAAATGACATTGAAGACCCAGCTTTGTTCATGTCAAGCTTAGGTCCTTGTATAGATCATAGGCCCTCCCCCACCTGGGTTTCACAATCTGAAAAATGGACACAAGAAACAAATGGTATTAAAAGGATATAGAGGGGAGTTTTAAGCTCAGCTTTTTAAGGTGTTCCATAGAGACCCTTGATTTATTTTTGAGATTTTATAGATCATGCCCATGATACATGTGTGGTCACTTCAGTTGTGTCTGATTCTTTGTAACCCTATGGACTGTAGCCCACCAGGCTCCTCTGTCTATGGGATTCTCCAGGCGTGGATACTGGAGTGGGTTGCCATTCCCTTCTCCAGGAGATCTTCTTGACCCAGGGATCAAACCTGCATCTCTTACATCTCCTGCACTGGCAGGCAGATTCTTTACCACCTGGGAAACCCCTATATCAATAACCAAACTCAAACCATTTTCTGGTCCACTTAAGGTATTTTTCCTCTGTGCTCAACATCATTTTATTCACTGAGCTCTCTGCAGATATTTCAAAACAGTACCCCAAGCAGGCTTAGTATTCTATCCCTGTATTCTCCTTCTCAGCCTCCTTTGTGGACCCTTTGCTCATTCCACAGTCCCAGGGTCTGCCCTGCTCCTTCAGCCGACCTCCCAGGCGGTCCCCTCTAACTTCTGCCTTGTAACATCTGAAGACTCCCACTCTGCACACTTGTTCACATTGTTCTTCCAAGTGTCACTGCCATAAATCCACCTTCCCAATGAGCATCCCCCGCCCCGATGCCCCTATAGTCATCCCGAAACATGCCCTAAACTGACAACCCTCTCATCCCACAGCCCTGTGCCTCCTCTTGCTTATCTCCAGCGCCCTATGAACGGTCCCACCATCCTCCTAAATGACTCAAGCCTGAAATCCAGATATCATCTGACTTCTTGCCCTTAGCTCCTAAATAGTTTTGAGCATGACAAGCTGTAGATTCTACAGTATAAATGACTCAAATTGTTCTATACCTTTTCCCCAGCTTCCACTGAAGTGAAAGTGAAAGTCGCTCAGTTGTGTCTGACTCTTTGCGACCCCATGGTCTATACAGCCCATGGAATTCTCTAAACCAGAACACTGGAGTTGGGTAGCCTTGCCTTTCTCCAGGGGATCTTCCCAACCCAGGGATCGAACCGGGATCTCCTGCGTTGCAGGCAGATTCTTTATGATCTGAGCTCTCAGGGAAGCCCACTGACTCCATCATTAATTCTCTCATATAATAATGCCTTTCTCTTGGCCTCCTGCTTTGCCTCCCCCAAAATCTTCCAAAAGCCTCAAGCTAACATTCAAGCTTTTAAGAAGTTTGATTCAGTGCAGCCTGTGGGGCAAATTTACCTTTAAGGTGTACCCTCCTGAGACACCAGCCCAGGTCAGATTCAGAAAACCAAACTAAACCATTACCTACTGTGAAAAGGTGGTTGATCGAGCCATTTCTCTGCTTTAAACTATTCGGTGATTTCTCTTTCACTTTTAGGATAAAGTCTCAAGTTCTTAGCATGGATACTCACCAGCTGTCTTCTATCTTCCTTTCCTTACTCATGTCCCCTGCCGAATCGCCACCCCTTACATGCAATTTGAGAGAGCATCACCTACAAAGATACCCTGGAACCCAGAGGAGGATTGGGAAAAGTGACAAGGAAAGGATCTACTCTTTATCGAAGAGATGCTCAGCATTAGGTCATTGGATCTCCACAGGTGTTATTGCCAACATTTACGTGGCATACCTGGGTATTTTCATAGCAAGGCCATGAACTGTGTTGTCAAAGGGTGAGAATTCATAAGCCCAAAGAAGTGGAGCACCATGCCGATGCCACATGGGCAGGGACAAAACCCCAAATAGTCAAGTATCTAGACATCTTTGATTTCTTTGCATTTATGCTATGGGCTATGTTTCAGAAAAATGAGTGATGCCAAACTATATATCAATACTATGCTAATGATGACCAAATGAAACAGAGTAAGCCAAAGTAAGTCAGAGAGAAACACGGCAAATTCTAACATTGCTGCAGACTGCTAAGAAGATACCAAGTGAGGGAAACATACCTTAACAACACAAGGATACTTTTTGAGCAGAAACTTTAGGAAGATGATGCATATTGGACAACAAGAGCTAGATATGGATATGACTGTGACTATGGCTGTAGATATAGATATACAGAAATAGAGATTACAAATGCTGTACCTCATCGGTACACCTGTAGAGTAGCGACAGCAAGTGCAACCTTGGAGTGTTCACCTGGTCACACCCAGGTCTGAAATGTGATGGTGCTGATGGTCACACTTTGGTGAAAGAATTTCAGGCATTTTCTCATTTGCTGCAAAGTCATCCACTTTATCAGACCGCTCACATCACATTTGCTCCAGGACAGATCTGTTCAAGGCTTGGTGTCAGTGCCAAGTAATTTGACTCAGGCAATATGTGTGCCTATTTATATTCAGACCCATGCCCAGAAGCTCCCAGAGGTGTGATAAAGTGTTGCTTTTCAAATGGACATAAAATATACATGGTTCTCATATTAGCTGCCGCATATTTTTCTGGTGCCTATCACCAGATTGATAGCCATGGATCCAAGTAATTAGGAGAGCACTGGGGAGAGAGACCATGGTTAACATTTTATATCCTCAGATTAGTGAGATCCTCTCCAGGCTTCCGTTAAATCAATTTAATTCAATTCAGTTCTAAAAACCTGCCTATCCTGATTGCCTACTGTGTGCAGGGAACTGAGCTGGAAGCTATGGGGCAGACTTGGGTATCAGATGGTCAGAATGACTGAAGAGTGTAGTGACTATGCAAACAAAAGAAGATCATGAGGCCTGACTCTTAGGTGTAAATGTCAGTTCTGCCCACCTCTAGATGTGTGACTTTGAGCAACGTTATTTCCCCTCCCTCCTCTTCACATTTAAAATTGGTATATGTCCCTCCTTCATAGGGTTATTTTAAAAATTGCATAAATTACTATCTATAGAATTACTGTCATTGTAATTCCATTCAGCAAGGTATGTACTGTCTAGTGAGGGAGAGAAGCTCAAAAGCAGGTAAGATGAGTCACAGTTTTAGGAATCTAGAGAACGAACCTCTGGAGCCAAGAAGGGGCTGGACCACAGCCCAGATGGACTTTGAAGGATGGCGAGAGGAGGGGAGGAAGAGTCATGTGGTGTTCTCACAGTGGTGGGCAGATGAGAGCAGCGGGAACCTGGAGGGAAGCCAAGGAAACCAGGAAACCACTGGGGCCGAGAATCAAGTTGAAGCCACTTGGTAGAGGTTTAGAGACCTTGTCTAGCGTCCCTGGCAATGACGGAAGTCAAAGTCCCTGTTAAAGGACTTTCAGGAAGACTTTTCTGATCAGAGTTGTGACTTGGGAGGATCTCCCTCATAGTAATGTACACACAAAATGTGAGGGATGAAAACTGGAAGGCAGAAATGCAGCAGGCGGTGATACCACGTCCGCCATGGATATGTATGGAGTGATGGGTAGTACAGTGACACAGTGAGAGTTGAAAGAGAAAGGAGCTGTGATGGAAGTTGTGTAAATGGGTGCTGATTTGAATGTGAGGGAGCTTGAATAGGAGGGTCTGGGATGACTGAGGATTCACTGTTGGGTGGCTGGGAAGATGGGATCACCATGGGCTGAGACAGAAAACACAGGGGACCCGTAATGTAGGAAGACCAGCAGCCCATCCCCCACCCATCTGGCAATGCTGACTTTTTTTTGCCCAGATCTTAAAAGTAGCTAGCCAGTTTGCTAATGGCCAATAAATCCAATTTTGCTCCAGATATTAGGGCTTGGTTAAGAGTTTGCCACACTCTGCTTGAGAAACAATGTAGAATGCCTCCATAGAATATGTATCCTCTAATAATAAAATTATGAAAACCTGTTCTGTGCTCTTCATACACACGAGATACTAGCTATGAATCAGTGTTCGAAAACAAATCTTAATAAATTGTTTCAGATGTTACTAGGAAGGATATTTCTGGAGTGTCAATTAGGCACAATTACAGTCTGAGTTGAATAATTACCCTTTCTTGTACATATTTTGATGATACGTTTTTTCAAAACAATCTAATTCACAGGGAAAAAGATGATAGCTCACATGCCATTAACTCCTTTAAAGAGAACACAATTCATAAATGAAATGCCTAATTTAAAAGCAATTTAGAAAAACATTCCCAAGGATAAGCATTCAAAATATAGCTTAACTTTCAACAAACCAGGGATAAGGACAATAGGAGGTGAAGGAGAACAAGTAATGAGGAAAAAGAGAAACAGAAAATGAAAGCAGGAGATGAGATAAATGAAATTTGGGGAAGAAAATGAGAAGAAAAAAGAGGGGGTGAAGATGGACACTATGAATGATAAAATTTTATTAAGATCATCTCTGTCTCTCATCTCTGTTTCTCTGAAATGCCTTTTATTCTCATTCTTTTCTTTCCATTCCCACATCAATTTCTCATCACTTTACCCCTAAATTAATGGATGACCCTTTGTGGGTTTCTTTTTCTCCTTCTTACCTCGCACTTTGCCCTGTCCTGGGTACTATGATCATATTAATCTTCCCTAAACATCTCTTTTCTCAATTCCACATTCCCAAATCTAGTCTGCCTTCCTCACCAGTCTAACCAGAGATAGGCTGTTATAAGCCTGCAAAAACCTGACCCCTCACCCCTCCACCCATGAATAATAGGTGAGATGTTGGTGAAGACCATGCATGTAGTCAGATAGGTCTGATTCATACTCTTGTGCATCCATTTGGGTATTTCCATTAATTCATGTATAAGACAAGGATATTCACAAGTCTTAGTGTATACTAGCAATTATTGGATTGGCCAAAAAGTTTTGAGTTTTTACATAAACTCTTATGAAAAACCTGAGCAAACATTTTGACAAACCCCGTACATGCATTATCTTCAGCATCATCCCCTAATAGTTCACCCTACCCTGAACCATCTAGGTGTTTGCCAACTGGGCACCAAGAGCCTAGCTCACTCCCACCTGCAGACAGGCGCAAATACTTCTTCCCCACCTGTGATGAATATCAGGTGACATCTATCCAACCCTGCACACACTTAACGCAGAACAACAAAATGTAAGAGCCTGGATTTGGAGTCAGATGGATTTGGCATGGCCAAAAACAAAAAAGCACCAGAGATCGCTAGTTAATTTCTGAGGCCCAGAGCAAATGAAAACGCAGAGCCCTTGTTCATCAATTATTAAGAATTTTAAGATGGTGATGAAGGGACATTAAGCACACACATTTGTTAGTCTCTCACTTGTGTCCATCTCTTTGCAACCCTATGGACTGTGTAGCCCATCAGTCTCCTCTGTCCATGGAATTCTCCAGGAAAGAATACTGGAGTGGGTTGCCATTCCCTTCTCCAGGGGATCATCCCAACCCAGGAATCTAACCTGGGTCTCTTGCATTGCAGGCAGATTCTTTACTGGCTGAGCCACCATGAGGTACTCCTACATACTGGACAACTTCATGCCCGTGAAACCATCTCTGATAAGCTCAACTCCTAGCAAAGTGTTGGATAAACAGCAGGCTTTTAGCAAAAGTTTACTGATTTACTAATTTAAAACATAAAACACATTTGTCTCCTTTTGAGGTGAGATCTTCATCACCCTCTAGGCCTTTTGGTCTGGATTCTCTAAATACTAAGCCTCTGTCTCTTTTCTTCATTTAGCAATGTGTTTATGGGATTCAGAACTGTAACCAACCTAGAAGCAAAACTAAATTGTCATAATTTTTTTTCATGTCAGTACACTGGTTTAGAAATGTTTCATTTCAACGAATCACTATAATAAGAGACATCTTCCAGATGATGCTGACTTGACATTCTTAACTTTTCAGACTTAGGTTCACCCTATTCTAGGGCAAACAGTTCTAATAAGTTCTATTTCATTCTCTGCCAGAGAGTATTGATTTATTTCACTGAGTCACTGCCCCCACCCTGAAACCCTTTGGGTTTATGACAGTTGCAGCTGATGAGTTAAGATGTTCGTTTAAAATGTTGCCTCAGGGAATCGTTTTATTAAATGCTAGAGTTCCCATTTCTACCACACATTTTCAAAGCTTTCTTATCCTTCCATGCATAAGATCCATCTATTTTCTTTCTTTTAAATCATGATTCAAAGACTAGAGAGAAAAATTGAATAAATAAAGCAGATGCATACTAAGCCATTTCCTCTATTTTCCTTAGCTGTTTGCTCTTCCCTGGAAGACAGAGCATTTCAAAAGTCTTTTTGGTTTTAAGTTCATTTCTGATCTTTATGTTTTCACTTACTGATAGAAGTAGATTGGCATATGTCATTGATGATAACAGACACAGCCAACTTTTTTTCACTTTGAGTGTTTATGGTTGATAATTCTTAGCACCATTGCTATGGACGTGTTTCACTGGCAAGTTTTTACATATTTTTCACGAGGTTTGGTGTTTGCAGGAAATGCTATCCATCTTCCCGGGCACCTGTGTACCAGAGCTCATCAGATTCATCATTTAGTTCAGCCATCTGGAGATGGACTGTGATGGAGGCAGAAAGCAGACAAGACATGTGTGTATTATGATAGCAACAGAACCATTTAAGGTCCAGAGTTTAAGACTAGGTGTTAGCTAGAGTCCTCTGAACTTCAGGTTAGCAAACCCAACTCCTGTGTGTGTGTGTGTGTGTGTGTGTGTGAATGTGTGTGTGTGTGTGTGTGTATATGTGTGTGTACTTAATCATGTCTGACTCTTCACGACCCTGTGGCTTGTAGCCCACCAGGCTCCTCTGTCCGTGGGATTTCCCAGGCAAGAATACTGGAGTGGGTTGCCATTTCCTCCTCCAGGGTTTCTTCCTGATCCAGGGATGGATCCGGTGTCTCTTGTGTCTCCTGCAGACAGATTGTTTACCACTAGCGCCACCTGGGAAGCCCCAGAAAACCCAACTCAAAGAAGCTTTAATCATGAAGGAAATGTATTGCATCTCAAAACTGAGAAATCTCGGGGGACGGGAAGCTTCAAGGGAGGCTTAATTCAATGACTCAGCAATGTCACCCGGAGGCAGAGTCCTCCCTTGTCTGCTCTGCCTTCTGTCAGTCACCTCAGAAGCTGGCGACCCTGAATTACAAGATGGCTGCCACCATAACTGAAGCTGACTACTTCCTTGCTCATGACCAGCAGGAGAGAGTTTTATTCAATTGCTTTTAGAGTCAATGAGCTTGTGTTACCAGAGTCATTCAGCAAAGGTTCCCGCACATCTTTTTGTCTCATAGCGGGTCTGCGCCTATCCCTGTGACTTGCTTTGTGGCCTAGGCTGGAGTGTGCCGGAAGGTTCACATCCCTTCCTACAGTCCCTACAGGACCCACCCCTGTAGCCTGAAGATTCACAGCCCCAAACTGCCCTGTCTTGTAATCCAGGGTACTGTTAGTGACAGAAAGGAGGGAGCAGAGAAGAGGTGATCATGATCTCTAGGGGATCTTCCCAACCCAGGGATCAAACCCAGGTCTCCTGCATTTCAGGCAGATTCTTTATCACTGAGCCAACAGGGAAGCCCCCCTGACTGCTCTAGGAAGTCTGAAAAGGACTAGCTGGTTAAAGAATTGCAATTGGAAAAAATGTCAGGTTCCATTACAGTGAGAGGAGACTTGAAAGCATTGCAGAATCTTAATTTTCTTCAAGGCCGGGGACAGAATTTAAGACAATCAGGCTGAAAATGAGAATCAGTGTGCAGTGTGTGGAGCAGAGTGGAGAGTGATCTGATGTGTGTGATGGCGTGGGGAGCCATCATGGTCCTTATATTTGCATCAGTGGATTAGCCTTTATCTGTGAGGTGCCACATAAAGTGCAGAGAAGCAAGGAGGAAAAATTAAATGCTTTCAAGATGTTTGGTGACTGGCCATCTGGTTGGAGGTTTAGCTCCATTACTTACCAGCAATGTGACCTTAGACAAACAGCTTCACAACTCTGAAAACTCATTTTTCTTATCTGTAAAGTGGTATCACAAATTCCTGCTCTTCTATCTCATGAAGATTTTTCAAAGATCTATCAAGAGAATGTCATTAATCCTTTGTTAAGAATCCGCCTGCCAAGCAGGAGACGTGGGTTCAATCCCAGGGTCAGGAAGATCCCCTGGAGAAGGAAATGACAACTCCCTCTAGTATTCTTGCCTGAGAAATCCCATGGAGAGAGAAGCCTGGCAAGCTACACCCCATGGAGTCTCAAAGAGTCAAACACAACTTACAGGCTAAACAACAACAGATTTGCAAAGCACACAAGCTGTTTAATATCAGAGTAGCACTTTATAGATGCAAAGTACTGCCAGATTCATCTCCTCATTTTCTGTCTTTGTATAAAGTGAAGTAGATCTCATTATCCTAATTTCCAAATGAGAAAACTCAGGCGTCAAGTTATTGGCCATTGAAACACACAAGTTGTAACTGAAAGGTATTGTTATTATTATTCCTATATTTTTAAAAAGTCTAGAGTAAGCAAGATGCTGACATATATCTCTGCATGGTATTTAAGACTTTCTACAGTGGAAAAGTGTAATAAGCCATAAAACACCCACATGAAAGTCCCATTTGTTTAAACTTCCTAATGTAGGAGCTATAAGTGGCTATTAGTGAAAATGAATCGCAGGTTCTCGTACTGAGATCTTCTCTACTTGAGATAATATTTTGGCTAGTTTTTATAGTGATAGAAAAGATAGAAGGAATAAATAAAAGAACTTCAAGGAATTCATAATAACTACAGTCTCTCACTTTTATGTCTAAGGACAGACCAGAATTCTTCAACATGAGAAGTACAAAGAAGTATAATGGAAATTATATTTTTTAAATTTTTTACCAAATGTTTCTTAACAAATTAATTAGGGATTCCTGGGTATGGAATGAAACTTAGAATCTTTTAAGCTTTTTAAGTGGCATTTAATGATGACTATTCTAAGATAAATAGGACTCACAGTTTAAATAAACTAACATCACTCTCATTCTGTTCTCCAAAATTATATCCATGAATCTCTTTTGATCTTGCTAGGTATGCTACTGTGCTACAGAGCTAGCATTCATCACTATTCTTTACAAAACTAAACCCCAACTATCTGCATCATAACAATAGTTTCTTTTCCCAAAATTATATATAAGATGAGAATAATGGGATCCTGATACAGGGAGATAATAGCTACTTGCTTGATCAAATCATCTTTTATTCTTATTTTTCTTCCACAGGGTATAATTGACCTCTCAAAAGTAAATTTACAAATACATATTTTATGTATATGAATATATTCATATGTACCAAAGAGCTTTCAGGGAGAAAATATTTCATATATTCCCAAGTATAAGCTTTAAAAGGTAGGGCGTGTTAAATGTCTTCTACTAATTGATTCTTGGCTACTTTGCACCCTAAGACCTACACGAGCAAAATTGATGTAAATGTGACACCTGCCTGTGGATAATGGGGTCCCTGCCTGACTCATGGCACGGGATAATGGAGGAACCCTGGATGACAGTCTTCCCAAGCCCAACTTGGTGATTTCACGCTTCATAATGCGAGAGTATTACTTTAAAATGCATTAAACTTCTAAAGATAGCAAATAGCCTTTGGGATAATGCATTTTAAATAGACTCTGAATTCAGAATTCTTTAAAATGTTCATTTTTGTGGGACATCATAATAGCTTTTATAATGTATTGCACCCTGTTGGTATGTCCTACTCCTTTTTTCCTGGGCCTCGCCTTCTTCAGAAGAAATCAGTACTGTCGTTGCAAGTCTGTGTGTGTTGCTGTCTGAGGCTGGCTTCCATAATAGGCCTGTTTCTCATCCTTTTTCATTTTTAGAAGTCATTTCCCTGTCAGTGGAACTGATTGGGTATTGCTTAATAGGGAGAGGGCTTATAAATAGCTTTCCTGCCTAAAAATTGAACAGAGAGATTTCAAAGCAGCACCCTCCCCCATATACACGATAGCTATCTGTTTTGTAATCTTTTTTGTTAGCGAAGATGACAGTATATTCTGACATAAATCATCACTCATATTATTACAATACATATTTTAATCTCCACGGAAACATTAAACTGCAGTACACTTGTGTCAAAGAACACTGACATCTAAAGGACAGATAATAAATATTTGAAGCTGAAAACACTTAGTTCAAACTTTTCATTAAATATGTATTTAGTTCAAGTGCATTAATATTCTGTAACCAATTTTAAAAGCTTAATTATGAATTATCTACAACGATCAAAGTTATTTTGGTAAAGTTGATCTCTCAGTTTCAAGTGCTAAATGGAATAAAATGAGCAAGAACTTAATGATTAATAAATTAAATAATCATCAATTTGAATATTACGATCTACTGAGTAAATCTAGACTTCATCTCTTTATCAAGAGTTTTGTAGAATAGTACTCTACTTTTTTCCCCATTTATGTATGAGCCAGCCAAATGTAAAAGATGTCTGGTTAATAGTGTTATGGAAGTTTGAACTCTTCAAATATGGCTCATTTAATTTCTGACAATTTATGGCCCAAAATACTTTAAAATAAAGAATGAGAACATTTGGAAATTTTTCCCTGGTTGTTTTAGGAAAAAGCTGTGCTTATATAGTCATAACAGTGTAGGGGGTGAAACGAGGGAAGAAACATTACTGACAAGTTGGGGGCTCCCTCTTATTTATTTTTTCAATTGTCCTTCCCTCTCCTCCATGAAAGTTCTGATTTTACTTTAGCTGAAATACTGGCTAACAATGGGAAAGAAGAGTCTTCAAAAGCTCATTTTTCCACTCTACCTTAATGTATTTCAATGGTGATTTATTAAATATTAAATGGTGAGAAATTATAAATACTCCATTTCAACTTGTAAGAATTAAATGTGGTTTAAACATTGTCTTTATCTTTCACGCTATAATATAGTGGGAAGAATGATAAATAATGTGGGATAGAGAAGAATTGAGAATAAAAGGATATATGGAAGAAGGGTAGGAATGTTCTGGCCTGACAAATATGGGGGAAGGGGAAGGGTGTTTCAGGCAGCGGGAACAGCACACACAAATGCACAGAGGTATGAGAAGACTGGGATGATTTTAAAAACCGCAGGTAACTCAAGCTTGCCAAAAGTGCAGTTGTAGCTGTGAGGCAGAGAGGACAGTGGTGGCAGAAGCACCTTGGTCAGATTTGAAGGGCTTTGTAAACTGCAGCGGAGTTCTGTATCCTATGTCTCATCAACAGTAGGGAGCCACCCAAGAGTTTGAGGAAGGAGGTGTCTTAATACTATTGCTGATCAAGTCTTGAGCACTTATTATTTTACTCCCAATTATTCTCTATTCCACAACACTTTTGCTTCTTCTCACTATAGTACAGCTTTGAAAAGAAGTTTGCCTTTATGCTAAATGGACATAAGCTATTGTCAAACCCTAAGAGCAACTTGCGAGGCAGGTGTTAATCTGTCTGTTTTTCCTAAGATAGAGTCATTAAGAGATTTGACCAAGACAGCTCAGCTCATAAGGGGCAGGGCCAACATTGGCCTCTGGCCCTCCCTGTCTCCAAACTCTGCGCTCTTTTCCAGTACACGACGATGTCACTTTGGCATTCCATGAATACTCACTGTGCCTTCTCTGTGCCAGCTACTGGGTGAGGGCGCATCTTCTGGCCTCTTAGAGGTTCCATTTCCCTGTCTCTGGGTCAGCATGCCCTGGGACAGGTGTGCTGGTCTTGAGCAGAGGAGAACACAGCTGGGGAAGTCTATCTGGGCTGGGGGTGGAGTGGAGCCCAGAGCTGAAACAAACTATGTTCCCTGAATAGCTTGTTTTTTAATACTGCCAAGTAGTGGTAAGTTCTAGCATTTTCTGGACCTAATTGAGAAGTAAATCTTTGGGGACTAGAGCAACATTTTGACTCTCATGGGCCCTGGGCACTTTTTTTTTTTTTTCATTTATTTTTATTAGTTGGAGGCTAATTACTTTACAATATTGTAGTGGGTTTTGTCATACATTGACATGAATCAGCCATGGATTTACATGTATTCCCCATCCTGATCCCCCCTCCCACCTCCCTCTCCACCCGATCCCTCTGGGTCTTCCCAGTGCACCAGCCCCGAGCACTTGTCTCTTGCATCCAGCCTGGGCTGGTGATCTGTTTCACCCTAGATAATATACATGTTTCGATGCTATTCTCTCAAAACATCGCCTTCTCCCACAGAGTCCAAAATTCTGTTCTGTACATCTGTGTCTCTTTTTCTGTTTTGCATATAGTGTTATCATTACCATCTTTCTAAATTCCATATATATGTGTTAGTATACTGTAATGGTCTTTATCTTTTTGGCTTACTTCACTCTGTATAATGGGCTCCAGTTTCATCCATCTCATTAGAACTGATTCAAATGAATTCTTTTTAATGGCTGAGTAATATTCCATGGTGTATATGTACCACAGCTTCATTTGTCTTTGTGGTCCCTTTCCTCCATTAAAAGAATATAAACATATTATATATATATATATATATATATTTATTTATTTATTTATATACACACACACACACATATACATATATACACACACACATATGTATATAATTATATTTTACAACTGCATTGGAGTATAAATGCATATAATCTGTATGTGTGTTAGTCGCTCAGTTGTGTCCAACTCTTTGCAGCCCCATGGACTGTAGCCCAACAGGCTTCTCTGTCCATGGAATTCTTCAGGCAAGAGTACTGGAGTGGGTACCCATTCCCTTCTCCAGGGGATGTTCCTGACCCGGGAATGGAACCCGGGTCTCCAACATGGCAGGCAGATTGTTTACCATCTGAGTCATAAGGGAAGCATATAATCTAGGTGGGATTCATTATTAAGATGTTTATTTTTTCCTTCAGATTTTAAAAGGAATTAAAAATGTTGAACTTCTGCAGGTTCCTAACAGTAGGGTGGGACCTGGGTGCCATGGGTAAGTTGACCCTCCTGGAGACTGGAGTGTAAGCCACATCTCTACATGGTAATAGAATGCAAAGTTAATATCACCAAGTGTCCAAAGTTAGTGTCACCAAAGATAGAAGCTGGATCAGAGTAACTTCCATCCATGGGACCAGCTCCATAAGAGGCTCAGACAGGTGACAGCGATGTCCCACCAGCTTGCCCAGTCAGGATGCCTGGAGAGGTCAAGCTCCTGGAAGGTCAAACTCCTCTTCTAAGGAAGAGGAGCCCAATGGACAAAGGCAGTCTATTCTCCCAAAAGAAAAGAAAGTCTCACTTCATTAAATCATACTACACAGTAGTTTGGGGGTTACTGCCAAATAGACACAGAAAGAGAACTCTGCTTAATGTTATGTGGCAACCTGGATGGGGGGCAAGTTTGAGAGAGAATGGATACATGTATACATATGGCTGAGTCCCTTCGCTGTTCCCCTGAAATTATCACATCATTAACCAGCTATACTCTAATATAGAATAAAAAGTTAAAAGAAGAGCCTTCCGTAAGAACAATTACTGAGACTATCATGCTAACAAGGTTCAAAAAAAGTGAACAAATACCACTTTAGAAAAATTATTCACATGTACAACACCCCAAGTTCTATGTTAGGCCCTTAGGAAAGTGAAGGTGTTAGCTGTGTCTGACTCTTTGCGACCCCATTGACTGTGGCGTGCCAGGCTCCTCATTCCATGAAGTTCTCCAGGCAAGAATAGTGGAGTGGGTAGCCATTCCTTTCTGCAGGCGATCTTCTCGACCCAGGGATCAAACCCAGGTCTCCTGTGTTGCAGGCAGATTTCTTTATCAGCTGAGCCACCGTTGGCCCTTAGGAGGGGGTGGCAAATCCAATAGACAGTGATGCTGTCCTCCCCTCCCCCCCAGGGCTTGCATTCTACCAGGAAAGTCAGACTTCAATGAAATCACTACGCAATTAAATCATAGTTTTGCTTTCATGAAAACTCAGCCAAGTTTGCGTGCATGCTCAGTTACTTCATTTATGTCCAACTCTTTGCGACCCTATGGACTGTAGCCCACCAGGCTCCTCTGTCCATGGGATTCTCCAGGCAAGAATACTGGAGTGGGTTGCCATGCCCTCCTCCAGGGGATCTTCCCAACCCAGGGATCGAACCCACGGCATCTCCTGTGTCTTCTACATCGCAGGCAGGTTCTTTACCACTGAGCCACTTGGGAAGCCCTCAACCAAGTTTAGCTTTTTACAAACATGTTCACCTCAGGATAGGAAGCAACTTTTGTAATTTGACTTTTAAAAGAAAAGCAATAACTTACAATAAATAACTGTCTCTCTTGGTGCCATGGCAGTCATTTTCCATATCTTGTTTGTCATGTAATGAAATTTCTAAGAATGAAATACCTCAACCTCCGAAAATGAGGCCAGGATGAGATTACAGGGCAATCTGGGCAGAAAGAGGCAGGCAAAGAGCTGAAAATACTTTGAAATACTCTGTACCTCCAAAACACTGTCGCTGAAATTGCAATCACTGATGAAATGCTAGATGTGCTACTTAGAAAACCTGAAAGCTACACATGAAATGGAGAAAAATAATACTGAAATTTTGGAATACCAGAACTGGATGATGGGTAGGGTTGGGGCGGACATGGGGGGTTGCTCTTAGATATCAAAATGATAGTCACTGTGAAAATACAAAACAAAAACAACAAAGATTGATAGTTATTGTGAATCTGATGACTACTTGACATGAGGACAAGAAAATATATGGAACCCCATATACACAGATGCAAACAGGATAGAGATTTGACTGACTCTTCTGCAACCAGTTTGAAAGGAAAATTTGAAAGACTTTACATGAAGGAAAGAAACCCAACCCCAACTTGCCCATAGGGAGCCAGCCATTGGGAGAGGTGGTCAGTTGGACACAGAGTCCTGGTCTTTGAATCCTATTCACACTCTCCAGAGACCCAGAGTGCGCTGCCGACGTGGTTGGAAAAGACTGCTGTGCTGAGCCCACTTTGATGTTGCCGGAGACTCCTGTTTGAGCATCTTCCTGCATTTGCAGTTCCAGAGAAAATGAAAAACTGCACTTTTGCTTCAGAGTGATGGGAATTGAATGAGAAGTTAAGACTTGACATTGGGCAGGCGGGACCTCTGGGGATGAACTTTCATAGTCGCAGCTTCAAGTTATTTTGTGGCACCGAGTTGATGAAAAAGAGCTTTCCTTTGGCACTTCTACTGTTGGAGGCAGGAGAAAAGAATGCTAATTTCTTCAAACTCAGGTTCCTGCCCCCAGGAAATAATGAGTGCTCTGAAAGAAGACACAGTCACATGATTTGCAACCAGAAAGCGGTAACATACAAGCAATGGCAACAGTAGTTATTCCAATCCTAGCCTCCCTTTCCAGTGCAAGCAATAGTAGACCTGGGACTTCCCTGATGGTCCAGTTTTTAAGACTCCACACTGCCAATGCAGGGGTTGAGGGTTCAATCCCTGATCAGGCAACTAAGATCCCACATGCTACATGGCACAACCAAAAAAAAAGAGAATAGTAGACTTAAAACAACCTATGTTCCTTGGGTGGAAATCAAACCCTCATACTTGATGACCTTCACCATCCGTTTCATTGAAATGGCCCCATGTTAACTTGGGCTCTCGGAATTTATTCATGCCAGTAAATCAGCCTCTAAAGAGTGCCAGGGGGACTGAGCTGGTCGGGCTGAGTGATGGGTTTGGAAGGTGGCTGCTGGCTGTCTGGCAGTCTCAGACCCGAGTAGCTGGCCATTGGGGAGAGGTTCTGATTGTGACTGATACTGGGAGAGTGATTAAATCTGTTTGGAAAGTTAGCTAGAAGACAGAGAAATTGAAAAGGGAATGTAGCTAACTCCTTTAGGGCACTGACTTTCCCCCACAAGTGTTAACTCTTTGCTATCTTCAAATTCTGACTGGATTCTCATGTTTTCAGAGGTATATCCTGACTTAAGGCCTTCCCAGGTGGTGCTAGTGGTAAAGAACCTGACTGCCAATTCAAGAGACCTGAGAGATAAGGATTTGATCCCTGGGTCGGGAAGATCCCCTAGAGAAGAGCATGGCAACCCACTCCAGTATTCTTTCCTGGAGAATCCCATAGACAGAGGAGCCTGGCAGGCTAAAGCCCATAGGGTCGCACAGAGTTGAACATGACTGAAGAGACTTAGCATGCACGCGCATACACATACTAACTTGAACCTGGCAGAAGATGCCAGTTTAAGAATTACCAAAATGGGGACTTCCCTGGCAGTTGAATGGTTAGGACTCTGCGATTCCAATGCAGGGGAAATGGGTTCGATCCCTGGTTGAGAGCTAAGATCCCACATGCTACACAATATGGCCAAAATAAATACATAAAAATAAAATATGTTCATGAGTTCTTTTTTTAAAAAAAGGAAAAGAATTACCAAAATGTTTGCAAAAGTGAAAGAATGAAAGTGAGGTCACAAGAGTTTTTCAACATTGAATTTGCAGAGTTACATTGTAACAACTCTCCTGTGACTACATTTGAACCATCACATTTACTTTGAGCCATTGAACAAAGACCCTGAGAGCAGAGATTTGGGAAGAATGGGACTTAACCACACAGTCTCTGGGATTGTGTCTTTTTTCTCTACTTATTGTATGTCCAGAGCTCAAAGAAACATGTACAGGATGTTCTTAATGTTGAGAGTGTGTTTTGTAATAAATTGGCTCTCTGCTGCCTGTATTATTCCCTAGGGGAAATGGGTGTGCCATTTTAATTTAGCTAAATGTGATTTTAATGTTTCTGATTCTTTCCACCTGGGCATGGTTGAGATAGAGGAGGCCAAAACATCCACCTTCCCAACCTCCCTGGTCATATAGAAAGACCACTGGCTTCCATCAGGACCTGATGTACTGGTTCCATTTTTCATCATCCAGATAAATAAGGAAGACTGGTTTTTCTCAGCACTCCAGCAGATTCACCCCTATACACCCATTGAAGACACAGCCAAGATAGCATAGATTTCAGATCTACCTTTTATTTCATGCTTTTGTCATCTCTTCACCTCTGTTTTGTGAATATTCTCGAATGAAACAGGAGACTCTGTGGGAATTAGGAAAGCTGTTACACTTTTACTATGAGAACACCTGGGGAGAGTAGGGTGCATAGAAGAAGCAGCTTATTAAATGCTTCAGTACAAGTAAGAAAACTAATTTGTCACACTGCATGACATTCAAAAGAACAAATGCTTCCTAGATTAAAATGCTAAGGAAGCAACTCAGGGGAAAATGGAAAATTCCAAGGTATATTCATGATAAGGGATGTCTGAGTTGAAAAAAGGGATTTTGCTAGGGGGTAAAACCCAAAGACTCTGTGCATTTGAGTTGTCACCAGCCTGAATTCCTGGAAGCCCTAGTTTATCATTTCTGATTTCCTAACATCTTTCATAGCATGTAGCACAGAGCGGGTGCTCAGAACGTGTTTGCCGAGCTACAGATTAGCATGAAAAGCACATCCACGTGCTTTGGTGATCATCCATGTGCTTCTTGATCCTAAAATGACAGAGTTCTGGGAGGAAGAAACCCCTACATCAGCCCAAACGTCAAAAACCATGAGACTGCAAAGTCCTAAGGCAGAAACTCCATATGGAAAGGGTATTTATTCACCACATGAGAGCAAAGTCCATAAGTGATTTTGTCAGTGATAAAAATGTGACTTCAGTGGACACTGTTGGTTTGTTTTGCATCCTAGGAGGCTGGGTCAATTAGGTGAATGGTTTGGAAAGACTGAGCCATTGCTTCTATACCCCCAAACTGCACACACACGCTCATCTCAGCTGCAGGCTGCCCTGGGGCCCAAAGGATAATGATAATAAAGATTTTTGTTAGACTAGAGTTTTATGGGATTGTTATAATCAAATTTATGTGATGAAGGTAGCCACCAGAAGACAAATGAAAAAAGTGAGCTGTTACTGAAATCTTTTCCCCAAATAAAGATGGCTATCTCAGAGAGTCCATTTGTTGCATAGAGAGATGAGTAGGGAGATTACCTCCATAGCACATATTAATTCATCTCACCAATGATCACATTCTCTGTGTTACCCAATTCCTCTATCTTTAAAATCCTTTTAAGAATATGCCATTTTCATGCAGTGTTTTCATTGCAAAACACTTTCAGGTACTCAAAGGCACAGATCAGGAGATTGGCCCACATGCCAAATCCTGCCCACTGCTTGTTTTGCTAAATAAAGTTTTATTGAAACACAGCCATGCTTTTTCATATGCATGTTGTCTATGGCTGCCTTCACACTTCAACAGCAGAGTTGAGTCATTGCAATAAAGACCATGTGGCCCACAAAACTGAGAAAAATTACTCTCTGAATCTTTACAGTGAAAGTTCAGCAAGCCCAGCTCTAACTAAAAAGAGTCTCCAATTTAGGGACTGAACAAATGAGGTCATTTGTTCACTTTTTACACAAATGACCAAATTACATGCATTTCCATGCCTCTTAACAGTGTAAAATAAATCCATGGATATGACTGTGTATATACACACACATACATATATACATACAGAGATCTTAATGAGGGAACAACTCATGGCATATCCAAGCAAAAAGGATTGGGTTGGATCAAGTTTGGATAGCCATCACCAGTGACTTTTCCTGGGCAGGGATCTCATAGCTGCTGTCAGCTTGAATGTACCTATAAGGAGCACCCATGAGTGCTGAGCAGTTGTTAGGAAGGAGAGTAAGCCATAATTAACCAACAATGAGACATGTTGACCAGAAAAACGAATTCTGGAATGTAGTCAACTTTTGAAATAGCTGACTCAATTTTGGCTGTTTAATCTGCAGTTGGAAGGTCACTCCATTTGCTGTACCCACATATTTAAGGGATGAGACTCAGGTGAAGCTCATAGAATACAGAGTGACCAAGTTTGAGTGGGGACCTGAAGCCATGTTATAAGAAGATGGCACAAGAAATTGACCCAGAAAAGAGAAGATTCAGGAGTGTACAAAAGCTGTGTTCAAATGTCTAAGGAATTCTATGTCAAGTGCAGCTCTTTGGTAGAATTCAGACCAAGGAGAAGAACGTTTTGTGGTTAGAGTGTGTAAAGATGGAGGTGGTGTTCTAAGGAGTAATTGAGGATGTTGTGCAGGTGATTCAAGTACAATATCAGTGTAGTGGTTAGGTTAATGACTTCAAAGATTCCTTCAAACTCTAAAATGTTTCAGTTTGTGATAAAGCTGATCCCAAGAGGACTCTTCACAAGGGTGTTTTGAGCTGCTTCATCCCAAGCCCTTGTGGTATAAAGGTGAGGTAGTGATTCTCCAGTTTTAGAAATATCTATATTTGAGGTTTCAGTGAGTACCCAAGTTCACATGTGTTTGCCCCAACCATTTCAAGCTGGGGCTCTGAAAATATCATCAGATTTAATCTCTCCTACTCTTTCTGAACTAAAATAAAACATCTCATTTGATCCTGATGATCACATATCCTACTTTTAATATTCGGTGTCCTGATCCTTGTATGCCAAGTTGGTGGCAAGTGGAAGAAACCACAGTTAACTCATGTACACTGCATTTTTCCATTCTTCTGTCTGTAACAAACACTTAGTGATTTTTCATTTAATGCATCAATGTTATGAAGATCTGCGGGAATATAATTGCAGAGTGCTTGGGAATACTTTAAAGGGAAAAACCTTAATCTCTCATTATCCTGTTGATTATCAACTACTGCAATAGTTTACTCAATTGATATCATCTTACTGCTTTTCATTTAGGGTAATAGAAAAGGTTACTAGTTTCACATGATTTTAGTTCTCTGGAAATAAATGACACAAAATGAATAAGTCATGCACTACTGTAGGCTGGCAGGCAGGGCACAATATTACTAAATTATGTGCTATGTAAAAGAGGAAGCTGGAAAGAAATCAATCTTTAACTAAGCTTGAGTGATCCATATGATATGATTCTAATGTATGGTTTGGGGGGGGGGGGAACGTCTGTGCAAGAGTTCTAATAACCTAGTTACGTTGGTAATTAGGACACAGGGGCAACCAAAGGGGGAAAAAATAAGAGTGTTGAACAGCAGCCGAGTGAATTCTAAAATAATGAAGAAATATCAAATAGGGTAAATCAATAGAGTTAAAGGACACAAAGGGGAAATGAAAAACATTCAAAGATAAATTAGTGTAGACCCAAGGGTTGTGCAAGCAATTTACTATAAATATACTAGGAAAAAAGAGATAGATGTAGGTGAACAAGGAAGTACAAAATTGGTTAAACCTTGTTAGAAGTAGAAATGGCATAGAACACATAGTGTGGCAAAGCAGAAGTTTGGTGAAGAAGAAAGAAAAGCCTTTAAGAAAAATAAAGACATTTTTTCGCAGATGACATGCTGTTGAGCAAAAGCTCTTGCTCTCAAATCATGTATTATAATATCTTTATAAACTGGATGTGAAGTAAATTTGGCCAGCCTCATTTTTAGTTAATAAAGATGAAGTTTCATGTACAGCACAGTGACTATAGTTATTAATACTTTATTGCATATTTGAAAGTTGCTAAGAGGGTAAATCTTAAAAGTTCTCATCATAAGAAAAAGAAATGTGTAACTATATGTGATGATGGATGTTAACTAGACTCACAGCAATCATTTTGTAATATATACAAATATAAAGTCATTGTTAACCACCTGAAACTAATATCATATTTTATGTCAATTACACCTCAATTAAAACAAAATTCCAAGGTTTCAATTTCTCTTGTAGTCACAGAAAAAGACAGGTTTCTTCCTTTCAACTGCATATGGAGAGTTTTAGCCAATCTACTCCTTTAAGAGAAAGCAAATTCATGATTCCATTCTTTATTTGTAATAGATCTATTAGAAAGGTAAAGTATGTACAGCTCAATTAGCTTTTATGCATTAAAAAAAAAACAAAAAACCTTCCTGTATGTATAGCTACCTCTAAGATCAAGATACAGAACATTTTCAGGGCTCCTGAAAGCTCCCTTGTAGCTTCCCTCTGTTTGTATCCCCCAAATATTACTATTAGTTGAACTTCTAAAACCATCAGTTAGTCTTGCTTATTCTGAAACTTTATATAAATGCAATTCTACAGCAATGGGTTTAGCTTCTTCCATTCAGCATAGTATCTGTAAGATTCATCCCATGTTCTTGCCTGTACCTGTGGTCTATTTCTAGTTATTGTTGATAGCAAGGGTTGGCAAGCTTTTTCTACAAGGGGCAGGTAGTTCTAAAAAAATGTTTTGTGGGCAATGTGGTTTCTGTCTTAACTACTCAACTCTACCTTTTAGCAAAAAAGCAGCCATAGACTATATGTATGTAAATGAGTGTAACTGGGTTCCAACAAAGCTTGTTTACTAGGATTTGGTCCATGGGCTGATTCCTGCTGATTCCTGCTCTGTAATGCTCTGTTTTATAAATATCCCACTATTTCTGTATCCTTTTTCTTCTTAATAAACATTTGGATTGTTTCCTGTCTTTTGGTAAAACATGTACTCATTTCTCTTGGATATCTCAGAGTGGAATCACTGGATCATACAGTTCATGTGATGATTAGCTTTAAAAAAAAAAAAAAAGAATACTGCCCAACAGTTCCCCAAAGAGACTATAACAATTTCCATGCTTTCCTGTAATGTGTGAGAGTTCTAGGTGCTCCACTTCCTTTCCAGTGCTTGGTATTGTCAGTCTTCATATTCATCACCCTCTTAATCGTCTGGTGAACTCTCTTTCTGGTTTCAATGTGCATTTGTTTGATGAGCTATGACACTGAGCACCTTCTTTTATGCTTGTCACCCATTTGGATACTCCCTTTTGTGACTTGCCTGCTCAGTTCTCATGCCTATTTTTTCAGATGGGCTATTCCTTTTATTGCTGGTTTGCAGGAGTTCTTTATATAGCCTGAATATAAGCCCTTAACATGTATCATAAATATCTCGTTCCAATCAAGGTTGCATTATTAAAGCAGTTTTAAGCAATTGCTCTCATGATTGATTTTTTTCTCAATAAGACCCTTTCAGTTTATCAGCTGAATCAGCCCTGAATAGTTCTTGAATTAATTCGGATATGTGAGCAGCATCTTGGGGGTTCAGGAGCCTGTGGAAGAGAAAGGTCAATTCTGTCTTAAGGACGTGAAATGAGAACCTCTTGCCTCACTTCCTCTCCTGATGTTATGGTGGTCTTCTGTGCCCCTGGAAGGGAGACAGAGCACAGACTCCAGAAATATAACTTTCAAGGAGGGACTCAGAGCTGTAGCAGGACCAATGTTAGGAACTATACCCATAGAGCAGCAGCTAGTGCTGCTGCTAAGTCGCTTCAGTCGTGTCCGACTCTGTGCGACCCCATAGATGGCAGCCCACCAGGCTCCCCCATCCCTGGGATTCTCCAGGCAGGAACACGCCTGTAGAGCAGAACCCCGCCTAACTCATCCACCATTCCTGTTCCCCTGCGTGGAACATGGTGGAAACTAATGACCTGGATATTGGAATTTACAACCTTCCTTTAAAAAAGAAGGGCTTTCCTAATGGCTCAGACAGTACAGAATCTGCCTGCAATGTGGGAGACACGGGTTCAATCCCTGGGTCAAGAAGATCCCCTGGAGAAAGGAATGGCAAGCCACTCCAGTATTCCTGCCTGGAGAATCTCATGGACAGAGGAGCCTGGCGGGCTACAGTCCAGGGGGTAAGAATCAGATACAACTGAGCCACTAACACACTTTAAAAAAGAAACCAGCACACCGTGAAGCTAGTTGTGCTCTGCCTGGAAGACACCATGCAGCAAACAAAGAATCTTGTCCAGAATTCAGTATTCTGTGCTACACATTCCCTCTTTAGATATGCATTCTCCCTCTATTAAGTTATTGCCAAGCAAAGGTGATTTATTAAGATGAGAAGCAGACATTGTTAAAACAGGAAGAAAAGCAAAAAAAAGAAATAAATGTTTCCTCAGAACCCACAAAGGAGAACAGATGTCAGCAGAAGCAGATGTATGCTTCTCCAGGGTGAAAGAAAGAATACTTAATGTAATCAGAATCCCGGTAACATAAGTAACCAAGAAAGTGGAATATCTACAACTCTGCAGAACTCCTTCATATGATGCTGTGCATCCATAAAAGTGCTACCCAAAGCACTGCAAACTACCAATGACAGATGTTTCCAAACTGGTTTTTAAAAGAAGGAAATATAAGAATGGACCAGGTTATTTTCATATGCAAGGTTAGAGTTGTCCTAATTTTAGAATTAGAAACCCATACAGATTTGCCTTTAGGAAGAAGTTATCAATTCAGTATCCTATTCAGCTCAATCAGCTAAATGGCTAATGTCTGGTCATGACCCTCTGTGACATGATGAATAATTCATTCCTTCCCAAATTTCAATATGTGAGGGAACACAGTATAAATTGTTTAGGTAAACATCTTCAGAAAAGTGACAATGAAATGACCCAAATTGTGTCTTTCTAAACTGTAAAGTAGGGTTGATTAAAGAAAAAGGTAAAACTTCTGTGTATCAGGGGCTTCCCTGATAGCTCAGTTGGTAAAAAATCTGCCTGCAATGCAGGAGACCTGGATTCAATTCCTGGGTTGGGAAGATCCCCTGGAGAAGGGAAAGGCTACCCACTCCAGTATTCTGGTCTGGAGAATTCCATGGGCTGTATAGTCCATGGGGTTGCAAAGAATACAACTGAGCCACTTTCACTTTCCCTTTCTGTGTATCAACTACCAAGATAAAGACACTGGGGAGAATATTTGCAGCAAATATGACTTTGAAAAGCAGGATGCATCAGTTACAGAAAGAGCTCCTCTCATTTCAAAAAATGAACACTTTAATGCTAATTTTTTTAGTGGATTTAAACCAATAATTGTCAAAGAAAGAATGAAAGTTAATTAGCAAACATTAAAAATGTTAAACCTACCCAGTGTAGGAAGAAAAGCTGAAGGGATCAATTGTCACCATTTCAATTATCAAAGAGTCTTTAAATGAGTAATAGGCTTGGTGGCCTGATGACAAAATGACAATAAAATGGGCACAATTGCACATATTGTTTGGACCACACATGAGTATGAGACTTTTGCAAAGCAAGAAAAAATATTGGAGAAAGAAGAATGGAACTGGAGGAATCAACCTGCCTGACTTCAGACTATACTACAAAGCCACGATCATCAAGACAGTATGGTACTAGCACAAAGACAGAAATATAGATCAATGGAACAAAATAGAAAGCCCAGAGATAAATACACGTACTTATGGACACCTTATCTTCGACAAAGGAGGCAAGGATATACAATGGAAAAAATACAACCTCTTTAACAAGTGGTGCTGGGAAAACTGGTCAACCACTTGTAAAAGAATGAAACTAGAACACTTTCTAACACCATACACAAAAGTAAACTAAAAATGGATTAAAGATCTACATGTAAGACCAGAAACTATAAAACTCCTAGAGGAGAACATAGGCAAAACACTCTCCGACATAAATCACAGCAGGATCCTCTATGACCCACCTCCCAGAATATTGGAAATAAAAGCAAAAATAAACAAATGAGACCTAATGAAACTTAAAAGCTATTCCACAACAAAGGAAACTATAAGCAAAGTGAAAAGACAGCCTTCAGAATGGGAGAAAATAATAGCAAACGAAGCAACAGACAAAAGATTAATCTCAAAAATATACAAGCAACCCCTGCAGCTCAACTCCAGAAAAATAAATGACCCAATCAAAAAATGGGCCAAAGAACTAAACAGACATTTCTCCAAAGAAGACATACAGATGGCTAACAAACACATGAAAAGATGCTCAACATCACTCATTATCAGAGAAATGCAAATCGAAACCTCAGTGAGGTACCATTACACGCCAGTCTGAATGGCTGCTATCCAAAAGTCTACAAGCAATAAATGCTGGAGAGGGTGTGGAGAAAAGGGAACCCTCTTACACTGTTGGTGGGAATGCAAACTAGTACAGCCACTATGGAGAACAGTGTGGAGATTCCTTAAAAAACTGGAAATAGAACTGCCATATGACCCAGCAATCCCACTCCTGGGCATATACACTGAGGAAACCAGATCTGAAAGAGACACATGTACCCCAATGTCCATCACAGCACTGTTTATAATAGCCAGGACATGGAAGCAACCTAGATGCCCATCAGCAGACGAATGGATAAGGAAGCTGTGGTACATACACAGCATGGAATATTACTCAGCCATTAAAAAGAATACATTTGTATCAGTTAACAGCATCAAAACATGCATATTATCTATAGTGAAACAGATCACCAGCCCAGGTTGAATGCATGAGACAAGTGCTCGGGCCTGGTGCACTGGGAAGACCCAGAGGAATTGGGTGGAGAGGGAGGTGGGAGGGGGGATCGGGATGGGGAATACATGTAACTCCATGGCTGATTCATGTCAATGTATGACAAAACCCACTACAATATTGTAAAGTAATTAGCCTCCAACTAATAAAAATAAATGAAAAAAAAAAAAAAAAGAATACATTTGAATCAGTTCTAATGAGATGGATAAAACTGGAGCCCATTATACAGAGTGAAGTAAGCCAGAAAGATAAACACCAATACAGTATACTAATGCATATATATATGGAATTTAGAAAGATGGTAACAATAACCTTATATGCAAAACAGAAAAAGAGACACAGATGTATAGAACAGACTTTTGGACTCTATGGGAGAAGGCGAGGGTGGGGTAATCTGAGAGAACAGCATCGAAACATGTACATTATCAAGTGTGAAACAGATCGCCAGCCCAGGTTGGATGCATGAGACAAGTGCTCGGGGCTGGTGCACTGGGAAGACCCAGAGGGATGGGATGGGGAGGGAGGTGGGAGGGGGTTCAGGATGGGGAACACATGTAAATCCATGGCTGATTCATGTCAATGTATGGCAAAAACCACTACAATATTGTAAAGTAATTAGCCTCCAACTAATAAAAATAATTGGAAAAAAAAAGAAAAAATATTGATACTATGTCCATGTTTTAACACAGTAATTTCAACCCTTTCAATCTACTCTATAAAATAACCATAAATTCACAAGAATTTTAAATAAGATATAAGTTTTGATGGCAACAATAACAATAATAAAATAAATCACATACCCAATGAGAAAGACACCTTAATTATTATCCTCTTCCTCTGAATAAATATTTCTTCTTAACTTTAAAAATACCTTTATTTTCTACCTGTCCAGAATTCCATATGCTTCTTTTTAGGTTCACATCTCCAGGTCTCCTTAATTAGTTTAAAATTCTTTCAAAGGCATGTGTCATCCTCTTTCCAAGTTTCTAGGTATTTTACCTTTTCTTCATATCTCGCATTACCATTCAACAATATGACATATACATTATGATAAATTCATTTGATGAAAAGTGATATAATTTTATAAAATGTGTGCATATCATGAGAAATGAGTATGCTTAATGTTAAACAATGATTTCAACAAGAGTTTTCAATGTCTATGTGTACCAAAAAAGACTAAAAGGGAATATCCTAAAATATACTCGATTAGTATTTGACACACGGGACAATGGGCTTCATTTTTCTTTCTTCCTCTGAATGTTGAAATCTGTCCACATTTCCTTTAATTGGATGCACTTTTTCCACAATGAAAATTCAGATCATTACAGTAATTGCTCTTTTCTTCAAAAACCCACTACACCCACAATCCTCTTTTAAGATAAAAATGGGGTTTAGTTTCCTCCCCAGCATCTCTGAGCAGCAGTTCTGAGTCCCACTATTTATATTCACTCTCTTGTTCCACTGCAGCCGGGCTTGGCGTTTGGCATGTGCAGCCAGGAGAGGTGGGCGCAGATGGGATGATGGATCTAGATGGTTGGAAGGAATGAGTTCCCCTGCCTTGCTGAGAGGTACCCACACGCAGGGCGTCAGCTGGATTTCAGCTAAGCAATATTCAATCTGCAAAAAAACTTGGCTGAACTCAATCCCACTTCTAGTTGCTGCTCACTATCCCCTTTCTTCTAGAAGCCGATTGCCACAAAAAGGTTCCTGGATCTTTCTAATACTTAACCTGTTGTTTTTTTTAATTTTTGTTGGAGTATAGTTGCTTTAGTGCTGTGTTAGTTTCTGTTGTAAGGAAAGTGAAATCAGCTATATGTATACATATATCCCCTCTTGTTTGGATTTCCTTCCCATTGAGGTCACCACAGAGCACTGGGTAAAGTTCTATACAATAGGTTCTCATTAGTTAATCTTTATACGGTTACTTTATGCATAGTATCAATAGTGTGTATATGTCAGTCCCAACCTCCCAATTCATCCCACCAGCCCCTCCATTTCCCAGACTCTAGCTCTGACCACCTTGTTCTGATGGGAGCTTTTCCTTGGCCGGGACCCAGGCTCTCCACTGTCCTGCCTGTCTTTGTTCTTGAGCTCAGGGAAGTTGGTTCTAAAGCCAGCCTGGCTTCTATCATTTACATCTTCCAAACCATCTCCCACGCACTGGCAATGTTCCTCAAAACTCTCCTCCCTTCTCCCATCATCATGGTCTTCTTGGGTATTCTGCTGGCATTTATTTTGAGAGAGTGAAGCTGGACGGGGAAGCAAAAATCCAAAGGACACCAGGCTGAGTCATGGCCACACATGTCCTGAGTAGGAGGAGTGAAAACTCCTCACTTTCCTGACTCACAGGGCTTCCTGACCACCTGCTCCATGTTCCTGCAGTGATTCTCCAGCACTGTTTGTATATGTGGAGGGTTTTTTTTTTTTCCCCTCAGTTCATGTTTTTCCCTGGAAGATGCTGATCTCTGATAGACTTCCAAAAGGTTTAAAAAAAAAAAACAATAGAAGTGGTATGAACTCTAATTACAACCCATTTGTCAAAAAAAAAAAAAAAAAGAAAACTAATTTAATTTCTATCCCCAAGCTTTCTGACAGGCTTCCTCTAAAAATTACTAGTTCTTTAGATAGCTGAGAAAGCACAACAGGAGGAAAATTTTGCTTCTGACTACAATTTTTTTCTTGGAGAGTAATAGCACTAGGAAATTCTCTTTTTTCTCTATCTTTTTTGAAAACCTCCTAACAAGGCCATTATTTGGGGGGTAAAATATCTGTCCCCCCAAAAGGTACAAGGAGCTTTAATCAATATCTTGTAATGACCTCTAATGGAAAAGAATCAGAAAAAGAATGTGTGTTTGTGTGTGTATATCTGAGAAAGTGAAAGAGTTAGACGTGTCCGACTCTTTGTAGCCCCATAGATTATAGCCCACCAAGCTCCTTTGTCCATGGAATTCTCCAGGCAAGAATACTGGAATGGGTTGTCATTCCCTTCTCTGGGGGATCTTCCTGACACAGGGATCAAACCTGGGTCTCCTGTACTGCAAGCAGATTCTTTACTATCTAAACCACCAGGGATATCTGAATCACTTTGCTATATACCTGAAACATCGTAAATCAACTATACGTCAAGTTTTAAAGAAAACACTTAAAAAGAAAGACATGACCAGAAAATACAATCATTTCACTCAATAGACACAAGAACCTATCATGCTGCTATTGGGGTTTCCACCCACCACCACCCCCCACAACTCTCACCTCCCCACCCCTGCAAAAAAAAAACCATACTGCCTGATCCCAAGGTGCTCAACATCCCAACAAGGAAGGTTGGGATGTAAACCAAGGACCATGATGAGGTGTCACAAGACCACTGTTGTGAAGGATTTAGTAAGGACACCTGGGGAGAAGGATGTGGAGGCTGTAGGCTGGAGGACACTGTAGGCTGATTAGAGGGTGGGACTCTGGTGGGAGGCAGGTAAGGGAGCCCGTATGATGTGAGGTGGGTGATAAAGCTCAGAGGTATTGTTGGGAGATTTGGGAGGATGGGGGTTTTACCCAGACCAATCCCATAACTGGCATTGTAAATAGTCGTTGGTTCCTAGGATCCTCTGGTGCTAATTATATGTGAGCATTAACTCCCTAAGGCCTATGTTCTTTGGTTTGAGGCTTCACCGTCTGTTGGGAGCCTGCTCCTCTGCACTGATAAAGAGGCTCTTTAGTGGTGTCCATTTGTATTATATTTGATACCCTCCTTCACATAACGGCAATGCGATCCACCGAATGCAGTCTTTGAAGCCGCAATAGATGTAGTGTGTCGTTAAGTAGATAATGAAAATAGCAAGAAAAATCAATGAATTAAACCACTGTTTGGAGGCATCCTCACCGTATTAAAATGTAAGATGTTTGGAGTGAGCTGAGAGCAGTGGGGGTGACTTCACAAAAGAGATAATACGATAAGTGGCCTCCTTCTCCCTTAGCAATCAATGTTTACTTGTCCTTCGCAATTTGCTTAATTTTCTAGTGGGCATACGTTTCCCTTTCAAAATGGAATAATCTACTGGAAGTGAAGTTGGTCAATAGGCAATTCTGAGTTCTTTTTAAAAACATCTAGAAATTAGTAGGGACAAGTCAGTAAGGTAGGATAAATGTCCTTACTCTACGATATCTGTCTTCTTAAATCAGAGTGAAGGTTTTCCATGTGTGTGAGTGAGAGAGAGTCAATGCTTTCATAGATTAGCACCGTGGTTTTCACCTCTGGGACATCAGAATCACCAGAAAGCTTGTGGAACACTGATGGCTGAGCCTACCCCCAGAGTTTGTACTTCAGTAGGTCTGAGACAGGACCTTAGATCTGACATTCATAGTAAGTTCCCAGATGATGTATCGGGTTGGCTAGAAGTTCATTCCAATTTTCCAGTAAGATGTTATGGAAAAAACCAAAACTTTTTGGCCAACCCAACAGATGCGACTGATCTAGAAACGACACTTTGAGATCCACTGTATTAGAGATCCCTTGGACTCATCTGTCAAATGTCTTCTTACACCAGGGACCCACAACGCTCTTCCCAACATGCAGGAGAGGGAGCCCTAAAACCCTGATGAACATAATTGTTCATCATTGGGGTGGGGGGCTTATTGAAGGTAATACTTGTTACTCTATGAATAATTTATTTTTCATAAAGAATCAGAAATGTAGAGCTAAAGGACTTGAGACATTATCTAACTTAACCTCTTGTCTAAAGATGAAGATAGTTAAGCCCCAAGAGATTAAGTGATGTGGTTAAGGTCACACTGATGCTTGTTGGTGACTCCAGGATCAAAATATATCTGCCTCTGAATTTCCAGTCTTTGCGCTGTGCCACCTGGCTTTTATAACTTTAATTCAGTTACAATTTAGGAGACCTTATAAAAGTGACATGACTACTGGAGTGCATCTGCTCTTTTTTTGACGTGGTTGGGTAGGTAAACTAGCTACCACTAGCTCTCACTTACCGAGCACCTGCTAAGTTTCTGGCACCAGATTTTACATGCATTGTTCCATTGACTCTGTACAGCAGCTCTGAGGAATAAGTAAGATTATCCTTGCTTTCCTGGTGTGGAAACTGAAGCTCAGAGAGGTTGCATGGCTTACTCCCCCTGCCCCCTGCCCCATCATGCTCTGTAAAAGTAACCTCAGGACAAATGCAAGCTGCAAGATCACCGAGCCAGGCAGTGGAGACCCAATAGTCAGCGCCTCTGCCCCCAAAGGGAGCTGGCAAGGTCTGTGCTTGAGTGGTGTGGGGACAAGGAAGGGGGTGAGGCCCAGAGAAACCTGGCGGGCTCGCATCGTGGAAACTGGGGTACGGCAGAGGGACTTGATGTCAGGAAAAAGGCAAAAGCTCATGATACTGGAATTGGGTTACAAAGGCACAGGCTGATTTGCAGAAAGGCTTGGTGAGCTGAGTTTGGTCCAAGAGCTGGCCTGTTGTCCTTGGGAGGGTCAAGGCTAGGCAGCTGCAGATGCAGAGCTCTTGCTGGGGCTGCAGACACGTGCACTTGGTTCTGTGCCCGTGTGCTAAGTGTGCAGGTGACCAGCTTCGCCTCTGGAAATGGAAAGTCTTACGTTTCTGCCTTTTTTCCTTAATATATATATTTTATTGAAGTATGGTTGACTTACAATGCTTCAGATGCACAGCAAGGTGATTCAGTTACACATATGCACATATATATATGTTTCTGTTTTAAAACTGGAGTGAACCACACCACCGTGTGTTTTCTGAGAGGGGAAGATGGGTGGAAAATGTGCTGGGTTTATTGGTTTTCCCAAGACCCTTAGACAGGAGCTAGACTTTGCTTAAATGCCTTCTTCTTTTCACCCATTATAATGTTTTAATCAACAATAATTATTGCCACAATTTTCTTAAGTAAAAATCATAAATGGAAAATATAAGATCTGCTTTTCACCTTTGTTGTCTTATCTAGATTTTTACTTTGCCAGTTCTCATCGGTCATTTTTAAATGTGCTTATGAAAAATAATTTAGAACAATAGTCTTGGAATATTCAAAAGTCCATCTCCTTCCACTTCATAAGAACTCCAGAGAAGAAGAGAAAACAATATAGGGGAGGCAGGTTTCTAGTCTCTCTGCTTTAGGCAACACATGTACCTTCCCTGAAAGAAAGGCTTGGGGCAGAATGAACACACTACAAACTCAGAAGGCATGTCTCACACAGTGAGTCATCTGCATAATTGGAATTTTAACTTAGCATTTCTGTTTCCAAACTTGATGGGCCCCCCTCCTTACACATCAAATTGATCAAGGCAGGAATTACCGATTCAAATTTATGGTAGGGCTAAGAAACAGAAAACAGAATGATGAGTCAGAAGGTAGAAGGCCACATAACTCGAATTTTTTTCAGCATAGATTAAGCATTTATGAACTTCACCAGCACCTCCGCCAGAAAGCTACTCCTTTTAAAAGTAATGTTAATTATTTACACAAGTCTTGCTTTTGAAATAGAGGATCTTAGTATCATCCTTACACTTTTTAGATTGATTCAAATCTAATAATTGGTTTTAGTGTGAATTTATATATGCAGCAAATATTTATCGGAGGTTCACTGTGGGATCTGAAACACCTATTATTCAAGTTGCTGGGGTTACAACAGTCAACAAAATAGACCAAATGAAGCTATAGTCCAGTAAGGAGAGAAAGACCAAAAATAAGAAAACTTTATAGAAAAATATAGACGTGTGTGTGTGTGTATACATATGTATATGTGTGTATATATATATGTATGTATATATATATATATATAATGCTATAATACACATAATAAATTACATATATATATGTATCTTTTGGAGAAAAAAATATGGTTAACTTATTTGTGCCTTACCTTGTAATACGGAATATGAAAGTTATCTGTGAGTTCCCAGGCCCAGTCTTGCCCAGTGTCTCTGCAATTTTACGGGGCATACTACCTCTGATGAGCTACATAACTGTTAGACTCACTCTGTGCATGAGCCCCCAGACTGTGTGAGTAGTGAAATGATAGTCCAGTTAACAGGATGAGAAATAAATGCAAATTAGTTCTCCACTCACCCAGCCGCCACTGCTCCCACTTTCCTGCCCTGCTCCATCCCCCTGCCAAGATCTCAGAGAAAAGGATGGCTATCCCAAGTGATGTTCACTGCATGACTCAGTGACCTAGAAAGGGGAATGTACAGTAGGCATGGCCGGGCGCTGAGGATGCTGGGGAGGGAAGCAGGGCAGTGATGTAATTGACAGCGACTTTGAATGCCCCAGCCCTTGCCAGTTCTGCACCTCTTCCTGGAGACTGGGGTGAATCAGAGCAGTCCAGGGTCACTGGAATCATCTGAAGCTTGACCACAGGCGTGGGCCCCTCTCCTCCTGGCTGGTATGATCTGTTCTGGGCACCAGAGGAGTTTTAATATAATAAAAGGCTGTCTCCGTGGAATCAATTAGCCCAGCATGCCTCAGAGAGTTCTGTGATGTGAGAGGCCACTTCTTTCAACCAAAGTTTAAAAATGATAACGATGAAGCCATTTCAGTTACAGAAAATTGAGGGCTGTGTACTAAAGTTTCCCTTGTTCAGATGAGAAGGGATAAGGGAACTCTGGTGGGTGCTGTGGGGTCTCACCCAGACCCCTTCAGGGCCAGTGCACCTCCCCCATTCTCCTGCTCTCTGAGAAAGGCCTGCTCACAAATGCCCCTTCTTCAGAGAAACCCTGTGGCAGCCATTCTATCTGCGAGAGGTACTTACCCTTGTTCCATGGCCAGGGGCTGACTAAGACAGGATCAAGTGTCTGACCTATGTTCTCATCTTATGATTGTTGTTGCTCAGTCACCAAGTCCTGTCCAACTCTTCGCGACCCCACAGACTGCAGCACACCAGGTGTCCCTGTCCTTTACCATCTCCCAGAGTGTTCTCAGACTCATGTCCATTGAGTAGATGATGCCATCCAACCATCTCATCCTCTATCATCCTCTTCTCTTCCTGCCCTCAATCTTTCCCAGCATCAGGGTCATTTCCAATGAGTCTGCTATTTGCATCAGGTGACCAAAGTATTGGGGTTTCAGCTTCAGCATCTCTCATCTTAACTTGGACCACATGTTAGCTCCAGAGCTCCCCCTCGGATGAAGCTCAAACTAGTCTTCAGCTAAGGCTAAAACCACTGAAATGTGTCTGGGGGGGGGGGGGGGGGTGAAGCAGGGGGCTCCAAGGATCTCTCATTTTTTATGCCTCAGCACAAGAAAAATTCAACAAGAGGCACAGTGGTAGATAAGAAGTGATTTATTAGAAGAGGATGCTTGTGAGGCTTACAAGTGGGTGGGCGAGAGGGTGCCATGCCCTGAAAACTTAGTCTACTATAGTTTTATAACCGAAGGAGAATGGGGAGGGGATAAGGCCATCTTCTTCATCATTCTTGAGTAGACATCACACTTCCACCATCCATTTCTCCTCCATGTGGGGCGGAGTTTTCTTATTCCAACATGGTCCAGTCGGAACTGTCATGAAAAGAAAGTGAACTTGTTAGTTGCTCAGTTGTGTCCTGCTTTTTGCGACCCCCATGGACCTTAGCCCTCCAGGCTTCTTTGTTCATGGAATTCTCCAGGCAAGAATACTGGAGTGGGTTGCTATTGGCTTCTCCAGGGGATCTTCCCAACCCAAGGATCGAACCCAGGTCTCCTGCATTGCAGGCCGATTCTTTACCAGAGCCACCGGAGTTTTCTTAATCCTACATGGTCAAGCCAGAACGGTCATGGTACAGTGGATGGCACAAGCTACAAAAAGGCAATAACATACTAAAAATGACGTCATCTCAGGCTTCAGTATAATGTCACTTTCCCTTATATTTTGTGTTTAAAGTGCCCAGAGAAGCGTGTCATCTCAGGCTTCAATATAATGTCACTTTCCCTTATATTTTGTGTTTAAAGTGCCCAGAGAAGCATGTCCTAGGAATCATTAACTTACTGAGCTCGCTGAGCAGGATGTGGGTCTCATGACCCCATTGTTTTATTGTTTGGGTGCATGTCTCAGACTTCTGTTGCATGGTTTTGTTGCTAAGCAAGCCTGCTTGGCTTCATGGTTAAACAAACCTGCTTTCCTGAGTGATCATTAACTTAACAGGATTCTCCCATACCTTTTTCTTTACTTACAGTCCCCTAGTGGGATTAACTATTTAATCACCTACTTTGGCCCTTTACTCTGTCCCTACCAAGACCACAACCCTGCTGAGCATCTTCCTCTCTGCACGTCCTAAAAGCCTTTCCTCCATAAATCATGTGTATCCAGTCTGTGTCTCAAGCTCTGCTTCCCGGGAGCATGTCGTTAGACAGGAACAAACATGCATCATTTACCCACTGTGTTGCCCAGAACTCTGATTGGCACCATGCATGCTTAGAGCATTTCATTATGACTTGTTATCAGAACCCTTAATATAAAGGAAGTGGGGCTTAGAGAGGCCAGAGTCTTCCTCCAAATCACAACCTAGTAGGTGACTTTGAATCCATCCTCTCTCCCTTTGGTCCCTTTGACCCTGTCGTTGTTTCTTTCTTTCCTGCTAGATGGAGAAACAACCACAGTTCATGCATGAATAGTAAGCACACCCACGGTTCCTGTTCACCCTTGCAAATGTAAACGTTCCTAATGTTTGCTGCTAAGGCTTCACCATATATCACCCAGAAGCTATGTCCTATGACTTCATCAAGAGGCATGATCCCTGGTAGAAATTCAGGACACTGTGCTGGCATCAAATGCCCAGGTGACGGCAGATGTTTTCTTTATTATTCCTCATTTTCTGCTTGGTAAATCAGCATGGGGGCATCTTAAATGGGCTGAAAATAGTCTCTTTCTTTTGTACAAAATGGTCTCAGGATGGACAGTGAAGAGGAAGAGAGATGTGAAGTTCACCCGAGAGCAGAGGGATGCTTGATCTGTTTACAGGCAGGAGGAGTGTGCATTTCCTAGTGAGGTGACATCAGCATTGTGATGATCTCATCTGTATTTTCTGTTGAAATCACAGTGTTTTCCTTGTGCATGTGTGCTAAGTCACTTCAGTCATGTCTGCCTCTTTGCAACCCTATGGACCGTAGCCCACCAGGCTCCTCTATCCATGGTATTCGCCGGGCAAGCATACTGGAATGAGTTGCTGTGCCTTCCTCCAAGGCATCTTCCTGACTCAGGGATTGAACCTGCATCTCTTACATCTCCTGCATTGGCAGGCAGGTTCTTTACCACTACCGCCACCTGGGAAGGCCAGCACTATCCTCAGTTCAGTTCAGTTCAGCCACTCGTGTCCGACTCTTTGTGACCCCATGAACCGCAGCAGGCCAGGCCTCCCTGTCCATCACCAACTCCCAGAGTCCACCCAAACCCATGTCCATTGAGTCAGTGATGCCATCCAACCATCTTGTCCTCTGTCGTTCCCTTCTCCTCCTGCCTTCAATCTTTCCCAGCATCAGGGTCTTTTCAAATGAGTCAGCTCTTCGCATCATGTGGCCAAAGTATTGGAGTTTCACCTTCAGCATCAGTCCTTCCAATGAACAGCCAGGACTGATCTCCTTTAGGATGGACTGGTTGGATCTCCTTGCAGTCCAAGGGACTCTCAAGAGTCTTCTCCAACACCACAGTTCAAAAGCAGCAATTCTTCAGCACTCAGCTTTCTTTATAGTCCAACTCTCACATCCATACATGACCACTGGAAAAACCACTATCCTCAAGGGGCACCGAATGGTCCCAGCATAGACTATAACTGATGGGGACGCTCTCTCTCTCTCTCTTTCTCTCTCCTGTCTAGTTCCTTAGTTATCATGTGGCAGGATGCCTACATTTTTACAGCTTCCATAATAACCAGAATAACCAATTTGGCTGAATGGGTCTTAGGTCTTCATATAATGCAAAACCAAGATACAACAGTCTAGAGATGGTCTGTCTTGGAGAACTGGCCCCATGCTGGGTTGATGACTACACTGGCCCTGCCTCAATTCTACCCTGTACTTTAAACCTTACATGTGAACAGGGTTGCTTTTAAAGTCCATTCTTTCCACTGGACTCACCCTCTTTCAGGAACCCTTAACAGATCCTGTTAAGGGATTATTGTCTGTCAGAAGGCCAGTGTCATAAAAAAGAGAAAGGAATTGTTCCAAATTAAAAGAGACTGAGGCACATGACTCTGAAATACAACGCATGACCTTAGACAGGATCCTTTTTGGAGAAAAATTGCTATAAGGATATTCCTGAGTCAGTGGACATGTTAGAATATAGACAGTGGGTAAGATAAAAAGTATTGTCTTTTTATCTTTACTTTTACTTTTAAAAGTAAAATATTTAGCAGTGTTAAATCTGTTGAGGTTGATACCTGCACTTGTGGGTGCATGAGAGCATATCCTTACTCTTAGGAAATACACATTGAAGTATTAAGAGTGAAGGCCTCCAAGTGTGCAACTTATTCTCAAACAAGGTAAGTTACACATATTAACACATATGTACTAACGTGTGTTGGAGAAGGAAATGGCAACCCACTCCAGTATTGCCTGGGAAATCCCATGGACAGAAGAGTCTCATGGGCTACAGTCCATGGGGTCACTAAGAGTCAGACAGGGGTGAGCATGCACAAACACCCTAACGTGTGTACATTCTCACTCACATGGAGTCTCAAATACTATTCTCAAATAGTATAAATTGTGTATATGAGTATAAAGTATTCATGTATGTATAGTTGCTCACATATATATATATAAGAGACAGAAAAATAGAGACAGAGAAAGAGGAAGAGAGGAGAGACAGAGAGAGAACTGATAAAAAAAATGAGGCAAAATATTAACAATAGATGATTTTGGGTAGAGAGTATACAAATGTTCTTTGTACCATTTTTGCAATTTTTCTGTGAGTTTGGGATTATTTCCCAAAGAAACAAACAGCAAGGCTTTCCTTGTGATGCCACAAGGAAATAACTAAGACTGGATTTCAGTGATGATACAAGAGAAGCAGTCTCCTTATTTAGACGTATGTAGAGTATTTTATAGGCTTCCCTCATGGCTCAAATGGTTAAGAGTCTGCCTGCAATGCAGAAGACCTGGGTTCGATCCCTGGGTCAGGAAGATCCCCTGGAGAAAGAAATGGCTACCCATTCCAGTATTCTTGCCTGGAGAATTCCATGGACAGAGGAGCCTGGCATTTTATAAGTGAATTGATCCTAGAAACCCAAATGAGGACTGCTTATGTTAAGGATAGATACACATCTATACAAGTCTATGACAAGCTGCTTGGTATTTTCTGGGAGTTTGGGCAGCACCAGATTGCTAAGTGTGGCTCAAGAATTGCAGAACTTTAAACAACTTGAACCAGTGTCGAGTTTCAGGCTGAGGCGTTGGCCATGTGAGGAACAGACTGAAATAGAGAGCAGAGAGGCTGTGCAGAAAGTCGGAATGGCAGCCCAAGCTGCGATGAATCAGGAGAGAGGGATGGCCTTTGAAATGGCTTTTCTGCCCACTGTGTTATCCTTTGGAAAAAGGTTAGAGTAGGGAACAAGAAGCACCTTAAGCAAAAAAAAAAGTAGAGGCAAGGTTGAAGGAAGCCAAAAAATTGAGACTAATCTTTCCATTTATATAAACCCAACCCTCACAGCCCCAGACTTGCCTGCCTCTTCCATTAATGTCTGGGGCGGTGGAGCTCCCTATGGAAAGCTCCTTTTCAGACTTGGAGATGTCGAATTTAGTCTCCAAAGGGAACTGGTGAAGGGAACAAATAGAGTGGCTATGGAAGAAAGAACTTGGGGTCTAAATCCAGCTAATAAAAAAGTGATGCTCATGTAGATTAAATTTCCTCGTGTATGGAACACAAGTTTGTGTGCTGGATCAATATGAAAAAATACCCTCTTGTAACCTGATCAGAAGACATCTATTGAGCATGAGTATAAAACCTATCTCATGTTAATATTTTGCTCCCATATTCACCCCTCACTATTCACAGTTTTTGAGATTTTATAAGAATTGTGTTTACAGGGAAATGCCCACTTGATCATCAAATAATATATTTTATGTAGCATTTGCCTAGCTCAGCGTGCTAGGATATTTTACAGAAAAATTGCTTAAATCCAATGCTGAAAGGTAACCACTTCTGCGGGGGGGGGGGGGGGGGGGGAATATATATATATGTGTGTGTGTGTGTGTGTATATATATATATATATATATATATATATATATGTTAACAGATAAACAAGGCCTCCACCACATGCTAGTCAATCTTTGGGGCAAATAACAGAACAATCTATAAAATATCAGAGGACCTTAAAAAGCAGTTGGAACTCCACTCTCTGCATTGGCGTTTTGCCACGTGTAAAACCCTGTCTCGCTAACAGTACGGTGGAACCTCTAACAGCCCAGAGTGGGTGGCTTCTCATTTTTATATGTCATCGGAAAGATGGAATGCCAAGAGCATGTCTGGGGTCTGGGTTTAGCACGAGCTCAGGGGAGAGGGTACCACATAGTCAATCACTTCCCACATAAGCCAGACTTCCCCCTAACGATTAATCAAAGTGCCAGGAAAACATGGGCCTGTGTTTCACATCCCACGACACCCTCACCGCAGGCGGCCTCAGCGTTTGTGATGCAGTGATACGTCAAGGTGTTGTGCCTGGATGTCCGAGTGTGCATAAAGACCCGCCTCTGCCATCCTGAGGCCCCAGCCGAAACGACGTCATGGGTGGGCCTGGGCCACCCAGATGGTTCAGACGGTAAAGCGTCTGCCTACAGTGTGGGAGACCCGGGTTCAATCCCTGGGTCGGGAAGATCTCCTGGAGAAGGAAAAGGCAACCCACTCCAGTATTCTTGCCTGGAGAATCCCATGGACGGAGGAACCTGTTAGGCTACAGTCCATGGGGTCGCAAAGAGTCGACCACGACTGAGCACTTCACTTTCACTTTCACCCAGAGAACCTGACTGTGGCCTCAGTGCTGCCCTCTGCTGGAGGTACAGCTTTCATGTCAGGAGTTAAGGTTGACGTGGAAGCTATTTTTTAGGAGGGATACCGGTCCCCGGTAGAGACATTCAAGAAACTAAAGCTTCAGAGGAGGATACCCTGTTAATCAAGGTTCTCCGGAGAAACAGAACCAGTAGGATATATAAATACACATAAGAGGGTATTTATAACAGGAACTGACTCGTGGTTATGTGCTAAGTCGCTTCAGCCATGTCCGACTCTTTGCGACCCTATGGACTGTAGCCCACCAGGCTCCTCTGTCCATGGGATGTTTCAGGCAAGAATACTGGAGTGGATTCCCATTTCCTCCTCCAGGGGCTCTACCCGACCCGACCCAGGGATCGAACTCAGGTCTCTGATGGCTCCTGCATTGGCAGGCTGGTTCTTTACCGCTAGCGTCACCTGGAATTTTGGAATTCTTATTTATTTTTAGTTTAAAAACCATCTTCTTCTCTTTCCTTTTTTCATTTTGTTTATTGTTTAATTGGAGTATAATTGCTTTACAATGTTGTATTCGTTTCTGCTGTTCAGTGACGTGAATAAGTTGTGTGTATACATCTATCTCCTCCCTCTTGAGCTTCCCTCCCCCTAACCCCCCATCCTACCTCTCTGGGTCGTCATGGACACCAAGCTGAACTCCCTGTGGTACAGAGCAGCTTCCCACCAGCTATCCGTCTTACACACGGGAGTGAATATATGGCAGTGGTACATTCTCCATTCATCCCACCTCCTCCTTCCCCTCCCTGCGCCCACAAGTCCTGCTTTAGTGCACTGAGTGAGGAGACTCAAGGAATTTGTGGAATCCAGAAATAAAACCCTGATTTCTGGGATCAGGGCTCCTAGGCTAAGAGCCCTGTGGGGAAACATTCAGAGAACTCCAGTCGACATTGGGACACTTTTTGTGTGTACGTATACATTTCCTCTCCTATTTTATGCAACTCCAAAACCATCCTGAGTTCAGTCTTCATTCTTCACCACAATTAGAAAAGGGAAACCATTATTCCAAGGGTTTGTTAGCAGCTCTGCTCCTGTTTCCTAATAGTCTGTGTAGTTCTAATGACCTAAATGCCACACAGGAGGCCTTTGTAATGGAGCTTTGTCGCCACAGGAGCTGTGCTGAGTGAGTGTTACTTAATCACAGCCACCGAAGATGAAAAATGCAGTGTTTCTGAAGGAAGCTGGTGAGGCTGTAATTTTAAAATGCCACTAATGTAATGTAGAGTGGGAGGAGGCTTCCATTTCTGGCCTCTTTTTTATCCCGCAGTTTGAATGCTTTTGGTGAAAATAAAAATTTCTAAATGGCATTCTTGATAATAGAACCTGAGGCAAAGTGAAACTTCTGAGTGTGTCGAATGCGCACAGCCCACCTGGTAAGTGTGTGACTTGCGGGGAAGGGTTCACGGTGCCGGCTGGGGTGTGGGGAAAACGCCGGTGTACCAAACCACCTGTCACCTGGTGGGTTGGCCAAGTACTGGGAAAGAAAATAAAGATCATTTGAAAATGCTTATTCAAAATCAGTGAGACAAAAATATTGAAGTCAATATAATCATTTTTGTGGTGCCTTTAAATTCAAGCCCTCTATCTCTTTAATTATTTCAATTGCTGACCCAAGCTTGTGTCCACCGTTGGGCAGATCCTCTTTGCTCTTTAGAGTGATCTGTTGGCCAAATTCTGGATGAGGGCTAGAGCATATATTCTGTATTCTTATATCATAAGTAATTTTTGTACTGGGGTCTGAGTCTGTAACAGGTTATGGCCACAATCCCCCTGCAGCTTAGGATCTAGTGAGGAAAATAGACATTGAAAATGAAATTAGAAGTGTGAGTGCTGTTACATATGGAAAGTGTAGAATAAACAGGAGCATATAAGGACAAGGTGCTAACCTCATTTTAGGGTCAGGGAGTGTTATATATAATTGCATATGAGGATACATAGATTTATTTTTTAAAATATGTATATATATGTACAGGACTTCCCTGGTGGCTCAGAGGTTAAATCGTCTGCCTGCAATGCGGGAGACTTGGGTTCAGTCCGTGGGTTGGGAAGATCCCCTGGAGAAGGAAATGGCAACCCACTCCAGTATTCTTGCCTGGAGAATCCCATGGACATATATGTACATGTATATGTACATGTACATATACTCATATGCATATATACGTTATAAGGTTGCCAAATTTGACAAGTAAAACAACAAGATGCACCGTTAAATCTGAATTTCAGATAAATGAGTAATTTTTTAGTTTAGGTAGGTACCATGCAATGCCTGGGACACAGTTATACTAAGAAAGTGTTGAGTATTTATCTGAAATTCAGATTTAACAAGATGCCCTGTATTTTTTTCTGACAACCTTAATATATATATGTGTGTGTGTGTGTGTGTGTGTGTGTGTGTGTGTGCATACACCCTCCCACAAACATACACCCAGCCAAGGGCAAAACTTAGATAGAAGGATGTGAGAAGTAGACAGTATCTAGACACAGGGTTTGTGAATGTAGTACCTAAACCTTATTCATAGAAGCATGAGTTGTGATTTCAGCTAATGAAGTTATATTTTCCAAATCACGGGCCTTATCTCCCTCTCATAAGAGTGATTCTATGCCTCTCTGTCCACAGTATGGTTTGTGATAACCTTGGGATAGTTCCTTAATGCAAAATCTTCAGCTCGCTCATCTACAAAATGGAGGTGATACGGTAACCACCCCGTAGAATTGTCGGGAGGATTCCCTGAAACGCCGTGCAACCCCAGGAAGAGAATAAGAGCTGTTTGATGGATGGGAGGGGAAACCCGGCCCCCACTGCAAAGTCTCTAATGTCGTCTGAATCAATCACCATTTCAGAAGTCAATCCAGGTGTTTCTCGAACGTTCTGAGAAACACAGCAAGATTTCCACAGTCCTCACATAAAGAATGGTATTTGGGGAATGACAGAGGTGCAGCTTTAGAAAAGCGGAACCCACAGCAGCCATAGGTAGGAGAAGATTCAGCAGCAGCAAAAGCAGGGCTTTCCTTAAGATATGGTCCAAAGCCAAAATCCACTTTGTGCTCATAATGTTTGTTCCATGTGCTGAGAGCATCTCAAGGCTACGAGAACAAATTTCTCTTTGATGCTGACACATTAAAATAGATATTCCTCAACGTTCTTTGTAGTCAAAAGATAGATGGCCTTTGAGACACTCTGTCATGGGTGAAATAGGTTTTGTCATTACCAGACATAGAGAGCCAGGCCATACTCCATACCATAATTAATTTGAATAACCTTTTGAGGTTTGGTTTTGTTTTTCTTTTTTTTTTTTACTCAAGACTTAGAACACAGGAAAATTATTTATAAAAAAGAAGTTGTTTTTTCTTTAAACAAGTAAGGATTTTAAATTTTTTTTTTTTGGCTGCAGAAAAATAGCCCATACAATTATGTTTTCAAAGCCAGCTGCATTTTGAAAGCCACAAAGCCAAGTGCATGCTATATAAAGATGTTATATTGTACCTTTACTTCTTGACAACTGTCATTAATCTGTAACTTCTGAGTAAGGAACCAAATTTTTTTGAGCATCTTCTAGTGAAGTATGTCCAAATGTAACAATGGGAAGTTTCACTTTAAGGTTACTGGGTGATTTTGGACACTCAGCTCTGACCTTTACCTTTGAAGCTGTGTCCTGCCTGGTGTCCACTTTTTCCAGGACTGCAGTAAACCTGTCAAGTTAATTGCTGGTGGAGTTGGAACTAACTGGAACAAGCTGAAGAATTTTACCCAAGTGATTAGTGGACTTCAGATTGCTTGTCAAAACCACACTGTGTCATAAGAGTTGGCATAACCCTGCCGGATGCTTCTTAAATATGCCCTTATTTGGTTCCTTTACTATTTCAACCCAGAGCAGCCACACAATCATATTTAACTGGAGAGGAACTTCACTTTCGTGTCTGGAACTTTAACCCAAGTTACATAAAAAGTAGGAAATACCAGCAATTTGAAAAGGAGACACATATTGGTTGCCTTTTGTTAATCTGCTAGTCAGTCAGATGATATGTCTGATCAATATGTCTGATCAGATGATATGTCTGATCAATGATGGGATTTCCACATCTCTTATTAGAAGAAAATAAATGTTGGCTTATGGTCTTTCATGGGTTTTCCCAATAGCTCAGTGGTAGAGAATCTGCCTGCCAAAGCAGAAGACACAGGAGATGTGGGTTCAATCCCAGGGTCAGGAAGATCCCCTGGAGAAGGAAATGGCAACCCACTCCAGTATGCCTGCCGGGGAAATCCTATGGACAAAGGAGCCTGACAAGCTACAGTCCATGGGGTCACCAAGAGTCAGGCATGACTGAGCAAGACAAAGAGAGAAATGTCTAACTGGAGGGTAATTGCTTTACAATATTGTGTTAGTTTCTGCCATACATCAATATGAATCAGCTACAGGTATACATATGTCCCCTCCTTCTTGAACCTCCCTCCCACCTCCCAACCCATCCCAAACCTCTAGGTTGTCACAGAGCACTGGATTTGGGTTTGCTACATCATAACAGGAAATTCCCACAGGCTGTCTATGTTACATATGGCAGTGTATATGTTTCCATGCTACTGTCTCAGTTCGTCCCACCCTCTCCTCTCTCACCGTGTCCACAAGTCTATTCTGTATGTCTGTGTCTCCATTGCTGCCCTGCAAATAGGTTCATAGCACTAACCATCTTTCTAGATTCCATATATATGTGTTAATAAGCAGGATTTGATATTTGTTTTTCTCTTTCTGACTTACTTCACTGTGTATAATAGGTTCTAGGTTCATCCACCTCAGTAGAACTGACTCAAATGCATTCCTTTTCATGACCAAGTAATATTCCATTATATGTATATATGTACCACAGCTTCTTTATCCGTTCATCTGTCAATGGACATCTCGGTTGCTTCCATGTCCTGACTTGCCTTTTGTTAACTTTTATTTTATACTGGAGAATAGTTGATGAGCAATGTTATGATAGTTTCAGGTGTCATTTAACTCTAATTACTCCCTAAAAGTCCTATGTCCAAATACAGTCACATTGTGGGATTAGGATTCCAACATATGATCTTGCGAGCAGGGCAATGCAATTCCGTCCATAACAATAACCAAGAATAAAACATAGTATTTGTGTTTTAGAAAATTACTCTTATGCTTCTGGTGTATAAATATTCTTCAGTCATCCATGATAAATATGCATTTAGTGTCAAAACACTGAACAGAATATTTTACTAAGAAATGTAAATTTTCTGTGATGTAAAAGAATGCCCTATGCCTTCTAGAGCAAATATTTATAGCTGATGTTGAACATTGTAAATGTTGACTTGTTTTCAGAATGTTGCTCTTATGCAGATGTCTTTTGCAAGAAAAAAAATATTTTCAGCTTAATTGTACCCTATAAAACACTAATCATTGGTCTATGACATGAGCTCTAGCACTGATCAAATTCTATTTACCAGAATATAATAGCTGTAAACAGTGAATGTTTGTAGCTGTTTCAGCTAAGGATTATTTTTTCTGGCACCGGAATTACAAAGCCTAATAGCTTAGGCTCACAATCTGTAAAATGATGAACACTAGTTATATTTAATGAAAAGGCAATAGATTGGGCCTCTGGTGAAAGTCTTTATTCAAAGAATGGGATGAGAAGCAGGTGTGTGCTAAGTCGCTTCAGTCATGTCCTACTCCGTGTGACCCTATAGATTGTAGCCCGCCAGGCTTCTCTGTTCATGGGATTCTCCAGGCAAGAATACTGGAGTGGCTTGCCATGCCTTCCTCCAGGGGATCTGCTCTTCTTGACCCAGAAATCAAACCCATGTCTCCTGTGTTACAGGCAGATTCTTTACCGCTGAGCCACCAGAGAAGCCCTAAGAAGCAGATGAAAGCCTTAATTCAGCCTTTTTGAGCCTCAGTTTTACTTTCTATATAGAAGTTAACTTAGGCTAGTTGATCTTTAGGGCCCTTCTAAAAATATAGTAATAATAATAAAATGGAAAGATGAGTTGATAAATTTAGAGAGTGGATATCCCTTGCTAAAAGGAAGTTGAAATAAGTTAAAATTCAGTTGATACTGGTGGGCTCTTTGGATTACATGATTATAAACAAGTCTCCCATAGGAAGTCATACAAGCTAGATTTTAGAAACTGTATTATATGAATCAAAGTCTCAGGCTTTATCCCCCCTGGCAGAGACAATAAGCTTGGTGACCACGTCCAGCCTTTTCCCATTTCTTTTTTTTTTTTTCAGGCTTTTCCCATTTCTAATTGCAATGCATCTGTAATTGAAAGATGTCTTCAGGGAAGTGTACTGTTGACCGGCCTTCTGCTTGAACAACATCACCCTCACACACATTTCACATGAGATTTCACCACTCTGACAAGTTACACACCTTCAGTGTGAGACCATGGTGATCTTGCGGCTGTTTGTTCAACCCCCTGCTAGAGCTGGGATTCACACCCTGAATCTGTTATTTCTTGAGTGAATTCAGATTAAATCTTTGTTCTCATTATATTCTATGGCACAGCTGCCTAAAGATTCACCACCACTGACAGACAGAGGACTTCTTCCAGATAATAGCCCACAGGAAATCTTTTATGAATCAGACAAAACAGTAGATCCAACCCACTGTGGAGTTTGGGACAGTGACAGGCCAGGCTGCCATTATAATCTGTTTCACCACATGCTTGTTGAGCAGATTTTGTTCTAGAAGCTACAGCAGGCATCTGAGGAGGAGTGCCTTGTGTGGGGTCAGACTCATTGGTCTGGCCACGAAGGACCTTACCAGGCCTGATATCCTCAGCTGAAACCTGTCTTATCTCCCTTTCACAACAGGAAGGGAGGCAAGAGAAATCGAATGTATAAGTGCATTACTGAAGCATCTACTCTTTCTAGTAGTATTTGCTAAGTTGGTCTGGACTCAGCTCCTCTGAGTCAGGGTTAAAATGCCTAAGTCATCATTTTTGATGGATTTACCATGGACTTACATGAGAGAATGAAAAGAGGTGGATTAGAGTTCATATCCAGCTGCTTTCACCTCTTAGGCTTTAGTCACACAATTCTGACTAGCTTCAGTTTTCTGTAAATTTTTAGCAACAGCACTCACTTCATAGAGTGGAGTGAGGTTTCCTGTAGGCAAGATAGCAAGGTGCTTTGGAGTGAATCCAGCTACACTGCATGTTAGCTGGGTGACTCAGCCGTGGTAATTTCCTTAGCTGTAAAGTTGGATGGTAAGAATAGTTCTTCCTCCATAGGGCTGTTTGAGGATTAGATCAGTAGATGATACACGCAAAGCACTCTGAATGGTGCGTGGCACCCAGCAAGCCCTCAATCAACGCCACTTTGTACTGGTCGACAGAATTTACCTCTCCTTAGAGATACTCAATGAACGTCCCTTCCTCTTTCTTTTTTCTTCTCCAAATTGCCCTCCTTAAGGCACACGTAGAAACTGGAAGGCAGGGTTCTGCTGTGTTAACAGCTGTTCTATGAGTTTCCAGAATCTTCCTGTGAGTCCACTTCAGGAAATGGTCTTTGGGAACCACAAAGTCAAGGAGATATAAAGCTTTGGAAAAGAATTTCTAAAAATAATGTTTTAAATACACAAGCTCCCAAAGCTGGGTAGCCTTGGGCAAGTCCCGTAACCTCTCTATTCTTCGAATGAAGGTATTGAATTAAATTGTGGATCCTTTCCAGCTACTGTAATACATGTGTCCATCATCACTGATCACAAGTAGGTGCCCAAGGCCATTAACTCCATTGGTGAGAGTATAGCTTTGGGACCAAAGTTAAGATTGTGATATAAGCTGTAACCTCAGACAAATGGCTTGTATTTGTAAATTGTGAGTCCCACATGGAGCAGGTGAGGATATGTATGATTAATGATGTTCAAACCCATCAGCAACTCAGAGTCATATCCTAATGACGCTGAGCCTGTAGCTTTGTTTTCAACATATGCTGGAAAGTAAATCTGCATATCATTGAGCAGACTCTGTTGGGAGGAGATGTTTGAAATGATGATCCTCATTCTTTATAGTCAGCACTACTACGGAAAATCAGTTTTTAATGGTGTCTCTATTCAAGTAAAGATCTGATGGTAGAAAATTAAAAGGTAAAGCAATATGGCAGGAACAAAAAAGAGACTTTTCGTAGAGGCATGCCAGTTTGCAGAGTTGGATAAACTCAATAGATAGATTGAGTTGACAGACTTGTTAATATTCTTGAAAATTCTTGGTGTAGGTTTTGGGGAGGATCTGTATTGACTGGAGTTGAAAAACAGCAAAATCGAGGTATTCTGAGGTGTTCGTTGTGTCGATGCCAAAGGCCAGAATCATTTCCACGGCCACATGCAGTTTGAACAACAAGGCACAGGGATGTTGGAGGGAAGTGGAGACCACGTGAGATGGTCAGGACCCAATAAAGCCTGCATCCTAGTGATGGAAGGAAAGAGGCAGTGCTAGGAGGTACCGTGGGTAGCACCAGAAGTAACAGCACTTGACGGTTGACTGATTCCATTACAGGACCTAACAAAGTGATTAACATCAGATAAATTAAGGGGCTCCTTGGAAAACTGCAACGTTATCAGGGGCTGTCAGAGAGGATGCATCAAGTTAGGATACAGACACACGGCCCTCATGCTTCCTCAGGCCAAGTGTTCCAGCTCTAACTTGAGTGATCAGACTGATCTGATCTCCGGGCCTCTCACAGGGACCAAGATATCAAGGAGTCAGGGGGTCTGACAGTGATGTATTATGTGATGTGATGCTGAGGCTGATTACCATGCAGGCGACAGAAATGAATCACCTCCTGAATATGCTGACATTGGCGCAGGGTGGGGAGCAGACAGAACCCTGGCTCAGCGATGTCAATAGCAAACACAGAAAGGCAGCCCCTCCTGGAATGGTTTGCATCCGAGACTGGGATGCTTAACATCAGAAGTAACCTCACAGTCCAGGCCACTGCTATTTTCCAGAAAATGAAACACAACAGAAAATATCTTAGCACCTTTGGTGCAGGCAATGTATTGCCTATTCCTTCTGCATGCTATTCTTGTTTGGTTGCTCAGTCATGTCCGACTCTGCGACCCGACCCCATGCATTGCAGCACACTAGGCTTCCCTGTCCTTCACCATCTCCTTCTGCTTACAATACAGGAAACCTGGGTTTGATTCCTGGGTCGTGAAGATCCCCCTGAAGAAGAGAATGGCAATCCACTCCAGCGTTCTTGCCTGGGAAATCCCATGGACAGAGGAGCCTGGCGGGCTACAGTCCATGCGGTCGCAAAGAGTCGGACACGACTGAGTGACTAACAGTTTCACTTTCACTTCTCTCACTTTTCAGCTCTTATTAGGTATAAAGTATGATAAAGATTCCAAATATATTTCCTGATCACCTACTGAACTGTACTTGGAAGCTGTAGTGAGAAGCAGCCACTCAATAAAATCATCATTAAGATGTCAACGTGATAAATGCAAAATAGGACACAAACTGGATAATTCAATAAACAGTGGGTTCTAAAACAGTTCATAATTTTGCTGTTCCTCTGACACTTATATATTGCCATGTAGCTCTAGTTTTCTTCAGGTGAATTAATGGCCTATCTTCACTGCTCAATCACATTGTAAATTCCTTTAAAACAGACCGTCATAAGTTAAAACTCTGTAAATTCTCAACAGTTTCTGGCACACAATCCTTCATACGATTCAGCATAACAAGAGCTAAAGGTGATCATACTGAGGTTTTAATTTCACTAAATACAAAGATACTCGAGGGATTTTCTTGGTGGTCCAGTGGTTAAGACTCTGCTTCCACTGCAAGGGGTGCAGGTTCGATCCCCAGTCAGGGAAGTACCACATGCCATGCAGAGTGGTCAAAGCCACTTGTCTATCAAGAACACTGATATCCTCAAACTGAAATAAGGAAAACCTTGAAATAGTAAAAGATATGCAAGTTCTCAGAGCTGCAAGAAAAGGCAAGAGGCATTGAGTCAAAGAAATGTCAGAGAGAGGAGAAACAGACGTCATTGAGTGGGAAACTGAATGAAGTGATGGAGGTGACTGTGCTGGAACTTACCTCAGAGGGGTGGATAGTGCTTAGGAAGGTGAGATCGGCAGAGCCAGGAACTAAACGAGGGGAGGAGGCCTCTGATAGTGGAAGGGGGGAGCCCCATGTGAGGGCTTCTAAGTGTGAGGGTCTTTTTCTAGAGCAATAGAAAATAAAAAGAGAACTCTCTATGATGACCAAAAAATAAATCTTATTTCCAGACCCATATGGCTGATAGCATTAGAGAAAAATCACCAGATTGCTTGACCAGACAGTCTCAGGTCACTCTTTGTGAACCCTTGTATTGAGTTGGCCAAAAAGTTCATTTGGCTTTTTTCATAAGATGTTATGCAAAAAAAAAAAAAATCAAAATGAACTTTTTGGCCAACCAAATAAGTGTCCCCAAAACAGTAGATTAGTAGGGCCTACATTTATAGTAGGGCTTCCCTGTGGCTCAGCAGTTAAAAAATCTGTCTGCCAATGCAGGAGACCTGGGTTCAACCCCTGGATCAGAAAGATCTGCCAGAGAAGAAAATGGCAAACCACTCTATCATTCTTGCCTGGAGAATCCCATGGACAGAGGAGCCTGGTGGGCTACAGTCTATGGGGTCACAAAGAGTCAGATGTGACTTACTGACTAAACAACAAACAACATTTATAATAGTAGAATTTTTTTTAAAAAATCAGATCCAGGTTTTACTAGATCCTCTTTAGTCTGTAAAATAAAAGAGAAGCACAATAAAAACTCAGAAGGGAAGCATGTATGCACAATTGTGAATAGAATCCCTGAAAGAATGCATTTTTATTGTTTCTGGAAAGCAATGAGAAGCTTCGTACAATTACATTATCTCAAATTATGACTTCCTGTTGTTTTCCAGAGTTTGTAAAAAATAAATGATGTGTCATATCTAATCTCCTTTGTCCTTAGATTCACCATAATAAATATTAAGGTAGTGCATTTATTACAGTGCTTTTCACTTGAAAGACAATACCCATTAATTTTAAACCTGTGTTGACATTCCCTCCAACATAGCATTTGAACATTGCTGTCTCAATTCTAAATTATTTTTATCCAGGCTAGATCATGCCTGGGGATGGGACACCACAATTACTTTCAATCTCAGAACTCGTGTTTTTCTTGACTTCTAGAAAATTCTCAACTAGTACCTCTCCAAATTTCCTCTCTGCTGTCTTCTCCGTTTTCGTTCCTATCAGATGCACGTGGGAGCTCCTCAATTCATACTTTACACCTTGTAACTCTTCTTTCGTATTTCCTATCACCTCATTTCTATGGCTTCCCCCCACCCCTTTTTATAGTTTTTCTGTCACTGCTCTGTTTGCAGACAGAGAGGGGTACATTAGAGTATGAATTCACTCCACCATTTTCACCGAGGTCTCAGCAAAATTAGTGTCCTTGTATCTATATCGTGCAATTAAACATATAACTTGGAAGGTGTATCCAATAAATTTAAACCTACTAAGGCACTGAAGAAAGTAACCGGGTTTTTTTTTTCCTTCTTTTTCTAGAAAGGGATGGGTTTAAGTGATAAAGAATAAAAGGAGAAAGAGAAAGCAAACAGCAAAACTTGGGCAAATCCTTCTGTATACAAAATTCCAGCTTTCTGTGATACAGAAATACTTTAAGCTGATAAACAAAAAGGGAAGCTATTCAGTTTAAACCAAAAACAAATGTGGAAAAAATGTACCTAATACCCCAGAGAATCAGGGCAGCCTCTAAGAGTTATGTGCATTCCACACAATGAGAAATAAATATATCCTCTAAATTTTAGAGCCGAGGTGTGACTGCTTTAGTATGCCGAATAAAGCCTACAAAAGTGCAACAACAAAATACATAAATCAATAAGCCATTTCTCTGTGTGTGTGTGTGTGTGTGTTCAGTTTCTCCTTATATGGCATACTTAATCAGTTTTGAAACGAGAGTAAATCACTGATAATAAAAACTTTTTCTTCAGTCATTATTCTAATTAGGTCAGATTTACCTGCTTTTAGGGCTCTGTGAAGCATCATTAACATACACAATAGTTACAGAAACAATACATCCTCTAGATTTGAACTTCTAAAAGCCTTGGGTTTGACATTTGTTTTTCAAATAAATATGAAGTTCAGATATTTTATTCAAAGATATTCATTACCTTTTCTGGTTGAACCACTTGAGCAGTTTGGGAGAGAAGGTTTTATAAGTTCTGTTACTAGAATAAATTATATTCATGTTTTCTAAATATTCCCCTTTCAGAACCCCGTCTGCCCTGTCCAGGACTATATTCCCAATACACTTGTTCAACAAATATTTCTTAAATGGACATTTATCTCTTAGCAAGTTCTTTTCTCAATTTATGAGGTAAAACGTGACTTCATAAAGTAGAAATCCAAAAGATGTATAAATCAGAACTTTAATAATAAGAACTTGACATATTTTAAATTCAATTTCCTCAACTCTAGGTCAGTTCTAACCGTCTTCTCCATGGGAAAAAAGAAGACAGAAATGAAATACTCCGTGATTATGGATAATATGAAGACAGAGTTAATGTGATATGAAAACATTTTATTGTGTGCTAACAGTATCTGTTCCCTGTCAGAATATGTGCCTCTTTGATCCTTATCTACATTTGGTTTTCTTGTTCAGGCTACCATTCAGCTTTTCTAACTTTAACTACATAGTTTCCCAGTCACTGATAATCAGAGTCTGGCAAACAGGAGTACTGAACTATCAAAAAGAACATGAGGCTATCCTCAGATCCCCAGGCTTATGCTTCCTATTTGTGAGCATCTGGCCCATCTTATTACAGCAAATCTCAAATGTTCATGATGGGTCTTGCCCTGTTTTCACGTGCAGTGTTGATGTTAGTCAGGTCAGAGCTTGTCCATTTATTTGACGTCCATCGTATATAAGAAAATAAGAAACAAAAACGCAGACTACCTATTTATGATGTAAGCTTTCTGACAGCTGACACGGCAGGTGAGTCCTTCAGAATTTGCAGGCCTGATGTCCTTCTCACCAAAGCACAACTGGAGCAGCTTGGGAAAGTCTGTATTCTGCCTCCAAGGCAGAGATGCACCTGGACCAGTTCTTAATCTATTCCACCAGGAGCTCATGATTGTCTTTTCGGACGGCGTCTGCTAAGACTCATCTTAAATTTGCCATTTAGCTGTCTGTGCTTCGTGACTTCATTTTCCTCTCGGGGACCAGGGGAAATGAGACCGTTTCTCTCCATTAAAGATTATTTCAAATATGAATGATAAAAGGCTTTCAGGTTTCATGTTTCTATAGTGAGAGAAGCTGTGTGAAGACATGACCAAACTAAACTGTGAGTTGTCTGGGACACTGGTTCTCAACCAGGGGTGAGTTTCTCTGAGGATATTTAGCAATGCCTGGAGACATTATTTGTTGTCACACTTACGTGAGGGGGACTGGGTGTGGGGGTCGTGAGGGGCCGAGTTCTGGCATCTAGCAGGTAGAGTTCAAAGATGCTGCTGAACACCCAGGGAAGAAGACTGAACAAGAATTATCCAGCCCAAAATCACAATAGCAGAATCTGAGCAATCATCTTCAGCAGCACTGCTGAAGTTTTCTAACAAGGTTAGTGTTCTATTCATCATGTTTTGTTTTTTTTTTTTCTATTTTCTGTATCTTGTGATGATTTTGAGGCATCTTGAGGCCTTGTGAATCCTGGCAGGTGGCCTCTTCCAGGACTCATTAATTCCTAAATATTGTAAGCATCTAACCTGAGAACATGCCTTTCATGTGTAAACCAACATAACCCAGGACCTACACCCCCAATCACCTCCTTTATCTAACTCTCACACATCAAGCCAATATTCCCTTGACCCTAAATCATCCCAGAGCTGGGTGCCATACAGCTAGAGACACGTCCTACAGCCCAGAACCTGTTGAAACTATTCAAACTACCTAATCCTAAGCTTGCTCAGCATACCTACCCCACCTTGCCCATCCCTTTCCACAGAAACCACAGTAAAGGCTTTGAGCTTGCATTCCCCTCACTCTTTCTGCCTCCTGAATGACCCTGGTGCTTCCCCACGTGGACCTGCATCTTACCCGGCATCCTGTTTCTAGAGATCTCTGAGTATAAATTTTATCTTTGATGACTTTCATTTCTCTGTCCTTGTGTCTTATCATACGTCGTTAAAACAAACCCTGGGTATATTTTAAAATAATTAGTAACTTTAGGGACTAAAGGGCTTCCCTTGTGGCTCAGCTGGTAAAGAATCTGCCTGCAATGTGGTAGACCTGGGTTTGATGCCTGGGTTGTGAAGATCCCCTGGAGAAGGGAAAGGATAACCACTCCAGGAGAATTCCATGAACTATACAGTCCATGCGGTCACAAAGAGCTGGACACGACTGAGTGACTTTCACCTAGGGACTAAAAGGAAAAGAATCTTAGCATACACATATTTTAAATTCTCCTCCTGGCCTGGTAGCTCACACAGTAAAGAATCTGCCTGAAATGCAGGAAACCTGGATTCAATCCCTGGGGTGGGAAGACCCCCTGGAGAAGGGTATGGCAACCCACTCCAGGATCCTTGCCTGGAGAATCCCCATGGACAGAGGAGTCTGGTGGGCTATAGTCTATGGGGTAGCAAAGAGTTGGACAAGACAGAGCGACTAAACACACCTGGTCTGATTAATTCAATGTTAATATTATTTTTGAGAAGGGCTGTTACAGAAATGTTTACAAAGTGTGAGTTTAGGTATTCCACTCCATCTCTTAGAACCTCAGTTTCCTCATCTCTGAAATGGGACATAATAAGTGCCAACTCCATAGGGTTTTTGGGCAACTAAGTCAGATAAGAAATATATAGCACTTAGCATATCAGTAAGCACTCAGTATAGGTTAGCTATTATTACAGTTAACAAAGAGGGAAATGCCTGGCTGCCAGGATTAAAGAAAACCTTCAGGAGATGATAGTTGACCTGCAGCTTAAAAAAGAATAGAAATTCAAGTGGAAAGAGATGAGAAAGAATTCTGTACAGAAAGGACGATATTCACAAAGCGCTGAGTGATGGCAGTACTCAGATCAAAATGCAAGTATTTTTTTTTCCTTTTATTTTACTCAGTTAAGAGGCTACTTTCAGTTGCTTAATATTTTATTTCAATAATAATTTAATTGATGTATAACATATGTCAGTTATGTATATACAGTTTATATTTAATGTATAAATTATATATAAGTGCATATAATACATATGCGTAACATTTTGTTTCCCCTTCTTCATTGATATAGCATGAGTCAGTGAGCCCAAGATAAATGAATTTCTTTAGGTTTCCCTGACTTCTGTGGACAATGCTTTCCTTAACCTCATTTGTTCTCATCTTTCTTCTCAAGAAGGAAGAGAAAGCCATAATATGACTCATGTTGGTTTGTTTCTCTTAAGTGCGTTATGCTCTGGTCTCATGGTAGCTCCTACTCTATAGCTTGGTTGTTAGAACAAGCCTTGTTTAGGCAGGGTCTGTTAGAGTTCCCTGGAGCTATTGTGGAGGAGCTCATGTAATAAATACATAATTATGAACTTGTTAAAAGAGACATTATCTACTCATTTGTCCAACATGGCTCCTTTCAGTCTACCTCGTAAGTAAATCTATATTTAGTCAGTGTCGTATTGATCAGAAAGCTGAGTACACTTTAATGCTCCTACAGAAACACACCATTAAAAAAAAATAACTTGAGAAAAACCCACCGCAAGTCTCATCTCATTTGAAACAGTGGAAAGAAGAAAAATAGTGCTTTGTTTTCCATCATGATTTAACACAATACCAGAAAAATGAGTACTAATACCAGGTTCTGATAATGTCACTGTAGCCAGTCTCAGAGTCTTTCCAAATATCATACATTTTATGAAATTCAATATTAGGAAAATTAATGACAAAAGAACACGTAATTGTTGGAGCTGGGTGGTGTGTAAATGGGTGTTCACTGTGTTCTTTGTTCTATTTTTCTATATGTGTAGAATTTTTATGATAAAAGGCTTAACATTTTTAATAATGGTTCCTCAACGCTACTTATAATTTAGATAAATACTACCTAAAATTAGATCATTTGAGGTAGAGCATATGTCAAATTGCACGAAATTACAATAGAATAAAAGGTAGAAATCAGAGTAAACTACAATTTGTTTAAAACACAGAGTTGAACACACCAAGAGTAGGATTTTTTTTATGATCGCAAATAGTACAAAGCTAAGTTTTCTTCTTAAAGTTGTACGTTTGTATGTGACATCAAGCAGAGGAATTACTTTAGTACTTTGAGGAAATAAAAACATTATGAATAAACTTTTATTTATTTGGTCCTTAAAGTCTAAATACCTTAACACAAGTGGAAAAGCTCCAGCCACAATTGGAAGGGGCAGAAAAACAAATCCTGTACTACAGCTTGAAGATGTCTTACACCTTAGTACTGTTTTATTCATTGAGTCAGAAATTTCTGAGTGAATAGGTGAATTTACACTTGTAAATCAGAAACCTTCACAGTCAATTTTTTCATTCCACAAAGAAGCCACTTTGGGTTGGTGTGTGAGTGTTGTTTCTGAAGCAGATAAGGCCAATGTTGACATAAGTGTAGCTGAAAATACCACTGATGACTAACTTTCCTTTCTACCCTGTACATATATTAAAAACTGATCATTTGGCTCATGGTTTTAGTTGGGTTTTTTGCACAGCCTGAGAAGACTAGAAATCTTGCTCCCCTGGTACCTAAAAAGACACTTTAGTTGTCTCATGTAACAGATAAATTTTTGGGAAGAGTTTATTCAGATACCAAGATATGGATTGTGAACATTTATTGGATACAGTGGAACCCCTAGTGGCTCAGTGGTAAAGAGTCTGCCTGCCGGTATAGGAGACACAGGAGACATGGGTTCAACCTCTGGGTTGGGCAGATCCCCTAGTGAAGGAAATGGCAACCCACTCCAGTGTTCTTGCCTGGAGAATTCCATGGACAGAGGAACCTGTCGGGCTACAGTCCATGGGGTCGGAAAAGAATTGGACACGACTTAGTAACTGAGCGCAATAACCAAGATTAAGCAAATAAAAAATAATGTATCAAGAACTTTCAATCTTGAATTCATCAGAAACACTATGCCAATATAAACATTTATAAACATTTAAGGAAAAATACTTTCACCTTTTGCCTCATTGCTACAAAAAGCAAGGCTTATTTTTGACAATTGTAATAAGTAATTAAAAATTAAGCTTATTTAAGGAATATATTTATGTTTGGAGTGGAGTAAGGATAATAAGAGTCATTGAGAGAAAATAGGCTAGATAAAAAGGCTCAACCTTTGAATAGCACCCGTGCCTACTTAGGCACTGTTCTGAACATTGGTAATCCTACAAAGCAATTGATATTATCACCAATTTACAGATGTGGGAACTAAACACTTGAAAGTTTAAATGACTTGTCCAAAGTTAAAGAGTTAGTAACTTGTGGAGCCAGTATTCTTCTTCAGACTTCAGCCTAAAGACCACAAGCTCAGTATCTGTCATTTTCATGGCTCTATTATACAGAGTTCCTGAAAAAGCCAATGCAATTTCCAGGGAGCAATTTACAATGTGAAGAAGATTCTAGCACAGTATGACCCAGAATTTTATGCAGTACTGAATGGGTGAGAGATTTATCAATAGAGTTTTATATTTTACACTTATCAGGTGTGCACAAATTCTTGGTTAGAGGGACTAATTAACCATGTCTTGAAGTGACCATTACTTTTTCCCCGACCAACATCTCTCATTGTCTACAAAATCAATGGGGACCTTATTAGCACCTTCTTTTCTATCCAATTCTGTAACCTGGAAAAATGGGTGTGCCTGGTGACTAGACATAATAGGAAACTTGTTTTCCCATTGAAAAAAAAAAAACAAAACTGACATTCAATATCATAGGCCTATTAGTCCCAGACAGAGACAGATCAGCAATCAACCTATCTTTTTTTTAACGTCTCAATTCTTATTTCAAGCAAGTCGTAAGTTCTTTTCTTTCATCAATATGTATGAGAAACTCAGCCTATGAGATGGAAGTAGTCCCTGACAGCTAATACAATCAACTCAAGAGTACTTAAAAGTCTTTTCTTTGTTGAACTGCTCACGGATACATGAACCTGGGAATGTCACTTCATGTCTTTGAAGCTTATTTGTTTCCACGGTAAGCTCTCTAGTACTTGCCACAAACTAATATTATCATTGTTCATTATGTGCAGTAATTGAATTTCCCAACTATTTTAGGCACTAGCTGAAGGACCCAAGATATTGAGTACATGTAGTACATGCAGAATCATTAGGTGTTTAAAATTATCTAAAGGCAGAAAAAAATAATAGAGATCTATTTGCACTTAACTATGTAAAGTGTGTCTGCTGCTTGTCACTGGTAATCTCAGCTATCTCCTTCAAAGTAAATGGCTTGGGCTCCCTTTAAGTAAATAGAATAGGCTAGCATATGTTGGGGAGGTGTGTACTGAGTGTTTGAAATCCATCGTCCCATCACCACAGTGAATCCTCACACACACTTCATAGCATGTGCGTTGTCATTTTCTCCATTTTCGGGGTGAAGAAATCAAGGCACAGGCGTGTCACTGTTAAGTCACTATCCAGTCTACTTAGTGCTGGAGCCAGGATTTGAGTCTGTGCTTTTATCTTGTCTTTCTCCCTCTAACTTGGAAGAGGTTTCTCTGCATCTGGAAAGACACCGAATGGCTGAGGCCATTCAAAACAATAATTTTGATTGTCTGTGACCATTCTCAAGTGATCTGGATGAGCAAAGTCTTGTGCATGGTTAAAGAAAATTAATAGTTCTATGCAAATTTCCAACAGTTAGCTTTTCCTGGATAACAAAGTACCCCCAACTTAAGTGGCTTATGAAAAGCTATTTATTTATGATTTTTAGCTCATCTGTTTGGCCTACGGTCTTCTGGATGGTTCTTCTGGTGTCCAGTGTGCTCACTCATGCATCTACAGTCACCTTTTGGACTGGCAGAGGCTGACTGGTCTAGAATGGCCTTTGCTGGATGAGATTTCTCTGTTCTTTGTGCTCTGTCACCCTCTAGCAGCCTAACCACGCCTGGAACAGCTTAGTATGTTTACTTGGTGGTGGCAAGCTTAGATTCAGCAGAAGCTAGAGGCCTCTCGGGCTCACATTTGGAACTGATTTCTTTCTTATTATTATTACTTTAAATTGGAGGACAATTGCTTTACAATATTGTGTTAGTTTCTGCCATACATCAACCTGGATCAGCCACAGATATACATATGTCCCCTCCCTCTTGAGCTTCCCTCCCACCTCCCCTGCTATCCCATGCCTCTGGGTTGTCACAGAGTGCCAGGTTTGAACTCCCTGCATCATATAGCAAATTCCCACTGCCTATTTGTTCTACATATGATAATATATATGTTTCAGTGCTACTCTTTCACTTCATCCCACCCTCCCCTTCCCCCACTGTGTCCATAGGTCTTTTCTCTCTGTCTACATCTCTACTGCTGTCCTCTGGATAGGTTTATCAGTACCATCTTTCTAGATTCCATATACATGCGTTAATATACAATGTTTGTTTTTCTTTTTCTGACTTACTTCACTCAGTTTGTCCACCTCATTAGAACTGACTCAAATGCATTCCTTTTTATGGCTAAATAATATTCCATTGTATATTAATATTCTATATTAATGTTACTATAATAACATATAGTAATATTCCATTGCATATACATTGTGGTATATGCATAACACAACTGCCTTATCCATTCGTCTGTCACTTGACATCTAGGTTGCTTCTTTGTCCTAGCTATTGTAAATAGTGCTGCAATGAACATTGGATTCTTAGATAAAGCAAGTCACAGAACATTCGGCCTCAAGGAGTAAAGGAATACACTTTAGTTTTTGATGGGAGATGCTCCATAACACAGTGCAAGGAATATGATACAGAGAAGAAAGAATCGTAGCCATTTTTGGCAGTGTAAATACCCACAATCAACTATACTTATTAAACATTTTCAGTTCAGTTTATTTGCTCAGCCGTGTCTGACTGTTTGCGACCCCATGAACCGCACCACACCAGGCCTCCCTGTCCAGCACTGACTCCTGGAGTCTACCCAAACCCATGTCCACTGAGTCGGTGATGCCATCCAACCATCTCATCCTCTGTCGTCCCCTTCTCCTCCTGCCCCCAATCCCTCCCAACATCAGGGTCTTTTCAAATGAGTCAGCTCTTCGCATCAGGTGGCCAAAGTATTGGAGTTTCAGCTTCAGCATCAGTCCTTCCAATGAACACCCAGGACTGATCTTTAGGATGAATTGGTTGCATCTCCTTGCAGTCCAAGGGACTCTCAAGAGTCTTCTCCAACACCACAGTTCAAAAGCATCAATTCTTCGGCACTCAGCTTTCTTTATAGTGTAACTCTTACATCCATACACAACTACTGGAAAAACCATAGCCTTGACTAGACGGACCTTTGTTGACAAAGTAATGTCTCTGCTTTTTAAAATGCTGTCTAGGTTGGTCATAACTTGCCTTCCAAGGAGTAAGCGTCTTTTAATTTCATGGCTACAGTCACCATCTGCAGTGATTTTGGAGCCCAAAAAAAATAAAGTCAGCTACTGTTTCCACTGTTCCCCCATCTATTTGGCATGAAGTGATGGGACCAGATGCCATGATCTTAGTTTTCTGAATGTTGAGCTTTAAGCCAACTTTTTCACTCTCCTCTTTCACTTTCATCAAGAGGCTCTTTAGTTCTTTTCACTTTCTGCCATAAGAGTGGTGTCACATGCATATCTGAGGTTATTGATATTTCTTCCAGCAAACTTGATTCCAGCTTGTGCTTCATCCAGCCCAGAGTTTCTCATGATGTACTCTGCATATAAGTTAAATAAGCAGGGTGACAACATACAGCCTTGACGTACTCCTTTTCCTATTTGGAACCAGTCTGTTGTTCTATGTCCAGTTCTAACTGTTGCTTCCTGACCTGCATACAGGTTTCTCAAGAGGCAGGTCAGGTGGTCTGGTATTCCCATCTCTTTCAGAATTTTCCATAGTTTGTTGTGATCCACACAGTCAAAGGCTTTGGCATAGTCAATAAAACAGAAATAGATGTTTTTCTGGAACTCTCTTGCTTTTTCAATGATCCAGCAGATGTTGACAATATGATCTCTGGTTCCTTTGCTTTTTATAAAACCAGCTTAAATATCTGGAAGTTCATAGTTCACATATTGCTGAAGCCTGGCTTGGAGAATTTTAAGCATTACTTTACTAGCGTGTGAGATGAGTTCAATTGTACAGTAGTTTGAGCATTCTTTGACATTGCCTTTCTTTGGGATTGGAATGAAAACTGTCCTTTTCCAGTCCTGTGGCCACGGCTGAGTTTTCCAAATTTGCTGGCATATTGAGTGCAGCACTTTTACAGCATCATCTTTCAGGATTTGAAATAACTCAACTGGAATTCCATCACCTCCACTAGCTTTGTTCGTAGTGATGCTTCCTAAGGCCCACTTGAGTTCGCCTTCCAGGATGTCTGGCTCGAGGCGAGTGTGAGTGATCACACCATCGTGATTATCTGGGTCATGAAGATCTTTTTTATACAGTTCTTCTGTGTATTCTTGCCACCTCTTCTTAATATCTTCTGCTTCAGTTAGGTCCATACCATTTCTGTCCTTTATTGAGCCCATCTTTGCATGAAATGTTCCCTTGGTATCTCTAATTTTCTTGAAGAGATCTCTTTTCCATTCTATTGTTTTCCTCTATTCCTTTGCACTGATCCCTGAGGAAGGCTTTCTTATCTCTCCTTGCTATTCTTTGGAACTCTGCATTCAAATGGATATATCTTTTCTTTTCTCCTTTGCTTTTCACTTCCCTTCTTTCCACAGCTATTTGTAAGGCCTCCTCAGACAGCCATTTTGCTTTTTTGCATTTCTTTTTCTTGGGGATGGGCTTGATTCCTGTCTCCTGTACAATGTTATGAACCTCCATCCATAGTTCATCAGGCTCTCTGTCTATCAGATCTAGTCCCTTAAATCTATTTCTCACTTCCACTGTATAACTGTAAGGGATTTGATTTAGGTCATACCCGAATGGTCTAGTGGTTTTCCCCACTTTCTTCAATTTAAGTCTGAATTTGGCAATTAGGAGTTCATGATCTGAGCCACAGTCAGCTCCTGGTCTTATTTTTCCTGACTGTATAGAGCTTCTCCATCTTTGGCTGCAAAGAATATAATCAGTCTGATTTCAGTGTTGACCATCTGGTGATGTCCATGTGTAGTCTTCTCTTGTGTTATTGGAAGAGGGTATTTGCTATGACCAGTGCGTTCTCTTAACAAAGCTTTATTAGCCTTCATTCAATGAAGGCTTTATATGCTTCATTCCATACTCCAAGGCCAAATTTGCCTGTTATTCCACGTGTTTCTTGACTTCCTACTTTTGCATTCCAACTAGCCAATCTGATCACATGGACCACAGCCTTGTCTAACTCAATAAAACTAAGCCATGCTGTGTGGGGCCACCCAAGATGGCCAGGTCATGGTGGAGAGGTCTGACTGAATGTAGTCCACTGGAGAAGGGAATGGCAAACCACTTTAGTATTCTTTCCTTGAGAACCGCATGAACAGTATGAAAAGGCAAAAAGACAGGATGAACTGAACAATGAACTCCCCAGGTCGGTAGGTGCCCAATATGCTACTGGAGATCAGTGGAGAAATAACTCCAGAAAGAATGAAGGGATGGAGTTAAAGCAAAAACAACACCCAGTTGTGGGTGGGATTGGTGAAAGAAGCAAGGTCCAATGCTGTAAAGAGCAATATTGCATAGGAACCTGGAATGTTAGGTCCATGAATCAAGCCAAATTGGAAGTGGTGAAACAGGAGATGGCAAGAGTGAACATTGACATTCTAGGAATCAGTGAACTAAGATGGACTGGAATGGGTGAATTTAACTCAGATGACCATTATATCTACTACTGTGGGCCGGAATCCCTTAGATGAAATGGAGTAGCCATCATAGTCAACAAAAGAGTCTGAAATGCAGTACTTGGATGCAATCTCAAAAATGACAGACTGATCTCTGTTCATTTCCAAGGTAAATCATTCAATATCACAGTAATCAAGTCTATGCTCTGACCAGTAACGCTGAAGAAGCTGAAGTTGAATGGTTCTATGAAGACCTACAAGACCTCTTAGAACTAACACCCAAAGAAGATGTCCTTTTCATTAAACATTCTACATGAGTAATATGGCAACATATATTTTTCTGAAAAATCTATTTTGTGCTATTCACAGGGCTTAGGATAGTATGTTAAGTATTCATTTATTGCACAAGTATCTGTAATCAGAAAAGCCAGAAATATTTTCAGTCTCTTAAGATTTGAGTTTTGGATTGAAGTTATCAAATTGTGATTAAAGAGAACCCTGAAATAATAGTTATTTCATATTTGATTTGCATTTCTCTAAAATGTTGCCTCAGGCATTATCATTATCAAATCAAATTTAGTAGAATTTCAGTCATTCTGTTTTAAATAGCTTGTACACATTTGGAGAATTCCAGTGTACACTTGTACAATGTACACTTGTACTGACTTTCTCACCAAGGGATATTCATTCTTTGGTGAGTTTGTTCTAATTGTGCCATTCGTTGTATTAACATTAATTAGCAAACTCATCTTTCAATTTCATCCCCTTGGGACAGATTCAGTCAGGGTTGGGTAGGTAGGGAATTTAATTAATCTATCAACAAATTGAATTTTTTATTAGGTACTTTGGTCTTATCTCTTATATTTTGCATAGTATATTAGAAAATTTATTTTGAACTGGAGTTACCTAAAGTTTTTTCTAGGAAGACAAAGAATCCAGCCATTTTACCTCAAAGCACTACATATAATAAAAATAGATCATCAATGTTCCTTTAGGGTAATTTTCAAGAAAGTTCATTTACTATTAACTAAGAATGGAGACTTTCTTTCAGATTGAACCTTCCCATACTGATGGAAGGACTATTTTATAGTAAATATATCAATAGCCTGTTGTATAAACACCTACTATTTGTGGCTTAACAACAAAGGGCATCAGTGTGTGAGAATTTAATTCAATAGAGTTAATCTCAAATGCAATTAATGCTCACATTCTTTATGTTCCTTTATGGTAATCTGTTTGCCCAAGGAATTTATTGAAATAGATACATTTAATTAACCTGTTTTCAGCACTTGGGCAAAGACACAATTTAAGGTGTGACCTTCCACTTAAAGAAAAAGAAAGAAAAGAATCTGGTTATTGCTTTTTTCAACCTGGTGTCTTGTCTTAAGAATGTGTAAAATTTAAATAGAAGAGGATATATGTCAAATATTGCTTCATCTCCGACTGCTACACACACATATGCACACACTCTCATACATGCGCGCGCACACGCACACACACACACACACACACACACAACTAATTCTGTACTCCTCATGTCACCTTCAGTGAGCTTACAAAGTATGAACTAGTATACAAAGTAAGCCAGCCAGTGTGGTGTATTTGAGTAGCATTTTAGGATAAAGTTCACTTTGACCCTCAGCTCCTAACTAGCTGCATTTTTGTTGTTGTTGTGAAAATGGAAAGCTTTGAATTCTCCCAACATGACCGAGTAGTACCACAATCATCTGCTTCCATGAATTCTAGAATAAGATTTTGTTATGATCTTTGGCTAGTCAGGTTTCCCAATTCATATAACCATTGGCAGGTAGATTTTTCCAAATATAATCATTTTTTATATGTATTTTTTCCTACATGCTTTATAAATGTGTGCTATCCAAATGGGACAAATGAAAATAAAATGAGAAAACACTGTTGTCTTGGTCCTCGGTTACCCTATAATTTGAATAATAGCTTAAGCTTAAATTGACCTATTACAAACCAGATGTCTTGTTCTGACATTTTTACATGGATGGATTCAAGGAGTTATAAAATTTGCCCTCAAGTTTGCAACACTTGATTGTATTGAAAGAAAAATCTGGTCTCAAGAATTTTAGTCTCTTTTTTAATGGAAAAGCATCTCCTATTGAACAAATATATACCTATTTTGTTTTATATTATATTTCATGCGCAAATTTTATTTTAATTCTGCTTTTAAATCTAGACACATGAAGCCAGAAAATGTCAAAAGCAACGGGGGCAGGTTTAACTGCATTGATAGCCACATTTAAAATAAGCATCAAAGGGACTTCCCTGGTGGTTCAGTGGTTAGGACTCTGCACATCCATTGCAGGGGGCATGGGTTCAATCCCTGGCTAGGGAACTAAGATCCCCTGCACCCTGCATGGCATGGCCAAAAAAAGAAAACAACCATCAATATTTCTGTAGTAACCTAAGAGGTGTTATCATACTTTTTGTTACTGTGTTTCTCAAATATATTTTTTGAAGTGAACTTTTAATATTAATTCCTATTCTTTGTTAAAAAGGACACATATGTCAGATATTAATCTATAGTCAGAATGAAAGTCAATCTCTTCCAAACATACCTTAACACTTTTTTAAATGACTGTTTTGTCTTTCTAATTCCCTGCACTTTATTCCTCATCCTACCCATTCCTCTCTAAGCAAGTTAAAGAATTTCTTTATTTTGTTCTTGTCTGTTCAAGTCTAGACTTCTCCTAAGCGCTGGTGTAAGAATATGCAATTGCTGCCACTATGACTCGTTATTATTTTTTTAATCTCCATCTACACAGGAGGAAACTCAGCAACATGACTTGAATTTGTCATGAACTTCTAGTCTTGTTGGGGTGTTTTTTTTTTGCTTTTTTGCTTGTGTTTTATTACATCAGGAAGTGCATACAAGAAAGTACCATGTATACTGCAAAGCACTATATAAATATCCAGTTATTTTTATGAATTTTTGAAAAGTTGACAGCATTCTTACCAGTTCTGTCACTTGCCCTGAGTTTAAGTAAATCAGAATGATAAGAGAGCAGCATCCTGAGGCTAAATACGACACACAGAAGAGTTGACACATTTCCAAGAGGTGCTCAGGGCCCTCTGCTCTCAGGAGGCAGAACTGTCTCGCCTTTGAAAGCTGACCTTTCCCTGTCCACTCCCTCTCTTCTCCAGGCCCTTCTCCAGAGCTAACTTATTCACGCATAGCAGTCAGAACCCTGAAGCCTACTTTAAAAAGTCTCCATCTGCAAGCTATGACAAGATCAGCCTTTACTCCACCCTAGCCCAGATTGGCACAAACTTTAGCAGAGAATAAAAGGGAAATTTAAGATCCTCTGTTTATTATGATGGGCATTCATTTTATTAACAAGTTTCTGTAGGAAACTCAGCCTTACTTATATGGAAGCTAAAGGGCCTGGATTTGAGATTAGAAGACCTGGGTCTCGGTGCAGTTTGGTCAAACTTCTTCAACTCTCTGAACCTTGGTTTTCTCACCTATGTAATGGAGATTTCCACTTTTACTATGCAGCGCCCCTGTGCACACTCTGGACAATGAATATTAGCATCATCTCTCACCGAGTAATCATCTTTTGTAAAGTCATGCCTTAAGCTTGGACTTTTCCACCGAATGCTGCCTTCAGTATCTGAATAACCAATAGAGATATTGTCTGGGATCCCAATATTTGTAAGCATAGGTTGCAAACTAGCCAAAATTACATCTTATCTTAGTTTAATCTGTACCAACATTTTTATAACCATGGAGATATTCTTATTTTCAAAGTTTTCAAAACTTACAACAATTTCTGAACTTTAAGTCAATGACTTTTGGCATATTTGTTTGGAAATTAAAATGTCAGATGCTCTTTGCTGTGTAGACATTGTCTCTTTACCCCTATTTCAAAATGGTGGGATGTAGAAAGAGGAAGTAAAAAGACAATAATGCATGAGACTGTATATGCTAATCACCACTCACTGTGAATCCAAGGGTACATCTTTCCTTGAAAGAATATGACAACAGCCCATCAATCTCTAAAGCCACAGTGGCAGCTGGGTTACAGGATATCCTACAGCCATATTAGTTCTTCTGTCCCATCATTGTTCAAGGTTGCTAAAAACTGCGTTCGATAGAAAAATTCAAGCTCTAACAATATTTAAAAAAAAAAAAAAAAAACTATTTTCATCCCCTTGAACAAACCAAACTATGTTTATATCCTGTGTAAAATTAAAAAAAGAAGAAAACAGGAGTTTACAAACCCAACTGTTGGCATCATCCCAGATGCTGGTTCTAACCCTAGCACTGCCATTATCTCACTGTGTAAATCAGAACAAATTGCATAATCTCTCATGGGCTCCATGTTCTCATCTGTACAATGGGCATAATTAAACCTACATTGAGGTGTTGTGAAGAGTAAAGGGGATGTTTGCCAGGGCCAAGCATAGTAATACTTCATAAGGACAGGCACTCATTGATGAGTGCTATTTAAATCTGCAATGATGTTTCTTTCTCACTCTGAAATTTGCACACAAACATGTGATCATAGCTCTATATTGAATTTTGACTCGGATTGGGATTAAATCAGAGAAGTACATGTAGAATCCTCTTATTTGAGGCTATTGAGAAACTCCTCTTTCCGAAGTGGGACTTCAGTGAACTGAGCTGCTTAATCTAGAAGGATCGAGCAACCCTTCAAACTACCAGCACTCTTATCCTCCTGTGAAAATAGGAGCTAAACATTTTAAACTAGACAGAATAGCTAATAGATAGTTTAAAACATGGGTGGTTTTATTCTGCTCCTTAGCTTCATACAAATCAAAATCAAACTACCCAGTGTCCACCTTGGGTAAATGATAGCGAAGCAACTGCTTAAGGCTGACTCTTTGATGAGATAGAAGAGATAAAGGCTCAGAATTTGTTCGGGGCCATCAGGACAACATTTTCTTTGACAAGGACAGAATCCCAGTGCAGCCCATTATTCTACAGCCATGGCTTTCCCCTGTAAAGTGAGCTTAACTCTGCTTGTTAAACTGTTTTGTACAAAGTTTGCAACTCTTTTTCCCTGTTGTGAGCCTTGCAGAAGTTGTGTCCTTTTCGTGACCCTCCCATATCCCTCAGCTGCTGCACCCTTGACAGCCCTTGGTAACAGTGGAGCCTGGCCTAAGTTCTACATTTAGAAACTCTGTATGCCAGAGGCAAAGAATCTTCCTGAGAGACCTTTGGGTCCCCAACCTTTACAGCAGAGGCTCTCAAACTTTAATTTGCATAAAAATCACCCGGGGGTATGCTTTAAAAATTCAGATTCCTTGGCAGCTCCTGCCCATTCTGATTCAGTAGGTTTGGGGTAGAGTTTGGCGGGCTTTGTATTTTTCATAAGGACTCCAGCTTATTCTTTTTTTAATTTTTTAAAATTTTATTGAAGTATAGTTGATTTACAATGATTTACAATGCTATGTTATGTTCAGTCATACATATTCAGTTATGCATATATATATTCTTTTTCATATTCTTTCCATCGTGGTTTATCACAGGATATTGAATATCGTTCCCTGTGCTATACAATAGGACCATGTTGCTTGTCCATTTTATGTACAATAGCTTGCATTTGCTCATCCCAAACACCTAATCCATCCTTTCCCCATCCCAGTCTTGGCAACAAGTCTGTTCTCAATGTCTGTGAGCCTGTTCCTATTTCATAGGTAAGTTCATTCATGTCATATTTTAGATTCCACCATTCCAGCTTATTCTGATGCAGGTGATCTTTCTGGAAGACACTGGGAGAACTATTACTTTATAGTATTGTATAAATTCTTAATTTATGAAATATTCTTAATTTATAAAATATGTGATTATAAACCCAAGGTAGAGAAGTTAAGTAGCCCCCTAGCCTGAATTGATTCATATATGCTACCACGGGTCAGAAACACTTTCCTACTCTAATTTGGGGGCAATGGAGTGACAACAACAGGGACAGTAATAATAATAGCACACCGTAAGCCATAGACTATATGGACCTTGTTGAAGGAGTAAAAGCTTGTGCTTCAGAAATGTTTCAGTTCAGTTCAGTCGCTGACTCTTTGCGACCCCATGAATCACAGCATGCCAGGCCTCCCTGTCCATCACAAACTCCCAGAGTTTGCTCAAACTCATGCCCATCGAGTCGGTGATGCCATCCAGCCATCTCATCCTCTGTCGTCCCCTTCTCCTCCTGCCCCCAATCCCTCCAAGCATCAGGGTCTTTTCCAATGAGTCAACTCTTCACATGAGGTGGCCAAAGTATTGGAGTTTCAGCTTCAGCATCAGTCCTTCCAATGAACACCCAGGACTGATCTCCTTTAGGATGGACTGGTTAGGTCTCCTTGCCGTCCAAGGGACTCTCAAGAGTCTTCTCCAACACCATAGTTCAAAAGCATCAATTTTTCGGCACCCAGCTATCTTCACAGTCCAACTCTCACATCCATACATGACCACTGGAGAAACCAGAGCCTTGACCAGACAGACCTTTGTTGGCAAAGTAATGTCTCTGCTTTTTAATATGCTATCTAGGTTGGTCATAACTTTCCTTCCAAGGAGTAAGCGTTTTTTAATTTCATGGCTGCAATCACCATCTGCAGTGACTTTGGAGCCCAAAAAAATAAAGTCTGACACTGTTTCCAGTGAATCCCCATCTATTTCCCGTGAGGTGATGGGACCAGATGCCATGATCTTAGTTTTCTGAATGTTAAGCTTTAAGCCAACTTTTTCACTCTCCTCTTTCACTTTCATCAAAAGGCTTTTTAGTTCTTCTTCACTTTCGGCCATAAGGGTGGTGTCATCTGCATATCTGAGGTTATTGATATTTCTCCCGGCAATCTTGATTCCAGCTTGTGCTTCAGAGATGTTTACTAGTTATTTAAACTTGAGCTACTGTTTCCTTATTTATAAAAGGGAGATAGATTGCTATAAGCTTTCCAGGTAGTTCAAACGGTAAGGAATCAGCCTACCAGTGCAGGATATGTGGGTTCAATCCCTGGGTTGGGAAGATCCCCTCATGGAGGAAGTGGCAACCCACTCCAGAGTTCTCGCTGGGACAACCCCATGGACAGAGGAGCCTGGCAGGCTACAGTTCATGGGGTCACATAGAGTCAGACAGGACTGAATGACTGCTCATGCACACATACACACACAGATGGCTGTCAAGGACCTGGCAACTACTGGGGGCATGTCCGGGGTCTGGGCGCACATTAGATTCTCAGTGCTAGTTCTGTCCCCTGTCTCCCCTGCAAGGGTAGCAGGGATGGTCAAGTGGCCTCTGGCCCAGTCACTCCAGACTCTTAACCAGTTGACTTTTAGAAAGGTGTGGGTCCCTGCCTGATTAAGTTTAATTGCAATAACAGAATACCATAGACTGGGTGGCTTATAAACAGCAGAAATGTATTACTCATCCTTCTGCAAGCCCGGGAAGTCCAAGATCAAGGTACCGGCAGATTCAATATCTGGTGAGAATCCCTCCTCTGCTTCCTCGGTAACTTGTTATGTCCTTATATGTCAAAACAGCCTAGATAGAGAGCTCTCTTATAAGGACAATAATCCCATTCCTAAGGGCTCCATGGCATGACCTAATCACCTCCCAAAGACTCTACCTCCTAATACCATCACCTGGGGTATAAGATTTCAACACAGGAATTTTGAGGGGACACAGATTTTCCTTCTATACCAGTCCCCTTGAACCTTCTTCACACTGGTTGAACTCACAGACACTGCCTTTTACTTGAAATGAGAATATAAAATATAATTTACTTGATATGAGAATATAAAATATAATTTCTAAATTAGAACATAATTTCTAATAAATGAGACATACCTCATTTTATTTTGCTTTGATTCATTGTGCTTCTCAGATACTGTGTTTGTTTGTTTGTTTGTTTGTTACAGATTGAAGGTTTGTGGCATGTAGCAGTCAAATCTATCAGTGACATTTTTCCAACAGCATTTACTCACTTTGTGTCTCTGTGTCACCTTTTGGTAATTCTTGCAATATATCAAACTTGTGCATTATTATTATAGTTGTCATGGTGATCTCTGATCAGTGTTCTTTGATGTTATTGTTGAAATTGTCTTATAGTGCCATGAACCGTACATACCTTTATAACACAACAAACTTAATTGATAAATGTGTGTTCTGATGACTCCCCTGACCAGCCATTGCCCAATGTCTCTTTCTCCTTGGGCATCCCCATTTCCTGAAATGCAACAATATTGAAATCAGACCAATTAATAGCCTCACAACAACCTGCAGGTGTTCACATGAGATGAAGAGTTGCACATTTCTCACCTTAAATCAAAACTAGAAATGACTAAGCTTAGTAAGGAAGCAGTGTTGAAAGCTGAGATAGGCTGAATCTAGACCTCTCATGCCAAACTGTTAGTCAAGCTGTGGATGCAAAGGAAAAGTTCTTAAAGGAAGTTAAAAGTGCTACCCCAGTGAACACATGAATGATAAGAAAGCCAAACAGTCATGTTGCTGATATGGAGAAAGTTTGAGTGGTCTGGAGAGATCAAACCAACCACAACATTCCCTTAAGCCAAAGCCTAATCCAGAGCAAAGCCCTGACTCTCTTCAAGTCTGTGAATGCTGAGAGAGGTGAGGAGGCTGAATAAGAAAAGTTTGAAGCCAACAGAGGTTGACTCATGAGGTTTAAGGAAAGAGACCGTCCCTATGAAAATACAAGGTGAAACAGCAAGCGCTGGTGTAAAAGCTACAGCAAGTTATCCAGGAGATGTAGGTAAGATAATTAATGAAGGGGACTACACTAAATCACAGGATTTCAATATAGGTAATAAAACAGCCTTATATTAGAAGAAGATGCCATCTAAGACATTCATAGATAGATAAAAGGAGTCAAGGTCTGGCGTCAAAGTTTCACAGGACAGGCTGGCTCTCTTGTTAGGGGCTAATACAGCTGGTGACTTCAAGTTGAGGCCAATGCTCAATTATTATTCTGGAAACCCTAAAACCCTTAAGAATCAGGCTAATTGTACTCTGCCTGTGCTATATAAATGGGACAACAAACCCTAAGTAACAGCATACCTGTTTACAACATGGTTTACTGAGTATTTTAAGCTCATTGTCAAGAGCTATTCCTCAGGGGGTAGAAATGTCCCTTTTAAAGTATTACTGCTCATTGACAATGCGCATGGTCACCCAGGAGCTCTGGTAGAGAGTTGTTGTCATTATTGTTCTGTTGCTAATTCTTGTCTGACTCTTTGCTACACCATGGATTGATGAAAGTACAAGAAAATTAGTTAAGGTGTATGCATTGTTTTTTAAACATCATGCTATCATACACTTAATATGTGGACATAATTTTTATAAGCACTGGAAAACAAAACAAAAAAAAAATTGATATGACTCACTTTATTGTGATATTCACTCCGTTGTGGTGTTCTGGAACCAAACTCATAATATCCCCAAGGAATGCCTGGATAAATGTAAAACTCACCAAGCCAGTGTTCTATACAGTTAGATCTATTACTGGCAAGTCGAAGCCATAGAAAGGAGAGTGTTCATCACACTGACACTCAGATGGATTCCTTGTACTATTCTGGAGATGAATGAAGACCAGTCCTGAACTAGTCTCAGGATATCATCTCTTTCTGGACACAGGGCACGTTCTTATATTTCAACTCCTTTTCAGTCAAACTTCATGAAGACCATCACCCTCAATCTCTAAAAGTTCAGCTTATTCAGATATTCTGCATTACTTGCTGCAGTGAGAGACACAGCATTTAGAGACCAGATCTGAAGAGGGAAAGATTAGCTTTCTTTTGAGGAAGTGTAAGGTTTGAAATTAAGTTCCTGATCATGGAAGGCCAATCCACTTCAGCATTGATATAGACAGCAAAGGAGAGAAACAATTTCCAAAAGCACTCTCTGTTAGTTTTGCTAGGTCTACCTTAATAAGGTATCACTAACTGTGAGAGGTTTCAACAACTTACACAACAGAAATTTATTCTCTCACAATTCTGGAGGCTGGAGGTTCAAGGTAAGGTGATGGTGGTGTTATGCTCTTTCTGGAAGTGTTAGGAAAAATTCTTAAACTTCTGTGTTAGTTTCTGATAGTTCCTTGGCTTTTGACAACTTAAATCTTCACATCATCTTCACATGGTGACATCCTGTGTTCATGTCATATCCAAAGCTCCCCCATTCATAGGGACACCAGTCATATTGGATTAGGGGATCTACCTGCTCTAGTATGACCTCATTTTAACCAAATACATCCAGAAGACCCTATGTACAAATAAGATTACATTATGAGATACTGAGGTTAGGATTTCAAAATATGAATTGGGAAGAAGGGAAATGGATACTGTTTAGCTCCTATAACAGACTGTTACTGAAATTTATTTGAGTGTTTGGTTAGGACTCAAGTGTTTGTATCATACAAAGACAAGATGATCTTAGTCTAAAATTTTTCCTAAAAAAGTATTATCTAGTCTCCACCATTTCATAGACATTTCTCAGTGTGAGCCCTATGGAAATGTCTTGTTTTTAAAAGACTTATTAAATATACCCAGAAATAGCTGAATGACTTGAGCTGGTGAGTGGGATCATATAATATTCAGCACTTAAATGTTCTTGACTTTATACAAGGACTGACCCCTGAATGTTTTCCTGGAAGTCAAGCAATCGTTTTAAAATAAGCAATATGTCGGTCTTCTAATGGAACTAATAAGCCAATAAAACTAATAAAACTTCTCACACTAAAATTATTAAAATTTACCTTCTTGAAACCATAAGGGAACAAAAAGTATCTCTGAGTCAAGTTATTTTTCATGGAAACTGACATTTAAATTAGAAATCACTTAACAGTGGTTAGACCTGAAATGTAAAAAGCATTATTTGAGATTAATGGTTAGCATACTCAGATGTCTACACAGCAGAGTGATCACATTTTAGGTTTACTTTTAAACTAATTTCATATGACAGGATCATGTTTGAATCCCATATGTTTTACTCTGTACTCCTGTTTGCATTCACTGAAAAGTTCTGCAAAGCAGATTGTTAAATTTTTAGTTTATTTTTCTGGAGGAAAAAAAATGAAGGTTTTTAACAGAAATTAACAATACTTAGCAAGATATTGTGATTAACAAGGGCAAAGTATCTAAAATGATGCTTGAAGGCATATGTTTGAAATGGGTAATAGTCAAGGGTATGATTAAAATCTTGTTCATTTGCTAAAATTATTTAAACAGCCATTGAATATCATTAATTTTTATTTGGAACTAACAGCCTATTGAATCAAAAGCACAGCCTATTGAATCAAAAGCAATCAGAATTGAAGTCGAGAACTCTAGTTCTTGACCACGTGTTTTCTTTATCTAGGGACAAGGTTTATTTGTTTTCTCAATATTGCTTTTCTACCCAATTGTAGTCACTTAATCTCTCCATATCTGAGTTTTTGTTACAAACAAAATGGGAATGTTAAGTCTCAGTCATACCCATGAATATTGATGAACAAATAAAGTTCTTGTAGACTTGTCACTGTTCGTATAAATCAGAGCTTCATTCACATTTCAAATCAGTGCTCTTTTCAAAATAAGTTGAGTGATAAAAGATGATCTGGTCTGGTCTATGCTTGTTATAGGGGTTTGGGATTGTAGGTACAAGCTAAGAGATCTCTAACCTGAAACATATGGGAGGAAGCGCCACATGAAACCCTGTACGGAGCAAAGATTCAAGAAGTAGACCCATGGAAGGATTTTCTTACCTTTATCTCTGGTGAACATGTCACTAAAGACTCATTGGAGAAGGAGAAGCTTTTTAAGTGTGTTTAGCTTCTCAGACAGACGGTGGACTTTTTGTTCTTTATTCTTCCTTACCTAGGTCATTGTCACAAGATCAGGCTTATCTTCAGTTCTGAGGGAACAGTCCGCTGGTCATGCTTTTCCAGGAATATCTAATGGAGAGTCAGGGCTGTTTCAGATGAATGTCTTATCTGTGCCTAGACCTGTGTATTAAACAGATATTACATAATTAGATTATGAATTAAAATCAAGTAATGTCTAATAGAGAAAAGTTTCAAATAGGACATTTTCTATCAGTCCTTCATTTTCACCTGTGTCTTAATTCTCCTGCTCTATGTCCTAATACATCTTACAATTAATCAGTAATCCACTTCTCCTGCCAACCTGTGCTCAGCTGTATTCTAACCTCAGCATCATGTCAACAGTGCCTCACCATCTCAGTTATTGTCATTGACTTTGTTTAACCCAGGTGAATGCTCCTGCATCTATCTGAATTTAAGATAACCTTTCTAACTAGTGAAGTGTCTTTTGCCAAGGACACCAGGAAACCCTTAAAATGAAGTAAATTTAGAAAAGTTTCAAAGAATAATAGTCACAGTCTCTTTTTCTCTTATACACTGTAATTTCCAAATCCTACTTTTAAAAATTACTACAAAATTATATAAAGTTTCTTTCTTTTTACATGAAGGGAAAGAAGATGGTGGTAAATGTATATGTGTGCCCATGAATACCTCACTGCCTTTGATTCTTTATTTCACATGTTATATAACCATCAAACAGTTTTAAAGGATACTTTCTTTGGTTTAAAAATTATAAATACCCACATCAATTGGGTAAAAACTTTACTTGATAATAAAATAGCATAGGGATATGCAGAGTGAAACTGACTTCATTATTGGTATATGTCAGGACACTCACTTTTCCAATTTAATATACACACACAATCACACACTTATACTTAGTTATGAATTTAATGTTATTGTGCTCATTTTACAGAGCAGAAAATTGAGTCTCACAAATGTTAACTTACCCAAGGTCATACAGCTATTAAGTGATAGAACATGGCTTTGACCAGGTTTTTCTGGCATTCTTTTTCTGTTTTGCTAAGATGTTTATTCCTTCCTATGTAGATTCATGATAATAATATTCAGGTGTAATTTGTTAAACTTCTACTATGTACTGTGGTGCTTTATACCCATTATCACATAATCTTCCACTGCCCTAAAAAACAAAAGAATTTTATACATGAGAAAACTAAGGCTCCTAAAGTTTGGGTAACTTGGCCAAGTTAAGATGTATCAGAGCCAGGATTCAAAACCTGATACAATTGATCCTCATTATTCACGAATTTCGTGCAGTCATCCCTACCTCTTTATCCATGCTTTTGATTTCCATGGATTCAGTTGCCTGTGGTCAATCACTATCCAAAATATTAAGTGGAAAATTCCAGAAGTAATCCATATGTTTTATATCACTCAGTCGTTTTGAGTAACAGGATGAAATGTCCTGCTGTCCCACTCAGGACATGAGTCATCCCTCTGCCCAGTGTCACTGGCCATTATCCAGTCTAGTTTGGTCCTCTTTCCCATCACTTAGTAGCCATCTGGATTATCAGTGATATGACTTGTGTTCAAGTCATCTTTATTTTACTTAATTATGGCCCCAAAGTGCAAGACTAGTTATGCTTAAAATGGAGATATTCTGTTACTGTACCTAATTAATAAATGAAACTTTATCATAGGTGCTTATGTATTAGAAAAAAACATAGTATGTATACAGTTCAGTGCTCTTCAAGGTTTCAGGCATCCACTGGGGGGGTCTTAGGATGTATTCCCCTCAGATAAGGGGAGACCACTGTATTTGCAAATTTACCTGCTCAGTAAAATTTATTTGTAATCTCAAAAACAATACTCACAGAGCTTTGCAGTCATTTGCATGCATGTGCAAAGCTGCAAAAAATTGAGTCACCCAACGTGCATGCTCCCAACAAGACAACCCTCTGCCTTCTTGTTTCAGCTCCTACTGTAAACAAGCATCCTTTTCCAATCTACTTAGTGACACATTTTTCCTATCTTTGTGTTTTTCTTTGGTAATGTTGCTGCTTGACATGGTCCCCGAGCTCAGGGCTGAAGTGCTATCTAGTGTTCCTAAGCATAAGAGGGCTACAATGTGTCATACTAGGAAGATGCTGCGTTAGAGCATCTTTCTTTAGATATGAGTTATGGCTGGCCTTGAGTCCAGTATTAATGAAATAAATATATGTCTTTAAATAGAACACACATACATAATAGAGGCTATGTATTGATTGGTTGACCAGAGGCTCACAGGAACCAATGTCCCATAAGACCAATGCATTGTTCAATATTCATTAATTCCATCTCAATGACCCTATAGACCATAACTACTGCAAATAACAAGAGCCAACTGTATTTGTGTTTCCAGTGTCCAATTCTTCTACTCCTCACCCCTGACACTCCACACGTTCTTGTGAGATGATAGTGTTCTCTTTCGTGTGATGCACTGTTGTCATTTTGATTCCAATTTCCCACAAAAGCTGTGCTCCGACACCACAACCATGACAAACTCATTCAAACATGATGCCACTCCACCACCAGTTTTGCTTGGAACCAATAGATTTTCACCTTCGTGACAAAGGAAAAACAACACAGTGCCCAGTAAAGCAAGTTCATAAAATATTTATTTAAATTGATCTAGCTTAGAGCAAGTTCATATAGATAAATAATTTGTATTTTGTGAGAGTCAGATTCTGAAATGAAGATGCAAAGTGTGGGGCTCATAGAGGCGCTGAGGGCTCTCTCCTAAGTGTCCTCATCCCAGTGATGGAGTTCGCACTTGGATCCAGAGAAATAAACAAATACGCAGTGGCAGTCTCCTCCCAGTTTGTAATGGCTTTATCTACACCATGAACCTTCTGGAGTTAAGCCCTTGCTCTGATCATTTCCCCTGCAAATTTCTCCATTGAGAAAAATAAGAAATATATCAGCAAGGATTATATATTTAACATTGCAAAGGGCACGGAAGAAGGTGAAAGCCTAAAGGATTGTACATCCATGATTTCTAGATCAACTTATTTGCTGAGACACCAGCTTTTCTCCAGCCCATGTGGTAAAATCTAAGATAAAATGGAACTGGAATCTAAAGACATGGGCTAAAGCTTGTCTTTATGATACACTGAGTGCTCTGAGCAAGTCACTGTACCTCTTAGAAACACGACTTCCCCATCTGTAAAATGGCAGCGGTAAAGAATCCACCTGCCAATTCAGGAGACACAGGTTTGATCCCTAAGTGAGGAAGATTCCTTGGAGGAGGAAATGGGCACCCACTCCAGCATTCTTGCCTGGAAAATGCCATGAACAAAGGAGCCTGGCAGGCTACAGTCCATGAGGTTGCACAGACTCGGACACGATTGATCAACTGAGCACACCTCCAAAGATTCTAATCAGAGGAAATGCAAATGACTCACTGTGTAGAGGATTCTATAGTTGACGAAATGTGTTATTTGCATACATTATCTCAATGATGCTTATATCTACTTTGTCAGTTAAGCATAATTATAATTATTACCATTTTGCGAGAAAGTCTTTGCAAACAGAAACTTCCTATGTAAGTCCTTCAAATGTTAAAAACAAAAAATCAATGGTTTCAAAGGCAGTGAAAAGAAGATTGTTAGCATGTGTAATCCTTGCGTCATATGACAGAAAAATAAAAAGGAATTGCAACCAAATATGCAACTGCCTAGCTTAAATTAAATGGACCCTTATACAAGGTGACAAACCAAGATAGCTAGTGGGCTGAAACCCAGGTCACACTCTGATCTCTGTGACATATACCCTGATATTGAAATGTGTTCTAAATTGTGCAAAGTTGCTATAGGGGCTACTGGGGTCCTAGGTTAATGAGTTAAGGAAATAATTATAGTAATAGCCAGGGAAGCATGTAAAATTTGTGTCACCCAATCTATGATGTGATGTTTTTCCTCTTAAAAATTACTGTATCATTTCATCAGTCTGGATAGGCTGAGGGATGCAGCAGAAATGATCAAGCCAAAATTCTTAGTGGCTTCTCATAATAAAGGTCTATTTCTCAGTCAGACTACACTGTTCTTTCATACTGGTTCTGGCTTACCTCCCTAGCTCTGACTCTAGATCTCAGGCTGAGGGTCTGCCCCCTTATCTTAACTGTTGCCAATTGCCAAGATAAAGAAAAACAAAAGGGCTCTTGCACCAGCAACTAAAAGCTCTGTTCTGGAGTTGACATGCATCGCTTCACTCTTAGTTCATCCACAACCCAAACACAGAGAGACAAGAACCACAATCCAAGAAGTACCTGAAGGGGGAAATGACCAGAATTTACTGGGTTGGCCAAAAAGTTCATCGGGTTTTTCTGTATCATCTTATGGAAAAACCCAAACGAGCTTTTTGGCCAACCCAATAGCTTGAAGGAGAAGTGAAAAGAGACTCAGGAGAGGTGAAAGAGACAGGAGTTTTCTTTGACTTGTGGACTCTTCTATGGCACGAGGTTGCCACAAGTGCCAATGCCGACTTCAGTGGCATTAACAGAAAAGTGAAATCCAAAACCAAGGAGAAGACAATTCTATTCCCGCTGCTGCTCACTTACATTTAGTATAAACCTTTAGGAACAGATTTTCTTTCCAGAAGTGAGAGCATTGTCCATTTTGTGTTTCATATATTGCTGTGAAAAAATCATGAGCTCACATATGATTTTGTACCATTTGCTGTTCAGTTGCTCGGTCATGTCTGACTCTGCGACCCCATGGACTACAGCACACCAGGCTTCACTGTCCTTCACCATCTCCCGGAGCTTGCTCAAACTCATGTCCACTGAGTCAGTGATGCCATTCAACCATCTCATCCTCTGTCACCCCATTCTCCTCCTGCCTTCAATCTTTCCCAGCATCAGGGTCTTTTCCAATGAGTTGGCTCTTTGCATCCAGTGGCCAAAGTGTTGGAGCTTCAGAATCAGTCCTTCCAATGAATATTCAGGGTTGATTTCCTTTAGAATTGATTGGTTTGATCTCCTTGCAGTCCAAGGGAGTCTCAAGAGTCTTCTCCAACACCACAGTTTGAAAGTCATCAATTCTTTAGCGCTCAGGCTGCTTTATGTTCTTTTGTAACATTAGACATGTGTTATTAATATATATTTCACCCTTAACTAAGTGTGTTTGATATTTTTTCATTAATTGTGTCAAGAAATATTGAAACCTCACAGAGCAGAAAATGTTTTTCATGGTTCGGGGATGAGGATTATCTGAGAAACTATTATTTCTAGAAATGATTATCTTTATAAGAGAATTTGTTTCATCTCTAGCTAAAATGACAGACTAAAATTAGACAGGAGGAGTGTAGACTGCTTCCAAAGAGGTGAAAATATCCCAGGGTAAAACACCCTAGAAAGTGAAGAGCTTCTGTTTTCACCATACACACATACACATAAGCCTAAAGAATATTCTCCAATCCTGAAAAGATTGATGGCCCAAAGCCACCTCATCCTCAAGTGGCGACATCCCTTCCAACGCATATATAATCTCTTTGGTTTAAAAAAAAACTAGACAGATGAGTTTTAAATGGGATTTTTCAAAATGCTGTTAACAAGTTAGGGAGGAGTAACCAGGCAGATATAAATGCTGGCTGTGGGGATTACTTACTTTTAATGTGCTAAATATGAGATGCATTTCAAGAATTATTTCCCGGCTGTATTGTTGGAATGCTAAAGTCTAAATATGGTAATGTGAAACACTGTCAAATCTGGTGGGAACCAGAATATACTTTATTTTGCAACCCTACAAGGGAAAAATATTTTGGCAGTTGGATAAGAATGTAGCAGAATTGAGATTTCGTGCTGACATCAGTCACAACTCTGTTCATGAGATGATATTCATTCTAAACACAATTGTGTTTGATATATCGTTATTTAACATACATTTAATTATTCCTTTCATTAACTTTTCCTAATTGTCTCTAAGTATTATTTGCCTTTGGTGGAATAAACTTGTTATTTTTATGATCTCAGAAAGGCAGGATGGGGAATAATTCTATCAGGTGTAAGCTGAATCTGTAAGTACTTATTTTCCAACACACAAGCAAAAACCCTGGAAGGTCTGGTTTTCAAAGGGTATTTCATGTAGGGATATCATGAGAATATTTATTGGTGTTTATTTCAGTTTTGGCATCCAACCCTTAATTTTTTAATTTCTGTTTTATAGTTGCTGTGTTAGGCATAATAACCACTTGAAACATGTAGCTTGAATAGGAGAGAAACTATAGGAGCCAAGGAGGATTTTAATTACAAACTCCACTTCAGCAAAATTGCCAGCCACGAAAGTGTGGCTGGGCAAGTATTTAGGTTAGGGTCGGGTGGTGCATGAAAAACATTTGCAGTTGAATCATCTTCCCCCCAGCTCAAGAACACAAAGTTAAAAGGATAGCTTCATTGACTCCAGACAGTCAGACCCAAAGCAACCTTGCAATTGCACTACCATGTGAAAAGTAGAGATAAAAAGAATGCTTCAGTAATCCAGGTTAAAATATATGAATGAAAAGACAACAGTAACTCACAGAGAAAGCAGTGTAACTCTTCACTGCAGCACACCTGAAACTGATCCTTGCAGGGAAGGTCTTCAAGACTGGGTGAAAGTATTAGTCGCTTAATCACCTCCAACTCTTTGCGATGCTATGGACTTTTGCCCCCTGAGGCTCCTCTGTCCATGGGATTCTCCAGGCAAGAATACTGGAGGGGGTTGCCATTTCCTTCTCCAGGGGATTTTCCCAACCCAGGGTTCGAACCCACGTCTCTTATATCTCCTGCATTGGCAGGCAGGTTCTTTACCGCTGGCACCACCTGGGAAACTGGCCTAACAGAGAGCCTCTCATATAAAAGCAGAGCAGAAAATAAATGATAGTTGTTACTTTCTGAACTGTGACCATTATCCAAGATCACCATAAGGATAGTCACCATGCATGATTGCACTTTGTGTCAGGCATTACAATAAGTACTTTTCATAGAATCCTCATAAAAATGCAACGAGGTAGGTAATATTCCATTTTTCAGGTGAGGAATTTGAGGCCGGAACAGGTCAGGCACGAGGGGGTGGGCTGCAGGGAGATTCTTCTAAACATTTCCCAGCACATCAGGCTCCACAGAGGTCCCTGTCCCTGACAGAGAGCTGGTAGAAGCCTAGCCTTGTCCCCACAGCTACACGGTTTAGACCATGGTTGAATTGATCACTGCTCTGCCCCGGTGTCCCACACAGGGTATGGTGTGCAATGGGTGTCCAATAAATTTTCATTACTATGATGAACGGGTGAGTAAATGATAAATATTGCTGTATTCAAGTCTTTACATGGACCCAACAGACAATTCCAAGGACCCTTGGGCTGATGGCACTCAATCATGAAAGCTGTAGAGATAGCTCACTACTCTGGAGCCTAGAAGAATCTAACCATGCAGAGAGAGGAAATATCACTAAGCAGAAAATTTTAAACGATTATCTTGGCTGTTGGCCTTGGTGGCACTGTTTCTGAAGAAGCACGTTCAGAAATGTCGGCCAGCCTGCATCCCTGACTCCCTGGTAGACCCCGAGAATAAGGAAAGCATCAGAAATAAATTTTATTTTCTAATTAATTTTCTATATAAAGGGTTTTCCCCTACCCAGATACAAAGGGCAACATTAAAGGCATGAAATTATTAAAAATTAATGCTAAACTCTGTTATCAGAGGGTTTGCTTATTTTACTGTTATTAAAAATGCAAATAGATGGGGTGAAACATTTTCGGCCTGAAAGGGATCTCGGCAAATGGTTTTCTTATCGTGAAAAGTGCAAGCTAAGCACAGTGATCTTGTCCTATGCTCAGTTTTTCCTAATATTGGGGTCAGAAAAATAAATGTCAGAGGAAATAGTACATTTTATTTAATAAAGCGAAAGAGGAACAAAATAATCTGACTATTCACATGAAGAAACATATCTGCTTTTGCTACTTCCATAACCAGACCTCTGTTTTAATCATTAAAAAAGAAGATATTTCACAGTCTTCCTTGCTGATCTCAAGAAACTATGTAAGAAAAATCACAAAGGGCCAAATTGCAACTGTGTGTGTCTGTTGTAAACTAGAAGAACTGGCCGTGTTGTGACAGTGAGGCAGGAGAAATGTTAGCTGTCCAGAAGACAGAATCATTTAAAACAGCACCCCCCACCCCCCGAAAATGCATTCTCTCAGAAAGCAAAGATCTCCATGGCAGATCTATTTCTTTAGCAAGATGTAGCCATGGCCTGTTGAAAATCCACTACTCATAGTCTAATGACTAACCCATTCATTCCTAAAAATACTCCTTTCATAAAGCCATGTTTAGCTTAGTCCTCACTTTAAATTTAAACAGGAACTAATAGTACTGCAAGCTCTTTGCTTCCTTTCAGTCTAAGCAAATTTGGGGCAGTGGGAGGGGAAAGGACCAGGAAAGAAGTTTCCAGCAGTAGTATCACACACATGCACACACACCCAACACACCATCCAGAGCTTTCATGGGCGTCTGCCCCCGACACCCTGGCATTGACAGAACTCTGAACAACAGACCCTTCTCTGAAATATGCTTGTTTTAGATCCTTATACAAGTTTTTTTTTTTTTAATACAGGAAATCTACGTTTTTGCCAAAGAAATCACCCTTTTGGGGGAGTTTTGTTTTGTTTTGTTTTTGTCAAAGAAAGTTTAGCTCATACCTTTTCTAGAACCAGTGTGGCTAAATCTGTAACTTTCCTTTTAAAAAAACATATTTGGTAATTAAAAAGCAAGTGTGAAAAGCTTACGGTTTTTATTCAACCACAACACATTTTTTTAAATTCTGTAATGGCCTATAAATTTGCATTAATGATCACCTGCTCCAGAAACCTCGGAAACAGGAGGCTGAAAGAACATCCATGTGTTTTTATGTGTCTCGGATGCCTGACTTAGGGCCAAATTGAGAGCTTTGGAAAAAATAAAAAGGACTCCACTGACTGGCTGCTTGTTAGAGTTTTAGGCCAAAAAATAGTTGAGTCAAGCACCAGCATGTGTAACTAGATTTAATTATGGTCTATATAAATAGAACTTGAGTAGACTCCAGGAGATAGTGGAGGAAAGAGAAGCCTGGCTTGCTATAGTCCATGGGGTCACAAAGAGTCGGACACGACTCAGCAACTGAACAACAACAAATATCACATTTTAAATCCTGCAGGAGTTTACAATAGCTCAAGGTTTTGCATTTTTCTTATTTCTGGTGGGACCAGGATATATGGAAATGACTTGCATGGGAGGTCAGGCTGGCCTAATTTGTATTTCCTTTCAAAACTCTGTGAGACATAAATAAATATATACTATAAGGTACCCAGTAACTGTCATCTTAAAAACCTGTAAGGAAACAAAAATATGAGAAATCAAGTTCTATTTATGAGTATCAGAGGAACTTGCCCTGTAAAGAGAATCGTTTCAGGAGAGAATTGGGTAAAACTCAGAGCAATAGTTTACAAACAGGCCCAGGAGGTGCTGGAAAACCAGAAGTCATTAATCTTACTGTCAATCAAAGACTCATTTTGTAAAGCAAATAGTCAACTCCTAATTTATCTCTTTTGTATGTTCAACCTGTTGTATACCAGTATTTCTTTGAGCAAAGGACAGGTCTTTGAGACTCTGTAGATATTTCAGTGAGAGTCGAAAGCACTAGTTTTCTAAGTATGACAGAGGGTCAGGGTCCAATGGTTATTTATAAGGCACTTATTTGTGACAGGAACTATGCTGGATCAGGAGTGTGACCCACCTTTCATCCCCCTACCACCTCGTGAAACACATGTGACATTAATTTTACCAATGAAAGCTAGAGGGATGGGATGTGGTGGTAAGAGGGAGGCGATGTCTGTGTTCAGTCACTCAGTGATGTCCAACTATTTGCGACCCCATGGACTGTAGCCCGTCAGGCTCCTCTGCCCATGGAATTCTCCAGGCAAGAATACTGAAATGGAGAGCCATTTGCCCCTCCAGGGGATCATCCCAATCCAGGAATCAAACACTTGAGTCTCTTGCTTCTCCCACATTGTCGGGTGGATTCTTTACCACTGCGCCACCTGGGAAGCCCAGATATAGGTATACATACAGCTGATTCACTCTGCTGTGGGACAGAAACTAACACACATTGTAAAGCAATTATGCTCCAATACAAAATTAATTTTAAAAGAATTTTCCCAGTGAAGAAACAGTCTCAGAGAGGTGATTGAAAGCCAATTTTTGGCTAAAAGAATAGTTGGGTCAAGCACCAACTTGTGGTAGTAAGTGGTAGAGGCAGAATTTCAAACTTCCTCCAAAAACCATGCCATTTATCTTTCTGAAGCTTCTGTGGGTAAAGGGTGAGGATATATGGGTAAACACAGTAAAATTCCATTTTTACTGCTAAACTCTGTATTTTTACAGTCTCTAGTGCATTAGTTGAAGAAGGAAATGGCAACCCACTCCAGTGTCCTTGCCTGGAGAATCCCAGGGACGGTGGAGCCTGGTGGGCTGCCGTCTATGGGGTCGCACAGAGTCAGACACGACTGAAGTGACTTAGCAGCAGCAGTGAATTAGTACTAGAATATTAATACTAGGGTATTAATTGACACAAAGTTTTCATGGAATCATTTACCACCACAGGAGGTGTTATGTATGGAGATGACCACTTCATATAACACTGAAGCCAAAAATTTGTCTCTGTCAGTGAAAATATGTTGTAGTTGAGGGAGAAGAGATTGGGTTTTCTGTTTGCTTTATTTTAAAGTTATTTTTGTTACTTTCTCAGAGGTATGAGTGATAACACATTAATGTGACTCAAGTATTGGTTTTTTTTTTTTTTTTAATTGGACTACAATTGCTTTACCAAGTTGTACTTGGTAATTTCTACTCTGTAATTTCTACTCTGAAGCAAAGTAAATCAGCTATATGTATACATATAGTCCCTCTTTTCTGGATTTCCTTCCCGTTTAGGTCACCACAGATCACTGAGTAGTTTTCTGTGCTATTCACTAGGCTCTCATTAGTCATAAACCTCTTAAAGTTTATCTCATGAACCATGGGATCCAAACTCAGACACTGACCTGGGAGAGTAAGTCCTTTATGCAAAATTTTCTGGGAAGTTTCTCTCTTTCCAAGGAAATAAAGAGATCATCAACTACAGGCACTAGAAATACTTGAGTTGCGTGGACAAAATATATGTGTTTTGAAGGGCAGGATGCCTCTGAAAAAAAGAGGAAATCCTTTCATATACTACAACATGGATGAGTTTTAAGGACATTATACCAAGTGAAATAAGCTATTCAGAAAGACAAGTATTGGATAATTTCACTTATCCAAGGAATCTGATGTAGTCAAATTTCTAGACACAGAAAGTAGATTGATAATTGCCAAGGGCTGGGGCTGGAGGAGGAATTTTTCAGTGGATAGATTCACTCATGAAAGATGAAAAAGTTCTAGAGATTTGCTATACAACAGTGTACATACGGTTAACAACCCTGCTCTAAATACCTAAAAAATATTTTTTTACCACAATAAGAATTTTTAAAAGGCTGCATGACATATATATGGAATCTAGAAAAATGGTACTGATGAACCTATTTGCAGGGCAGGAATAGAGATGCAGACGTCGCGAACAGACTTGTGGACACAGCTGGGGAAGGAGAAGGTGGGATGAATTGAGAGAGTAGCATAGAAATATGTACACTACCATGTGTAAAATAGATAGCTAGTGTGTGTAACAGAGCGAGTTCAGCCCGGTGCTCTGTGACAACCTAAAAGGGTGGGAGGAGGGTGTGTTGGGAGGGAGATTTAAGAGAAAGGGGATATATGTGGACTTGTGGCTGATTCATGTTGCTTTTTGAAACCAACACAACATTGTAAAGCAATTATTCTCCAATTAAAAATAAATTAAAAATTTTAAAAAGCCGCAGGACAAATCCTAAGGAGAGCTGGGCACAACTTCTGAGAACAGTGTTGAACTGGACATCGAAGAGTGAGCTGCAAGGCACGCACTCCAGTGGTTCTGAGTTTTCAAGACCATTTTGAACACTCAAGTCAGGCAGAAGGAGCCAATGAAGGAGTTTTCTAAATCTCTTTGCAAGCCTCTCTCAGTTCAATGGGACTTTTCCGATACCCATTCCACGAGCATTCTCCAAGGAAGCAGAATGCTACTTGGTTTGTGGCCAGATGCCTGCATCCTCAATGAGCTACCTTGCTTCACTGGGGCTCTGAAATACTCCTCAGAGAATCTTTGATAAGCCTAGAAACACTCATTTCTATGTGTGGGAAGCACTGATTGGCCTGTGTGGTAGAGTGCATGTGTGCTAAGTCACTTCAGCCTTGTCCAACTCTCTGCGACCCTGTGGGCTATAGCCTGCCAGGCTCCTCTGTCCGTAAAATTCTCCAGGCAGGAATAGTGGAGTGGGTTGCCATCCCTCCTCCAGGGGATCTTCCTGACCCAGGGATCGAACCCGCATCTCTTACACCTTCTGCATTGGCAAGTGTGTGGTAGAGTAAGAACAAATATTGCCTGATTATTCTGTGTGTGTGAAAGAGTTAGTTGCTCAGTCATGTAAGACCCTTTGCTATCCCATGAACTATAGCCTGCCAGGCTCCTCCATCCATGGGATTTTCCAGGCAAGAATACTGGAGTGGGTCGCCATTTCCTTTGCCAGAGGATCTTCCCAACCCAGGGATCAAACCTGAGTCTCTTACGTTGTAGACAGACTCTTTACTGTCTGAACCACAAGGGAAGCCCTACGCTAAAACATTTTCTGAGACACCAAGATTAAAAAACTTAGATTTGCATGTTCCTAGTGCCCTGAAAGATTTTCTATAGTGTTCTACTGCCAAATGACTTTTTGAAAACTCTGCACTTGTCCCTCAAAGGTTTGGCCAAAATGAAACCCTTAGGAGAAAGCAGTTATAAAGATACAGTTATATGAAAACATAGAGGACCATTCAGTTAGTCAGAGATTTGTGATGTTAAGAAAATCAGAGATTTGCCAAGCAGCTGGAAGGGACCATTGGGGTTAATTCAAAGATCCTTAGGGTCTTAACTAAACAGGTGAGGAAACCGAGACCCGGAAAACTTGTCTTATCCAGTCTTTTTTTTTTTTTCTTATCCAGTCTTAATAGCAACAGAAGGAGGGAATACTTTTGCCAAAGTGTTTATGTTAGCTCAACCATGGTAACCCCTCACTGCTTTTTATTAAACTATCAGCTGGCTTAAAATTGTACTTGGTCCCTATTTATGGGAGAGTTTAAAAACTGCTATCTACAATAATAAGAGATATAATAATGTTTATTTTTTTATTTCCTCTGAGGATTTTGGAGTGTTGCCTCATCATTAATTAAAGAATGCTCTTCTGAGTCCCCCTAACAGATAGCTATTATTAACCCCGTTCACAAAATAAATGTAGTGCTGAGCAATTAGGTAGGTCTGAGAGGCACCACATCCCTGAGCTCATGGATGCAGTGGATGTTCTGCAGACCTGCTGGAAACAGACCCTTGGTCATTTCCATTGCAAGTATTTGTCCTTGAACTAAAACAAACCCAACACTTAGATACTGAGCTGTTGATTCAAACAAGAAATTGTGTTGAGAGCACCAGGGGCCTTCAAGGTGTCTATGACAGTCCCTGTTCTTGGAAAGGATGTATAAAATAGTAGTAGGGACACTAAGACAATTACATAAAATCCAAAATCCAAGGTAAAATAGGTATATGAAAGAAGTGCTCTGAAGGGGGAAGGGAGTGAGACTACAAATCAAGATGAAGAGATCAGGAGAAGCTTCAAGACGAAGGTGACTTTGAGCAAGTTATTTAAAGACAGAAAATATTCCTGTGATCAGATTTAGAAGCATGAATGCCTGGAAAATCTCATGGACAGAGGAGCCTGGTGGGCTCTAGTCCCTGGGGTCGCAAAGATTCAGACATGACTGAGCACACATACATGTGTGTGTGTACATTTATTCATTCTAAAGGATTTCCCTGCACGTACTATAGGATCTTGTCTAAGTTCTGAGGTAGAGAAGATGAGGCAGAGGGGAAAAAAAATGGAGACGGAGCTCCTCCAACCTCATAACGTTTCCCTGGCATATGCAGGGGAAGCAAAAAGCACTTTTCCCCCTTGCAATTTCAGATGCATAAATAGCCTCAGGCATGTAAATGACTAGTAAAGAGTGAAACTTGAAAAAGGGATTGGAAGCTCCTTGGGAAATGCCTTTGAAAGCATGAGTCAAGTCTTAGTGCTCTAGGGAGAGTGTTCAGAAGGAAAAAGGAGAGGAAACCAGATCCAGGATGTCTGTGGGTTGGCTCTGCTTCCTGAGCTCAGAGTGAGCAGATTCTCCATTAACATCAGTGGAGAGAATGGGACAAAGATGTGAGTGAGACCCCATGAGGACATGCATGGCCCAAGGAAAGACTTGAGCCTTTGCTCAAACTCGTGTCCATTAAGTTGGTGATGCCATCCAACCATCTCATCCTCTATCATTCCCCTTCTTCTTCCACCTTCAGTCTCTCTCAGCATCAGGGTCTTTTTCCAATGAGTTGGCTCTTTGCATCAGGTGGCCAGAGTATTGGAGCTTCAGCATCAGTCCTTCCAATGAATATTCAGGGTTGCTTTCCTCTGGGATTGACGGGGTTGATCTCCTTGCAGTCCATGGGAGTCTCAAGAGTCTTCTCTAGCAACACAGTTCGAAAGCATCAATTCTTCAGCCTTTTTTATGATCCAAATCTCACATCCATACATGACTACTGGAAAAACCATAGCTTTGACTGTACAGACCTTTGTCAACAAAGTGATGTCTCTCCTTTTTAATACACTGTCTAGGTTTCATAACTTTTCTTTCAAGGAGCAAGCGTCTTTTAATTTCATGGCTGCAGTCACCATCTACAGTGATTTTGGAGCCCAAGAAAATAAAGTCTGTCACTGTTTCTAATTTTCCCCATCTATTTGTCTTGAAATGATGGGACTGGATGCCATGATCTTTGTTTTCTTGCATGCTGAGTTTTAAGCCAGATTTTTCACTCTTTTACCTTCCTCTTTCACTCTCCTCTTTCACCTTCAACTAAAAAGGCTCTTTAGTTCCTCTTCACTTTCTGCCATTAGGGTCTAGAAACTAGATGCTTCAAATCACCTTCTGCATTAAAGGAATTACTAATAAAGTTGTTAAGGAATTTATTTTTATGATAGGACAGTTTCCTGGGAATTTTACCCCTGAAGTAGTTAGTAAATAAGTTAGTAAAGACTAAAATTAAATGTTGCCTTGCCAGTTGTTTAGGAATTCTGTATACTCTCTAGAAGCAAAAAGTTAAACATTTTAGGATTCTTAATTGGGCTTCCCTGGTGGCAGAGATGATAAAGAATCCACCTGCCATGCAGGAGACCTGGGTTAGATCCCTGGGTCGGGAAGATCCCCTGAAGGAGGGCATGGCAACCCACTCCAGTATTCCTGCCTGGAGAATCCCCATAGACAGAGGAGCTACAGTCCACGGGGTCACAAAGAGTTGGACACAACTGAGAGACTAAGCACACAGCCCACACAAGTGACAGCTTTCGGCTCTGAGTCCTAATCAGCTCCCCGTGGACAATCAGCAACTATTTGTCTTTCAAAAGTGGTTCGTGAGGAGATGTACTGTGTGAAGGAGGTTCCTGGGTCCACTGGACCCAGTTTTCTTTAGGAAGTGATGCTTACATGCTTAAACTCAAAGCAACACTGAACGGAAAGTCAATCTCAGAGACCAGGGGTTAAGTTGGACTTAAGAGTTGACTCTGAGTGAGTGTTTAAGGCTATCCATAGCTGACTCGGGCCAGCTGCTAGACAAGAGAGTTTTCTTTTTTTTTTTTTTTTGTAAATTGCAGTAAAGTGGGCCTTACGGGTACAAGAATTATAAAACAGCATCTCTCTTCTGCTACTCCAAAGGCACAGGGCTTAGCTGGCACAGTATGAACTGAATTTCGTCTCTGCTCACTCTCTTGCCTGACACATTTGCTGAGGATGTAAATCATGCAGCCTTAGGCTATCATCCAGGGCCTGACTGTGAGCTCGTCTGTGGAAAGAAGTTTGCTGCCTTCTCACAATCGAGCACATAGTAGGTGCTCAGTGTATTGATCTAAAATGACACATTTTGTGAAATCTTACATCTTCTGTACTCATATTTATGATCAGACACAGATATTTGCATCAGAGAGCCTCCTTGTCTCCTTCGGGAGAAACTACACGACTTCATGCTACAAAGCAACCAGGAGCCAAGAAGTGGCCATGGATTAATTCGTTCATTCCAAAAAATAATGCTTGAGCACCTGTTTTCCTAGATACTGCTATGGAAGCTGGAGATCAAAAAAAAAAAAAAAACAGTAAATTGCTATCTTCATGGAATCCAGTGTTGGGAGAGACAATAAGTAAAATAAATAAAAATAGATTTAAAAATATATGATATATCAGATAGTGATCAGTGCACTTGATGGGGAAATAGAGCAGTGGAACAGTGAAAAAAGGATGGATAGTGCTTCGGGCAGAGGGTGCTGTTTCAAACAAAGCAGTGAAGCCACTGTTGGCAGTGAAAGACAAGGTGGACAATAGTAGGAGATGGGATTGACGAGGTAGCAGGTAGCTGGACAGTGCAATCATACATGGCCATTTAGGCACCTGCTGAGACTTGATTTTTCCTCCAAGCAAACTGAGAAGCCCTTGGAGAGTGTACTGTATAAACAAAGCGCATCATCTGATTGACATTATCTTCTCACTCCTGAGCTGGGAAATAGCAGAATGAACAATGATGGTATGATCCTTGGAAGCTGATGGTTGACTCTTTGGAGTCTGAGAACTCTCGCGAGAGGGTTACGTAGCTTTCTGTTGTACCTATTTAGTCTTATTAGAGTTCACTCGACTGGGAGATGTTATATGTCCATCATATGTGTCTTTATATTTGCAGTTTAGACAGGAAAATGTAATCCAGAAAAATGGTAAGCACAGCATCATCATAAATGGCAGAGATGGCAACTCCTCTGTTACGTAAGTTGCAAGTTCTGCCTTGTGTCAATGCCTGGAATTAGCCACCAAATAAGGCCAAATACAGGTCATCCCTAAGAGCCAAAACAGAAAAAGAAGGTTAGGTTGCCTGATTTCTTTCTACTCTGCCAAATTTCAAACAGTAAAAGAAGCCTGTCAGGGCAATATGAAGCAAATCCTTTCAGACCCTTTCTGAATGTGAGACAGATTTTGGCTTTATCTCCATTGCTAAATATGAATGAGTGACTTGAAATGTTGATTACAAATTCTAGACAGCCCAGCTGTAATTTCCTGACCCCACAGACTCTGCCTCCTGAATTTCAAGAAGAATTAGGACAATTCATTTTTCACAGCTGTGATGTGATATGCACCAAAACTGGCTCAAGTGATTAGGGATTATACTGGGTTGGATTCCTTCACAAAGTAGGGATTAGTCAAGACCAGAATTAGTGAAATCTGGAAGGAGTTTGTTATATATGATCCTTTTATGGGACAATGATTTGTGTTAACACAATTTTACTTGAACCAAGGAGAAAGAACCCTGAAAGAGTGGCTGGAAGATTTAATGGCTATATTCTATACAGTCTGTTGGATCTGTAACACATATTTCCAAGAAACTACATAAAATCCAGTTGGTTCATGTCACATACCTTTAACTTTGTAAGGAATCATAATCTGTGCAAACTAAATTTGGAAAAAAAATACTGCATTCTAGAAAGCCTGTGCACAGTTCACATACATGATATTTATCCCAGAATTACTTATCCAATGGAATCAGTCTCCCTACACCGTTGGCAGTCTCATGGCTCTTAGGGATAGAATGATGTCTTTGGAAAGGCATGCCTTCCTCTGTTCCTGGATGCCTTTATTTTATGTTTCCATCTCAGTTTGTGTGGTTAGCACCTTTATGCTAAATTGAAAGCAAATTACATCTAAAATCACATTAGAGTGACTACTACTAATTTTTTTAAAGCTATCTTTTTTTTTTTCTTCAGTTTCAATATGCTCTATGTCTGCAAATCTAACTGTCACAAAATTTAAAAATTATGCATATCCTCAGGGAAAACTGAGGACTGGCAGTGAATTGGAACCAGACTGAGATGATGTGTACTGTAACACTTCAAAATCAATGCTTTCAAAAAAAAAATTACAGAGACATTTAATATTCATAGAGACTAGAAACAGGTGTTTGAACAGAGCTGCAGTCACCTTTGACAGGAGCGCAATGGATTTGTCTGAAAGGGTCTCATTTTCCCTGTCACTCACTGACAGGACTCAGACCATCAAAACAGTTATCCTCCCGAGCTTTCACGACCTATTTCAAAGGATTACACTTGACATTTCTAATTGTTTTTTCCTTTTGTTAAACTCCATCCTCCATCTTTTAAAACTGCATGATTTTGTTTGCAAATCAAAGTGGTCAGAAAAATACATTAGTGCTCATCTCTTCTGGACGCTGGGCTGACCTCATTGCTTTTTATGCCTACCAGTAGACCACGCAAACTATTTTTGGTTCGTCATTTATCTGTGCAGACAGAGATCAGCCCATGTGCCTCAGAAGAGCACTATTTAGCCAGATGGGGGTAACTAACAAACTGTGGCTTACTTGGAAAAGCTATGCCACTTAGGCTGCCGAAGATGTTTCATCTTTGCTTCAATTTCCCGCTTACTTGGCAAAAAAAAAAAAAAAAAAGAGGAAAGCTGCCCTAACACCAAGGCAAAGAGAAATAGTACAAATGATGACTCTGTACTTTGTTAAGGTAGAGTACCCTAAAAACAGCATTTAGGGCTCAGTACAAATAACTCCAAATGCTAAATTATGTTCATATCATTTAGATAAGAAATGGCTTAAGGAAATTATTGGAAGACATTGTCACCAGTTGACATCAGACACAGCATTTATCTGTCCCAGACCCATTTTTCTCATCTATTGTTGTTTGGTATTGTTGTTGTTTTCTTTCATTTTTATCATCTATTCAAATTAAGAATTTGGACACTATCTCAAGGTTTCCATCCAGAACTAAACATCTGTCATAGCATATCCCTGAACTGCCCAGGGCCCCAAGGAGGTGGAATAAAGGAGAAAATAATAAAACAATAAAATGCAAAGTTAGCTATAATTATCTGACTAGTTCTTTAAAGATTCCTTTTTTCTTTCTTTTCTTTTGGAAAAGATAGAATCGTAAGTGGTGTGACTTCAAAAAAACTAAGCAGAAGGTTTAGTCATGGAAGTCACATCAATTTCTATGAGAGATGAGAATAAAGCAAATAAGAAGTAAAGCTTCAGGGTTTCAAAGTTGCTGAAAGGGTTTTAAGGGAGGACAGAGATGTTGTGTGCATTTTTTTTTTTAATATAAAGTTTTACCCTTTAGCCAAAATGACAGAAAGGTAGAATCTAGGAGGAAAAACACAAACAGTAAAGTTGATCATGGAGTTTTTAGGATCATATTTACAGAAGCCTCACAAATCAAATATTTGAAAAACCATTAGTAGTGAAATTTGTGCTTTCCCTCTAAAGGATCCCCTTTGCTCCCTGTTCAGTTTGCCAGTGACACACATTTTGCTGTCCTCCCCACACACCTACTCTGAAAGCCATGTCTGCTTTGGATGGATGGATGGAGGGCTGCTTTCAAATTTGGTTGAACGGTTGAGAGAGATTTTCAAAGCACTTAAGCAATTTACTTTGATTTGACGTTTGAATCACAGATGAAGCAATGTACAAGTTTAAAGTAACCAGAATCATGGAACCCAATATTCCTATTTCACTAGATAGTTTTTCCTATAAGACACAGTCAGTGGGAGGGGAAAAAATAAAAAATAAAAAAACCCTTCCTTTCTCTCATTCTTATCATGCATTTAAAATTCACTTTAAATATCACCCAAGAACCTGAATGCCAAAAATAAATGTGAAGTGCCTTTTCAAATATTACACACAGCGACCTTCAGATTGGACACTCTCCTCACCAGAGCAATTTCCATACAGCTGCTGATATGCCCCTGAGCATATCAGACTTAAAAAAAAAAGAGAGAGAGAAAGAGAAAGCAAGAGATAGGTTTATAAATTATTTTGACTCAAAGCCCCCAAAGTAGAAACATGCTCACACACATCGCCAGCCTGTTACTTAGAAACTAGCACCTCAGGACAGAGGGATATTGAAGTACTATCGAATCCACTTTCTGCAGCTACCACCTGTGAATTATGGCTGGCAGCAGGAGTTTTATGATACTATTGTAGAAGTAATGTACCTCTTAAAGGGCAATTTACTAAGTTGCTGATGAAATGCTTTGCAAATATGTTCATTTCAGGGTGGTTAGGAAAATTAACCGCTGCATATTTTCCATATTGTCATATATGCCAACGTGCTGAGAGGATCCAGAGCAGATTTCTTAGAAAGCTGTTTCAGTGGAACATACGGCCAGTTAGTCACCTGGTTAGAACATGAGGCTGATGAGGCCAAAGATTTAGGGAGATTCCCTGAGGCTTTTTTTAAAAGCAGTCTTACCATCACTGTGCCCAAACCATTAGACCTGTAAAATGTTCTCTAAGCGTCAAACTCTTTTTTTGTGCCATCGTATCCAATTTTCTATTCTATCAATTTGACCCCCCTCTAGCCTGGGTCCCTAACAATAGAGTGTAATGTAGCATCATTAGACCTCAGATTACACTTTGAAGAGGTTCCCTATAAATCCAGAGCCACTTTGACAATCACACAGAAGAAGAAAGCAAAGGGATAGGCGGATAAGTGAATATAAGATTGGAAACTGGTGTTTCATTAAGTTGGTATGACCTCATTGTGGACAAAGATCTGTGCTTATTTATATGGCCTCTAAGCTCTCTCTTAGCAGACATTTATAAAGCTTTAACAGTTTAAAAAGCCACTGAGATTCCTTATTTCATCTGACCCTCAGAATAGCCCTCTGAAAAACAGAGGAAGTTATTGTCTAAAAACTACTCAAGAAAAACAAAAGCTGGAGGAGATTAGATTTGCTTGAGATCACCCAGCTAGTAAGTGATGAAATTCAAATTTGAAACCAGATCTTCTCACTCCAAGCCCATCATGGAAACTACACTTTGGCCAAAGCACATATATACAGGAGCCCTGAATTAGCTTAAAACCTACAGGGGCAGTGTAAGTAACCTGCAAAGTGTTTAAAACACAACATTTAACAGTTTCAATGGCTGAATCAATGATTCTTCTCTAACTAAATAATTTTAGAGCAAGGATAGCAAATAAATTGCAATTTGCTTGTCAAGGACACCAAGTTTGCACCCCAACTTAGAAAAGAATGCAGTGATTGATTAGCTATGTCTGCCCTGGGCATAGAAAATGGCTGGTAGCAGCACACATATTTGCCAAAGAATCTATCATTTTATAAAACAGATTGGGTTTTTATGATGAGAAGCAACATTGACAAGTCTCTTTTAAGCATCAATAAATGCTTGATGATTTAAAATAGATAACCAACAAGGACCTATTGTAGAGCACAGGGAATGCTGTTCAGTATTATATGGCAGCCTGGATGGGAGGGGAGTTTGGGGGAGAATGGATACATGTGTATGTATGGCTGAATCTCTTTGCTTTCCACCTGAAACTATCAAAACATTATTAACTGGCTATAATCCAATATGAAATAAAATATTTAAAAAAATAAAATAAACACTAAGCACTGTATTAGGCACTGTGAATAAACATGAAGGAGTTTAAGAGAAAGGCTTTGCCTGTATAACTTACAACCCAATGTGGAAAATAAGCCAAATGCACAGACAGCATTTTAGATTTTAATCGTCTGATTCTGACTGCAAACATTGCACAGATTTGTCAAGGGGCGAATCGCACAATAAAAGGAGTCCGTCTTTGTGAACCGTGACATCTTTCGAAAGGACTATCAAGGGACCGAATATAGATGTGGAAAGAACTTTAATGGAATTCCTATATAGTTTCAGAGTGCTGTATTTTCTTATATTATTTCATACCATGGGAAATATTTCACAAGGTTCAATTAGAGTCCAAAATGGATTAAATGTTTTGACTCACTGCTGAGCTCGCCTATGTAAAAATATGTTCACATGCGTGTCTTTAGCAATTGAGTCTATGAATGCTGTGATTTTAGCTATAATGAAAATGGACAAGAAGTAAATAATAAGCCCCCCCAAAATATCTTTGGTAGAAAAAATTAAAGCTGCAACCTAGACTCCCAGTTTCCTAAAGGAGAGTTGATGACCAATTCCCTGTAAAGAAATGGTGGGGAAATTAAGATTTCTTTCAAAATAATCTGAGGATGAGGGAATTAGCGGGGTGGGGGAGTAGAGGGTAAAGGTGGTAAATTAAACAGAATTGACCATGAGTTGATAATCGATGAAGCTGAATGTTAAGTACATGAGGGTTCATTATATTAATACTATTCTCTCTACTTTTATTTCTATTCAATATTTGAAGTTTTCCATTAAAAATGTTCTTGTTTTGAGAGAACAGCATCGAAACATGTATATTATCTATAGTGAAACAGATCACCAGCCCAGGTTGGATGCATGAGACAAGTGCTCAGGCCTGGTCCATTGTGAAGACCCAGAGGGATTGGGTAGAGAGGGAGGTGGGAGGGAGGATCGGGATGGGGAATACATGTAAATCCATGGCTGATTCATGTCAGTGTATGACAAAACCCACTACAATATTGTAAAGTAATTAGCCTCCAACTAATAAAAATAAATGAAAATAAATAAATAAATAAATTATTTGCTCTTAAAAAAAAATCCATCTTAAAGCTGCAGTCGCAATTTAAAGTTTGAGAAGTAGAGGCACTTGTTTGACGTTGCCATAGAATGAAAAGGGAAAGATATTCAAAGCCATGATGATTACAAGCTGGTGGGGAGAGTTGCCAGGTTAAGACGTGCACGATTTGGGCAAATTAGGACAAAGAGAAAAATCAGAGATGAGGATTGCGGCTTTTTTCTCCCCCACCACCAGTTGTCTCATGGGTGTAAATTTATCATCGATTCGGTGTAGCAGGCTCTTTGGATGCTATAATTTCTCATCTGTTTCCTGCTGCAAAACCCATCGGCTACGCCTGTATCCAGGTTTACATCACAGCTGTGAGACATTAATCTCAAGAACACATTCTCCCATCACTGCACTGGCGGATGCGTGCTGTCTAGTTAGTTCCCCAGCAGGCTCCTGGCTCCTCTTCTGATGCTCTCCTGGCACCACTAACAACTGTGGAACTCTTGTCAATCTGGAGATGGGGCTGCTGTGCCACTCCTTGGGTGGCCCTCCACATCCTATACTTATTTCCACTCATTTCCCTGAACCTGGGAAGGATTTGTCACCAGGGTGTCTGGGAATCAAAGCTCTCCTGTGACTTTGTCATATTAAACCTTGGATTTGAAACAGGCTTGTTCATCATATTTTCTGTGCGTGAATGTGTTCTTCATATCTTCTTTGCAGAGCCCTGTGTACTCCCTGCTAAATGGTTTATTAATTACGGTATTTAATAATAAGATTGTACTGTAATTAGGTCATGCATAAATGTCTAACTTCTTGGTTCTGGTTTGTCTGTATTTCTTAAGATAGTCTTCGTATTTATTTTAATGATTAAGAGAGATAAAATGGGATTTTTATCATGTGACTCCTGCTGGTTAAACTCCAGCTAAATTAGTAGGAAACTACATCTGTTGGGTAACTGAGATTTCCATGCTGAAATTGAGGATAAAATATGATATGAATTGTGGAAAATTACCTCTCCCTGCTCCCACTATCAAAAAAAGAAAGAAAAATCCTGATATAGCATATGCTATCTTCGGTATTAATCATGGGAATAGCCTATGTGTTTATAAGATGAATGACTTTAAAGAGGTCAAAGAGGGTGAGCTTTCTTTTTTCCCCAGAACAGATCACATAGCAGAGTCTAAAAGCCATAAATGATAGGACTAGGGTAAATGGACAGTGACAAGATGAGAAAAGCAATTAAATTGGATAGAAACGGGGCTCAAGGATATAAGATGCTCTCTAGTAATCCCAAAACTGTCATACTCAATGAAAGACTATAAGGATTTTTTTAGGGAAAATGGCTGAGAAAGGATACCCAGAATCAAAAGAAAACAAAGCCAAAAAAGACCCTGAGTTCTCCCAAGAGAAAACTTTGATCAAGTTGAGGCCAGTGTCAGGAATGACAAGAGATCAACAAAGCCCCCGGGAATTCAGCAAATCTTTCTGCCCAAGCTGGGGGAACTCTATTCTGTGAATCTGTAGAGGCATGAAGAGAGTATATGTATGAAATAATGCAATATATTTGCACACAGCATACATACAACATTCTTAGACATTCATACAACATTCTTCAACACTCTTAGAAAATTACTTTCTGACCCTCATAAGCGAGAAGGATTACAGGAGATAAGAGGCTGGTTTGTGTTCCGAAGGTAGCCACTGGAAAAAGAAGGATGTTATTTAAATGATTGTAACTATCTTCCTAAATTGCATGCTGTGCTCTGTTCTCCAGTTGATTTTCTACAACTTAGTCAAAGCAACACTGGAGTAGACCACTGCCCTGAAATCATACTATATTTGTCTCCATTTTTTTTATTTACTAAGAAAGAAGTTTCATGAACAGAAAGAAAGCTATGTGATGCCAAAATAGTAGTCTGTCCACCCATGTATTGGGAACATAATACATGGTTTACGAATAATGGAGGTTTTTTTGCTTTTTAAGCCTGTAGAAATGTATGGGAGTTCCCCTGTTCCCAAGAGGAATCAGTACTTTTGGTAGGAACTGCTGAATGGGTGTTATTTGCAAGCATAGAAAATGTCACTCTGTGTCTAGAGAGTCATGGGAGTCTCATTGCATCCTGTTAGTCATTTTCTCCATCCAACCTTTACTACAAAATAGACACAAGGTTGTTTCTGGACCTGCCAGGACGGCAAAAGGATATCTCACTCTTTATGTACTGCATTTGATCAACATGTGTCATTAATCTCCCCTTCCTGCTTGGTGGCAGTAAATGATGGAACACTTTAACAGTTCTTTTTTCAATCAGATTGATGTACGCACATTCCTTGAATTTTCAAGGTCATTAATTTTCACATTAGTCTCTTAGGTTGGTAGCACACGGATTGATATATTGATGATATAGTCTTGCATTGATTCTATATCATCTTTAATGCCATGAGTCATGAGTGGTGTTTCCTTCTCAGCCATGACACAGTAAGTGGAAATAATATATGCAGAGACATAGGGAACCTAGCTTTTGTCCCTTCTGTAGCATCTTAATGTCCCTAGATGAAAATAATTATAGAATCTACTTAGTCATCTAAAGTGTCTTTGGCATGTATCGACCTTTCTTCCTGAGCTGTAGGCAATATTTAGAGCATCTAACAATTTTAGCCTAGTGACCTTCTATTTTCATTGATGCTTCAAAGTAACTAAGGACTTCCCGAAGTTATTTCAAAATAGTTCATTGAAGAAATAAGTTCCCTAGTCATCTGGATTGAGATTGATTGCCTGCACATTTGATGCATCACCCCATGTTCAATTATTCAGTATGGGTCAAAGTCATGATGAACCTCTTACAAATATGGTATTCCAAAGATAACCCAGCATGTTATTTCATCTCCTTTCACAGAATAGACCACATATGCTTTGTTTGAGCAACAAAAATACCTAATACAATGATAAAATTTTAATCACCATAAGCAGTTGACTGATGTCATTAACCACTTTAAAATATTGTGAAGTAATTAGTCTCCAGTTAAAATAAATAAATTTATATTAAAAATCAGAAACATGAAAAAAATTTTTAAAAAATGATTAGAAATAACTGAAACATACAGAGTTGTGTTATAAAAGTTAGAAAACTTACATTAAGCAGTGTCTATTTTACTGAAGAAAAAATACAATTTGATTTTGTTAAAAAAATCTTTTTTGGTGACCAAGGTATAAAATCTTTAGCTCAAGTTTTAGAAGAAAAGAGAATGCCATCAAATGTGTTATGCAATAAATATGGATTCTAAACACAGCTCATCAGTAATTTTCAGTGTAATGTTGTTTAGTCATTTTAACCTCACTGGACCTCAGTCTCCTTATCTGCAAAATAAAGTTACATTAAATCCTCATAAAATTTCCTTATGCTCTAGGGAACTTCCCTGGTAGTCCATTGCTTACGACTGTACTTCGAATGCAGGGGGCACAGGTTCAATCCATTGTCAGGGACCTTAGATCCCAGGTACCACATGGCACAGTCAAAAAAAGAAAATTATTTCAAAAAAGAAGTTTCTTAGCTCTAAATGTTCATATATACATGTTAGAAAATCATGCAGAACATTCAAAAAGCACTTGAAACCAAGAAGTGTTAACAAAAGATTTAACACAAATTTTCATCAATCTTTGAGTCACATAAGAGTTACACATTGTTAAAAAATCCAAAGCAATACAGAGCAGGGTAGTGAATGTTACCTATTCGAGTCAGTAATTATTTTACTAATCAGGGATTCAAAGTCTCATTACATGGCGTCCAGTCTGGGGAACAGAGATGTAATTGGTCCATTTAGTGCAAAACTAAGGCTTATTGGGAGCTTACAACATAGCAAGGGGAGAAGACTTTTCACTACAGAATTTTCTGAATAATCAAAGTTCATTTCTGTCCTCAAACCAGGATATGCAGATTTCTGGTTTTGTTGTTGTTGTTTTTAACTTTTGGCTCATTGAAAAGTATTGGCCTCTATGATCATACACTTAAATGTGTGAGCCATCTCAAATCCCATTTGGAAGCAGAGTATGATTCCGAAAAGAATTAAGTCCAGTGTACAGTCAAATCCAAAATGTGCTTCTCTAGAAATCCAAAGAATGAGGTCACAGAGGAGAGAAGTGATGTGTGGAGGGGTCTGAGGAATGTGGGACAACCTGTGCTTCTTGAAACATTCTCCGTGGTTTCAGCACGCTTCTCTGTTACCTCTCTTTATCTCCCCTTTTTCTCCATTCTTTTCCCCAACACCATCCTTAAGCCCCCTGCTCTTTTCCTTATACGTTCACCTCCTCTGAGAACCAATCCATCCTCATAACTTCCACTGCCTCTGGCAGTTAGAGCAAGGCCAGCCGCGGAACAGAGAGGTCAGGAGGTTTCAGGATAAGTCTCATTAACAAGAAGGGATCTGCAGACTCTACAGAGCTCAACAGAAAACAGTTTGAGTGAGATCCAGGTATCAGTTTGTAGTGTATTAGAAAGATGAAATGAGTGGACCAGATCAGGGAGGCCAGTTGGTCAAGGCAGAGGACAAAAGCGATTGGCCCTCGAGCCTTGGTACTCTAAGTGTGGTCCATGGGCCAGCAGCATTTGTTATACTTCGGAACTGTTAGAATCCCAGGCCTACCCCAGACCTTCTGAATCAGAACTTGCACGTGAGTGGTATGTGCACGTGAAAGTTGGAGAAGTAATGGTCAAAATCAAAATGAAAAGAAAAGAAAAAAGTCAGTAAAGATAGAAAGGAGGAGGCTCTGCCCCAGCCAGGTTCTACCTGCTACATTTGACTTTTGCACATTTTTTCCAACCCTGATGAAAGTTAGCAAACACAGCCAAGGAGGAGCAAATATTGTGGAGGGTGGGCCCCCTCCTGGTGACCCTGAAGTCAGGGGACTCTAGATTCTTGTCTTGGTGCAGCAGGCACTTGATTCTGAAAAGTGGACTGGGGCAGACTAATTGGACCTTGAAAGCCAGATAAAGCGTTCTGGTGTTTTTCCTGGATGCATAAACTTATTCCGGAGGAATTTAACAAAAGCAATGATTTAGGATGAAACATCCTGCCACAAGAAGCAGGGAAAAAACCACCGTCATGGAGAGTAGGCAAAGCAGGTGTGTATATGTTTTGCTAATTTTGTCCCTGTACTTTCATCAATGTCATTCCTGATGAAGAGAATGTGGCCAATCGACTCCTTTCCTCCCACCTCCACCATTGCCATCCTTCAAAGTCCACTCAGGTGCCTCCTTCTCTCCAGGACATCTTTCCCAGTGACACAAAGCCACTTCAGCATCATCATGAAGTCCTCTGGCCCCAAGGCCCTCGGAGTCTATTCTATGGGTTTTACCTTAAGGTAAATATAGTCTTTTAACATAGAGACTCGGGGACCTGATAGGATCCTAATTCCATCTCCTCCTTAAACCTTCCAGGGATGGGACGTGGATGACTCACCAAGTCATTCATTACAGGTGAAGGTGGTGGCTGTTGCTTCTGCTGCTAAGTCACTTCAGTAGTGTCCGACTCTGTGCGACCCCATAGACGGCAGCCCACCAGGCTCCCATCCCTGGGATTCTCCAGGCAAGAACACTGGAGTGGGTTGCCATTTCCTTCTCCAGTGCATGAAAGTGAAAACTGAAAGTGAAGTCACTCAGTCGTGTCTGACTCTTCACGACGCCATGGACTGCAGCCTACCAGGCTCCTCAATCCATGGGATTTCCAGGCAAGAGTTCTGGAGTGGGTTGCCATTGTCTTCTCCAAAGGTGGTGGGGAGACCTAAAATTGTTAAACATGAAAGCTTCTCCTTATATTGAGCTGAATTTCTTTTTTTTTTCCTTTGTGTCAATCACATACTAAAAAGCACCAGGATAGCACAACCGTCTGCCTTTCATCTATTTTGTATTCACAGATCCTGTTGAGTCTGCGAGTTGAAATTATTTTAGGCTTTCTTTACTGCTCTGAAAGAGCTGGGGCATTCTATTCTCTAACAAAGCTCATTTGGACAGTGTTCCTTCTGACATATAGCTACTAAGAGAATTCAGGTAGACCCTTAACTGGCTGTGTTCTCTTTTTAGTTCAGACATAGTTAGTTTATGATTTTACAGCTCAGGTATCACCCTGGACTACAGAGAGTTTGGAGCAGGCATATCAGGAGTAGGCAGCCTGAGTGGAAAAAAAAAAAATCAACCCATAATGTAGGGGATGATATACATGCAAAGGACACTTGAAAGACAAAATGTTCTTGGGCCCAAAGCATACAAACCAAGGAGCTGACTGTGCCCTGATCAATGTTATTTACATTTGTAAAGAGCAGCGAATCTGTCAGTCTAGAGCACTCAGTCACTTGGATCTGAGATGAAACAAGAGTCTCGGGGGTGCCTATTAATTGAGCCATGATTGTTCACACTCGGTCCAGGGACAAAGCACCTTGGTCAAAGACTCGCCCTGTCTGGCCCCAGTGTCAGGCCTCTTTTAGAAATAATTAGAGCCTGACTCCCACAGACATTCCTATCAGACAACCAGCCATTCCCTCTGATTGCCTCAACACCAACCACCCTGAGTTGGAGACCAAACTGGGTCTCAGATCTGCAAGTTGGGGACCAGACAGAACCTCAAACAAGGTGAGTCAACCAAGACAAGGTCAGCTGTGAGCCCAGCCAGCGTCTTTCTCCCTGTGGACACCAACCTCTTTCTCCCTCCAGCAGAGCCATTACATTACTTCCTGTTCAGTTTGCAAATCACAAAAGAAGTCCCCAGGACCCAGACCTAATCGTCTCCCACTATTGAGTGCTTGAAATGTGGCAGAAACAGCGATATATGCTGCACATACATTATTTCATTCACAACAACCCTGTGTGCTAAGTCACTTAAGTCCTATCCAACTCTTTGCAGCCCTATGGGTTGTGGCCCGCCAGGCTCCTCTGTCTGTGAGATTCTCCAGGCAAGAATACTGGAGTGGGTTGCCATGCCCTCCTCCAAGGGATCTTCTCCACCCTGGGACTGAACCTATGTCTCTTACGTCTCCTGCATTTGCAGGTGGGTTCCTTACCACTAGAATCGCATGGGAAGCCCCAATAATCCTGATGAGACACTATTATCCCCATTTCCCATATTGAGAAACTAAGGCAAGGCATGCCAATTGGAGATACAGCAAAGGATGGTAGAGTGTAACTTAAACCCATCCAGATGCATGACCATAGCTCTACCCTCCTTTCCTTAGCATTAAATCCAAATATTAGGGAAAAGATAGCATTGCATAAGGCAGAGAATCCCCTCAAGTTATTACAAAAAGTACAAAAGTCAATACTTCCAGAAGTGTAAGGATATTATAGTCAAATGCTGCAAGATGAAAAAAAAAAAAATTACCCATCAAGAACTTATTTGCAAAGCAGAAATAGAGACACAGACAGAGAACAAATGTAAGGATAGCAAGTGGGAGAAGCAGGGACAGTATGAACTGGGAGATTGGGATTAACATATTGGAAAAGGAAATGGCAACCCACCCCAGTACTCTTGCCTGGAAAACCCTATGGATGGAGAACTCTGGTAGGCTATAGTCCATGGGGTCGGAAAGGGTCGGACACGACTGAGCGACTTCACTTTCACTTTACCACTATATATAAAACAGATAACTGATGAGAACCTACTGTATAGCACAAGGAACTCTACTCAATGCTCTGTGGTGACCTAAATGGGAAGGAAATACAAAAAGGAGGGGATATGTGTGTACATACGGCTGATTCACTTTGCTGTACAACAGAAACTAACATAACATTGTCAAGCAACTATATTCCAATTTAAAAAATAAATAAATAATTATAAAATAGTGTTAAAAAATTTACTCAGCAAGATTAACATAGGTCATCCTATCCAAAATGATGACAGTTCTTAGACTGTTTTTCTAGCGGTTAAGTGTAATATTTTACTTGGTAAATGTTTGTTTTCTCACATGTATCTTTCCCCACAATAAGAAATGGTTTATGCAGATAAGGCCCTCTGGAAGACTCACAGTGTCTATCCAACCACTGAACAACCCACAAGAGTAGACATTTGGTTGGAAACAGAAACGATTAGAACTTATTTGGGTTTTATTTAAAAGTGGAAACCAACACCTTAGTGATAGATTATGTATGAAAATAGGGGAAAGGAAAGAGTATTAGTTAATGGTTTGGATAATACATTAGAGTATCATCCTCTGAAAATGAGGATGCCATTTGAAGAACAATCAGGAAGAGCAGAAGATAAATTCTCACTGGAACAGGTTGTGTTTAATAGATACAAAGTCTGCTAGGAACTGTCTGGAGCTTCCCTGGTGGTACAGATGGTAAAGAACCTGGCTGCAATGCAAGAGACCCAGGTTGGATCCCTAGGTTGGGAAGATTCCCTGGAGAAGGGAACAGCTACCATACATTCCAGTATTCTTGCCTGGAAAATTCCATGGACTGAGGAGCCTCAGTCCGTGGGGCTATAGTGCGTGGGGTCGCAAAGAGTCAGACACAACTGAGCAAATAAGCACAGCACACACGCAGGAGAGGAGGGTTTGACCCCTGATTCAGGAAGATCCCCTGGAGGAGGAAATGGCAACCCACTCCAGTAATCTCACCTGGAAGATCCCATGGACAGTGGATCCTGGTGGGCTATATAGTTCATGGGGTCGCGAAAGAGCTGGACGTGACTGAGGAGACTAATACAGGAGCCTTCCTCTGGCTTGTGTGTGTGCTCAGTCTCTTAAGTCATGTCAGACTCTTTGCGACCCCATAGACTATAGCCCACCAGGCTCCTCTGTCCATGGGATTTTCCAGGCGAAAATACTGGAGTGGGTTGCCATTTCCTTCTCCAGGGGGTCTTCCTGACCCATGGATGGAACCTGCATCTCTTAATGTCTGCTACATCAGCAGGCAGGTTCTTTACCACTAACACCATCTGGGAAGCCACTGGTTCAGTTCAGTTCAGTTCACTCGCTCAGTCGTGTTCGACTCTTTGCGACCCCATGAATCACAGCACGCCAGGCCTCCCTGTCCATCACCAACTACCGGAGTTTACTCAAACTCATGCCCATCGAGTCGGTGATGCCATCCAACCATCTCATCCTCTGTCGTCCCCTTCTCCTCCTGCCCCCAATCCCTCCTAGCATCACGGTCTTTTCCAATAAGTCAGCTCTTCGCATGAGGTGGCCAAAGTATTGGAGTTTCAGCCTCAGCATCCGTCCTTCCAATGAACACCCAGGATTGATCGCCTTTAGGATGGACTGGTTGGATCTCCTTGCAGTCCAAAGGACTCTCAAGAGTCTTCTCCAACACCACAGTTCAAAAGCATCAATTTTTCAGCATTCAGCTTCCTTCACAATCCAACTCTCACATCCATACAAGACCACTGGAAAAACCATAGCCTTGACTAGACGGACCTTTGTTGGCAAAGTAATGTCTCTGCTTTTTAATATGCTGTCTAGGTTGGTCATAACTTTCCTTCCAAGGATTTTAAGCGTCTTTCAATTTCATGGCTAAGATCACCATCTGCAGTGATTTTTGAGCCCCCAAAAATAAAGTCTGACACTGCTTTCACTATTTCCCCATCTATTTCCCATGAAGTGATGGGACCAGATGCCATGATCTTCGTTTTCTGAATGTTGAGCTTTAAGCCAACTTTTTCACTCTCCTCTTTCACTTTCATCAAGAGGCTTTTTAGTTCCTCTTCACTTTCTGCCATAAGGGTGGTGTTGTCTGCATATCTGAGGTTATTGATATTTCTCCCGGCAATCTTGATTCCAGCTTGTGCTTCATCCAGCCCAGCGTTTCTCATGATGTACTCTGCATATAAGTTAAATAAGCAGGGTGACAACATACAGCCTTGATGTACTCCTTTTCCTATTTGGATCCAGTCTGTTGGTCCATGTCCAGTTCTAACTGTTGCTTCCTGACCTGCATACAGGTTTCTCAAGAGGCAGGTCAGGTGGTCTGGTATTCCCATCTCTTTCAAAATTTTCCACAACTTATTGTGATCCACACAGTCGAAGGCTTTGGCATAGTCAATAAAGCAGAAATAGATGTTTTTCTGGAACTCTCTTGCTTTCTTGATGATCCAGCAGATGTTGGCAATTTGATCTCTGGTTCCTCTGCCTTTTCTAAAACCAGCTTAAACATCTGGAAGTTCACGGTTCACGTATTGCTGAAGCCTGGCTTGGAGAATTTTGAGCATTACTTTACTAGCATGGGAGATGAGTCAATTGTGCAGTAGTTTGAGCATTCTTTGGGATTGCCTTTCTTTGGGATTCGAATGAAAACTGACCTTTTCCAGTCCTGTGGCCACTGCTGAGTTTTCCAAATTTGCTGGCATATTGAGTGCAGCACTTTAACAGCATCATCTTCCAGGATTTGAAATAGCCACTGGTTAGTTATTTGTGAATAAGGATTTGGAATTTAGAAGCAAAGTTAGTAGGTAAAGAAATAAGAAATCATCAGACAAATGGAGTCTTGAGCGTGGGTGAAATTAGCAAGAGGGTTTGTGTAGAAGGTTCAGCGCTATACTCTGGGGGAACTAACACCTAGGAAATGAGGAACTAACAACTAAAAAACAAGCAAAAGGAAGCAGAGAAGTAGCGCCTAATAGGAGGAAGCAAGGAGGTGTAAGCCCAGGCTTGAAGGAAACAAGAATGTAAAGGACAAGCCTATAGCCTCCAGTGGAGCAGAGAGGACAAGAATATGGCAATTAGGAAACCACTGATACCTTTGTGAAAGCTGTTTCTGACCAAAACTAGACTAATGTGAACAGAGAAATGATTGAGAAGGGATTAAGATACAAATTGAGGCAATACTTTTTCAGGAGATTGCCTGAAAATAGGACATTGTTATGGCAGGTTTTCAAGTTATTTTTCAATGGCAAATATTTGCACATGTTTAAATGCTGGAGGGAAATAGCATAACTGAAGGAACAAAGGTTCCCGGAAGAGGAGGAGGAAATGGATCCAAAATCAGCAAAGGCAAAAAACTCTTGGGAGGCATTTTGATGGCCTCAATTTTCTCTGTGAAATCGAGAGCAGATTGATCTGCTGAAATGTTTCAGCACAGGCCTGGGCATATGGTATTTGCTCAACAGATATTTGTTTTATTTAATTATTGGCAGAAGTATATGGGACTTGGATGAGCAAAGAATGTGAGAGGCCTGGAGGCAGGAGTGAGTCTGGCATAGTCACAAGCATCATTGAGTAAGGGGTGACTCTCACCGATGCCTGGTCCCAACCTCAAGGTCCTGACTTAACTAGCTCAGGCTGGGCAGGAGGAGTTTTAAAAGTCTCCACTGATTCTCTTTGTAGTCAAGATTGAGACTCACCAGCAGAGCAATAAATTTGGAAGATACTCAGAACAAGGAAAGGCTACTCTTTTTAAGGGGCCAACAGAGCTGTCTTGGGAAGGAATTATTGCCTATAATGATGTAAAATAAGACTTAATAGCATTTCATTTTTTATGTCCCCCAAATTATTAACTTCTATGTGTATAAGACAGAGAAAGCAAAAGATAAATAATTATGAAGAGCTTGAGACTAATTGCAAAACATTTTCTGACCTACCAAACACTGGCAATTGAGATCACCCATCTCCTTGCCTTACTCTAGGGCTATTCGAAGAACATATGAAAAGGAAATGAAAAATTACTTTCATTGCATGCATGCCAGTTACATTACAGCCAAACACTGGACTCTTTCGTGTATTGTCTCATTTAACTTTCTCTATGACCCTTAAGATAGTTATTACCGCTGCTATTTTACAGACTTCTAAACTGATTCTCAGAAAGTGACCTCATTTGTGAATGACCAGGAGGGCAGGTCCTAAAGTTTTGGAAAACTTGAGGAAGAGTTGGGAAGCCCAGCATCAGAGGAGCCTCTTTTCCCTCCACTTCAGTAGATAAAAGCTGAGGAAGTCATCAGGGAATGGAAAAACACTTCCCATGTCCGGATGTAAATATTTAGAACACCATACATTTATGTGACACCTGTTAACACAATTCATCCTCTGTTGCCTTTGACATTTTATTATTCTAAAATGGCCTTTGCCCTTTAGTATAACAGTAATCTATTAAAAGGAAAGAAAAGAGAAATGGAAACTAAAAAGTGTTATGTGAAGATCCTGGAGAAGGTTTTTTATACCCCTGTGTCTCTGCTCAAGATCAATTTTTCTCTTCTATCCCAATAACGTGGTTAGCCAAGCCAGACAGCATCAGAGAAATGGCTCTTCTCTCTTGTTTCTGCGACAGTCAAAATAATAAATAGGTTAATCATGTCAGTCGTATTGACTTGGGTCATCTTAGACACACGCTGCCCTTCGGGGGTACAAAAGCCCCATTCCAGGATTTCTGTTGAATGATTTAGGCCCTTGGCCTGAAAAGAAAACCTATTTTTTTCCTTTTCTCTTTATTTGTGTGAACACTATGGTCTAGGTCATATGGAAACATGTCTGGGAAAAAAACTGCAAGACAGCTCTGAAATCTGCAGCCTGGTGGCAAGCTTTTATGAATACAGCACACAAAGTAGAGGAAGCTTTTATATTAATGAAAAACACAGGTGGTAGATGAAGAGCCGTGGCCACTGATTTTGACACCACCTGAGAACTATGTCATTGGCATAGAGTGTATGTGTTGCCATCATTTGAAATTAAGTCTGCAGTTGCCACCACTCCTATTGCCTATGGTGATGCACCAGTGTCTTCAGAACCCATATCAGTAGTCACTGAGGTCTGGTGGGCAAAAGATTGGGCAGAAGCCTAGAAAGAAGTCATTGATCTCCCCCACCCTGGTGGCTCAGACAGTAAAGAATCTGCCTTCTATGCAGGAGACCTGGGTTTGATCCCTGGGTTGGGAAGATCCCCTGGAGAAAGGAATGGCAACCCACTCCAGTATTCTTGCCTGGAGAATTCCATGGGCAGAGGAGCCCAGCAGTCTACAGTCCATGGGTTCACAAAGAGATGGACATGACTGAGTGAATAACACACACACACACATTGGTTCTGGCATCAGCAAAAAAGGTAGAGATATCCCTCTCTGTCTACCCCTCATTGATATGACTAGGGATCCAATGCTTTAGGCAAAACCAAGGCATTTATTGCATTTTGTATTTGGCTGGTTGATTTGATAATGTGTTAAAATGAAACAGGTAAAAGGAGTTAGTTTTCTACTACTAACATTTTTATTTATTGAATCTCTTGTCTCTGCACCGTCCTGTACTAAGGAAAAAGGGAATTAAAATAGGACAAGTTCATCTGTTCCAGCAAGGTCCTGGAGTTGGAAGTAGCTCTTTACCTTTGCCACTGAAACTCAGTCCATGCATTTATCTGCCTCACACACAGGAACCTGGCGTCCTCCCATCTTTCCTTTCAGCATATTTACTGTTGAAAATATGCATCTGCTTTGCATCACGTACAGTTCTGGGCACTGAGGAATAAAAGATAAATAATTTGTAGTATCTACTATCAACGAGCTCCAAGTTTAGCAGAAGAGACAGATGGAAAAAGAGATCATTATGCCACCAGGTGTGAAAGGCAGGGAGCGAGATAATCAAGGTGCCGTGGGAACCCAGGGTGGGGTGGGGAGGGCTTTCAGAGAGAAAGACTCCAACCTCCCTGGTAAAATTTTTGAAAACTTGCTTGAAATTAATCAAGTATTTGGCAACCGACATTCCCTGAGCAGGATCGCAACATGAAACGGTACAAAAAGGAGGACCCAGGAGTCAGATGACTAGTGGATTGTATGGGAAAGAGAGGAGGTCTACGAAAAAGGGGGAAGAAACAGGCTGGGTGTGAAAGGGTGAGGGAAAAGAATAAAACCCACTGAGAAGGAAAACTGGAGGAGGAAGTGACTAAGCAAAACGGTCTGGGGGCAAATGACAAGAAAAAGGCTCTGGAGCCTACGAAGGCTGCTTAACTCACGCCATGCATGGTTTTGTCAGTTACGTTTGTATAAAGCAATGCCATCAAGGCAAATGATTTACATCAACAGTTTGGTCTTTTTGGTTTGTTTATTTACTTCATTCCCCAAATGCCAAAGAACATGTTAGCTGTGTTGGAGGAAAATTTTTAGGAGATAGTCACTCCCATTTTTAATAAAAAATCTGTCTTGGGCCCTAACTGTCTCTCCATGCCAGGGCCTGGACACCCAACTGCTCACAGGACATTGCCACTGAGTGTCTGATCTATCATTCTTTTCCTTTGAAATGTGACTCTCATTCTCCTATCATCCCCCTTTGTCATCATGCTTTTCACTGTCTTCTTGTCTCCAGGCTGTTTTTAATTGCCGCTCCCTCTCATCTTGATAGTCCATCTTCTACTCCACCGATACCTCCCAACCTTCCTTCTCCACTTTGTTTAAAGCCTAGTAATCCTAGTAGGCTTCAAAAACACAGAAGGCTATCTCTGCTCCCCTGTCCCTCCCCAGGCTGATTTAAATTCTTTCTTTGAGGTTCCATTGCACTGGGTTCATGCTTCCTGCGTCGTCCTCATCACACTGAATGATAATTGCGAGTGTGCTTACCTGTCTTTCTGTGTGTCCAGTAGCTAGTAGGGCACCACACACATCACAGGCGCCCAGTACACAGTGGCTGATTAAATGAATGAGTAAAGAAAATAATAATGCATCTTAGCAGTCAACAAAGTCGTGAGTTGCGAGTCCTTAGTTTCACTGAGCCTTTCACAGATCATCAGTGACTTAGTTGTCCAAAAGTTATACTGACATACAGGTCAAGTTTCTGACCCACCCATTTTGGTTTTGTTTTAAGCTGTTTATTTTGTACTGGAGTACAGTCAATTAACAATGCTGTGATCATTTCAGGTGACCAGAGAAGGGACTCAGCCACACATATACATGTATCCATTCTCCCCTGAACTCCCCATCCAGCCTGCCACATACCATTGAGCAGAGTTCCTTGTGCTATACAGTAGGTCTTTGTTGGTTATCCATTTTAAATACAGCATTGTGTACATGTCAGCTCCAAACCCCCTAAATATCCCTTCCCCCCAGCAACCATAAGTTCATTTTCCAAGTCTGTAAGTCTCTTTCTGTTTTGTAAGTAATTTCATATTTTTATCATTTTTTTTTAGATTCCATATGTAAAGGATGACCAACCCATCCATTTTTTATTCCAAGAGTGCTATTATAAACATTCTATTTTTAAATTATATTTTTTCAATTTTTCTAAATTTAAAATAAATAATTTTAAAATAAATTTTAAAAATAAATTAATGCTTTCTTCTCAATAAAGAAAAAAATGTAAAGCGAGACCCAGTCTTTTGTGGCCTAGGTGTGCGTGTGGAGGGGAATAGAGTGGATAATTTAGGGGAAATGGGGAAGAGATTGGTAGTTCAGAAAATATTTTGTGATACAGTGTAGAAAGCATTAACTTTGAACACTGGATATGGTTTATTAATATGGGAATCTTTACAAAAGTTAACTTGGATGTGCATGGAATGATGTTGATAACTGCAGAGTCTCATGTGAATTTTGAGTAACAAATGTACGTTATCTGGGTACATTTGTTAAAATATACTTATGAATTCTACATAATAAATATATGCAAAGAAAAAGAGATTGATGTATGCAATACAGAGGCATGCAATAGGCATTTCTTTCTGCCAAAAGCCAGAAAGGGTTTATTCGGTAAATATCCAGCAGCCTTTCTCAGAATAGTCTACTATCAGTATAGCTGTTTGTCTTAGAATTCTGACCCAATTCCAACTAAGTAATTTCATCCTGCCTGCTTAAATTCCCCCTAAAGTTGGCACTCGACACAGAATTCGTCTCCATTTACTCGTCCCATCTGAAGTGTTACTCCATCCTGAAACACAGCTTCGTGTACCACTCTAAAGGTGACTGCTTTGCCATGATGAGTGAGGCAATTTTATTATGTTAAGTGCTATGGGAAAAAAAGCACTTACAGTGCTCCCGTAGAAAGACAAGCTAATATTACTCAATGAACTTTAGCTGTTGTGCTGCTTGGCATTTTCAAAATGAGGAGGCCTTCGCCCACTGTGGCTTATTTATGTGATGTATTCAAAATGGGCCCATTTCTTGAAGGCATCTGGGGATATGTAGAGAAGAAATATGAAATAAACAGAAATTAAACAGATGAAGTTAAACAGCTAACAGTAGAGAGACCAGTGGGGTTGTTAAATCGAGACTTCAAACTTAGATCTAAACTTCTCAATAATCAAGAAGAATGGAGAATAATGACATGAGATGCATCTTCTGGTACATCTTCCATCTTGCTAAATTCTAAATGACTGTTCTAAGAGGTTCTTGGGGTAGGCAAATGTGTCCCAACTACAGAATTCAGAGCTACATAGACTTTGGAATAAAATAACTTTTGCAAATTTATTGATCATTATTACATGCAGCATTTACCAGACAGCCACATTTTTTAAAAGCATAGCAAGCAGTACACTGAACATGCATGGATATATCACCCTTTGGTTTCTAGAATACATCACCTTGTTTTTTCTTTAAAATTAGTCTCATTCATGTGAATGGTATTTTAGTAGCCTCAAAATATGTTTTCTTTCTTAGGAAAATATCTTAGCCTGTTTTCAAGATACATGTTTTCTTTAAAAAAGAAAAAATGTAGTAGTATTGATCTCTAAATACTCAAAGGTGACTTAAGGTTAATTCAGGTATATTAGCAGCAATTACACATCACATGTCACTGGACCCAGGTAAGGATACAAATGGGAAAGCAATGTCAGTCCATTTTTGGACTGTTGACTTTACCATCCAATAACAATTGTAGATACTTGTTCTAGTTTTTTTTCTATTTGTATCATGAGCAAGTCAACATTTTCTCTGTCCTTTTATCTTAAAACCGTACATAGATACTTAAAGAAAATAAGAAGAAATTTTCCAGGAAAACATCAAGGCCTTTGACATTGGATATTTTATTTGACCATGATAAAAAGACTTATCTCACTCAGGAGCATCTTTCAAATGTTGTGACGTTTATTGTAATTACAATGTAATCAACATTGTAATTTTGATTAATTCTACAAACAGTTCTGGGCCTTTCATATCGCCTTATGAACATGGATAGTTTAAAATCTGTTTTAATGTTTCGAAGTAGAAATGGTAAAGGAAACCTGGAAGTTGGAACTCACATATCTGGGTCAGCATCCAACTCCCTTGTCGATATGGAACCCCTGGCTTCACTGAGCTTGACTCACTTTCTTTAAAATGGTGCTAAAGACAGCAGCTACCTCTTAGAGTCAGAAAGGTTAAGTGGGATGCTACATGCATTGCTTCCCTGTGGGTAGGTAGGAAGTGAGTGCTAACTGGTCCTTCTAACTTGTCCTTCTACAAAGGTTCTACACATTTGCCTTCAGATCTGGACGAATGGCTATCTGATGATCCTTTATGTATCTATACCTAGATCTTTGATTATCATCTGCTCAAAATGTCCTTGATCATCTAACACAATAACTGCACAGCTTGAGACTGTCCCCATGTCTCAAAGTCCTGCTTCCCTGGCCTCACACTTTATGCATGGATTTGGGGACTGAGAATGTTTTCTCAAGACTCATTGATGTATTCCTATTGGTTCTTTAAAGCTTATCTTTTTACACCCATTTTTCTTTTCTTTAATGTTATTTTGAAAGGAGATAGCCTTGAGAATGGAGATGAGGTTGAAAACCAAGTATTTTTGTGACTGGCACACACTTCATCATTCTTGCCACTTTCTGAAGGTCCAACCCAAACCACATCCTCCCAATGTGCATGACCTACCATATTGTCCACATCCCCCTTGCTTTCTTCATCTGTGCCACCTGCATCCTTCACTTTGACACTTACTGAACACTTCTGTGTGCCCACTGCTTGGGTCTGACTGTGAGCTCAGATGCCTCAGCCCACTTTCTCTTTGGTTTATCTGCCAACTGCTCATGTGCTTATCTTGGCTGATCCCAGGAGCTTCAGCACATGCCCTCCTAGATGGTCAGAGCTATAGATCCTTATGGCTTTGGAGATAGAATGACCATGAGTCTTCTAAGAACCCAAACATTTAACTTCACACAAAGGCACTAGGGAGATTCATGTCACACACTTAGGTTGTGACGAAAGCAGTACTAGAAACCGTGTCTCCTTATGCATTTAAAAGTGTGTGAATGCTCAGTCATGTCCGACTCTTTGCAACCCCATCGACTATAGCCCACCAGGCTCCTCTGTCCACGGAATTTTCCAAGCAAGTAATACTGGAGTAAGTTGCCATTTCTTTCTCCAGGGAATCTTCCCGATCTAGGGATTACCCGCGTTTCTTGTGTCTCCTGCATTGGCAGGTGGATTCGTTACCACTTACACCACCTGGAAAGCCATTTATGTATTTAAAACCCTTTCCAATTGCATGAGAAATGTTCTTTTTTTAAACTCTAAAAATCTAACATTAAAAATAAATGTCTGTTTAAATATCTTCTTTTTAAATATAAGAGGTTTATTAAATTGTAGATCAGTTCAGTTCAGTCATTCAGTCGTGTCCGACTCTTTGCAATCCCATGAACCGCAGCACTCCAGGTCTTCCTATCCATCACCAACTCCCAGATTCCACCCAAACCCATGTCCATCAAGTCAATGATGCCATCCAGCCATCTCATCCACCACCGTCCCCTTCTCCTCCTGCCCCCAATCCCTCCCAGCATTAGGGTCTTTTCAAATGAGTCAGCTCTTCACATCAGGTGGCCAAAGTATTGGAGTTTCAGCTTCAACATCAGTCCGTCCAATGAACACCCAGGATTGATCGCCTTTAGGATGGACTGGTTGGATCTCCTTGCAGTCCAAGGGACTCTCAAGAGTCTTCTCTAACACTGCAGTTCAAAAGCATCAATTCTTCGGTGCTCAGCTTTCTTCACAGTCCAACTCTCACATCCATACATGACCACTGGAAAAACCATAGCCTTGACTAGATGGACCCTTGTTGGCAAAGTAATGTCTCTGCTTTTTAATATGCTGTCTAGGTTGGTCATAACTTTCCTTTCAAGGATTTTAAGTGTCTTTTAATTTCATGGCTGCAATCACCATCTGCAGTGATTTTGGAGCCCAAAAAAATATAAAGTCAGCCACTGTTTCCACTGTTTCCCCATCTATCTGCCATGAAGTGATGGGACCGGATGCCATGATCTTAGTTTTCTGAATGTTGAGCTTTTAAGCCAACTTTTTCAGTCTCCTCTTTCACTTTCATCAAGAGGCTCTTTAGTTCTTCTTCACTTTCTGCCATAAGGGTGGTGTCATCTGCATAACTGGGGTTATTGATATTTGTCCCAGCAGTCTTGATTCCAGCTTGTGCTTCCTCCAGCCCGGCATTTCTCATGATGTACTCTGCATATAAGTTAAATTGTAGAATCAGAGCTATATTCTCTTGCCTTCATCTATTAATGTCTCTATGTTGAGACTATTTCCTCGTACTAAAGTTTAAAATGCTTTATTATTAGTAAATAAATATGCTCATTATACTTGGTTCTTAAGTAAATGACAACTTAAATCTATCTTCAGTTGATAATCAGAAGTAGGGACAAATCAGAGATAGAAACTGTAGTTATTTTATAACAATGAAAAATCTGGTAAGAATCCATAACTGCAATTATAAGACAATAGTTACAGAAAAAAAAGTGTAATGAAGATATGAAATATCATACAACAATCAAAAGGATGTTTTCATAGAAGAATTAGAGGATATGTAAGTATATGCTATTGAACTGAAAGCAAATGGTAAGCAGCACATACAGAGTGTGATGCTAATGTTAGGTATATTAGAATTAACACCTGCTAGGAAGTGTCACAAAATATTATCCATGATGACTCTGTCTTGGTAGATTGTATATGATTGTTTTTCTCTTCTTTTTTTGTTGCTGCTTCGTATTTTCCAAATTTTGTAAAACAAGCACAGGTAAATAGACACTCAGAGGAAATTTCCAATGAGCAGCTGGATGTCCATATCCTGCTTCCAGGGAAAGTTGGACATAAATAGTGGATTTATGGTAAAAAGAAAAAGAAGTAACTGTTGCCTAAAATCTTTCCTTCCAATTCAGCTACTGTGTTCTTCAGCATGAAAAGAAATCTAATAAGAAAATAGTTACAGCTTTCTGAAAACCAACTCAATGGAGTTACCTTAAATTTTATGCCTGGTGCCAAATATTCCTTCCCCAGTCATTTACCTGTTCTGAGCACAGGATATACCACTGAACTCTCATAATCAATGAGGTTACTCTTAATGGTAAGTTCTGGAAAAGCCTAAATACTAAAAGAAGGCTCGGGCAGAGAAATGTGATAGAGCTTGCAGTCTGAAGGCTGCAGTCTGAAGTTCCCAAGGGCACTAGTTGTTTGAAGCAGCCTCGTGAAGGAGCAAAGCCAGAGAAATGAAATTTTGATACCCTGCAGCCGACAGTGATCCCCCGCCTCCCTCCTGTTAACCTTACACACCCGTACACACGTGTGCTTAGGCCACCAGCCTGAGACTCAAGCGGGTCCCCTTGGCTAGACTGACAAGTTCAAACAATGCACAGATGTTGGTTCTGACCTCACTTCGAACAGGACCTGCCTTAATTATTCACAAGCCATGAGACCCTAGGCAGGCTCTTCCATCTCTAGGGTCTTGGTCCACAGGCATTAAAAAAGATGATAGTACTTTCCACTGTAGTCGGTTGGAAAAAATCAAGTGAATCTCTCGTCCTGAATGTTGTTAGAACAATACCAGGGCTGGACCCAGCCACCGAAATGGCTGTGTAAGTGCTCACTCCCTCGCTCACTCTCTCCCCTCCTGCTCCTCCTTCCCTGTTCTTCCCTCCTTCATTCTCTTCCTCCTTAGTTGGCAAATGATCTTCATCTTCACCACGGAGTATATTTTGGAGATAAATGAACGCAAGATGTAAAGACAAAGGAAAAAACAAAAGTTCCCCTACCGTTTCATGCGATGTACCAGAGAGAAGAGAGAACTCATCACCTTCTAAAATGAGCTTTTTTCTTTTTCTTCTTTTTTTCAACAACCCACCTTTTCTTTTCTTTGGGTCCAGCGACCCCTGATACAGGACACACTGACCCTTTTGTCATTTTTCTTTTGGTTCACATGGCACTGAGCAACAAAATAATAAAAAATATATATATTTTTAATAATGCCAAGTACACAGACAAGGCGGAGGAAAGGGCTCCCATTGCCTGCTGAACTGCCCACTAATCACTCTGTGTGGAGCCAGCAGGGAATTCCAACAACACACCTGACTCTTCATTTATTTATTTTTTATTGGTTCTGGGAGAGGTTTGTGATTCATTCTGTGTAGGTGGCGAGGCCTTGTACTACAGGAACAAATCGTCCCTGGGGTGATTTGCTTTATTAACTTTTAGGCCAAAGGAGGGAGAAATAGGAGAATTGCTTTAACCGCAATATACTGGCAAAAAGTTTAGTCTTTTTTAGTTCATTGACACCTGAAACGTTTTAACTGGTCCTATATCTTAAAGATAGATGGGCTGATTGTGAAGAAGGAGGCAGCATGATGGAGTCGAGAGGCGGCTGGTTGAAAGAGAACTGAGCATGTCAATGCATGACAAAAACCACTACAATGTTGTAAAGTAATTAGCCTCCAACTAATAAAAATAAATGAAAAAAAATTTTTTTTAATTAAAAAAAAAGAAAGAAAGAGAACCGCGCAATGGTCACGGCCCTGCCATGTGTCCCATCAAATCCTTAGACCCCTTGTGTTACGGGGACTTGGTGACCTTCTCTGTAAAATAAAAGGATTGGACTGGGTATTGTCCTCCTTTTCTAAATTTTACTTTTTTACTGATGTATACCTTACAATGTTGTGTTAGTTTCAGGAATACCACAAAGTGACTCAGTTATACATATGCTCCTTTTCCAGGCTCTTTTCTATTATGTTGTTGTTGAGTCGCTAAGTCGTGTCTGACTCTTTGCAACCCCATGGACTGCAGCACACCAGGCCTTCCATCCCTCACTATCTCCCAGAGCTTGCCCAGGTTCGTGTTCATGGAGTTGGTGATGCCATCCAACCATTTCATTCTCTGCCTCCTCTTCTCCTTTTGCCTTTAATCTTTTCTATTAGAGCTTATTACAAAATATTAAATACAGTTCCCTGTGTTCTATAGTAGGTGCTTATTGTTTATATATTTTACATATAGTAGTGTCTATCTGTTAATCCCAAACTCCTAATTTATCCGTCCCCTGCCCTTTCTCCTTTGATAACCATAAGTTTGTTTGCTATGTCTGTGAATCTATTTGTTTTGTAAGTATGTTCGTCTTTATAATTTTTTTTAGATTCCACATGTAAACAATATCCTATGATATTTGTCTTTCCCTGACTTACTTCATAGAGTATGGTAATCTCCAGCTTCATCCATATGGCTGCAAATGGCATTATTTCATCCTTTTTCATGGCCGAGTAGTATTCCATTATACATACGTACCACACCTTCTTTATCCATTCCTCTGTCAATAGACATTCAGACTGCTTTCATGCTCTGGCTATTGTAAATAGGACTGTATGTATCTTTTTGAATATTGTCCTCTTTCAGCAAAAGTTTACAACTTCATCGATGATAAATTCACACCTTTAGTATTAACTTTGTTGAGAAGTGAAAGGAACCCACATCTCCGTAAAGATAGAATAAACTTAATATAATAGTAAGCATTTGCTGTCCTATGTGACTAGTATTGCATCTAATCCGCACAGTGATATAGGAAGAGCCCCTGTAATAACAGAGGACACCAAGGATCACACAAGTTAAGTAAGTTGCCTTATAGAGGCTGTGACTGTGGTTCTTAGGCTTGCACGTGTGACACACAGCCATGACCATCCGTCACCTCCACACTGCTTCTCAGGGAGACCAAGAAGACCATCCAAACTGGTGAGGGATTCAAAGTAGCTCACGTGTGATGTTCAAGTTAATAAAGGGTAAGAAGCAATGGGCGTGCTTTTATGAGCTTGCCAAGGACAAACAGGATAGTGGTACCCCCGTTTGAAAGAATAGGGTCTCTCAGGGAGGTTTAGGCTTCCTTGGTGGCTCAGATGGTAAAGAATCTGCCTGAAATGCAGGAGACCTGTGTTCAATCCATGGGTTGGGAAGATCCCCTGGAAAAGGGAATGGTAACCCACTCCAGTATTCTTGCCTGGAGAATTCCAAAGATAGAGGAGGCTGCCAGGCTACAGTCCATGGGGTTGCAAAGAAACGAACACCACTGAGCCACTAAAACTATCTAACTAAAGGAGGTTTAGAGAGAAGTGTAATTGCAGCAAATAAATGAGAAGAACTTAGGACCAAAATGCTTTATCTTTATCATCTTAGGTTTTCCCTTTTAATAGTCTCTTTAAAAGTGATGAAGCACTTGGAATTTAATAAATAAATAAAATATCAATAAGTAAATAAAATGTCAATAAAACATACTGATACTATCTGAGCAATTTAGATGTTTCATTTGATAGATGGAGTGAGAGAAGACAATGATCCTGAGCTCAAGGGCTACTGTTTACATCCAATGATTTGCTTTTCTTCTTCAATCTAGTTTCCTAAAAAGTTTCCCATTTGTTGGCCCAACTCAACGCTCTCGATACCAAAACCCTGTAGAAGACTTTAGGGATTTAAAGATGCACTTCTCTCAGAAAGATCTCAAAGAACTCCTTACCCCCTTAAACCCTCTGATTCATCATCAAAGCAAAGACTGATTGGTGAATGTAAATTATTTGAATATCCCTAGCTACAAATGGGAGAAGGCAATGGCACCCCACTCCAGTACTCTTGCCTGGAAAATCCCATGGACAGAGGAGCCTGGTAGGCTGCAGTCCATGGGTTCTCGAAAGAGTAGGAAACGACCGAGCGTCTTCACTTTCACTTTTCACTTTCATGCATTGGAGAAGGAAATGGCAGCCCACTCCAGCATTCTTGCCTGGAGAATCCCAGGATGGAAGCCTGGTGGGCTGCCATCTATGGGGTCACACAGAGTTGGACACGACTGACGTGACTTAGCAGCAGCAACAGCTACAAACGACATAAAAAATTATTCATATGAAGAATCGGCAGTAAAAGTTTAAATAAAGGGTTATGGTTGGTAGTATACACTTTAATGTCCATCAAATTTATGATTTATAAGGTCCAGTCTTTCTGGCTTGTGATGTAACTAAACATCTCAAAGTTATAGTGGTAAGATGATGCTTACATGAATATATTATGTTTTTATGAAATGCAATGCAAATGCATCATTCTACTAAAAAGAAACCAGTGTCTGGAAATGAGTCCTGTAGGTTCTAATTTCTGTACTGTGCTAGGACTACGGGTGAATTATTTCACCCCCTACAATTTGCATTTCCTTTTACAGGGTGGAAGCAAAATAAGTCTCTTTGTTTGCACTGGTTTCAGAATTAAATTAGTTTGTATATTTGTTCTCTACTCCTCTTCCTGGATTTGGTTTCAAAGTAAACAGTTATTTTCCTCAAATTCTCTTTTATTTGGCTTTAACTCTTCAGTTTCTTGAATTATTCTAGGTGGCTGTCCCTGTTTTATTTTTCAATCAGATATGTGTTCACTGTTTTAAATGGCATTTCATTGGTTCACTTCCATTTTCTATTATTTACCTCACTCTGTGGTATTATGATTTCTTTAGCTAGATCTCACCCCTGCCGTGGTCTGATCTTTTTTAAAAGTATTTTTTTTTTAAGTTCCTAAATACCAGACAGGGTTGGTAAGACAGGAAAAGGATGATCATCAATTTGATGTTTAGTGAATTTTGGGAAAATTATAGGAAAGAATCAGAAATGACATTCATCACAGAGATTGCTTTGAAAGTTAATGGCAAACTTAGAGTCTTGAGAAACAGCAAGAATTACCTTGTTTGGAAAAATCAAAAATGTCAACTTTTTCTTTTCCTTTAGATTAACCTAGAAATGACCACTGACAGAAAGAAAACCAGCCATACTTTTCAATTTCAGGAGAAAAGATCTAAAAAGTTATTTCTACCTAATAAAAAAAGTACAATAAGATTCTGAATTCCCATAGAAACTCTTCATCCACCTTATAACACATCAAAAGCCATCAAGGGCCTATTTATCTTGTAGGCCAGCACTAATAAAGTTTTGCGGGCGTTTTTGATGGTGTATGCTGCAGGGGGAGTAGTTTTAGGACAGGGGGAGGGGAGCCAGTTAGTTTATATAAAGTATAGGGGGGAAAAAAAGAAGATTTTAAAAATTTATTCCAGTAATTCATTTAACAACTCTTAGGATCCTAGTATTGTTCTAAGGGATGAGACTACAGAAATGAACAACAGAAAGAAAGTCCCTGCCCTCTTGAGGATTACAAAACAGTGGGGAGAAAAGGGAACAAGAGCAAATATGTATAAAATAATTCAGCAAATATTAAGTGCTATGAAGAATAAAGCAGTCAGATTAGAGTGACTAGGAAATTGTAGCGAGGTTACAGACGATTTCCTGAGAAATGTCATTTAGGTAGAGACCTGAAGAAAATCAAGAGACTGATATGTAGATATATACAGGGAGAGTATTCAAGGAAGAAGGAACAAACAGTACGAACAAAGGCCCTGAGGAGGGAGGGGGTCTGACCTGTATTCCAGGAACAAAAGGAAGTTAAAGAGTGATACTATGTGTGGTGATAGATGAGGTCATAAAGGTGAACTTGGAAAGCCTGTATAAACAGGCTGCAAGATCAAACAATGTAAATAAATGATCTGTAAAATTGACTATAAAAAATTTAAAATTTCTGTGTAGCAAAACAGACGTAAAGAACAGACTTCTGGACTCACTGGGAGAAGGAAAGGGTGAGATGATTTGAGAGAATAGCACTGAAACATATACTTTATCATATGTAAAATAGGTCACCAGCGAGAGTTTGATGTATGAAGCAGGGCACCTAAAGCCAAAGCTCTGTGACAACCTGGGGACAGGTTGTCCCTACCTCCCCAGGAGGAGGGAGATGGAAAGGGTGTTCAGGATGCAGGGGACACATGTGTACCTATGGCCGATTCATACTGATGTATGGCAAAAGCCATCACAATTTTGTAAAGTAATTATCCTCCAATTAAAATTAATAAATAATTTTTTTTTTAAATCCCACCAGGAACAAAGTCAAAAGATAAACAGCAACTGGAGGAAATGATAACTCATATCACCCAAGGACTAGTACTTTTATTTTTTTTAAAAGAAACTCCTTTATATCAATATGAAAAATTTAATAATCCAATAGAAAAATAAGTGAACAGAGAATATGAAGGAAAAAACCAATTGAAGTGGCTTTTAAACACATTAAAGGATGTTCAACCTTACTTACCATGAGGGAAATTCAAGTTAAAACCACACTGGGAAGCAGTTTCTTACCCTATCAGATTGGCAGAGATCCCAGCATTTGATCTTAAGTCCATCTAAAAGTTGGAGCCTTAAAGAATCAGACACGGTCATGTGTTTCTCTTGGAAATGTAAACAGGTACAGCCTTTATGGGCCAAGCTTCAGGACTAACAATCAACATTTTAAATGCCCATATCTTTGACCCAGCCTTGTAAGACTTTATCCAATAGATTTATTTGCACACGTGCTAAATGAATTATGTACAAGGATATTCACTGTGGCATTATTTGTAATAGCAGGAAACCACAGGACATGTTGAATAGTGAGAAATGAATGAGAAGGGAGAGGTGGAATCTGATTAGGAGCCTCTTTTAAAACCTGAACCCTTGGAAGTTCTTGAGTAGGTAAAATGAGAACAGGCTGTGTTTAGAACAACTTGTGTGTCATCGATTTCAGGTTGGATTGGGTCCATGTGGGACCTCGGTGACAACGTCAATGTCCTTGAAAGATTCTGATGGCGCTCAAAGTGGGGGAGTCCTTGTGTAGGGGGAGGGTTGGGGGCACCAGGGGTGGTCATAGGCAGAGCTGCCAAGGGGGCAGAGACCAGCTTATGAAGGGCCTTTCTTATGCAGGGTTAAGAGGTTCAGACTTTATCCTGAAGGCAGTGGCAACCTTTAGAGCGAGGCAGTGACCTCATCAGATTTGCATTTTTAAAAGACAGTTCTGCTGGCAATGTCAGGGAAGAGATTACAGAGCAGCAAGACCAGGGTGGGAGAGTGATTAGTGAGAAAAATAAGAATATAGTCCAGAGAGAGATACATATTTTCATTGTTTGGTGGTTCTTATGAATCAAAATTCTACAAACGAAAATGTCTTAACTACAGAATTGCCTTAAACATCAAAAGCAAAAAAAAAACTCTATCCTTTTGGTAGTTTCATGGAGGCAGACATTTGTTAAAATGAATTCAATTGTGCACTTTACTACGTGCATTTTGCTTTATATCATTTATATCCCTATAGAGCCACACATTTTTAAAATTAAAACTGTCTTTAATAAGGAAAAACAAAAGAAACCCTAAAATGTGGTATGGACTTTCTGACTAGGGAAGTTCCAATTTTCTATTCTCAAGGCTGCACTTTATCCTGGTTATTCAGGTCCTATCTGCCTGCTGCTGTGGTGTATCCATCAGTCCCCAGAGCTGGGCTCTCCTGAAACTCATTCCTGTCCAAGATTTCACAAGCATTTTAGTTAATTGATTTGAGTGAAAGCAAGGGCTTCCCTGGTGGCTGAGACAGTAAAGAGTCTACCTGCAATGTGGGAGTCCTGGGTTCGATCCCTTGGGTTGGAAGATCTCTTGGAGAAGGGAATGGCAATCCACTCCAGTATTCTTGCCTGGAAAATCTCATGGACAGAGGAGCCTGGGAGGCTATAGTCCACAAGATCAAAATTCAATACAATACCACAACCAACCCCACGACTCACAATTAAACCCAACCCCCCATAAATAGGCGAAGGTTTCGAAGAAAATCCTACAAAACCAAGCACAAAAATAATACTTAAAATAAATACAATGTATGTTATCATTATTCTCGCATGGAATCTAACCATGACTAATGATACAAGATAGCAAAGAGTCAGACACAGCTGAGCAACCAAGACACATACAAAGTCTCTATGACTCAGTGTACCAGTCCCCAGCAAGCCACAGAGTAAAGCAGGGCCTTATAATACTTCCCTGTCATGACTGTGTCATAAAAGAGCCGATACATAAACGCTGAAGCAGGTTTTTATTATTGTTATTATTATTATTACTAATAATAATAGTTATTACTACTATTGATGAGTAACTGAGTGCCAGTGAATGAATTCCCCAGGGTGCTTTTAAAATAGCTTAATTTTTTTTTTTAATTCTTTTGTCTGCTTCTCAGTGGGAAAAGATATCTTAGTTAAGTTTAAACAATGGTGCTGCAGATATAAGAAAGAGTAAGCACTGCTTCTAAAGAAAAGCAAAACAGGACCCTATGGACTTCTGATAAAGCAAGAAAGTAGATTGTGCTTATAGATTTCATTTTCCACGAGAAGATTATTAGGACAAATTTTAAAGATTTAATGAGAACTTTGAAAGGCCGTGTTATTATTTTCACTCAAACTTCCCCCAAAGAAAGAAAAATATATCTTTAATGTGAATGTATTCTATCTTTGTCAGTTCAAAAAGATTCTAAACACCACAAAGCTGGCCGTCATGAGCTGTTTCTGTGCTCTACCCCCTGAGACCAGCAATTCATAGTGACATAGTGACACTCCTTGGCACATAACAGACCTTTATTAGGTTAAGCTTATTTCAACTGAACTTTCATTTTTTTCCCCAGCCTTATCAAGATATAGTTGACATATAACATTGTGTAAGTTTAAGGAGTATAACACAATGGTGTAATACATGGTTATTTTGCAAAATGATTATCAGAATGAAAGTAGCTAACACATTTATCACCTCGCATAGTTACCCTTTGTGTGCGTGTTCATATGTGGTGAGAACTTTTAAAATGTACTCTCTTAGCAACTTTCAGGTATTCAGTACAATTCCGTTAAGTATATTCACCATGCTGTATACCACATCCTCAGGACTTATTCATATAACTGGAAGTTTGTATCTTTTGACCATGTCTATCCATTTCCCCAGGCTTCCCTAGTGGCTCAGATGGTAAAGAATCCTCCTGCCAATGCAAAAGACCCAGGTTCAATCCCTGAGTTGGGAAGATCCCCTAGAGAAGGGAATGGCAGCCCACTGCAGTATTCTTACCTAGAGAATTCCATGGACAGAGGAGCCTGGTGGGCTACACTCCATGGGGTCACAAAGAGTTGGACATGGCTAAGCATGCATGCGAGCGTGTGCGCATACACACACACAAGCACGCACGCACACATCCATTTCTCCACCCCTCCACAACTGAACTTTCAAAATTATTCCTACTCTGTTGTTTCTTACACAAAGATTAATAACATCTCATTTTAAAAGAAAGTCTTTCTCTTCTTGCTTCCCCTAAAACATTTTGAAAATCACTTTCCTCCAGGTTATAATCAGTAACATTCAACAAAGTTATTTCCGATTTTACATCTCCTTTTATCAAAAGATAAATTTAAAAGATGTGTCTAATCATATGAAATCCTACTTACTATTTCTATCCCAGAGGCACAAAGCCTTCGGGAGTCCCTGCAGCAAGATGGTTTTAATCCAGTGCTATCCAGAGATCAGAGATAATGGCTGGTTCCTTGTGTCAGAGACTTTGCTCTTCATAAAGTCAAGTACCTAGAGAAAATTTTAGATCTTTACCTTCTTCCCTCTGTCTTGCTAGCTCCGGCTCACATCCCAGGGGAAACAGCTGATTGTGAAACTAGCCAACCCTTCATTTGATGTACTGTAACACTGTATAAAAAAACACAGTGCAGACTTAGAAAGGTTCTTTTTGTGTGTTCCCTGGGTCTGGAAGATCCCCCCAGAGAAGTGAATGGCTACCCACTCCGGTAGTCTTTCCTGGAGAATCCCATGGACAGAGGAACCTGGTGGGCTACAGTCCATGGGGTTGCAAACAGTCTGACACGCTGAGCCACTAACACTTTCACTTTAGGGCATTCTCATTTTTCTTGACTATTACAGTGGCTGGAAACAGGGGTTACATCACTAACATTGTTTGTCATATTAATTGACTAGAGATCTGGATAATTTGAATCCTGTCAAATAAATTATAGGAAAAACATCCCCGAGTATTTTGTAAATATTGTAATTGGGCTACTCCAGTATTCTGTTGCTACAAAACAAATTATCCCTAAATTTAGCAGCTTAAAACAACAATGGTATTATTATAAACTAAAGAACAGTGAATCAGGAATTTGGGAAGCCTCAGCTAGCTCATTCTTCTGCCCCACGTGGGATCACTAGGTGGTAATCAGCTGGTGGATGGACTGGTCAAGTTGGCCTCAACTCACATGCCTGGCACCCTGGCAGGAGTCTTAGTCCTCCTAACAAAAGGATATAACAAAGGATATCCTTTGCCAATAACAAAAGGATCAAAGGCTGAGTGGCTGAAACAGCATCTCTCTCTCACAGTTCTGAGTGCTGGAAAGTTCAAGGTCAAGACACAGGTAGATTGAGTGTCAGGTGAAGCCTGCATCCTGGTCCATAGATTGCCACCCTCTCACTGTGTCCTCACGTGGTGGGAAGGACAAGGGAGCCGTGATAAGGACACTAATCCCACTCATGAAGGCTCAGCCCTCTTGACCTCATCACCTCCTTAAGGCCCCACCCCTAAATGCCATCACCTAGGGGATTAGGTGTCAACATATGAATTATTGGGAGAACTCAAGTATTTTTTGTCTATAACAGCATGGGTAGCTAGTAACCTGGGTCCAGTAGGGACTTTCCCTGGAGTGTCTACATGTGGCCAGACCAGCATGGGGACCTCAGATAGAGTCTCACAAGAGAGAAAGTGGAAGCTGCAGTCTGATGATTTCCTGCTCCAGAAATCCACAGTGTCCCTTGCACTGCCTGCTCTATTAGTCACTGCGGTGACAGATCCCACCCTGATTCGGGGGGATGGGACATAAACCCTACCTCTACTTCCCAGGTTGCACCAGTGATAAACAACCCATCTCCCAGTGCAGGAGACACAAGAGACGTGAGTTCGATCCCTGGGTTGGGAAGATCTCCTAGAGCAGGAAATGGCAACCCACTCCAGGTATTCTTGCCTAGAAAATCCTATAGACAGAGGAAACTGGTGGGCTACAGTCCATGGGGTCACAAAGAGTTGGACACACGACTGAGCTATATACACACACACACACACCTCGATGGAAAGTGAGTCAGAATTTATAGTGATCTTTAATTGGCAAAGGGGCACCATGTGAGAAAACACTGCAGTTTTATATCTCTTGGTATAATGAACTCATCCATCAAAAAGCAGCTCTTATGAAAATATTAACTTAACATACGAAAGTACCAGTTATACATCTTAAAGTCATTCACGTGTATTTTACCACCCAGCTCCTCACATCACTTGCTGTCAATGCATCCACCAAAATATCTTGCCAGTTGGTCCTCTCTTCTTCCACTGCCCAGAGATAGTGCCATATAGCTGCTTACCTTTGCTGTGCGCCAGGCCTTGTGCCAATGTCTTTCCAGGCACTATCTCATTTGAGTCCTCACGCACACTATAGGTAGAGGTTGTCATAATCTCTACTTCATAGATGAAGAAAATGGGACTCTGTGAATTAAGTGACACATATTATCTCTCAGACTTTTAATGGATGAACCTAAATGGAAACTGAAGTACCTGACTCCATCTAACCAGAGTTGGATTTCCTCACTCCTAACCAGAAAGCCCATGTTGACGTGAATGAAATGCCTTGACCGAGAGGTGCAGCTTTGCCCGCACCCTTTGAGTAGGTACATTCTTGCTGAGCTGCTACACATGCCTCTTGTGCTAAAAGGGTCATCATATCTCTCTGTGCATCAAAACCTTATGCTAAGATACCAGCTACTCCTGTTGTTGTTTACTCGCTAAGTTGCGTCCAGCTCTTTTGTGACCCACCAGGCTCCTCTGACCATGGGATTTCTCAGGCAAGAATCCTGGAGTGGATTGCCATTTCCTCCTCCAGGGGATCTTGCCAACCCAGGGAGCAAACCAGAGTCTCCTTCATGGCAGCCTGATTGTTTACCACTAAGCCCCCAGGGAAGCCCCCACTTACTTCTAGTCCATCTAAATAACATTAGAAACAAAAGTTATGTATACTGCTTGAGCAAGACAATAGTCTTTTGTTTAAAGAGAAACAAAACATGGACAACACGGAAGCTATGCTCAGAAAGGACCAGCTAGTCATTAGCTGACACACTCGAACTGGCCTAGTTTAATTGGCAATAGATAACAGCTCCAAGAGCATAGTTAAAAATAATGTTCCAAATATTTCAAAATATAAATGGCACGGAGATAATTAAGATAGCACAGGATGGCAGCCTCTGGAGGAAGTTATGACCATGTTGTGACTTAATTGGTTTCAGAGAAACTTACCAACTACTGCCTTGGTGTCATAAAAGTCTTATGTGTTTTCTTTGCTTTGGGAGGAGAGAGAGGCATGGTTTCCCTGGCCCCAAAGGAGAGGAAAGATGCTCCTGACACTTGGGGAGCTTGACTGCTGACAGACTTGCCCAGCAGGTGGGAGGCACACCAGTCAAGCGGGGATGCGCTTGGCTGCTCAGTGGACCACGGATGTACCACGCAGATCCTCTCACCATCTGGGGTCTGGGGCACAAGGAAGAGCCAGCACCCGCTTGCAGGCCTGTTCCAAGTCCCAGGGCTGAGGACTCAGGCTGCCCTTCACTGCCACGTTCTCACCTTGTAGTGTGTCTAAACTAGACTCCTCAAGGTAGTTACTGTGAGCTTAACCTTTACATGGAAACACAAAATATTAGAGGAATTTCCTGAAAAGCTGCTTTTCTTTTTGTGACCCTGGAGAATCCCATCATGTATATTTAGAACAATGGAAAAGGGAATTGGTTGGGGGCAGGGATGATTATATTGTAAGGAGACATATATTTTTTTTTTTCTACTTAGAGTTGTCTGTTGTTGCTGTGTTGTTCGCTCACAAAGTCGTGTCCGACTCTTTACGATCCCATGAACTGCAGCACGCCAGGCTTTCCTGTCCTTCACTGTCTCCCAGAGCTTGCTCAAAGTCATGCCTATTGAGTCAGTGATGCCATCCAACCAGCTCATCCTCTGTGGCCCCTTTATCCTCCTGTTTATCTGGCCGTCTGTCAGCCAACCTGTTTTCACAAACAACTTTGTAATAGAAAAATTTAAGTCCAGAAAACCAGTACTTGCTTTCCTCTGCCAGCCTTGCTCTCATTCTAACCAAAGACCTGGCGTGGCTATATCAGTGCACACATGTTATTTTATCCAAATATTTCCACACAATTTTATCTGCGCTTTTCCAGGATTTGGAAGAACGCATGTATTTATTTATGAAAGCAACACAGCGTTTCAGTATGTTGGTATATGTTTATACTAGTTAATGATCTATCAACAGATAATTCAGTTAATAAGAACTTCTTTAGTTGATCAACACAATGTGCTATGCGTAGTCGCTCAGTTGTGTCTGACTCTTTGCACCCCTATGAACTGTAGCCTGCCAGGCTCCTCTGTCCATGGGGATTCTCCAGGCAAGAATACTTGGAGTGGGTTGCCATGCCCTCCTCCAGGGGATCTTCCCAACCCAAGGATCGAACCCAGGTCTCCCGCACTGTAGGCAGATTCTTTACCATCTGAGCCACCATTCTTTGTGTGTGTGTGGTAAAAAAAAAATACATAACATGAAATCCACCCTCTTCACAAATGTTTCAGGGTACAATACAGTATTGTTAACTGCATGCACATTGCTACTCTTAACAATGGTTCTGAGGTTTTGAGTCAATCATTGCGTCTTCAAAGGAGAATCTAATTTTCCTTAATAAAGTGATTTTTTAAAAATTAGTAATAGCCTAAACCAGATAGCTTAAAGTAGCATATTCTGACTGGTGATCTAAATTAAAAGGAAAATAAGCTACTATATGTAAAATAAACAACAATATCTTACTATATGGCACAGGAAACTATAGTCAATATCCAGTAATAAACCATGAAGGAAAAGAATATGAAAAAAGTGCATGCATATGTATGTATAAGTGAATCACTTTGCTGTATACCAAAAGTAACATAGTGAATCAGCTATACTTCAATAATAAATAAATTTTTAAAAATCAATAAATATATATTTATTTACAGCAAAAATGTATCACCTTCAATTAATTTGTGTAAAAAGCAAATGAATCGAGATGAAGAATAGAACTTCAGGGCCAAGCAATTTGAATGAATATGGCCATTTGGTTACATGTTTAATAAACAGGATCATCAGTAGGATGGCCTATTTCCAAGGTCAAGGAGGCAAATGGGGTCAAAAAAGAGGAGCTGAGTTTGCAGATCCAGGAAGCAAAAAGCTGAGCTCTATGGTGACGGAGGAACAGGGAACTAAAGAGTGAAATCACCGAAGAGAAACTCCTTGACTTTATGATATGAATCAAATAGCTTTGTGCCTTACCTATTGAAGGGAATGTCAGGTAGAGACGAGACAGGACTGGTTTAATTTAAACAAGAGAAATTTCTTAGAGATATTTTAGACCCCATCATTGCAAACTGAGACGATATGCTGAGTCCTTATGATCCTGTGCAAAGCTCGTCCTTTCTACCCAGAGCACAACTGACTACAGACATCCCATGGAGCTAATGTTATTACTGTCTCAACTCAGCCCATTCCTGTTGGATAAATGTTCCATGATAGGCCAGTACTCTTTGTGCAATGATTTATTCAAATACTTGTCTCAAACATACAATTAAGGATCCCATAGTTATCACTTCCTTTAACTGCATACAGTAAATGACTCCCTGGGCCAATTCTTTTTCCTCTATAAGGATTCCTTGTCCTTCTATTTTAACAGCAGGAGACACCTGTCTAGAGAATCATGGGCTTCCCTCGTGGCTCAAATGGTAAAGAATCTGCCTGCAATGCAGGAGACCCAGATTCCAACCCTGGGTCAGGAAGAACCCCTGCAGAAGGGAATGGCTACCAACTCTAATATTCTTCCCTGGGGAGGTCCAGGGATAGAGGAGCCTGATAGGCTACAGTCCATGGGTGGCAAAGAGTCAGGCATGACTGAGTGACTGTCACTTTCCTGTCTAGAGAAACTTGCTCATTTGTCATAATTAATCTTCATCAAAAAGACTCTTGCAGAGTCTAACAGTATGGGGGATTGTTTTTTATAATACACAAAATAGATATAAAAACATAAAAGAAACAGAGCAACTTTCAGGGCAACTTTCAAAGCCTTAAAGGAAGGACTTTCTTGGTGGTCCAGGGACTTAGACTTCACTCTCCCAGTGCAGGAGGCCTCTGTTCGATCCCTAGTCAGGGAACTAGAGCTCACGTGCCGCAACTAAGAGTTTGCATGCTGCAACTAAAGTTCCCACAGGATGCAACTGAAAGATCCTGCATGCTTCAATGAAGATCAAAGATCCCTGTGCCACAACTAAGACCAGTGCAGCCAAATAAATAAATAAACCAACAAAAATTAAAGGAGTCGAGATCTTTTTTTTGGTGGGGGGGGGGGGGGGGACTTGCCCTACAGCTAGCAGGGTCTTAGTTTCCCAACCAAGGATGGAACCAATGCCCTCGGCAGTGAGAGCAAGGGGTCTTAACCACTGAATCACTAAGAAAATCCCCAAAAACATCTTTAATATCCAAATACTACAACCAAACAGTGTGCATCCTCTGTCCATTGTTGTTCCATTGTTCCCTCATGTCTGACTCTTTGCCACCCCATGGACTGCAGCACGCCAGGCTTCCCTGTCCTTCACTATCTCCCTGAGTTTGCTCAAGCTCATGTCCATTGAGTCAGCAATGCCATCCAACCATCTCATCCTCTGTCAACCCATCTCCTCCCACCTTCAATCTTTCCCAGCATCAGGGTCTTTTCAGATGAGTCACTTCTTCAAATCAGGTGGCCAAAGTATTGGAGTTTCAGCTTCAGCATCAGTCCTTCCAGTGAATATTCAGGGTTGATTTCCTTTAGGATTGACTGGTTGGATCTCCTTGCAGTCCGAGGGACTCTCAAGGGTCTTGTCCAGCACCACAGTTCAAGAGCATCAGTTGCCAGATAATTAGGTCATTAAGACCCAGAGAAATGACTACTTTGTTGTAAGGTTCTGATGTGACATTCACAGATAGGTCTGTGATAAGCGGGGGGGGGGGGGGGGGGGGAATCAGCAAATTTGTTATTAGAGTGTATAATGAGTCTTTGTTCACACTTCAGTTTTCATGTCACTGTGTCCATGAGAGTAATATGGACCAAGCACTGGGGGGTGGGAATGGAAGCGGGACCTCCCTGATTTTCAGGTGTGGCTCTGGATGCTTCTAGTCTCCATCATTCCTTAGGGAGGAGATCAAGGAGCCAGGTGTGAGGTCTAGCCGAGAGAGCCTGTTGATACTGTGAAAGCTGATGTCTTTCACAAACCCTGGTGCCCTTTAAAAACATGACTCTGCTTCGCAGACAGTCCTTTCTTATAAAAATCATCTATCTTAAAATGTTTCTCACTTGCTTAATTCATGCCTACTTATAACCCTGAAAAATTTTTGATGTTGGCCTTTGGTGGAGCATGGTAGGATATGTAATAACAATAAAATTTGTTTTCCTCCCACCAATGCTATGAAGCAACTACTATCAGCAGTATGTTACATTAATAATATGTTACATTTAGAAAGCAGATTATACAATATCGGCACAGTTTATTTTCAGTTGCATGCCTAAAATATTCATGCACAGAGGGGGAAAAAAACCAACATAGGGCATATACCAAAGTGTTTATAGTGTTAATCTGGGAAGTGGGATTGTGGGTGTATTTCTCTCCTTCATTTTTGTTTTTTTCTTTTCTATATTTTCTAAGTATATAATGATAAACATGTATTAATTTGAAAGGGGCAACATTTTAAGATTGGTTTCCAAGTGCTTTACCAATTGAAAACCCTGACAAATTTTGAGGCAACATGTTAAAAGTCTAGGCTGTTCTGTCTCACATTGTAGCCATTGTAGCCGCTGGTCCCAAGTGGACAGTGTTAATTATATTTAAATTATTTAAAGGGAAATTAATTTATTCACCATTTAATTATTCAGTCACACTTGCCACATTTCAAGTTTCAGTAGCCACATTTTCATCATACAGAAAGTTCTATTCCACAGTCCTGATGGAGACAAGTTAGCAAACTATGCCAGTTACCAAACTGTGCCAATCTGCAGTGGCAAAGGGCAAAGGAATGGTCCTCTTTGTTACTTATCATTATTACAGTGTCACTCATTATAGACACTGGCAGAGTCCTCATCCTAGGTCCCTTTATATACTTCACTAATCTTTGGCCCAGTGAGCTAGAGATTTCTCCCACAGTCATCTGGGTGTTAGTGGCAGGGTTGGGAACCCAGAGCAACTCACTCCTGTTTCATAACTGTTACCTCCTTATCATTGTGACCATCTTCTCCAGAAAACTAAATCTTCCCAAGCTGTACTTCAGTTCCGTATCATTTCATAGACATTTTTGAAAGCTTACAATGTGATAGACACGGTAATAAGCCTTGAATGTGAAAACCCAGAGACTTGCCTGGTGGCTCAGACAGTAAAGAATCAGCCTGCAATGCAGGAAACCCAGGTTCAATCCCTGGGTTGGGAAGATCCCCTGGAGAAGGGAATGGCTACCCACTCCAGTATTCTTGACTGGAGGAAAACTAAGTAAGAGAAGTTTCTCTATTCCTAAAGTGTAACAAGGTGTTAAAAACAGGGCGTGCTAGATAGATTGACAGCACCAAGTAGGGACAGGTCTGTTCTTGGAAAATCTAGCAATGCTTCCTCCACCTAGTTATGCTTGACTCTTGACATTAGAACATCCTCCAGACTCTCCAATTTACACTTCAATAGTCTCCATGTTCTTCATACTCCAGAAGAAAAGAGATTAACTCCACTTTTGAACCTGATCTAATTTTTTTTTAAACGTCACTTGAAAGAGTTAGGTATATTCAACTCTTTTAATTTGAACTTACTTTCTCATTTTGGGGCCAGGTTCTATACTTGTAAAATATTTTTAAGCCTTCAAGTGAAATAAAATACTCCTTTAAGACTGAGTCATCCATTCCGTTTCGAACTATGTAAAAGCGAATACCAAGTTTGAATGAGTGATCATTTTTCAGCCAGTCATGTGGGAAGTGTTGCAACACAGGTTAGAAGCTGGAGTTCCCAGTTCTCCAATCAATCATGTTCCCATATTTTAACAGATGCCATGCTCTTGGTGGCAGAGCGCCTGGAAGGACCGTTCAACATTGAGTCAGTCATGGACCCAATAGACGTCAAGATCTCTGAAGCCATTATGAACATGCAGGAAAACAGCATGCAGGTGTCTGCAAAGGTATTTGCCTTAGTCATTTATCTAATAAGCAAAGGGGAGTCATCTGAAAATGAAGTAATGGATACTGGCTGGGATTGTAAACTCTAATATGTTGTCCGTGAGATTTTCCTGTCGCGTGACAAATTTGCTACTTCATTAAAACTGTCTAACAAAATGGCACTGAGGAAGGAAGTAAGCTTTTCCTTTGCAGTTCCTCAATCATGAAGAAATTATTGGCTGCTAAAAAGTTTTAGAGAGCCCCAAGTATATTGACTAATCCCTCACATTTGTGAGCAATTTGGGGGGAATTTTCTTTTTAATGGTTGCGATTTCTGCACACCCTCACCCTATTCTCTCTCTCTAGGAACTTCTAATTATGTCCTCAGCTGCGCAAACCAGGCAAATGTTCTCTATGTTCACTCGTAAATTATTAAACATTCCATCTGACTTCCTTTTTTTAAGACGATAATGTAACCCTCGTTAATGAATCGTCAGAGGAAAATGCTGCTTTGTATAAAGTCAAACACACATTTTTAAAAAATAGTAAGTTTTTATAAATCAAACAAGACAGATTCTGGGTTTTCAGCTGCAGAACACAAATATCAAGTGCACAATTTTTTTAATTTTTAGAAAAATTTTATTGCAGTATAGTTGATTTACAATGTTGTGTTAGTTTCAGGTGCAGCCAAATGAATCAGTCATATATATGCATATATCCCCTCTTTTTAAAATTCTTTTTCCATATAGGCCATTACAGAGAATTGAGTAGATAGAGTTCCCTGTGCTCTACACTCGGTCCTTATTAGTTATCTATTTTATATATAGTATTATGTATATGGCCATCCCAATCTTCTAATTTATCCCTCTTACCTCCTGGTAACCAGAAGTTTGTTTTCTACATCTGTCACTCTATTTCTCATTTGTAGATAAGTTCACTTGTCCTCTTTTTTCAGAATCCACATATAAGTGATATCCTATGATATTTGTCTCTCTCTGTCTGACTTACTTTACTCAGTATGACAATCTCCAGGTCCATCCATGTTGCCACAAATGGCATTATTTTGTTTTTATTATTTCGTTCATTAATTTGTTCTTTCTTATGGCTGAGCAATATGCCACTATATATAAGTACCACCTCCTCTTTATCCATTCCTCTGTTGATGGACATTTAAGTTGCTTCCATGCCCTCAGAATGGGAGAAAATATTTGCAAGCAAAGCAACTGACAAGGGATTAGTCTCCAAAATATACAAACAGCTTATACAGCTCAATATAAAAAAGAAACAAATAACCCAATCAAAAAGTGGGTGGAAGATCTAAGTAGACCTTTCTCCAAAGAAGACATACAGGCCAGTAGGCACCTGAAAAGGTGCTCAACGGTACTCATTATTAGAGAAATGCAAATCAAAATGACAGTGAGGTATCACCTTATATTAGTCAGAATGGTCATTATCAAAAAATCTACAAACAATAAATGCTGGAGAGGGTGTGGAAAAAAGGAAACCCTCCTACACTGTTGGTGGGAATTGAACCTGATATAGCCACTATGGAGAACAGTATACGTGTGTGTGTGTGTGTGTGCTCAGTAGTGTCCGACTCTCTGCAACCCCCTGGACTATAGCCTGCCAAGCACCTCTGTCCATAGCATTTTCCAGGTAAGACTACTGGAGTGGGTTGCTATTTCTTTCTCCACGGGATCTTCCAGGGATCAAATCCGTGTCTCCTGTGTCTCCTGCTTTAGAGGGCAGGTTCTTTACCACTGAGCCACCTAAGAAGCCCTCAGAGAACAGTATAGAGATTCCTTAAAAAACTAAAAATATAGCAACCATATGACCCAGCAATCCCACTCAAGGGCATATATTCAGAGAAAACCATAATTCAAAAAGATATGTGCACCCCAATGGTCATTGCAGCACTGTTTACAATAGCCAGGAAATGGAAGTGCACAATTTTTATTTATCCCCACCCAGTTGAAAACAAATAGGACCCACCTTAAGCAAAATTTAAAAGTTTGAAATGAGTCTCCAGCCTTTCCTTCATCACCTCGTTTATCCACACTGATGACCACACAATGCCCTTCTGTTCTTATTTCCCAGTTTCCCTGTTCTGAAACACTACCCAAAACTGCCCCGGTCCTTTAAAGCTGGTGATGTAGTGATTGCATTTTAACTGAAAGTCATTCATACAAAAATATGTCAGACCAAGAGCTGTGTGTTTAACTCTCCTCAGTATTTAAAGTCCTTTGTGAAAAAGACTTTGAATATAATCAAGGAGAAAGAGAGGTGGTGGGGGAAATTGCAGAGCAGAAAGAAATCCATGGAATTTGACGCGGTCTCCTGGGCTGAGTGTGACTCAAACTAGCCTTGGACTTTTCGGGGAGCACTGCTAGAAAACAGGGTGAGCAAGAATCTGGCCTGCACCCCTTTCCCTCTCTCCTTGAAAGGTGAGAGGGGCTTGGAGTTTCATAATCCTAACATCCAGGTTTAGTGTGCTTCGGCTGCTTCTGTGCTAAGTCACTTCAGTCACACCTGACTCTTTGTGACCCCATGGACTGTATCCTGCCAGGCTCCTCTGTCCGTGGATTCTCCAGGCTAGAACACTGGAGTGGGTTGCCATTTCCTTCTCCAGGGGATCTTTCCCACCAAGGATTGAATCCACATCTCTTATGTCTCTTGCATTGACAGGCGAGTTCTTTACCACTAGCACTACCTGGGAGCTTGGGTTAACCTGTGTAAAAGAAAAAAAGAAGAATGCTCCAAAGTTCTATCACCTATTGAGAAAATAGCGTATTTGGGAGTTCCATGAAAATCTATTTTCTTTCTTTCCTGTGGGGGGCGGGGGGAAGCAATTATCTATCCCTCTCAAATCTATTGTCTAGAAACCAACTAATGTTATTTTTTTTTAACTTTTAAAAATTTTGTATTGGGGTATAGCCAGTTAACAATGTTGTGATAATTTCAGTTGAACAGCGAAGGGACTCAGTCATACATACACATGTATGCATTCTCCCCCAAACTCCCTCCCATCCAGGCTGCCACATAACATTGAGCAGAGTTCCCCGTTGGAGTAGGTCCTTGTTGGTTATCCATTTTAAATGTAGCAGTGCGTACATATTCATCCCAAACTCCCTAACTGTCCCTTCCCCCCAGCAACCATAAGTTCATTCCTCTAAGTCTGTGAGTCTCTTTCTGTTTTGTAAGTAAGTTCATTTGGTAGTTCAGACAGTAAAGGATCTGCCTGCAATGCAGGAGATACAGGTCAATCCCTGGGTTGGGACGACCCCCTAAAGAAGGAAATGGCAGTCTGCTTCAGTTTTCTTGTCTGGAGAATCCCATGGACAGAGAAAGCTGGCAGGCTATAGTCCATGGTTGCAGAGTCAGACACGACTGAGCGCATGCACACACACAGTCACACAGTCTTGATGTAGAGAAAAGGAGATGGAGTGAGTTAAGAAGAAGGAACAAGAGGAGGACAGCTAAGCTAAGCTCTGCAGGAAAGAGGAATGGGAGGCAGCATCTGAGCTAGAGGACAGCACGGAGAAAGGACCAAAATCAACTTTTAATATAGTGGAGGGGAGGTTGAGTAAGTGGCTGAAATTTGGACAAATTTAGCAGGAAACACCAACAGGATCTGCTGATGGAGCGGACATGTTCTGAAAATGGTTTCATTTCTTCAACGCAATGGTATTTGGAAACATGGTTTCTCCAGTGGTCATGTATGGATGTGACAGTTGGACTATAAAGAAAGCTGAGCGCTGAAGAATTGATGCTTTTGAACTGTGGTGTTGGAGAAGACTCTTGAGAGTCCCTTGGACTGCAAGGAGATCCAACCAGTCCATCCTGAAGGAGATCAGTCCTGGGTGTTCATTGGAAGGACTGATGCTGAAGCTGAAACTCCAGTACATTGGCCACCTCATGCGAAGAGTTGACTCATTGGAAAAGACCCTGATGCTGGGAGGGATTAGGGGCAGGAGGAGAAGGGGATGACAGAGGATGAGATGGTTGGATGGCATCACCAACGAGATGGGCATGAGTTTGAGTAAACTCCAGTAGTTGGTGATGGACAGGGAGGCCTGGCGTGCTGTGATTCATGGGGTCGCAAAGAGTCAGACATGACTGAGTGACTGAACTGAACTGAACTGAGTTTCATTTTCCATATAAGCCCAATCCATGAAATTATCTATGAACTCAAGTCTAAAATCTACATTCTCGCTAGGAACAGAAACAGATGGCTAAATTTTTCCTTTTGCCAAAGAACCCTCAGTCATTTTTGATAAACAGTCCTATCAAATTGGAAATTCTGAATTTCCAATCTTTGGATGGAGCATTCACATAACCAGTGACTAGGTTAATTTCTGATAGAGAGCTTCTGGTTTCCTAAATGCAAGGGCCAGACACCCTGAGAGCTGTGAAGCTTACAAATTAAAATCACTTCTTACTCCAGGTTTGACTGGCAACTTCTCCTTGAAAAATCATTTACCTTATTACAGCAGTTACTCATGGAAGTCATTCCTAGAGTCTCTTTAAGTAAAGCAGCAGTGTTTATAACTGGCAGCTCATATTTGTTGAACGCTTACTGCCAGGACTCTACTGTGCATTACATGGTTTATATCATGTAATATTTATAACAATGCTTGCAATGAGATAGGTCTTCTCCCTTATTTTCCAGATACACAATCTAAGGCTCAGAAAAGTTAGGGAACTTACAAAGGTCTCATGGAGTACACAGAGGAGTGGCTGACTCCAGAGACCACGATGCTCATCATTGCATTTTAATAATGCAGGTTCCTAAAAATCCAATCCCACACAAGGGCAGGATTCAGCAAACATTGCTGAATAGATCAAGTATTAAGGGGAAGTTCAATAGCTTTCAGTAAAAACCTGCCCCAGACAGTAAGGAAACAGAGGCAGCAAAGCCTGGAGGGTTCAAGTTTTCTACCTTTCTCTCTGATTCCCTTTGCAACTATACCTACAGCTTCTCAACATGCTAAAGACTAATGAAATATTTCTCTTATTAGCCTCATCATTCATGCTGCCAACCCTTCCTAGGGTGTTAATAGTACAAAATATGAAATTCTTTTTCTCCCTTCTATCTGAAGGCAAAGATAAACACATTAGTTTCAGATATGAAATTCCCCTCTATTGCAGTGTGTGTGTATGTGTGTGTGTGTGTGTGTTAGTTGCTCAGTCATGTCCGACTTTTTGCAGCCCCATGGACACTTCAGGCTTCTCTGTCCATGGGATTCTCCAGGCAAGAATACCGGAGTGGGTAGCCATTCCCTTCTCCAGGGGATCTTCCTGACCCAGGGATTGAACCTAGGTCTCCTACATTGCAGTCAGATTGTTTACCATCTGAGCCACCAGGGAAGCCCTCCTCTAATGCAGTAATCCTCATCATATATATATAGCAGGGAATAGCTCATATTTTATTGAGTTACGGTTGATATATATTATTATGTAAGTTTCAGGTATAGGAACAACTAAATTTTTGTACCTAATCAGTGAGATCCTGAATTAGTGAAATTACAGGTTAATAAAAAGATCTATTCTCACCATGTCTGTTCAGACTCAAATCTTGTTTTATATCTGTTTTTAAAGGTATGGTCATATCCTTTTTCCTCTCCCATTTAACCCACAGCTAAGCTGTTTGGGGGATAAGGCACATAGACATTCCTTTCAAAAAATACATTGGTTCTTTGTTACTGTTCAGTGGCTAAGATTGTGTCTGACTTTTTGTGACCCCACGGATTGCAACATGCCAGGCTTCCCAGTCCTTCACCATCTCCCAGAGTTTGCACAAACTCTTGTCCATTGAGTCAGTGATACCATCCCACCATCTTATCCTCTGTTGCCCCCTTCTACTCCCATTCTCAAGCTTTCCCAGCATCAGGGTCTTTTCCAATTAGTCAGCTCTTTGCATCAGGTGGTCAAAGTACTGGAGCTTCAACATCAGTCCTTCCAATGAATATTCAGGGTTGATTTCCTTTAGGATTGACTGGTTTGATTCCTTGCTGTCCGAGGGACTCTCAAGAGTGTTCTCCAGCACCACAGTTCAAAAGCATAAATTCTTTAGGGCTCAACCTTATTTGTGGTCCAACTCTCACATCTATACATGACTTCTGGAAAAACCATAGCTTTGACTATACAGACGTTAGTCAGCAGAGTGATGTCTCTGCTTCTTAATACACTGTCTAGATTTGTCATAGCTTTTCTTCCAAGGAGAAAGCATCATTTCGTGGCTATACATTGGCTATTCCAAGTTCTATAATCAAGTACAATAGTTTGGTAATAACATTATGGCATTTATTTCAAACTCTTGTGTATCCTTTACATAATATTATGTTCTATATGTTATTTATAATTATATAGGGAAGTCCCATATTAACATATAATATTGTTTATGTGTGTGCGTGTGTGTGTGTGTGTGTGTGTGTGTGTGTGTGTGTGTTTGTGTATAAGACTAGGGACATTAAGATATTAAAACTTGGTTCTTTTTTTTTTGTAGAAATAATCATTTAGTAACATTGACAATCATCATAGTTACTGTTGGTTGGGCCCCCACTATATTTCATTCAATAGACACCCTTCATGTACCAGGCCCAAGGAATATAGTAGAAGATAAAACAAATTCTCTGCACAAACATCAGTCTCTTTTTAGATGCCTTATGTATTTATTTCAAGTCCTCTGCAATCTTGTAAAGTATTCATTTCCTTATTGTATAAGTAAAGAATGTTATGTTGAGAGAGATTAAGTTGCTTATCTGAGGTCAGGCATCTAAGAAGTGACAGAGCTGAGATCACAGCCTAGAACTGTCTGATCCAAAGAAAAAGATTTTCCCAGCATGCCACAGTTTTCTCAGTATGAATCTCCCCACCAGGACCAGATGCACTGCAGCATTGGAGGAACCAGCCATCTAAGAGAAGGCTGTTGCCTGAAGCCTGCTACTAATGATGATGCAAATGATGAGTATTTCTGATCAATAGGGAAACCTACTGAAGAGAAACACAAGCTGCTAGTTCTTCAAGCTCCAGCCAACACTTATTACATTCACTAAGTTCACAGTCTTTATCAAAGACAAGAAAGGGTCCTCATTATTCCACCACCTCTTTACCCATGCAAATCAAAGGAGTTCTGTACTTTACAGGTTTGAGAAAATTCTCCAAAGGAAAGGAGAACAAAACTTGCTGAGTCTCTGCCTGTGAATTTCAGATGTGTTGATAATCTCTTTCCTCTCCTATCAGGAAAGATGAAGCTGATCTCACTCTATATAATTTAACTATGTTAGGAATAATTTCAAATGTAATCCAGGAAAGGATTGGTTTGTCAGATACAATCTAAATTAAGAAGGGAGACTTATTAAATTCCAGTTGAAACCATCCATTCAATTAATACTTAGTACAGACTAGGGCAGAATCTATTACAGAAGAGCAGCATGGCCTTCAGTTACTTAATTTTCTCCCGACAATTCTTTCTGAATCTATAGCTCAAATGAAGATGAAAAAACCTAAGAGAACAGAAAGGAGAATATAATACTTTCTGCCTTTAGCTAATAGGTCTTAGTTTCCTCATCTGTAAAGAAAGGGGTTCATCTAAATGCTCTCTTTCTAGCTCTATCAGTTTAGAGCTTTATGAACATTATCTCTTCAGTATTAACTAGGTTTTTTTGGCATCCAGATATTTTTCTTTTCTCTGGGTCTTTTTCATTTTAAAGCATTCAGATATAAATAATATCTTAGGAGTTCACATGGAAAAATATATCTTCCTTCAGATGTGAGAACATTGATTAGATGTATAACATTGATTAGTAAGTATATTTTTATCCCAATAGCTGTTTCCTTTCTTTGAGCCCCTGTAGTACATGTGTGTTTTTTAAGGCAGTGGGCACATTATTTCTTCTGTTATGATTATTTGTATACTTTCTCCTTCCCAGGAGTATAATTATTTTATTCACTCTTACATTCTCCAGAAAGCCATTCTAACATGTCATGTTACTCATGGAAGCCACAGTACATTTTGCTGAGTTGAATTCAGAACATGAAAGTATAATGTCAGAAAGACCTCAACAATAAGGAATAGAAAATACCTTCAAATATATTTAAAATTAGTCTTGTATCTTTAAAATAGCATGAAATTTTGACATCAGACCAACCTGGGGTCTAGTTTTTACTAGTTGTGTGACTTGGGGCAAATTATCTGTATAAACTCAATTAAGTCATATGAAAAATGAGATGCTAGTTGGATCTGCTCATAAAGTTGTTTGAGGGTGAAATGATATAATCCATGTAAAATGCTTAGTGTAGAATATGTAAAATCAAACCCACTCATCAAAATTAAGTATTTTCATTATTATTTTTGAAAATAATGGGTGTTGAAAATTACATATAAATTCTAAAGAACTTTGACTGTGGTGTCCCGTCATCCATGATGGTGTGTGAGCTGGTCACTAGCACTGAGGATCAGAAGAGTCACAAACCTGCATTTAAATCCAGTCTTGCATGGCGTTACTTTCAATGGCAGGGACTCCATGGAAAGGGACATATATTTCTGCATGGCCTGAAACATGGCATCTGGCACTGAACAAACATCTAATAACAAGTCCTTTGAAGGAAAATGGGCTTGAGGGAAGAATGGACTGGATCGAGGCAGTAGCAGCAACCCAACTCCTGTCTGTGCCTGTGGGTGGCACCAATGCCGTCAGAGTAAAGGTTCTTAGAGGAATATTAGTGACCTCAGCTGCCATCACCCTATTCTTACAAGAAGACAATTGGTCTATTCACTTGACAAATGCCTGATCTCCAAGTGAAAAAGCACATGGCCCTACTCTTTATAAAGCTTTGAGTTCTATTTCTATTTCTACTTTCTTTCTGTTTTGAAAAGAAAAGAGCAAGTTCTCAATGGTTTCTAGATTCAGAATGCTTTTTCTGTTTATTCAAATTTCAAAGTTCATATTCTGCCTGCCAGTCCTCACTTACTTTAATAACATTCCACCAAGAAGCAGTGACCTTGAAACATCTTTGGTTCTTTGATTTCTTCATTTCACTACAGAAAACCAGAATCTGTTCCTTTCCTGTTTGTAGCATGACTGGATAACAGAGCTATGTTATTCAAATGCTAGATACAGGGTGAGGGGGGAAAAAAGACACAATTTTTATAAAGTAAAATGAAGATTTGGAAAAAAATGCTTATGATTCATTTATAGGAAATGCATCCAAAGCAAACTACTTTTAACTTTCTTTCCACGTGAAAGGTGTTTAAAAAAAAAAAAAAAAATTTCTTCTCCTTTTGGTGATAAAGGGAAACTTGTGACTATCTCTAACCTTTAGAGATTTATCTTAAGATTTCCTTTCCCTTTAACTTCAGGGCAAAAGATGAGAAGATTACATTTAATGAAGTCTACTCCAGAGTAGGTGATTGAAACTCACGCAGTTTTTAACACTCGGTGTGTTCTTAGAGCAAGATGGCCTCTTGCTTTCCTGAAAGACAAATCTTCCAGCCTCCTCTGCCTTTAAAGAGGAGAAACTGCTTCCTTAGAACCATGCTTCCCATGGGCGGCAGATTACTGCATTAGAGAAATTTCAGTTGGCTCTGCCCCGTTCCACAGATACACAGTTATCCTCAGCTCTTAGCACATTCCTTCTACTCGGGGCTATGTAGTCTGGTTTGATCTTTAGATAGAGTCATTGCCCCAGCCAGTCCGTGGTTAAACGTGTAAAAGAGCCGCCTCTGTGAGATTATAGCAACTTGTTCTGTCAGAAAATTTGGAACTATATATGGCTTTCTGTAGGTCTTTTTCTTCTAACACATTTTATACCTCTTTTTATTTCACCTCCTAATTCTCCCAGCATGAGTGCGTGCTAAGTCACTTCAGTCATGTCCGACGCTTTGCGATCCTATGGACCATAGCCCACCTGCTCTATCCACAGGATTCTCCAGGCAAGAATACCCGAGTGGGTTGCTGTGCCTTCCTCCAGGGGATCTTCCCAACCCATGGATTGAACCCACGTCTCTATGTCTCCTGCATTGGCAGGCGGGTTCTTTACCACTAGCGCCACCAGGAAAAGCCCCTATTGTCCCAGTGTGTGGGTTAGTCGCTCAGTCGTGTCTGACTCTTTGTGACCCCATGGACTGGAACCTGCCAGGCTCCTCTGTCCATGGGATTCTCCAGGCAAGAATACTGGAATGAGTTGCCATTCCCTCCTCCAGTTATCTTCCTGACCCAGTGATCGAACCCAGGCCTCCGACTTTGCAGGCAGACTCTTTACCCTCTGAGCCACCAGGAAAACCCCCTATTGTCCCAGACTATATCTCAAATATCAGCCAAATAGCTGATCATTTCTGTATTAATACATGTAATCTATAAATGACACACAGTTTTTTAAAAAAAATCACGGGGTTCTCAGGGGTGGGTGACAGAATTCTTAAAATTTGAAACATCTTGGACACAGTTTCCTGGGTTGGCTACAGCGGCAGGTAGGACTTTTCATCCCAAATCTCTCTCTAGCCCAGATTACTCTCCTGATTACACCTGTTTACCCAGCTGTCTGCTGCACACCATCACCTGCAACCTCAAACACACCTGTCGAAGACCCAACTCATCGTCCTCCCGTGATCCTGTCCCCAGAAAATGCCCCCCTCCCATTCTTATGTCCTACCTAGCCAGACACAGAGTGACTCCTCGACTGCCCCTTCCCCTTCACCCTCACAGTCAATCCATAATTGAAACTCCCTTGAAGCCCTCTAAATAGCCGTACCAAATATCTTTTGAATCCATCCACAGCAGCTCCCCTAATTTTATCATCTCACACACAGATTATAGTCTCCTAATTAATTCTCTGCCTCTGGCTTTCCCACACTCCAATCCATTCCCCACGCTGTAGCCAGAAGGGATGCTGAAAATGCAAATGTGATCACATTACTCCCTTGTTTAATATCTTCCCATGGCTCCCGGTTGCCATTCGAATAAAGCCCAGACGTGTTCCAACACCCTGTAGTCCTCAGCCTGCCCCTCCCTCTGGGTCCACCCTCACCACGCTTCCAACCTTAAACTATTCAGGTAACTACTGAGAACAGATTATCTGCCAAGCACAGCGCTAGACACTGTGGATGTGATAATGAATAAGATCAACAGCAGAACCTGAGTCCTACTAGAAGTCTTAGTCTAGTAGGTAAGAGAACCTCTGTGTGCACCAGATGTAGAGAATGGCCTGGGCTCTGTTACTTGGATTCAGCAGCCTCTCTTATCTCTAAGCTTTGGTCTCTGCTGTTCCTCATCCTGGAGCATTCTTTCTACCCCTCTCCATCTCCCCACCCCAAATATGCAGCATTCATCAGGCATATTCCAACTATTTCTTCACTTCCCTGGCAAGATTCAGCAGTATACTGGGAAGTGTTTGCACAACAAATTTCTGTGCAGGAAACATGCTTGTTGAGAGTGTTTGCCAGCTCCTGGGGGTGTAAATTTCAAGCTACTAACATGATGTCAACTGAACACAGAATTGCACACCACAGTGGAATGTTTCCTTCTTACAGATATACTTGGTATACAAAACCATGAGAGCACAGATAGTGGTAAAATAACCAAGAAGTTATGCTTTTTGGTGGCTGAGACGATAAAGACTCTGCCAGCAATGCAGGAGACTCAGTTTCAATCTCTGGGTCAGGAAGACCTGGAGGAGGGCATGGCAACCCACTCCAGAATTCTAGCCTGGAGAATCCCATGGACAGAGGAGCCTGGCGTGCTACAGTCTGTGGGGTCGCTAAGAGTCAGATACAACTGAGCATCTAACACAAACGCTTTTTGAGTATGCATTGCCTTTGTTTTTAATATAAGTTATATCATTTTTAAGTTTATACAATTTAACATCATAATCACTCTATTTAGTGACTGGATTGCAAAATTCCTAAAAATTTTAACTAGTGGTCTTGTGAGCCAGTAAGAGCCTGTTGCAGCACTTCACTGCTCTCCTAGGATGCTTTCTCGGACTCTGGTCTTGGTTTAGCTGCCTCTTGTGGGTGTTCCCATTGCATTTATTACATTCTACCGTAATTACCGGATTCCTTGTCAGAACCCTCATGATATCAGGGATGTGTCCAGTTGGCCTTCAAGTCTGGCCTTCATGACACTCTATGAATATTTGTTGAATGGTGGTTTGAATGAATGATAAAGAACCTGGTTATTGACATGTACACACTTATCCAAATTCTGCAAAGTGATTTTAAATAATTGCTGTAAACCTTATAAGCAAAGAGCATATGAAATAATCATTTAGCAAATCCAACAGAGTTCATTTTTTTTTCTCCCTACATTCAAAATACACTTTGTTAAGTTCCTTGTCACTCCTCCCTATTCACCATGTGGGAGGAAATAGCAAGGTGTTCTGTTGTTGAAGGAATACAAACCTTCCGGGGGAGGAAAAAAAATTATCTTCCCCGGCAAATGGAAGGAATTTGCTTTTATTGAAGAAACGATTTTAAGAGGTATGCAACCCATCTGACAGATATTCTGCAAGCAAGCTGTGTAAGCATCAGAAGTAAATGTTTAAAACCTTGAAACTGACAGGATCACTAGCTTTTGAAAATCGAAGCCAATGAATGAAAAGCAGCCAAAACTGAAACTGATGACTTGACTTGATTCAGTCCAACCCAGAGTTGTCTACACAGAATCCTGAACCCATGCAGGGACTTTGAGTTTGCCCAGAGATCTTGGCCAAGGGACCACTGTAATCAATCTTTAAGGAAAGAAAAGCATGAATCAGAGAGTAGAGGACAAAAAAGAGGAAGAGAAGGAGAGAAGTAGGGGGAGCGGGGAGGGGAGAGGAAAGAAGAGAGAGAATGTTTGGAGTCATAGGCTGAAAGCCTATTTTCTTGAAAGGCAGTCCATCACTAAAATTGGCACACTAATAAAAGTAAAAAAAAAAATTTTTTTTTAAATGCTGATTTTTTTAAATGTTTATATGATGAATACACTGATTTTATATCTTAAAAAAATCATTTTGAACATGTTTTAAGTTTATATTCAGGAAGGCGTTTCTTAGGATATTAGCGGATTGTTGTGAGGAACCAGGAAAAAAAGGTGCAAAAATAAAAGAATCCAGGGTGTCAATTTAATTTCGTATCACAGTGATAGTGGAGCTCTCCTTGCTACTACTAATGAAATGGGTTTTTAAAAATATTTTAACTTACATCTATTGACTGATGATCTGTGGACGTCCCCTCGAAACCCGTTTCAGTCTTCATGTTTCACTTGTACTTTGAGAAGGAGCCCCCAGCTCTGAGCTCAGCCTAGACAATTAGCAACAGGGCTGTGGCACAAGAGTGTACAGGCACTGCTGTTTATGGCTTTGATAGGATGGGGAAGCAGCCACTGCCTGAGATGTGAGCCCAGTTCTTGCCAGAAGACTTAACTCTCAGCTCGAACACCAACAGTCAGAGCCAAGCCTATTTTATACACAAAGTCTTCCATTCTCTAACTGTCCCATCAGGCACAGTGAGTAGCTATTATCAGATGAAAAAGAAACCAGATTTTTTTAAACAACAAGGTCTTACCTTGTAGTCCGGGAACTGTATCCAATCTCAAGGATAAACCATCATGGAAAAGAGTATTTTAAAAAAGAATGTATATATGTGTAAACCAAGTCACTTTGCTATACAGCAGAGATTGGCACAGCTATATTTCAGTTTTTAAAAGAAATAAAGAAGAAAAGAAACCAGATTTTTTAGTTCTAGCTATCAGTTTAACCAAGTTGGTCATTTGGCTTTGCTTTAAGTTGGCACAGTAACTGGAGTAAGAAAAATATCTCTTTTAAAATGTGGACGCACCATTCATTGTATTTTCTGAATCTAAGGAAGAAGGCTTCAACTTTGATTTTGAGATAATTGACTGCTGAGGTAAGTATATGAAACACTCAGGCCTGAGTCTGCGCCATCATAGACACTCAATAAGTGTTATTTCTCTTTCCTTTCCTGTCTTCTCTTTCTCATTACAGAAATCTACTTCCTAACTACCTTCAATAAATGTTTGCAAAAGGAAGAGATTATAACTAAAAATTTTATTTATTTGTAAGCTTTCATTTCTGATTTTTTAAAATACATACTATGTGCTAGGAATAGATTCTAGAGTATAATGGTGAACAAAGTGTATAAAATCCTATTCTTCATAGAGCTTAAATTATTCATGCGTCACTCTGCATAGTCCCTAGATTTGATTTGTTACCTGTTATTGTCCTATTTAATTATAGATTCCCAGGTGGCTCAGTGGTAAAGAATCTGCCTGCCAAGTAGGAGACATGGGTTCTAAGCCTGGGTTGGAAGATCCCCTGAAGGAAATGGCAACCCACTCCAGTATTCTTACCTGGAGAATTCCATGGACAGAGGAGCCTGGAACACTCACTACAGTCCTTGGGTCCAAAAAGAATAGGACATGAGTGAGCAGCTGAGTGTGTGTGTGTGCACACGCACACACGTTGTTGTATTTAATTATAGATAACTTCAGTAAAATAATTATACATCTTTTTACATCACTGCTTCAGTATCTTTTCTAAGCATTATATCATTGTATCTTCACAGCAGCCATCTTCTTTACATCCTGGATCACACAAGTGTAAAGAGGAAGATCGAAAACAGTACTCCAAGCTTTTAGACTCTTATTGGTGACCTTCCTCTTCCACTTGTCTCTCAAGAAAATTGTGACCACACTTGTACAAAATATATGTGGAGTCCATCAGATATGTTAGCTTCTGTTTCCTTGGGAACAAATGGGATAGATTGGATTCCCCAAGTGGTCATCTAACAAATAGTTCATTCATTAACACTTTAATGTAAATTAGAATCTAATAAGTAAGTAAAGCATCACTTACTCTCAAAACATCAAGTCCAATTAAATCTAGGTAGCATGGACTGTGACCTCTACTAATCTACATGATTAGTTATCTATTTGCAAATTTCAAAATGGTTATAGGAATAGCAACATTCTTCCTACCAGAATAAAAACTCCACTGAGTAGAAACTTAGAAGATTTAAAAAAAAAAAAAAAAAACCAACTCGGGGACTGCAACAGGGCTGGTGTAGAGCTGTTGCTTCTCAGATTGCCAGTAATGAGTTTGGTGAATGTATGACCAACCTGCAGAAGATAAAGGAGACAGAGCAGTATAAAGCTATGGACACCTCTGAAAAAAATATACACCATGTTGTTAATTTAAAGAAATATGTTAAGATGCTGTGATATCTTAAAGGAAAAATACTTGTCCTTAGAGCCCTGAAACAGCCCTGCAGCCTGTTCTCACCACACCCCTCTCTTTCTTGTTTTCCCAAACAATAAAATGCCTCATCTTTCAGCACTTTCCATCTTTAACCTTGACTTCTCTCATCTCAGAATACCAACATACTTCAGAGATGTTATCTTAGTAATCCTCTTAAGAGAGAGGATTCTCAAGCCAGATATCTTCCTGAAATCCACAAGTTTCATGAGTCTGCCTCATGGGAAGAATAATTCCTTTGTACATCTGTAGCATCTGTCTACACTGGGGCTTCCAAATACTTTTCCAAATGATCTAATTTTCCCTTTCAACATCCCTTGGAGGGAGCTAGGCAGGAGGTAATAATGATTCTATTTCTTTGAGGAGTAAAGCTAATGATTTGTTCCACAATGAGATGGCTTAGCCTGCAGCCATATCCTCTGGAAATTTCTATCGCAAAGAGAAGAACTTTAGTGTCTGAAAACAGTATTTCTTCTCTCAAATTAAAGGGAGTGGAGGGGAGAAATGGCTTCACGAAGACCTCTAGTTAAACGCAGTTACATCTGAATCAATTCTCCTCTTGGCTAATCAGAGCAGACTTCCTAGCGTGTCCTGGTGTGTTCCCTGGAACACCTTGTGAGGACTTCCTGGCGAACCCTTGGCCAGATCGTTTTGGAAAACACTACAAATGAGCTTCTTCCTTTGGATGAGTCAGAACACATGTCAGCCTTATGAAGCCCTGCTAAGGTACCTCATTTAACATTGATGCATGGAATCCATTGCTTACGTAACAGCTGTTAGCAGCCCAGGAAATAAGTTTTTGTGGAAGACATTGAAGAAACATCAGTCCAGACGTTTTTCCCCCTTGAGTCTCCTTATTCAGAAAATGGAACTAGAAGAACCGATCACAGAATGATATAATTAGCTAATTATTATTGAGTACTTACTTTTCCAGACATTAGCTTCTGTTTTCCTGCCTTAGGTATTATTGCATTTTATCCTCACAGTCTGTCTGTGTGGTAAATAATATTATTCCCATTTGTCAGAGGAAGAAACTAAGATTCAAGGAAGTCCTCTGAATGTTGACTTGACCCTGGGCTGTCTTCAGCCCCTCCTGCCACCAGTCTGGATACCTATCCTTGGTGAGTACAGCCAGCTTCAGGATTTTAAATACCGTCTTTAGGCTAATAACCCAAATCTGCATCTCTAGTTCTGACCATTCCTTGGGGGGAGACTTGATCTACAGACTTTTAACTGAAGACCCTTATCCCCACATTATTCCTCATCTGTTTCTACCCTTATTCAAAATACAAAATACTGGGGCACCCAGAACAAGAAGAATAAGGCTCATTGTTCCTTTGTAGTAATATAGCTCTGAACTTCAGGAGCCATAGAATTTTCCCTAGCCTACTGCTATAGCAGGCTCAGAAAATTGTCTGAGATAGTCCAAATGTTCTGAATCCCTTTTTCCAACCACCTCATGAAACCCATGTTTTAAAAATATGTGTCTAGCTAACCGATTCCATGTAGTAACAATGAAATTATTAATTTTCATTTTATATGCCGTCTAAGTTATTTGACGGATATATGTTGTTTAAGGTACATTCTCTTCATGAAAATCAAGGTATTTTAAATCATTCTCTAACAAGGGCAAGGTGAGCTGATGCTCTGATCTCTGTGTGTGTGTGGGTGTGGGTGTGTGTGTGTGTTTAGGTTTTGTAAATTTCTGAAAAACTGTTCTCCATCATTAAGCTTGGCACTTCCACACTAAAGAAATGCTCTTAAAACAATTCCCTTATTCTAAGGTCCATTTAGTCAAAGCTATGGTTTTTCTAGTATGGATGGATGTGAGAGTTGGACTAAAAAGAAAACTGAGCACCAAAGAATTGATCCTTTGGAACTGTGGTGTTGTAGAAGACTCTTGAAAGTCCCTTGGACTGCAAGGAGATCCAACCAGTCAATCCTAAAGGAAATCAGTCCTGAATATTAATTGGAAGGACTGATGCTGAAGCTGAAACTCCAATACTTTGGCCACCTGATGCAAAGAACTGACTCCTTGGAAAAGACTCTGATACTGGGAAAGATTGAAGGCAGGAGGAGAAGGGGACGACAGAGGATGAGATGGTTGTATGGCATCACTGATTCGATGGACATGTGTTTGAGCAAGCTCCAAGAGTTGGTGATGGACAGGGAGGCCTGGCATGCTGCAGTCCTTGGGACTGCAAAGAGTCGGACACTACTGAGTGACTGAACTGAACTGAAGAGTATACTAGAATCTGTGTTCAAGGCCCTTCACGATTCATATCTTTACATATTGTGACAGATTTCTATGTGGGTCTTCACCTTATTATGGGGTTAGGTGTTGTTTCCATAATATTAGAAGTCTGTGTCTTCTTCAGTTCGGATCATAGATCATAGACCCAGCAATTTCTGCATTGAAATCATCTTCAAAATCCAAACCTGATTTATTAACAGAAAGCTATGAGCAGAAAACTATATTGACTTACCCACATTCTATTATCATAATTAACACTCTCAAGAAAAAAAATCAAACAAGTGGTAAAGTTTTCTGTTACAATGAAATATCTCCTTTGGGGCACTAATATTCTTCCAGGGCATTTCTTGTTCCTTTGATTTAACTTAAACCAGTGAGCCAGCCTCTTCCCAAGGGCAAATTAAGAAGGTCTGTTAACTCTTCACATGCAACAGTTTCAAGAAATCTCAGCAAGGCCATTAATATTGTTTTGCCCTAGGCTTTCTACTTTTTAAAAGTCAGTTGTCATTTTCAAAGCGATCCAAAATAGCACACTCTACTGAACCCTGGAGCTTTGGAAATGTTAATGCCCTCCATCAGCCATGACCTTGCCACTGGGAAGTGATTTAGCACTAGGAGAAAGGGGCCCACTATCTTTATCACACCGGTTTACACCATCAGCTTCAGAAACTGTGTGAGAGAAGAATCAATAGCGTGTTAAGACCAATCTTGAAGAATGCCAAGACAAAGTGCGCCTGCTCTGAAAGTGCTGAGTGGAAGGAGAATTTTTGAATACAACAAAGGGGAAGTCAGTTCTCATGGAACAGCTAAATGAATCATGTCTCAAGTTGGAATTTGTCATTGAGAATGACACCCAGGAGCCCTCTGTATACTTCAGTGAAATCCCATAAAATGCCTGATGAAAAACTTGTATTTTAGAATTAAACAACACAGAATCAAATAACAAAGCCAGAAGGAATGCATTCTCAACACAGCCGTGTACATTAAGAATTGGATGACATAAATAGTCCCGAAAAGCTTACTAAAGAAAGTGTCCAGGGTAGAACCATCTCCTGTGTAGAAAGAAAGGCAAAGTTAAACTTCATCAAAACTTCCTGGAAATGTAACTAGATTTCCTGTAATCCTGGCGAAGGGATTATCTCTGGATAACCAGCAGAGAGTACGAAGCTTCTAAAACTAGCAAAAAAAATAAATAAATAAATAAAAATAAAACTAGCAAAGGAGGTATTCCCACAGCACCCCAAGTGAAATCACTGTGGAAAAGAACTAGCAGCTCAGTCCCTGAGATCATTACAATAGAATGTTTGATTTCCCATGGCAAGCCTAACTGTGACATGAACAGCTGTCAACAACAAAATTAGAAGGATCTGTCATTCTAGGGAATTTATCCACATTTGCTTGTCCTATTTCTTCACTGTGGCTCAAGAGAGTGTTTTCAAAGAATTCTTCCAGTAAAGGTTTTCATTATTCAAAGGGGAGACACTCAAGTTATTTGACTTTATATGTTATAAATGAGGGGCTTCCCAGGTGGCTCAATGGTAAAGAATCTGCCTGCCAATTCGGGAGACTCGAGTTCGAGCCCTGGGTCAGGAAGATCCCCTGGGGAAGGAAATGGCAACCCATTCCAGTATTCTTGCCTGGAGAATCCCATGGACAGAGGAACCTGGCAGACTATAGTCCATGGGGTTGCAAAGAGTCAGACATAACCGAGCACACATTCACTCTATACATGAGACATTTGTATCAGTAACAAGAATCCCAAACAAATGTTTCTTGAATGACAAATTCAAGGACATGAAAATATCTGAGACATCTCTTTGATCCAGAAATCATTCCATGTTGAATATAGTCGATTCTCATTATTTGCAAAGTTATGTTCTATAAGTCACTGCAGACCCTGAATTAGCAAATACTGAACCATTGCTCCTATGAGAAATGCAAGGTTAGGTTCCTACAAGCTTTTTTTTTTTTTTATTCGGAGTATAGTTCCTTTATAGTGCTTTATAGTGTGTTAGTTTCTGTTAAATGGCAAAGTAAATCAACTATACATACATGTATGTCCCCTCTTGTTTGGATTTCCTTCCCATTTAGGTCACGCAGAGCACTGAGTGGAGTTCTCTGTTCACTGCAGTAGATTTTCATTAGTTATCTATTTTATACATAGTGGTGTATATATGTCAATCCCAGTACCCCAATCCATCCCACTCAGCCTCTCCTTCAAGCTTTTTGTCACATTTTCACCAACCAGTCAATGCATATAGCCTTGTTTTATGTGTCTCTCCTGAAAGACACCTTATTTGATACATATTATTGATTCATTGGGCTTCCCTGGTGACTCAAAGGTTAAAGTGTCTGCCTCCAATGGGGGAGACCTGAGTTTGATCCCTGGGTTGGGAAGATCCCCTGGAGAAGGAAACGGCAACCCACTCCAGTATTCTTGCCTGAAGAATCCCATGGTTGGAGGAGCCTGGTAGGCTACAGTCCACAGGGTCACAAAGAGTCGGACACGACTGAGTGACTTCACTTTCACTTTATTGATTCATTAACATTGAATTCATAGTCAAGTGTACCATAACTCATACCTGAATGAAGTTTATCTAAAACACAGTTTTCTCCATAGGGCATATCATAGCCTTAGGAACTAGACAGAACTTCAACGCTGCAGTTGGGGGCTGTTTTAAAAAGGGAAATCACCAAGTATTAGTAAAGCACACACAAAAAATGTGGCATTAAATATATCACCAAGGAGAAACTCATTTACAGTTTAAGAGCTGAAACAAGAAGGCAGAGCTTTGCCTTGTTAGACTGCTTCAGCTGGAAAGATGAAGTTGGCCTCTCTGCCGATGTCTGCAGACATGTTTGAATTTTTATTTGGGGGGTTACAAATTAATTTTAATGAGTACAGTCTTCCCTCACTATCTGCAGGAGATTAGTTCCAGGAGCCTCTGCAGATCTCAAAATTGAATTCAATCTGAGTTTGGTTGAATTTGCAGATTCGAAACCCATGGATATGGAGAAGTGAAGTGAAAGTCGCTCAGTTGTGTCTGACTCTTTGCAACCTCATGGACTAAATAGTCCACGGAATTCTCCAGGCCAGAATACTGGAGTGGGTAGCCTTTCCCTTCTCCAGGGGATCTTCCCAACCCAGCAATCAAACCGAGGTCTCCCGCATTGCAGGCAGATTCCTTCCCAACTGAGCCACAAGGGAAGCCCATAGATATGGAGAGGATCAGTTTAAAGTGAAAGTGTAGTCACTCAGTCACATCCAACTCTTTACAACCCCGTGGACTGTAGCCTGCCAGGCTCCTCTGTCCGTGGGATTTCTTAGGCAAGAATACTGGAATGGGTTGCCATTCCCTTCTTCGAGGGATATTCCCAACCCAGGGATCAAATCCAGGAGAGGGTCAACTGTAGGCAAATTCACAAAAACAGAATCCATAAGTAACGAGGATTGACTGTATATGTTGAAAATAAGAGTCAGGTTATAAGTCAGTCACTCTGATGGGGTAATTCTGTTTCACTGGTGGTTGTACTTGTTTAGGTTTCAGAGTCAGAGTGTTTTTGGAGATAAGAGTTCCATACAAAATGTGGAAGCCAGTGCACTGCGTGCTCTAGGAAGAAACTCCTTGTGTAACTTCCTAATCTTTCCATGGTTCTTCCAGGTGTTTCAGGGATGTGGCCAACCCAAACCTGCTCCAGCTCTCAGATCTGCTCGCTCAGCTCCTGAAAATTTTAATACACGATTCAGACCTTACAATCCTGAGGAAAGACCCACCACTGCTGCAGGCACGAGCTTGGATCGGCTGGTGAGTCCCCCGGATTGATGGTCATCATGGCCACTTTCTGTTACCAAGGTTATTCTTCAGAAGACGTGATGGAATTCTGAAAAAGTTGGTTGTAAAAGTCATTTCAGCCTTATATCTGCTCCTGATCTTAATTAGAATATTGAAAAGTAATGAGATCTTCCTTTTAGGTCAAGAATTAGGTTATTTAAGAAGTCTTATCGCTATTAATCCACTCATCCAATGACCAAATTTTCAACTCCATATTTCTTCTGAAATATTAATTTGAAGACTAAGTTACAATGTCTTCCAGAGATATAATTACAATAGCACATTTCTTATTCATCTACTTTAGTTATTTATTTAATTATGATACAGTGTAACTTTATTATGAATGTTCCTTTTATGTAAAGTTTTCTGTTTGAAAATACCTTGCCAAAAGACTCCAAATCAATATTACTACTATTTTTTTTCTTTTTTGTGTGTATTTTAAAAGTTGACATCCTTAGAAATAGTCACTCTTTGATCCATTTAAATGTGTGTCGGGGGACCAAATATCTATCATTGAAGTCATTTACTTGGAGATTACAACCATAAATATAGTAAACATGATTTTTAATGTGTTTCAGACATCAAGTTTTGCTATAAAAATGAAAAGCTCATAATTTCCAAGAAATACTGCCTGAATGTTTTCAATATAATTTATAGCAGTGTAAACAATTTATATACCTGTAATTGTTAGTGCTGTTAATGTTGCTTTGCCAATTATCTTGATGTAAAATTAACAGATAAAAGCCTTAAGGTCATAAATACTTGAACCACATCTGATTATGTCATATAAACTCAGATCTCAAGGGTTTCTGGTTATGAAAATACTTTTATTAGTCACTGTTATAAATTATCATTTTAGTTAATATCCATCTACAGTGTAGAACTTGTAAGATTAAATTGGTAGCATTTGACCTCGTAATAAGTAATCTCAGCATTATTCTCTATAAAAATCAAATGTACTTACAACACAAAGGCCTATCCAGGAAGCTCCAATATGAAGGGGTAAGTGCAGTCATTAACCACTAAATTATGTTATAAATTTACTGTTTATTAGCAAGTAAAACTCCCTCTTCAGTGTAGGTTTTGCAAAAGGGATAATCTGCGTAATTGCTTCACCTTTGTACTTTACCTTAGTTATATCTATTGTCCATTCACAATTTCAGGAAAAGTTTAAAGTTAGTCACCTTTTTTCTTTTCAACAAAATGATGGTTTCATTAGATTCCATTGTTTGCATTCTCATTTTATAAATTCCTTTATATGCCAAGATCCTTTTAACCAAAGCACAGTTTATGAGTATGGGCTTGACCTACCCGTGTCTCTCTTTCCTTCTTTTTTCATTTCCTATTTCAGTTGGCTCTGCATAATTATTGAAGCAATTCATGCTTTTCAGAATTTTTATAAATTCTACTTTCAGAACTAGGCACAATGCAAGATTAGTAAGTTTTTGAGATCTGCTGTGCAACCATTGTGCTATAGATAACAGTACTATATTGGTTAAGAGGCTAGATCTCAGGTTAAATGTTCTTACCACAGGAAAATAAAATTGGAAAACAAGTGGAGAACATTATCCACTTAGTTAAAACTACATTGATTTTGAACAATATAATGACATCTATGACTACTAATTAATTTTTTTGCCTTTTAAACAGAAGCACAGTCTTCTCTCCTCCCAGGAAAGATAAACACACACACTCACACACACACACACACACTCACACACACTCACACACTCAAACAAAGGAAGTAGAGCGAGAAAAATGCTTTTCCCAAGGCAACAGTATTTGTACAACTCAGTACAGCTCGAATAAAACATCAACACTTTGAGAATTTTATACCATGCCTAAAATCTAGTAGATATGAAAATTGGAATTGGAACCTTTTCTTTTAAAAAGGAACTTCACTGGTCATCCTCAAAATGCCCCACATATAAGAGTCTTGAGAAGTCCTGGAAAATAGCAAACTGATTTAAGATCTTCTATTTTATGCACCCCTAAAGAATATTTAATCATTTTTTAAAAGAATTAGTAATGGTTAATCATATCATGAGGAAAAAACAAAGACTAAACTCAAGAGATACTCCCCTGGAGAAGGGAACGGCTACCCACTCCGGTATTCTGGCCTGAAGAATTCCATGGACGGAGCAGTTCATGGGGTCGCAAAGAGTCGAACAAGACTGAGCGACTGACACTTTCCCTTTCAAACTCACAGTACATAAGGACCAGAGTCAGTGTATACAAATCCAAATCAATAAGCCAATTTTATTCTAAAATATTCTCCAGTGGCATGTAGTACTTACTTCGTCATAGGTGTAGCTCCAGGCTCTATAAGGGAGAATGGCAGTTTTATTAATTTCTTATTAAATTAAATTCTGATTCCGTCTCAGATTGTAAGAATCAGCAATTGGTAATTCACAGCCAGTCATAAACCAACCTGGAGCTACTTTTCCACCCCTAAGGCCAAGGAACTGCTTCCCTGTCAACAGGAGTGAGACAGGGTTATTCTTGAGAAACACAAGCTAGCTCCAAAGCTAACATCAGAATCTCCATTTGCAGCCATCGTTTCCTCCAAAGCTTTCTTTCCTTTGTGCGGTCAACACAGCTCTAAATAGCGAAAAGGTTGGAGCGGTTCCCTTGGCCAGACAGTGCTGGACATCAGTCAGATAAAATCATCTTCAAGATGCATGTGTAGGTGAAGGGTCCTGCTGGGTCTGACATATATTACTGCCTATTTTGAATGTTTATGAACAAATCTCGTGTTACCTACTCCTGTTTTAATTTTCTCCTGCAACAATGTTTCCTGAATATTTATAAGAATCATGTGTCCCCAAAAAGAAGGGTAATTGGAAAAGACTTCCTTTAATTTCTCTCAGTGTTTCAGCAGAGGACATGCTTCAAAAGGATAGCAACTGAAAGACCATCCCAATCACTCTACCCCTTTTGCCAAAGTGAAAATGACTTAACTGTAAAGCTTGGAGAATCACTTCTTACTACAATTTAAAATTAGTACTTGTGGCATTAACTTTGGGTTCCATCGGTAAATGTTCTTATACCAGCTATTATAAAGCTATTTTTTATGTGAAGTGGTAGTTATGGGGATTGTTTTTAGAAGTAAATCTCCTAATCCCCAACTGGGTAAACTGCTGTTAAACCTTATATAAAATAATTGAAAACAAAACTCTCTCTTTAAAATATATCAGTAGCAAAAATATATATATATATATCAGTAGCATCATTTAGTCTCTTCTTACCTTTATAAAGCAGTCAATCTTTTATATCATTAGGAAACACTCCATATGTTCCTCCAAATTTATACTGGCAAAAAAAAAAAAAATTGTTTAGATATAGCTTTCAGACATGCTATTGTAAAGTAATTTTTATCACCCCATAATGAATGAATATCCTTATATAAATCCACTGCTGATGGAAAGCTGACTCATCAGAAAATACTACAGTCCTTCCTGCTATGGTTTGTTCAAGATAAAAATGCCATCAACTAATCTGATTAACAAACTGGTCCCGTTATCATGTGTCTCTTTCCTATCACCCACACTCACTCTAGTAGTCCTTCTGTCCCAGCCCACTGTTACGGATTTTCAATTAAATAGACCAGGGGTGTTCATTTGAAATCAGGAAGAGATTGATTCTCTTTCTTTTTTTCTTAAATTTACATTCTGTGAATTCTCTTAATAATTTAGTGCAAAATAATTATTTCTTTAGAGAAAATTTCACCCAACCGTCACTGAAAGTATAGAGTGTAAGAATAAATCAGCATAAAAATAGCTGGATTTTTAAGATCTGCCCACAGCGCAGTGTTTCAGGTCATCCTCTGTTAAGGATGGTTAGTTGTACGGCTCAGAATATTACTGTACAACATGCTATACAACCCCTGGACACGCTTGGGCAGAAAATGTCAGTTATTTTACTCCAGCTGATTCATTAGAGCAAAAGTAATAATACAGTAAATTGTGTGTCTTAGCAGAATACGTTTTATTAAAGTAGATTAAAAAAAAAAAAAAACTGGACTTGAAAGTTAATTCAATCAAGTTGGCAATGAGTTAGACCAATGGGTCTCCAGTAAGTATTCAACACCATGCCATGTGTGCAAGTTATTGAACATTCTACTTGTCATTCTGAGGGAATTGGGAGTGGTGGTGGGTGGAATGCTAGTCTGCAAAGCTAAACATTATACCTGTGCTGTACTATTATGTATAGAATAATCTCTCTTTCTTTTTCCTTTGAATTTGTTTTCCTCTTGCTTCCCAGAGGATTGTGTGGAGGACAATGCAACATAGTGTAAGCTTTGGTCTTCTTATTCTTCTTCTCATCCCCATTTGTCTTTGTACAGTTGTTCCAGGGAGTTCCTGAGAAATCCCGCCTCCACTTCCTCTTTCCAAATTGTCCAGAGAGCGAACATTGAAAACTGTATGTGACCAGTGGGTTTAGGAATGTCCTCTCGGCTTGGTATTTATGGTTAAGGACATTTGTGGTTTTCTTTCTCAATGGCAAGGTTTTCAGTCTCAGCTTTGTGGAAGACTAGCTCATTTGGTGGCTGATTTAAATTCTGTCCCTACATTCAGAGTATGTGTAGCCTGCCTGAAAAACTCTCTCTTCCCTGATAGAATATATTGGCTTTTTTTTTTCTTGTGCTGAGCAAATAATTACCTCCCTAATAATAACAACAAACCAACATCAACTCTCATGCATAAGGAGCTAATTTTTCCATTAGCTGGGAACATAGAGAATTTAGGGGGTAAGGAATATTGGTGATACAGCTTGTTTATTTTTTTCTCCTACTCAAATTTACTGATGTGTTTTATTGCATTTAGGGAGAGACCATTGGGTATTTACTATGACAGAGCAATTTGTATTGGAGATGAGGACAGGCACACCCAGGTTATCCTACCTGACTTTCCCTATTAATCATAATAATCAAATAGTTATGTGATCCAGTGGTTTTTGTAATATCACTCCATGCTGGTCCTACCACTTCAGAAAGACCTGAGCCCTCCTTAGCATCATGGACCTGTACGAGAAGATGCCTCTCACCTGATGAATTCATATATTCATGCAGTACACCTATGTCATGATGCTACACGCCTGCCTGACCCTCAGTTCAGGCAATGGCAACACTATGTCTAAATTTCCTCCTCTCAAATTCATGTGTTTAAAAGAAAATGTCCTCTGAGTAGTATCCCTATTCATCATTCCAGGTCTCGGAGCCCAGGGCAGCTTGGATAAGGGAAAAAAGGTTAGAGGTAAATCTGAAAGTTTAAAGGTAAATCTGAAGGAAGGTACTCCTTCCAGAAGTACTCTGGAAGGGAAGATCTTGAGGAAGGAACAGGAAAGACAGATAGCTTAAGGTCTCCTGGTGCTAAATGGAAAGTGGGAGAAGAAAGCGTCAGTGGTGGGACAAGTCAGGGTTCTATTACTTTGGCCCACTTGACAAAACTCGACTGGCTCCAGTTGACAGAATATGCCAACCTTCAGCATCATTCTCTTGGTATCTCCAGATTGTCTGGCAGTTGACCAAGTCCAACCTCCTTATCTGATAGTCATCATGACCCTCAGGGTTTTCCCCCAAGAAGAATAATGTCCTTAAACATACTGGAAAGAATGTAAATCATAATATCATCTCCACCCACTCCCCAACTGTGCTGGACTTCTCTGCTTGTCTCCTATAATACTCTTTAGTTAGGCTCCCCCAAATCAGATGTCTATTATTGGATATGTTTCTTCCAAAAACACAATGCAGTTCCTGAAATGTATGAGCGTGCCACAGGTGTTAATATTAATAGGTATAAATTTAAGTACTTAGCAAATATCACCAAGTCCTGGGAACCCGAACACTTTTCTTATGGTTCGGAAGCAAAATGGACAAAGCAACTTGCATTCTGGCTGCCGTTTCCTGCCTGATGGTTAATCCCAGTTTCAGAATAAAATGCTGCTCATAAAAATGTTCTTCCATGCCTCTTTGGGACCATTTTGGTGTGATTTAGGAAGTCTTGGTTGTAAGGATGAGGGAAACTGTCTGTTGTTCATTTTAAATTGCCATGGCATTTCATTGTCACCTCAAAGGATTCTGCATCCGGCTAATCCACTCTTTTGCATTTCAAAAGGATGTCAGGCTGTGTTTAAGAAACTGCTTTATTATCTAGAGCCTCAGCTGCTGTCTTTAGGTTAAACTGATATTTTCCATCTTCCACCTCGGCAACAAGATACAGACACATGTGGAGATAATACATACACACCCTCAGTCTTTGCATGGCCCAAACAGGAGAAGCTAAAACCTCAGTAACAACAGTAAACCAGATTCTGCGCTTTAATTAGTTTTCTAAAGATAAATGGGTCAAGGCCAGATTGGCTTTCAGTCTCTGCTGCAGCTGAATAAATTATGCCCCATTCACCCCAGCAAACAAACAGCTACTGCTCAACTCCGTTCAGACTGTGAACTGCTCAGTCCTGCCTGAACTTGCTGTATCTGTTGGCTGCAAACCCCCCACGGAGACACCCTAGTTTCCTTTTCAGTGAACCTTTGGCAATCACAGCAGCAAAATACAACAAGCTTTCAAAGCAGGGAGAAAATACAAAACATTAAAGCCAAGCCACCCAACTTATTCGGTCTCCATTTCTGCTCTTCTCTGGGCAACACCAGCAGCATGTCATGGTCGGGGAGGCCTCCCAATACAGTTTTTGTTTCATGTAGAGGCTTGTGGTTGATGAAGCCCAAGTGGGGAATGTCATCAGACACACATGTAAAATGATGGCTTATCTCTGGGATATTCAGCATCTTCCATGGGCTTGGAGGAAGCACACATCTAATTCAATGATATGCACTGTTGGAAACCTGGATGGAATGCCTGCCCCTTCTGTGGAATTTTCAGCTCACACCCAATGGACAGTGGACTGTTTTTCCATCCTTGGGAACCTCTTCCTTCAGGAATGTGGAAGAACAGTGAAAACAGGAGAAGCAGAGACCTTTCTTTCAGCTCAGGCAAGGCTGTGTTTAATTGTATCAGGCTGTATGCCGTGGGGAGAAATGTCCACTCTGCTGGCTACCTTAGTCCCTGAGAGATACCGAAGCCCATTCCACTCGACTGCTTCAAGACACATACAGAGGCTCATGTGGATTCCAGCAATGAAGTCAGGCCACACGTTTTAAAGGGGGAAAACTTTTGCACAGCTTGCTTTAGGTACAAATGGTCTGAAATCATTGGGGGGGTAATTTTACCAACAAAACTACTTTCAACTCTGTTTCTAAACTCTCCTTTGTCCTCAGAAACATTTAAGCAAGAGCTTTGCTGACCTCTATGTCATAAAAATGAAATGTTACACTTTCAGACCGCAAATATGGCTATACAGATTTTATGTCTATTTTATGGTATGTTGATATGCTTATTTTCCCCTTCAGACATGATGTTTTCTTTCAGAATGCCTGACTTCAGCTAAACCCAAAATGATGTGTTCTATGGGTATCAATCAATCAATCATGTATTTATTGAGTTCTCCTCGGTGGGGTAGCGCTTAGTAAAACTAACTAGCATATACAGTCTCCATCATCACACGTTGTTAGTGCTAGCATCATCAAAAAGGCAGAAGTAACCATTTGCAAAATAACATTGTTTATCAAACCAGTTAGACACACCAGGTTTCCTCCAGGGAAATGTATCTAATACAGAGTGTCATAAAACGTTAGCCTAGAGGAAGTAGGAATTTGATTTTGTAATCTGAGATAGACTACACCAATAAAGAATATGTGGAAGTCATGTTAACAAATAGGGCTTCCCAGGTGGCTTAGTGATAAAGAATCCAGCTGCCGAGGAGGAGACGTGGGTTTGATCCCTGGGTCAGGAAGATCCCGTGGAGAAGGAAATGGCAACCCACTCCAGCATTCTTGCCTGGAAAATCCCATAGACAGAGAGGAACCTGGCAGGCTACAGTCCATGGGGTTGCAAAGAGTCAGACACGACTTGGCAACTAAACAACAAGAGTGTGAACAAATGGATCATCATTGACCACATATGCACATTGAAAATATTAAACAAATGTAACATCTTTGATCTAGGCCGTATCTGATAGCTTGTCTTCCTTTCTGAAGCCAGAAGTCTTCACCCCATATTTTAAACAAATTAAACAAAAATGTTGTCGGTTCTGAACTGACGGGATGAAAAAGTTAATATCTGCACACTCATTTCCATTACTTGTGCTTTATTCATCTATATAGTAGGTGTTTTCAGTGACTTGATGATGAAAACCTGAACAGACAAGTCATACTAAACTGCCCAAACCATACCATGTAAAATATGTGTTCATGAGCGGGATCAGTGGACATAGCTCTTCCATTAAATTATTGAGAAGCTTATGGAAAGGCTGCAGTCATTTTTCTCATAGCTGTCTGAGATATTTGCACCATGACTCCCAGATGTGATGTTCAGGCTTATGAGAGATAGAGCTGAAGAAATGGGATTTTTTTCATAAATACTAGTTTTGATGTATTTGCTGTATAATCAATCAGCTTTTAACTGACTCTAGGGCCTATGGAATACATTTTAAAGCACTGGGAATTTGGCTATTCCCATAACATACTTGGACACTCTTTACTGCCAGCAGTAAACCTCAGGCATAAACATTGTAGAGAAAACCAGATGAAAAGAAACCTGTTTGAGTGAAAATTGACTTCTCTTGGTAAAGGCTAAAGATAGAAACATATCTGCAATACACAATAATTTTATTACTTAAGTTCATTCATGGTCATTATCGTCAAAGGCTCTGACTTCATGGGTATTTTCTTGCATCTAAAAGACTGACCAAGCTATTAGAAAAAAAAAAAAAAAAAGACAGGCTGACAGTAAATGAATGAACCAGCAGCTGTAGCAGCACCACTTATATTGCTGGCTAGCAAATAATTTTTTGGAAGTTGGGTTTGTGTAATATCTTTAGAAGCTTTTCCAATACTGTATTGATCTGGAAGGGCCAAGCCAGATCCTGAAGCAATGACAAACACCCCCAGAATGACTCACAAAAACACAAGTTTATTTCTTGTTGGTACCACGTGCCCACCGTTGACTTGACTGCGGGTCAGCCACACACGGTTGGCACTCTCCCTCCAGGACTCAGGGTGACAGAGCAGCCATTATCTGGAGCCTCACCCTGGAGTAAGAAATGGCAGCCCACTTCAGCATTCTTGCCTGGAAAATCCCGTGGGCAGAGGAACCTGGCGAGCTACAGTTCATGGGGTCACAAAGAGTTGGACGTGACTGAGCGACTGAGCACATCGCCTGTTGCAGCGGCAGGAGGGGAGAGAGAACGTGGCAAGGGGGCTGTCAAGTCTCCGCCCGGAAGGCCCACAACACCGCGTTCCCATCTGGTCACGTGACCAAAGCAGGTCACGTGACCGCGCCTGCCGGCCAGAAGGCAGGAACATTTGTCCCTCTGTGTCACGCACAGACTGAATGGACGCGTTTGTAAACAGAAACATTGTCAACCTCAAACACAGATGACCAAGGCAAGATTTTTTTTTAATGAAGTTTTTGTTTAGAGCTAAAATGGCCCAGTTGACCACTCTTGTCAACACCTTCCGGCCTTTCCAGGTTTCCTTGAGGCAGCTGCCCAGAACCCAGGTTCTCCGAGGATCATGACTTAAAACTGCTGGAGGATCTAGTATCTCTTCTGCTTCTATCATTTTTTAAAATTTATTTTATTTTTTTGGCCACACCACAAGGTATATGGGATCTTAGTTCCACAACCAGGGATCAAACCTGTACCCTGTGCATTGAGAACATGGAGCCTTAACCACTGGACCTCCAGGGAAATCCCAAGGCAAGATTTTTAAATTGATAAGCATCAGTTCATTACTCTTTTCAACTCTGAGACAAATCTTATATGAAAAAAAGAGAAAAATTCATCACTCATTCAACAGTTTATTGTACTGTAATATGAGCCAAGTATAAATGACTAGAACATAATCAAAGAGCTCATAACACTTTGGGGGATGGCAGACAAACTTAGCTTTAATCTAAGTCAGACTAGGTACTGGTCAGGAGTGCATTTTAAAGTTATAGAAATGGAGGAGAATTCTAAGTCCTTGTTACAAAGGGAATGTCTACCTTGCCCTAGAAAGCTAGCTTCCCTTTCTAAGTCTGGTTGATTTTTAGCATTGGATGGCTGTTTCTCCTACCTGAACTTCAAATTCAATCATTATTCAACCAGAGTTGAATGGGAGTTGAATGGGAGTCCTACCCCAGTATCCGATCAAGTCAGTGTCTCAAAGGAGGATGAAGAAGCTGTTACCAATGAGTAGGAGAAAAGGAGCAATAGGAAAACAGAATGAGCAAAGCCTTTTTTATTGCCGGCATTTAAATGTCTCTCAGATCCAGACTGTATATTTTTTAAATGAGCCTTGGATACTGGATACTGTGAGTGCTGCTCTTGTCTGACTTGATGTCATGTTTGCTTAGGCGAAGCAATTTTTCTGCTCTTCTCCTTTCTGGGTCAACCTAGTTGGAGCAAATCAAATTGTTCTCTCTTTTTCTCCCTTTCATACATCATCATTTAAGATCACCAAGAATTTGAGTTCCAGAACCTGCCCTTGTCTCCTTTTACAATAGCTGTTTATTTCTGAACAGCATTCATGAAGGAGAGCACTTTTCGCAGGTTAATCAGGCAAATTGCACAGGCTGACAGCGATGGTAAACTTGAAATGAAAATATCAGGAATGTGTGTGTCATTAGCTTCGGGGTGGAATTATTTGCAAAATCATAGAGCTCTGATTTAGCTGGAAGAAAAATTATAATATAAATTCATAAATTATTTATGGGTAATGAAGCAGGAAAACAATGACTTTGTAAGTTTTATTCTAAGGGATTTGAACCTAAGATAACTCCCCAAAGCAGGCCGAATTCATTTCAATGAAGAACACTCATCTGGGCACCTGAAAAAGCTGAACTTTTCCTTTGCTTGCTGTTTGCGCCTCCTTGAGTGCTAGAGAAAAGGGGAAATACATAGCAGCTAGACCAGCTCTGGGAAGAAAACAGAAAGGTAGTGAGCTGCCTTAATTGATCCCCTCACATAAAATCCAAAAACCCAGGGGCTATCTTTAGTGAGACATGTCCTCATGAAAATGTTTCCAGTTACTCAGAAAAAATCAAATCTTCTTTATACAGCAGTCTTCAAGGAACAAGAAATATTTCATTAGGATTTTAATAGTGAGGGCTCAAGTGAAAGAAACTCCATCTTCTTTTGTCAACCTTTATCCTCTCTTGAAAAATAAATAAAGTACAATATCTTTACAGTAGTTTCATTTAAAAAAATTCTTTCTCTATGACTTTGGAGAGTTAGAAATTAAAGGAGTCCTTAGGAAGATTTTTTTATTTAATTTTTTTGGAATATCGTTTATTTGGAATGTTGCATTAGTTTCTGTTGTACAGCAAAGTGAATCAGTTATACATATACACATATAACTACTCTTTTAGATGATGTTCCTGTGTAAGTCACTACAGAGCATGGAGACTAGTTCCCTGTACTATACAGTAGTTCCTTATTAGTTACCTATTTTATATATTGTAATGTGTATTCCCAGGTGGCTGAGGGGTGAAGAATCCACCTGCCAATGCAGGAGATGTGGGTTCAACCCCTGATCCAGGAAGATCCTCTGGCAGAGGAAGTGCCAACCCACTCCAGTATTCTTGCCTGGAAAATTCCATGGACAGAGGAGCCATGCAAGCTGTAGCTTGCCATGGGGTTGCCAAAGAGTCAGACACGACTTAGGGACTCAACAGCAACAGCAATGTGTATATGTCAATCCCAGTCTCCTAATTTATCCCTCCCCCACTTTTTTTGTGATATGCTTTGAAGACATTAATTTGCATAACTCTGATATGACAAGGATGGATTGTACGTGTGTGTTTATTTTTTTAATTACAATATACTCCTTGTGTAAGTGAAAAACCCAGAGATTTGCTACAGTTATTTATCAAATTGTAGCTGAAGCATGATACTTTTATGTAAGCTTCTAAGACTCATGACTACTTTTTTAAAAAATTTATTTATTTTTAATTGAAGGATAATTGCTTTGCAATATTGTGTTGGCTTCTGCCATACATCAGCATGAATCAGCCATAGGTATACATATGTCCCCTCCCTCTTGAGCCTCCCTCCTACCTCCCGCCCCTTCCCACCCCTCTAGATTGTTACAGAGCCCTGGTTTGGGTTCCCCGAGTCATAGATCAAATTCCCGTTGGTTATCTGTTTAACATATGGTAGTGTATATGTTTCCATGCTACTCTCTCCATCCGTCCCACCCTCTCCTTCCCCACCGCCTGTGTCCATGAGTCTGTCCTCTACGTCTGTGTCTCCATCGCTGCTGCTGCTGCTAAGTCATTTCAGTCGTGACCGACTCCGTGCGATCCCGTAGACGGCAGCCCACCAGGCTCCTCTGTCCCTGGGATTCTCCAGGCATCTCCATTACTGCCCTGCAAATATGTTCATCGGTACCATCTTTCTAGATTCCATATGTATGTGTTAATGTATGATATTTGCTTTTCTCTTTCTGACTTACTTCACTCTGTATAATAGGCTGTAGGTTCAGCTACTTCATTAGAACTGACTCAAATGCATTCCTTTTTAGGACTGAGTAATATTCCATTGTGTATATGTACCACAACTTCTTTACCCATTCATCTGTTGATGGACATCTAGATTGCTTTCATGTTCTAGCTATTGTAAATAGTGCCTCAGTGAACATTGGAGTACGTGTGCCTTTTTCAATTTTGGTTTCCTCAGAGTATATGCCTAGTGATGGGATTGCTGGGTCATATGGTAGTTTTATTCCTAGTTTTTTAAGGTGATTCATCACCACTTTATAAAATTCAGCGACACCCAGTGGTGAACCAGATGTGACCACCAATTTCCAGTGTTCCCTCATTCCCTCTTATCGTATCCTTTTCTAAACTTAACCTGCCACAGGAAAGTGTCATAGCTCCCTGCCTCCTGGAGGAGTAGCAGGGAAAAGATGGGATAAGATGACCCTTGTCAGAATAGTCTTCAAATCTTATATATTTTCACTGATTTTTTTTGGGAGGGAGGGTAGTTTTGTTCCACCAGTTGCTAGGAGAGCTATTTTACTGTGCAGGAAGATTAATCTGTTTCTCCATGTTGTTCTATTTTTATCTCATATATTTGGAGTCTATGCTTATAGTTACAGTTTTATCTTCTATGCACCTTGACCTTTCATTATATAGGAATCCCTTGTGTCTAGGAGTATGAGTTGTAGTTGTTTGCCTTAATATCTATTTCTTTCTGATATTAATATAGTTACACCAGACTTTTACTAATATTTGACTGGCATGTCTCATTTCGCATCTTCACTGTCAACTTTTCTGAAATTTTGTGGTTTAGTTATGCCTCTTGTAAACATCAGATGGCTGGATTTATATTTAAATCAAGACTTACAATATTTGTACTTTAATTGGTGCATTTAGTACATTTAAATGTACTGGAAAAACTAAGATAGTTGAGTTTATTTTTTCCATCTCATTTTGTGGTTTCTATTTGTCTCATCTATTGCAGTCTTATTTTTGCTTCTTTCTTATAGATTGATTGAGAATTTTTTTGTCATTACACTTTTTTCTTCTGATGTGTAGAATCTAAATGCTTTATTTATTTATTTTAGTCCTTTAATAGTTGCTCTTGAAATTTTAGCATGTGTCTAGATATAACAAAATCTGAGTTTAATTAATCAATGAATATCTTTACCCTTCTCTGGGACAACACAAGGACCTCAAAACATCTCAGTTTTTATCATTTCCTCTCAAATTACATGCTATTATTATTGGATTATTTCTGTCTTATAATGTTTCTAATCTTACAAGATTTTAAATGATGGAATTTTGTATAGAGCCACATCTTACTGCTTTTTTGGTTATCATTCCTTCTTGCATCAAACTGTCCATCAGGAATCACTTTCCTAGGTCAGGAATACATACTACAGGACTTACTTTACTGAGGGTTTTATTTGAAAACATCTTTGTCTGCCCTCATTCCGGAGACACATTTATGTTCCATACGTCATCCTTGATGGGACACTCCATTTCTCTGAGTACATTGCTCTTATATTTCACTGTTTCCTGGTTTCTATCTCTGCTGCTGAGAAGCTCCTCTCAGTCCTTCTCCTGTAAGTAGTCTGTATTGTCTCTCGAGCTGCTTTGAAGATCTTCTTTGTTGTTCTGTAATTTTATTGTATTATGTCTAGATATAGATTTTTCCCCCCTTACAATTTGCTTGACTTTCTAAATCTCCTAAGATCTCTTTCATTATCTAGAAAACTCTAAGCCTTTATCTTTTCAACATTGTCTCAACCTAGTTACCTCTTTCTCTGCTCTTATTCTCTAACCGATTAGACAAGTCAGACATTCTCCCTCTGTCCTCCATGTCTCCTAACCTGTCTTTGTCTCTTTCTACATTCAGAGTAATTTTTTTAGCTCCACCTCTCAGGTTATTATCTCTCCCTTCTGTTGTAAATAATCTCCCATTAAAAGCATCCACTGAGTTTCAACTTTAATGATTGTATTTTTCATTTGTAATATTTAGTTTTTTTTACATGCTTAGTCCTATGTTCAGTAGTTTCTTACTCCTTATTCAGTTTTTTAAACCCTATCTTTTTATCTTTGAACATGCTTATCCTACACTTTGCATCTGATACTTCTGATATCTGAAATGTTTGCTTGTCTCATCTGGTCTTTCAGCTGGCTTTTGCACATGGTGCTTTGTTTCCTTATATATCTTATATTCTATTTTATTGAAAGCCTTTGTGGCTTGTGGTAAAGGGTATTTCTATTTCTCTCTCCTACTAAGGATTTAACCCCTTGGAATTATAGCTTTTTGTGATATAGGCTGATGGCCTTGGGGAAGTCTTACACTTTAATATTCTGCCCCTTGCCACTCCCTGCAAATTTCTTAAAACCAAAACCTCAGGTCATCTGGGTCTGGAAGATGTTTTTAGGGCAAAAGTCAACCTTAACACTGATATTTTGTTTTTCTGGGTTCCTATTTCCACTTAGTTTGCAACAGCGCTGGTCCACCCCCTGGCAGTTCTGCTGTGGATTGCAGAACTAGGGTGCATTAAGCTCTTTAGGAGGTTCTTCTACAGAAACTCAGAATTCTACCCAGGTCCACATTCTGCACCTTGGGGGCCCATGCTGATGCCTGCGAAGTGCTTGATGGACACCCGCTTGACAGGCTTGCCTGGGATATAAGAGTGTTCCATTCTTTCTTTCACTGACTCAGGCCAACAGGGGGCAGACACAAGCAGAACAAGCAAGGAGTGTTCCGTGTCATAAAACCTGCATCCACGTCATGCAGACGAGGACTGCGGGCCTGAGAGTGAAGCCGGCCCCACGCGGTTTAGTGATGGATGGCTTCCTTCACTCCTTTTGTCCCTCCCAATCCCTCTGGGAGGCACTCCCCACTCCTCTAGGCACAACCCGTGTTTCTTTCCACATGGTATAACACAGATGCCGAAGCCAGGAGGCATTCAAGCAGAGCTCAAATTTCTGTGTGAGTCTCAGCCAATCACTTGACCTTATTGTGCCATTTTCTGATCCGTCAAATGGAACAGAAAAAAAAAAAAAAAAAAGTACCTATGTTATTCTGTTTAAGTGTTGACGATAGCTAACGGGCATAAATCTGGCTCAGGCATCGTCTGCACTAAGATTAGTTATCAATAGCATTATTGCTAATAATAGTGATATCAATAGGTTAGGTGTGACTGTTATCATTAATCAAACAAGAAAAATATTGAATTTCAAAGATTTCCATTTTTCATTGAGACTTGGTCTTTAACACAAAGCCGGTGGTTAAACTCCTTTGCCCGGGCCTTTGGTCTTTGCAAAAAGTGGCTGGTTCCGCTTCAAGCCTCAGCGTTGGAGGAGATGAAGGCTACAAAAAGTTTTGCTAGGAGCTGTTAGGAAGAGTCACAAAGGAAATGCTAACACTGGCGTCTGCAGTCTAGTCCAATAAGCGAGAGCAAGGAGTGTCTCTCTAAGACACGTAGCAAGATGACCATGAAAAGTCCAAGGGTGAACGCTGGTGAAGCTGATAAGAGATTCGAGTCTATAAAAGTGTTTGGGAAGCAGGCAACTAAGTAGTAGATGAAAATAACCGAGAGGAATGACAGAGTAGGGGGCGGAAGGACGCACCCAGGCGCGGGTGACTCATTTCTGAGAGCAGGGTATGTCACCACCCAAGACTGCCACCAAAGGGCTTTGAAAAAAACATTCAGCCTAAGGAAGGAAGAAATCCTGGCAGAAGGCATGAAAAACCCAAATTAAGTGGCTGAATCGGATGCGAAGGAGAATAGCATCTGAAATAGCCTTTTTTTTTTTTTAATTCACTTGAAGGTGAACACAGGGACAAGTCATCGACAGTAATTTATGTGTAAAATGAGCATAGTTTGGAAAGTAGATTTGACTGTGGAGAATGACAAGAAGTAGACCAAGGATCTTACAGCTGTGTTTTCTCTTCCCCCATCCTGATCTCGCTCCTTTTAAAAATAAAAGGAGAAACAGAGGCATCAAGTTGTGAAAGTTTGCCGGTGACCAAGGTGCCAGAGCTGAGACCCAGGTTTCTTATTTTTATCCCCATTTATATTCACCCAATTGCCCCACCTACCCGGCTTACAAAATATAATGTGGTTTCAGATTGAAGCAGGAACCCCTTAACAGTCTCTCCTGGTTCAATAAATAAGAAGAGTGCTCCACATTTATGGAGCGCTAAGAATAATAGATAAAGGGTTTTCACAGATCGCGCTCGTTTGCAATGCTTGAAACAACTGGAAATGGTTATTTGATGTTTTCCTTGAAAAGACTACCAGGGCCGGTTTTCTGTTTCCCAGGGGCCTAGTGCTACAATCCTCTTGGTATCTGTGATGTTTCTGCTGCCATCAAAGGTCAAACAAGAGGTGAACAGACATTTCAGTGATTTTTGTCTCTTATTTGTTGCCCTTGTTACTTTCATAAGATCCTATGTTTGGGGGTGATAAAAAAGAAGGGGTGAAGGAAGGGAGGGAGAGAAGGAAGGAAGGGAAGGAATTTTCCTGCCTGAAACACAGCTATTTCTGGTGCCTCAAGCAACTTTACAGAATTCCATGATGAAACCTGGAGCTCACTCAAGCAAGATGAAGAAAGGGTATTGGTGGGAGGATGAGGCAGAAGGCCATACGGTCTGAATGGTGACGGTGGTGAGAGTTTCCAGAACATTCAATCAATTGCCCTCCTAAGTTTACTTTTCACTCCATTGCTGGTGTTTCTCAAAGGTTCTCAATCGTGGGAATTTGGGATTCAGGGTCCTCATTTTGTAAGCTCTTCCTATATAATAACAGCATTGTCAGGTAAATTATTTTTGGTTGAACAGATGATTAGAAGTAACAGCTATGGCTCTATTGATTTAAAATGATAAGAGGCTTTCAGCATGTCATTTAAAATGCTTGTGGGAGTTATATGATGTCCCTCCAGGATTACTGACTTTGGGTTTAAAATTCTTATTACAGACTTTTGTCTTCTGTGTCCAAATCATTGCATTCTCTTGAATTATGGTCAGCAATTTCTCAGCCCTTTTGAGTCACCATGACGCAAACAGGACTGAGATTTATCCAGAAACACCAAAGCCGTGTTTGGCTTTGGGTTGGCTCACGCCAAGTCTAAAAACAAGACTGTTTGTTCAGGTAAGTAGAGCAGGATGCAAATGGAGCCCGAGGCCTTGATCCTTTTTAAAATGCTGGCTAAGGCCTCCTTCCTCACCATGAACTTTCCCACCATCCTCTCAAGAGGGTCACAAGAGGGTGGAGTGAGACAGCTTGGAGCCAAAGTGCAGATTCACCATCACTGCCAGGGAAAACTAATGTGAAATGTTTGCTCTGTGTTCAAGAGTCCTTTGAGTTGGAAGGACATTAAAGCCCATCTAGTCCAATACCCTCATTTTACCAGTGGGGATGCCAGAATCCAGAGAGACAACGTACCTGATGCAGAAATCACACCAGCTTAGCACTAAGCTATTTCTTTGCTTCTCAACTTCAGTTCAAGTAATACATCCAGAAAAGCACTTTTAAAAATAATGTCACCCTGGTTGTTGTAAGCCTGTTTTTAATGCTGTTTTATTTCACTAAGATCAGGAATTTGGGGCATTGAAATATATACACACACACACACACACACACACACACACACATATATATATATAGAATAGAATAGAAAAGCCCACAAAATTATAATCACAAAGAAAAATAAGATTGAATTTGTTGAATCCATTGCCACAAGGAAGGTAGTTTTTTTCTCTTAATAGATTTTTCAGACAAGTTTTCACTTCACAGCAAAAGTAAGCAGAAAGTATAAAAATTTCCTTATACTCTGTACTTCACATATACACAATCTCCCTCACTGTCAGCATCCTTCTCTAGCTGGTACATTTGTGTCTTTATCTTGTTTTTTAGTCAAGTTTGTACCCTTTGACCAACATCTTCCCAATTCCCCCAGGCCCTGCTAACCACCATTCTACCCTCTATTTCTACAAATTTGAGTGCTTTCAATTCTATATTTAAGTGTATATATATATATATATATATATATCCTACAGTGTATGTGTGTGTACTCATTGCTAAGTTGTTGCTAAGTCGTGTCCAGCTCTTTGCGACCCCATGGACTGTGGCCTGCCAGGCTCCTCTGTCCTTGGGATTTCCCAGGCAAGAATATCATACAGTACGATGATGCTTCCTCTGTTTGACTGATCTCACTAAGCATAATGACCTCAAATGCCTCAATATCCATCTACATTGTGGCAAATAATGGCTAAAAAACACTCTATCAGGTGTTTGTTTGGAAACATCAGGTTTCCTTTCCAAAAAATTTCATTCAGGCTTTTCATAAGATGTTATAGAAAAATCCAAATGAAATTTTTTGGCTAACCCAATGTATATCATATCTTATACATATATACTGTATCTTCTTTATCCATTCATCCATTGATAGATACTCAGGTTGTTTACATATCTTGGTTATTGTGAATAATGCTGTAATAAGCGAGGGAGTGCAGATATCTTTTTGATATCCCATTTTCATTTTCTTTGGATATATACCCAGAAGTGACATTGCTGGATCATATGGTGGTTCAGTTTTTAGTTTTTTGAGGAAACTCCATACCGTTTTCCATAGGGACTGCACCAATTTACATTCCCACCAACAGCTCACAAGGGCTCTCTTTTCACTGTATCTTTACCCTTCTCACCTCTGGTCTCCTTGACAATAGCCATTCAGCCGGCATGAGGTGATCACTGTTACAGTTGTCATAATCAGCGAAACTACTCTGACTATCCTTGTCATCCAAGCTGATCTGAAATCAGCTAGCAGGAGGCATGCCATCTTAAAAGCTGCCATTTTCTAGTGAAAACACAGATGTAAGTCCTTCCAGCTTTCCTCTTTCCATTCAAAGGGTGGGGAGAGAAGAACAGAGCAGATGGACAAAAATAAACGAGAGACTCTGTGATGCTCTCCAAACAGCCAGAACTAGGCTCCTGGGAGTCAAGACAATGAAGTCAGAGGAGCTTCTCCCCTCCTCTGAGACCATCTAGAAATGTGTGGGAAAAGGAGGGGCCACCTTCAGCTCCAACTCCTATTTCATCGGCAGTAACTTTCTCAGGGACTTTCTCATCAAAATCACATTTGCGATTCAGCTTCTACCCACATCAGAACGAGACAGCAAAGGTTCTCAGCATATCTCCAGGCTCACGTATGCCCTGGCGTGGACAAGACAGCGTGTGGTTTCTCCCTCCACATGCAGGATTCCAAGCATAATTTTAAAGAGTAGGGCCCACTGCCTTCTGCTGGAGCCGGCTGTTTATGTAGCTGTAAGACTGTTTTACTAGCTGTGTTTGTGGAGGTGCCTTTTCCTTCTGTGTCAGCAAAATTGCTGGGCCGATGGGGCTGGGGGCTGTTGGGATCTCACGGAGATGATTAATTACGAAGCATCAGATGTTCTACTCTTCCCGGCGCTGGGGGCCCCTTTCATCTCTTCTTTGAGGGGATACACTCTCCTCTCCTTCTTTCCCACTCCGTCCCCTGCATTCACACTTCCCCCCACTGCTCCCTCCCAGCGGTGGTTCTCGCCTGGAATTCTAGGCCACAACACAAGGGGAAAAAAAAAAAAGGTGTTTTCATATCACGGTTAATTTACTGCAGTCAGAGCCAAAACAAAAACACAACATTCTGAAAATGCCAAGCTCTGGGGAGAAAGGTCTCCTCGCTAAACTGACACTGCCCTGTGACCCGGGACCCTTTTCAAGATGCTCACTGGTGCCCTAACATGGGGTGATCACATGGCCTGAAAATATAGATTCAAAAGCGATTGGGTCATTTTCTTGGGGAAGGGAGAGAGTGTGGGGTATTTGGTTTTTTTCACTTGATTAACAGAATGTGTGATACCAAGTAAGCCGTGAGTGGTCACCGACTACTTCTTATGGGATTGAGTCTAAGTGCAAATCATTTCATGTATGTCTTCCTTTCCTTCAATAGTTCCAGTGCCTCCTCTTTGTAGGGCAGAGTTGAGCTGAGAGGCTTCTTAACTGTGAGAAGTAGGGCCACACTGTGCCCCTGGGGACTTTAAAATTGACTTCTCCATCTGAGTGTAGTGTACACCCTCTCCCTGATTTTGTTGGGAGAGAGAAGAACAGAGGGTTATCTTTCATGCTTCCTGGAGATAAACTACAAAGCTAGCAGAGAAAGATCTGTCACTAGTATCTCAAAGGTTCTCTCTGCGCACTAGACTGGCATTTCTGAAGATGTGGGACCTGATCTCCCCCATCAGAAGATAGATTCCTGAAGACCAGCCCAGCGAAGGGGGATGAGCTGGGACAGAGGGGGCTGCTGGCCTGGAAATCGGGAGCCCTGGTTATGATCCCTCCTGACTGCATTGCCTCACTGTGTGACCCTGCACAGCCCAGTTCCCCTCACCTGTAAAATGAACGACGGTCAGGACAGTCCTCTAGAGCACCGTGACCTTGAGCTTCCCTGTCAGTGTGGAACGTGTGACCCCACTGAGCATCCACCAGTGGATTCTAGATCACACTTTGGAGCTTCTGAGAAAGAACTCTGTGGGGCTGAAAAAAACGGAGCCCTCAGAGGGTTTTTTTTTTTTTCCTTTCTTTCTTTTTTCAGACCATCCAGCCAATGTCCTTTAGAGCTTGGCTCCTATTTCTTTGTGGTCCAAGAAGGAGTCCAGGAGGGACAGAGTAAAGAAACTAAATTAAATGTCCATAAGAATATCCCCAAAGAATAGAGGCATGGGGAAATTCACAGTTGAGTTTAAGCCTCTGAAAACATATGACAAAATGCTGAGTTCTCCCTGCAGGTTCGGTTGTTCTAAATTTTCACATGAGCTCACGGTGTTCCCAGGACCCCCAGACCCTGGCCTCTCACATCCTCTGCCTAAAAGGATGAGGTTCCAGGAGTGAGTCTGCACCTTGTGCTACCCTCCGCAGCTGCCCTCTGCTTGCTCTGGGAGATGTTCGATTCCTCCCCCCGACCTTTCACTTCCTCTTTGAGGGGCGATGTCCCAAATTACAGAGCCAAGGTCTTCACCATAGGATCTGCAGAGGGTGAGAAAATAGATCCGCTCTTGAACAACCGTGGTTGAACAACTGTATAAATATTGTTGAAATCCATGGTTTTTTCCAGATGAAAACAGCGTTCCACTCACAAACTGGATTGGATGCCTTCAGGAGACCCAGAAACTCTTGGGTTGTCCCGTGACTTCTCCAAAGCTGTTTTGTTTTTTTCCAGCTCCTTCTTCTCTTACCTTGATCCTGTTCAGGACAGAAATCCCTGGGTTAGACATTTTGCCCATTCCCACAAATATGGCTTTTTGAACCTCCCAAGAGACAGAAAGGAACTCAAATGTAATTACTCAGCCTCTAAAATTTGATCATGTGGTGATTCATCAAAGGTTCTGAAGATGCTGCACATTTCTGAAGTGAAATGTGCCTTCTGAGAGGCTCCTTTGCTGTGTTGCTTTCATGAAGAAAGAAAGAGCCGTGAGAGGGAATTTCACACCAGGACCAAGGCTTGTGCCGTGACACCTATTTATCTGTGTTCCCTTGAACCGTGTTGATACCACTGTGTGTGAATAAGTTCAGTCTCATCTCTCTTCTCCTCCTCCTTCATCTTTGCTGTTATCCTGGAAACTATATACCCTCTGCCTGTGTTTTCTAGCCTCATAACAATTTTGAAGATCATTTTCAAATATTAACAGGCAGGCAAAATTTTTACCTCACTGAAAACCCATGCCTGGCCACCTACGATGTGACCTTGTGTGAAGTCACTTCAGTCGTGTCCAACTCTGTGAGACCGCATAGACTGTAACCCGCCAGGTTCCTCTGTCCGTGGGATTCTCCAGGCAAGAAGCCTGGAGTGGGTTTCCATGACCTCCTTCAGGGGATCTTTCCAACCCAGGGATTGAACCCGTGTCTCTTATGTCTCCTGCATTGGCAGGCCGATTGTTTACCACTGGCGCCACCTGGGAAACCCACCATGTGACCTTGGGCAAGTCAATTCATTCCACTGAACCTCCAGTCCAGCAACTCTTAGGCTTGACTCTGTGTCAAAACTGCGGGACTTGAATAAATACTGCAGTCTGAGCTCTGTCTGCAGAGGAGCTGATGCGTCTGCTCTGGGGCTGGTCCAGGTCTTCATACTTAGAAATCTCTCCAGGGTTTTTCAACGTGCAGCCAGGGATGCCAATCACTTCTCTAGGTCCTTGTTCTTCAACTGAGGATCTCAGGTCAGCAACATCAGTATCCCCTGGATGCCTGTAAGAAATGAAGATCCTCAGCACCCCTTCCAAGACCTACTGCCTCAGAATCTGCATTGCAGCAAGACCCCAGGTGACCCCTGGGTCCGTCATAGTCAGAGAAGTACAGCTGTAATCCCTTGTCTGTTAATAGGGGATAATAATATGCATGACGTGGTGCGTGCGTTTCCCCATGTAACCTCAAAATAATAGAGGAGAAACTGCAGGTATGGGCTCTTAAACCTGCTTCACAGACCTGTGTGAGCTGGTGGGTTTATTGTGTGTGTGGTGGGGGTCGGGGGGTGGGGGGATGTTCCTTTCTGTGATTTTCTTAAGACCTCTTAAGAGGCTGATGGTTAACATTTAAATGACCATGTAAAATGGTCCTATGAGTTTAATATGTCCCTTTGATCTGAGAAACTAGACTTCCTCGCCCCCAAATAAATGTTTCCTCCTTTTTCTATTACATTTTAGTTTGACTTGGGGGCTATAAATCAACTCTAGTTGGAAGATGGATTTGAGGAACAATGCAACAAGGTTTTTAGTAAAGGATGGTGATTAGTAAAATAGAGGAACAATGGATGAGTGGAGCTCAAGCTGGTCAGACATGTTTGCTTACAAGGGATCAGCAAACTTTGGCCCACAGGCCATGTCAACTATTTGTTTAAATAAAGTTTTATTGGAGCGTAACCCCGCTCATTCAGCTAGATATCAGGTATCATCTATGCTGCTTTTGCACTGCAGCAGTGACACAGAGTAGTCCTGAGAGATAGCACGTGGTCTGCAAAGCCAGAAATAATGCTCTCCACGTTCTGAAAGCTGATACTGGCCTTTCACAGAAAAAGTTTGCCTGTTTCTGAGTTAGAGCAACTACTGAGTGAGGCCAAGTCTGGGTGTGCACTGGCCATCTGGGCTCATTGACTTGTTGGGTTTCATGGCCCCGTCTATGCCTCTAATCCCAAACAGGCAGTGAGCAGCTGGGTGGTTGTGGCAGGGCCAGCTGGAGGGCCTGGGACAGATCCGTCCAAGTGCTGGGAACAAACAGGAGTGAAGAGGTCATCTTTGTCTAAAGAGAGCAGCATTTGTCTGTCGAATTGGTGGAAGTATCACTTGAACTTCTACCTAAAATATCCCCTTTATAAGTAACTTCATTTCAAAATCAGAGAAGACAATGGCAACCCATTCCAGTATTCTTGCCTGGAAAATACCGTGGACGGAGGAGCCTAGTAGGCTGCAGTCCATGGGGTCGCAAAGAGTTGGACACGACTGAGTGACTTCACTTTCGCTTTTCACTTTCATGCATTGGAGAAGGAAATGGCAACCCACTCCAGTGTTCTTGCCTGGAGAATCCCAGGGACGGGGGAGCCTGGTGGGCTGCCGTCTGTGGGGTCACACAGAGTCGGACACAACTGAAGCGACTTAGCAGCAACATTTCAAAATAATATGGGGAAAGAGACTGGCAAGAAAACCCTGAGTTAAACACAGAAATGCAAAATTTCCCATCAAGCTGGAAAGCAAGGATGCTTACCTGGGAAAAGTGATAGGTAACTGAATGTGCCATCAGTCTATTGCAAGAAAGAAATTCCTTCTTCAGGGCAAGTTTTAAGCTCTTAGGATGTAGACATTAAGCCAGTTGGGGGTCACTATCAAAGTATGTCTAAAATAAAAGCATGTCCTCTTTTCTTTTGTTTCTCTTTAGCATGCTATGGCGAAATCAAGGGTCACATAAGATTTGACCACTGCTCTCAGTCTGACAACCAGTTATTGATAACCATCCTGCAGTGATGCTCAGTGGGACAGGAATTAGAAGGGAGAGATGACGAGAGATAGGCCGGAAAGACCTCCCCAAACTTGGGCTCTTGAAATGGGATTCTCCCTTGATGATAATTCATATTTCTAAATGTAAATTTTTTCCTCTCCTATTTCTTTTTGGTCCCCACTGTCATCCTAGTTGGGCTTCTATTTCTTCCAGTAGGCGATTGGGAGGCCAAGAAATTAGTTGTTAGGGACCCTAAGAAGGCTCCTGGGGGCAGCTAGATTGAGCTGAAGTGTAGCAATTAGCTATTGCCTAATTCCATCCACATGGTGTTTTTAGATTTGCAACAGTGATAAAAAGTGAGAGTTCTAAGTGGAAAAAAAAGAAAAAGAGCAAGAGAAAGATACTAGCAGTCTTGGGTGGAACAGATTGTTTCAATTATATTCTTGCTGTTTCATTTTGCAAGTTTTTAATCAAACTGGAAGATGTGAAGTCTTTGCATAATCTCCCTGTATACAGGTTTTCTTGCCAGTGGATTCCCTCCAGCACGGGCTGGCTCAGCTGTTGATCCCTGGCGTGGGAATCCCCCAAAGGGGCTCATTCTGCAGAGCAGAACTTGAAATGTGCGCTTGAAAGATGGATGATGCCTTGATAGAAATGGTGATGCCCTTTTGTCCAATCATTCTAAGAAGTGGATTCTTTTTCCCAAAGCTTTTTTTAATACGCTGGCATTTATATGTGTATATAGAAGTAGAATTGGTTTGGTGATTCTGACTGAACTGAGCAGCTAATGAGTTTGGCTGTGAGTGAATTTGATGTCAGGAGATTGCAAGAGATGTAACAGATGTGAAGATCTCTGTTTACAATAAAGATACTTTTCTCTCTAACCAGGACATGTGAGTTCTGAGAGAGGTTAACAGTCTCTTTTCTCTGCATGTTTACATGAAGTTTCTGGAAATCATTGGGAGGATTCAGTACATGACAAGATTTTCCCAGGGGCAATAGATGAGGGATTTAGGGATGAAATTGGCCTGCGCATCAGGGATGGAAAAGGATTCCAAGCTCTTCATATGCTTTATGAATTAATATCTGTATGCATTACCCTCTCAATATAGCACCGAGCCAGGAAGTCTTATGTGCCATTGAAGTTAGCTGTAAAATACCAAAGGCTTGCTTAAATTTGGGCTGTATTTTTGGCTTCCCAGGTGGTGCAGTGGTAAAGAATCAGCCTGTTAATACAGGAAATGTAAGTGATGCTGGTTTGATCCCTTGGTTGGGAAGATCCCCTAGAGAAGGAAATGGCAACCCACTCCAGTATTCTTTCCTGCAAAATTCCATGGACAGAGGAGCCTGCTGGGCTACAGTTCTTGGAGTCGCGAAGAGTAGGACACAACTGAGCACATGCACAGCACAGCATATTTTTTCTACTTTACTTATAATTTTGAAGTTTTAAGTATCATAGTCTCTTAACTGGTTTTTTTTCTTTTTCTTTTTCTTTTGCCTTTTTCCAGATTTTGCATTAGGTACTGGCATAGCCATCAATCTCACTTAAGGCCAATGCTCGTTGCATCCTATTGTCAACATTTGAATGTATAGGCTCTGAGCTCTCATCCTGCCCTTTGTAGTCACCCCTAAAAACTGTAGCCTGAGAGATTTGGGGGTTCTCTCCCCTTGTTAAACCAGAATAAACCCCATTTTAGAGTCTGAATAGTTCCTGTCCCTTCCTAGGGAGCACCAGAGGGAAGCCAGTGAAGTGGCCCCCATTCCCATCTTGTATCCTCCCAGAAGTGTGTCTTAGTTGCTCAGTCATGTCTGACTCTTTGCAACCCCATGGACTGTAGCCCACCGGACTTGTCTGTCCTTGGGATTTCCCAGGCAAGAATACTGGAGTGGGTTGCCATTCCCTTATCCAGGGGATCTTCCTGACCCAGGAATCCAGGTCTCTGCATTGCAGGCAGATTCTTTACCATTGTGGCTAAAAACAAAAAATGACATGCGAAAGGTGTTTGACAGATTACAATGCACCTTCCTTCATCTCTGCAGGAACCCAATGAAGAAGACATAGGCATACCTTGGGGAGGTAGACTTCCCATTCAAATCCTCTGACTCCAAATAAACAGCATCCTTTTTTCACTGCAACACACATCCCACGTGCAGACCAGGAAATGAAGATCAGGAGAGAAGCAGGGTCCTAATGTGGGATTAGTAAACCTGTGGAACCACAGAGAGGAAGAGAAAGTGCCTGGGTGATAGCAAAGGAGGGTGAGCATACAGGAATCAGAGAAGTCGAGTCATTTTTAAAGGATGGAATCTAAACTTTGAGTCAGGTTCCTTACAGATCTCAGAGCTGCTCGCTTTTTTCCCAGCACTCCCCAAAGTGCCTTGATCAAGACTGGGAAAGATTTGTTGAAAGCAAAAAAGTAGTGGGTATCTTCTCTAGTTTCCTCTACTTTGCTTTTACCACTTAAGAGAGAATAAGTATGTTCTGCTCTGCTGGCCAGAGAAGGAGGTGGCAACCCACTCCAGTGTTCTTGCCTGGAGAATCCTGTGGACAGAGGAGCCTGGTGGGCTGCTATCCATGGGGTCGCACAGAGTCGGACATGACTGAAGCGACTTAGCAGCAGCAGCAGCAGTTCTGCTGGCCAGTGGTCTCTGTCACGACTACTCAGCTCTGTCCTTACAGAGGAATCAGCCATAGATCACATGTAAACAAATGGGCCTGGCTGTGTGCCAATCAAATTTATTTGCAAAAACAGCAGCCAACTGGAGCTCCCAGTTTGCTGGCCTCTGCCTTGGAATAACTGCCTCCAACCTTCGTAGGAATGTGATTCTACATTACAGTCACCTGGGGAACAATAAAAAAAAAAAAAAACACAGCCCCAGTCCTTCCCTACAGTAACTGAATCCTTCTGAAGTAGGGTCCAGGCATTAACATATATTTTTAAAGCTTCTTGTGAAATCCTAGTGGGAAAACAAGATGGGGAGCCACTGTCCTTGATTCTAAAACAGTGGCTGTCAAAGTACAGTCCCCAGGAGAGACAGTGACATCATCATGACCTGGGAACTTGTTAGGAATCAAATTCTCAAGCCCAGCTCCAGACCTGTGTGTATGTGCTCAGCCACTCATTCATGTCCGACTGTGAACCCGTGGTCTATTTAGACCACCAGGCTCCTCTGTCCATGGGATTTCCCAGGCAAGAATACTGGAGTGGGTTGCCACTTCCTACACTAGGGGATCTTCCCGACCCAAGGATCGAACCCATGTTTCCTGTGTCTCCTACATTGGCAGGTGGATTCTTTACCACTGTGCCACCTGTGAAGCCCTACTAGATGCAAAACTCAGGGGGTGAGACCTGGGATCTGTGTTAACAAGCTTTCCATGTGGCTCCACAGCACAGTCAAGTTTGAGAACCACATGTCCAGGGTCTAGAGAATAAGTATTCAGCCCCATAGCCCTCACTTCATGGGTAATTTAGATGTAATGTTCCAGACCCAGCACTGGGTCTGGCATTAAAAATCTGGCTTCAAGCCCCCTTCTCCCCTTTACTACACTTCTCTGAGCCTCATGGTCTCCATCTTTAAAAGGGATGATGTGCCATTTATATTGGGTGCCTACAGTGGTCAAGTGATTAAATGTATGTGAAGGCAGTTATGAAACTGTCAAGCACCATCTTTGATCACCACCACTATTAAGTCTAAGATCACCGTTGATCACTTGGACTGAGGTAGAAGGATGTGCAATTATTGTTCACGGGCTCAGTCCATGGTTCTTGGTTCAGGAGTGCTGCTGCTAAGCATAATATAGAAAGTTGTCTCATCATTCCAACATGGATCCTGGTTTCTGAACTGCAGCAAAGCCATGAAGAGAGGCAAGCAGGGCCAGAGGGGAGTGCCTGAGTCAATGAGGAGACTAAGAAGACACAATCCCAGGAAAGCAGGGAAAAGCAATTAGAATTAAGGCAGATGGGGTGGGCTCAAGGTCCACAGACCCTTGTGTGATGTAGACGAAGTGGACAATGAGTCCTCCTGGAGACATTTTTCCAGGAGTCTCCAAGTCACACTGTTTAGTGCATCTTGACATATGTTACCTGTCAAGAAGTAGCACCAGCTACAATCACAAACGTATTCAAAAATGTCTAGATACCTTCATGAAGAACATACATAACTCGTTCTTAAGACAAACTGGAATACTTTGGAGGAAAATATACAGTCCTGTAGGTATGACATCTAAGGGGATATATATGTGACATAAAACCACCTTTACAACGTCTTTCAGAATATAATGCACTGAAAGAAGAAGAATCTTATTCGGTATGGTGATTCTTGAGCTCATAGGAGACCAAAACCAAGATACTTCTCAGGATGTCTGCTATTTTAGACATATTTGGATTTGAACTGAATGTTTCTAAAATAAAGGCCCTTGGGGAATCAGCCATCTTATATAGATTCTAAAGTTATTATCTGAACTTTAGGGAAAATTTCCACACCAAAATCAGCACCATCTGTTAAAGCTCCCTTGGCATATCTTATTGCAAGATTCTGTGCTCTTAAACACTGTGATTTTTTCTTCCTTCTTTTTTGGTTCATTGACAGCATAAAAGGTGAGGAGAGGAGGGTCACAAAGAGGTCTGTCATTCTTTACTTGGACAGAAGTCCAGGAAGTGCTATGGAGAAGTGTTGTTTTCTTATGAAGATTACCTGTTCTCTTCTATTAGTCAAATGCTCTGAAAATGATTTTGCCGGGAAAGGCTGGGGAAAATTGAAGTCAGTCAAAATGAGCCATGAAACGTCAGAGCCGCAGGTGTGGCTGGAGTCTAGGGAGGGGGGATTACCTCCTATGTCCCCCTTCTAACCTTGCTGAAATGCCCTGATCCCAGAGAATACATCCAAGCTGCTTTTCTCAGAGCAGCACGACTCCTAGTACATAGATCTGTTGAAATATGAACCGAGCAGGGTGTGAACGAGCTCAAAATATGCTGATTTCCAGATGTTCCTTGATTCTCTCAAACACTGATTGCCCCCAAAGACCATCCTGAGTTGGTGGATGGCAGCGATTACTCATATTTCTTTTCTGCGATCACAGCCGTAATTTAAAAGCCCCATAGTCTTTCTCATGAGCCTATGTCTGGGTCTTGTCTAGGTCATATATTACTTCGCAGTATGAAAATTGCAGAGTCTCGCTGGATTGGGCTGTAAAATATCTGCACACTGATGCCAGTTTTTTGATTTGTTGCTCTTCCCAGGATGGGAAAACTTTTCAGAAATCTGAATGAAGGGTTGGTGTTTTATAGAGTGACCTTCCTTGAAGGAGAGGTCGTGGAAGATCTCCTTTCTCTGCAACAACAACAAAAATCAGAAAAACCAGAGGAGTTCATGTTAACATGTTTCAGGGAAAGTAAAAGAATCCAAAGCAGTGAATTAACCAACATTATTATTGTGTTCTAAAATCTCAGCCACCTGAGAACTAAATAAGAAATCCAGCGTGTGAATAAGTTGGGATGGCAGATGCTAAAACTTCTGGGAGCTTCATTTGAATCTGTTTATCTGGTATCTGGGATAAATAAGGCATCAGTGAAACCCTTCTGAAGGGTCTTCCACAGGTTTACGAGAGGAAGTTTAGTATCTACCACCAGAAAGATGGCACCATAAGGAAAAAAGGATTTCCACATGTTTTTCTACTTCCACCCTGTTCAGAGACAAATTTGAGGCCACCCACCCACTGTCCCCTGAGCCTCTGAACTGACACATTTCCTCCCCATTTCTTAGGAGGAGAAATGTGACAGAACTCCCCAGTTGCACGGCAAGAAGGAAAGAAGACTTTGATCTGGGTTCATGTGACAGAACTGACTCATACAAGAAGTGACCTTAATGTCTCAGAGTATTCAGTGTCTCATCTGTGAGGTGCAGTTAATAATGCCTGAGGAGGAGAGGTTAAGTGTTCCGTCTAAATTCACACCTGGTTGGAGCAGAATGAGGACTTGAACCTGCTGGGCTCGCAACAAAGATAGTGTTTAATCCACGGTATTAATACCTGATGAGGAGTAAATGGGCTAAGACCCAGAAAACCCTCACGACTGGGCGCAGGGCCGAAGGAGCCCTCTATGAATAGCCGTTCCCGTTTTCTTTGCCCTTACTCCCTGCACATCTGCCACATCCTCGGGTCGCCCCCAAAGCATCTGATGCCTTCCGTGACCTGCCGTGGCACACAATTAAGGAGGAGCAAAGGTGATTCCTGTGTCTTTAATGCTCTCTGCCACAATTATGGCTGCTGTGTCCTTGTATTTGCCTATTGTTTCTTCCTTGCAACAGATTTCTTCTCATGCTGTATAATATTATAACCTAAGTTTTTCATTATTGATGACCATTTTAAAAAATAGAAATCATTCTTAGGTGGTCAGCTCTCCCTTTGGGGTCAGGCATTTGGAAGATAATCGGAGTCTCCTTGGGGGAAGACCTCACCTAGAGATCACCAGCGTCTGGGTGTAGCTGACACTGGAGGGTTTGGAGGAATCTACAAGCAGAAGGGGGTGACAGAGGATGAGATGGTCAGATAGCATTACTGACTCAGTGGACATGAATTAGAGCAAACTCCGGGAGATAGTGAAGGACAGAGGCTGGTGTACAGCCGTCCGTGGGGTTGCAAAGAGTCTGACACGACTTGGCAACTGAGCAAGGCGCAGCACAAAATGCAAATGAGGACAGAGAACCCACTGCCCCAGGAGCAGAGCTCACCATCACTGCTTGCTCGCACCATCTTTGAGCAGCATAAGCTGCGTGCTCTTCCGCCTGCCCGCTCCCCTCTACCTCAGATGATGTCCTTGAATCCCCACCGCACACTAGCAGAGACATTCTTAGATCTACCAGATCCTGTTTTTAGCTACTCTTGGTCCTGTACTTTTCTGGGCATCCATGTCCCCTAGTCTCCACGTGCCTCGTGATGACATCCTTGAACCCTAACTATACTCTAATGAAGTGGTAAGGGAAATGAGGGAGATGGCCTTTTCTATTGAGAAATAACACGTACCTGTATTCATTTATTTAATCCCCTTAACAAGCCTAGATTTTTTTTAAAAAATATGTATTTATTATTTCACTTTGGCTGTGTTGGGTCTTAGTTGGGCATGCTGCCTCTTGGTTCCGCATCAGTTTCTCTCTAATTGCCACCACGGCTGCAGAGCACGTGGGCTCAGTAATCGCAATGCACAGGCTTAGCTTCCCCGCAGCAAGCGGGAACCTAGTTCCCTGACCAACAATCAAACGCTTGCCCGCTGCACTGAAAGGTGAATTCTTAACCACCAGACCACCAGGGAAGTCCCCACAAGCCTAGATATTACAGACGAAGAAGTGGAGTCACAGAGCAGCCAGAAGCAATATCACCCTTTTAGAAACTTGCTGTAAACCCATGTAAATGTCGGGTCCAGCCAGGAACTGATTTCCATATCACACACTTGAGGCTGATTTTAGAAGTGAGTCACGGTGGGAGACAGCTGATGTTTAGAAAATGTTTTGACCCTGATACTTAAGTGGCTAACCTTCTGTCTTGTCATTGCCCTTAGTTTAAGAGGGAGTGAGAACATAATATCCATTTTGAAATGAGACCCTGGGCCCTAACCATTAACCCAGCCGGCTAAATCCTGCATCCCTTAATTAAAAGCTGTAACCGTGGGCACAGAATAGAGAAGTATTATTTTGGAGCTTCCTTTCCTGACCGCTCCCTTCCTAACATCTGCTGTCATTGACACATGTGCACGATGTGACTTATCTCCTTGATGCCTCACTTAGGGTTCGTCATAGTCAGTCAGGGCCACAGCCTTAAGAAATTTACTGCTAAGAGAAAAACAAGTTAAATGTGAATATTTTGCAACTTAGGGTCACTATTTTATTGGGGCCCTGACAGCAGGAATACATGAGAGATCAAAGGATGGGAGGATAATGTTCTTTGTAGGTCAAAACAGTGAAATATAAGTGGGCTGGCATAGAGTGAAATATTGCTATTACTTTTGCTCAAAACTTTCTAAGAAGAACCATCTATGAGAATTAAAATCTGCATAATATCTAAGTTTGCAAATTCAAAAGATAGAAATCATGAGAAAAGTCTTGTTTCTCCAGAGGGTGGTGCCAACCCAACAGTTTAAAGGTGTCATAAAAGTAAGAGCTGGTTAAATGGCATCTGGGTTGAGGGTGGGGATGAGCAATAATGGGAGGACAGTCATGGTAATAGCAGATCTGGAATTCTGAGGAAATTAATTGTGACATATTCACACACAGGCTGCTGGGCAATAATAGAATTTTTTAAAATATTTTGCATATTTTATATGACCAAGAAGGAAGTTTAAAAATAAGGTCATTCTGTTGCTTTGATTATATTGCTGCAAACTGACCAATGATCTGTGATTATCTTTCTTCCTGAATTTAAAGAATCAGTTGTTTATGATATGATGAATAATCAGCTCAAATTTTACACTTATACTGCTTTTTAACATAAAACAGAAAATTTCTAGTCCTCTAAGGAGGTCACCTTTTAAAATAAGTGATGTGTCTTTGTGGGTAAAACTCCCATATCATACCTATTGTCAGTAGACCTCTTCTGACCTCTTAACTCTCAATTTGGGGGAGTTTACACTTTACATTGAAGAAGGTAATGGCAACCCACTCCAGTACTCTTGCCTGGAGAATCCCAGGGACAGGGGAGAGCCTGGTGGGCTACAGTCCATGGGGTTGCAAAGAGCGACTTTCACTCACTCACTGTTTACATAGGGGACTCATAGAAGTGTTTTTCAGTAGAGCCCTGGTCTAGAAAATTCATTCAGCAGAATCTTGGAAAGGAAAAGAATGTGATTTGAAAGAGGCTCATTTGAAAGATTCTGCGTGGAGTTCAGAGAAGAGACATAAATGGGCCACTGGGGCGGCAGTAATGAGTAAGACACATCAGGAGGGCTGGACGGAGCAAATTGAAGAATGAGATACAGAAGTGAGATACAGGAGGAGTGTGAGTTTTGCTCCTAAGAACATCAGGAAACCAGAAAAGAAACAGCAATCATAGGAAAAGAAGCCGGCCTGGGATGGGTGTGATGGGGATGGTAACTGCAACAAGGAAATGAGGACATGTGAGGCTGAGATGATCTAGAAAGCATGGATGTTCAGGTCAGGGCTCAGAAGAGATGCCGGGGCTGCAGGACAGAGGTATTCTCAGGCCGCACATTTATAGCAGTATGGGAGAGACAGTAGAGAGTATGGACAGGGTATTCACCGGAGGTCTAAATAGCATCAGCAGTTAGGACCTAAAGTGAAGGACGGCAGGCCAAGAGGGATGAGCAGAGAAAGAGGGGGAATCCAGGCACACACAGTGTTAGCTGAATCTGGAGGAGAAGAGCCTTCCGCCGTGCAGGGCCCTGAGTTTTCTGTCAGACAGGAGGAGGATTAGAACTGAAAGGAAGGGCAGGAGACCTCCATGGATGTCGACCAGCCTCAGGTCTCCTTTCATGGACCCAGGGGTCCCAGACAGGGATTTGGCTCAGCGCTTCAGTGGGCTTAGGGTCTGAGTCTAAGCCTTAGAATCTCTCCAAGGAAACTGCCCACACAGTGTCAACACATCAACCTGGGTCAGGATTACTAAGCCATCACTGAGCATGGAGCCTGCTGATTAGCTGTGAAACTCCTCCTAACAACATACCCATCCGTTAAGAAAAAACTTACGCCCACCCCAGGTACCAAAGAATGTTTTTTAAACAAAAAAAGTCCAAAGGCAAGTTCCCAGAGCTAAATCGAGATCATTTTACTCCCACAGCTATATATCTGAAAACTAAAAGACTGAAATTCTAAAGGCATCACACAACTGTTGAAAGCTCCTCTTCCTTTAAAAAGCTATAAAATTATATTCATCTTGAACACCTCCAAAGACGTGTATATACTGATATATACACATGTATACATCCCTTGCATGTGTAAATACGTAGATCACTATGTGTGTAGAGCCAAAGAGTGGTTCTGTGTAATAAAAGTCTTTTTTTTTACAGTGCCATTGTACTTAAATCAAACCACTCTATAAGATTTTTCTCTTAAGTTTCAATTGCAAATATTAACAGTTTAATAAATGGAGGGAAAGGAGGCTCTGGTTTCTGTTGGTTCACAGTGAAAAATGAGAAAAGGATTACCAAGTGTGCAAATATTTGCTACATTTGAACATTTAATGCACGTCTGTATAAAGGGTTTTAATGTACACTCCTTGCTAACATAACTAAATACTATTTAAAGAGATGTCTCTGGCCTCATTATTCATAAACATTTGGAAGTCAATGGAAAAAATGCAACACTGATTTATCTTCTTTTGTTACCTCTTGTTTCTTAGGGGATCATTTGTAAAATAAGGGGAGGAAATCCTTTCCAGAAGCACAGGTTATCATTATTTAATGGCTAAGTAAAATAATAATAGCTGTACATATAAAATATATATAATAGTTAATATTTATTGAATACTGTCTCCCAGGCTGTTCTGAACTACTAGGCTCTTTAATTAACCAAGCTGCACGAAGGAGGAAACTCATCAGAAGTCTCGTTCTCAAGTCAGGCTACCAATTAGTTTGTTGCTGGTGTTGTCGTGGGCTTCCCAGGTGGCGCTGGTGGTAAAGAACCCACCTGCTAATACAAGGGAGGTAAGAGATGAGGGTTCGATCCCTGGGTCTGGAAGATCCCCTGAAGGAGGGCATGGCAACCCACTCCAGTATTCTTGCCTGGAGAATCTCATGGACAAAGGAGCCTCGACGGCTACAATCCGTAGTGTCACAAAGAGTCAGACACGACTGAAGTGGTTTAGTACACTCACACATACCATGTTGCTCTTAATATCACTGTAAAGGTTGTTACCATGCAGATATGTCATCAAGGTGAATCTTAAGTTTTTCTCGGATTCAGCCTGACATCTTCAAACAAAATGGCAGCAGATTTTTTTAAAACTTCAATTGAAAGGATCTTTTATCAATTGAGCAGATGTCAAAACCGTTTGGGAAATAGGTAAAGATTATGGTGACGTGTGAATTCCCTGAATAAGGTCTCAGTTCACAGATCTACAATTAATTAATAGTATTAATAATGAATTTGGACTGATTGTGGAAACTGTTTTATGTGCCACATCATAAACTGAGTCTAAGGTAAATAACAGTGATCTAATGTAGAAGATATCTGGGAATTAACAGCAACATACTGATTATTTTAAGAGAGTTAAAGTCTTAATAGTGTTTCTCCAGAGCTCCTACATTAGAAATACTCGAATTATTTTAAAATGCAGACTGTGGCCCCATCACAGACATTCTGAATCAAAATATGCCTGAATGAATGCCCAGGTGTTCATTCTTACTCAAATCTAACACTGCCCTAAAATAGGAAAGAGCACTTTGAGGAATTTGCCTTTATTCCATTCCAGAAGTTGAAAATATACGGTTTTATTATTTAACTAAACCACTACTGTGACTTGAATTAGTGTCCCCCCAAAAAGATTCATTGAATCCTCGCTCCCCTCACCTGTGCATGAGGTCGTAACTGGAAATAAGGTCTCTGCAGTTGAACTGAGTTAAGATGAGGTGATACTGGAGTAGGCGGGCCCTCAATTCAATAAGACTGCTGTCCTTGTAAGAAGAAGGGGATTTGGACAGAGACCCAGAGGAGACACCCACAGCGGAAGAAGGCCATGTGAAGACAGAAACAGGGACTGGAGCAATGCCACTTTAAACCAAAAGAGTCCAAAGATGCTGGCAACCGCCAGAAGCTAGAAAAGAGGGTGGGAAAGAGGCAGGCAGCAGATTGTCCCTTAGAGACTCCAGCAGGAACGAAGCCTGCAGACACCCTGAATTTAGACTCCAGGCCTCCAGACCTGACAGAATACATTTCTGTTGCTTTAAGCCATCCAGTTATTCTACTTTGTTACAGCACCCTAGAAAACTGTTTCGTTGCTCAGCCGCTCAGTCATGTCCAACACTTTGTCACTCCAGGGACTGCAGCATGCCAGGCTTCCCTATCCTTCACTATCTCCCAGAGTTTGCTCAAACTCGTGTCCATTGAGTCGATAATACCATCCAACCATCTCATCCTCTTTCACCCCCTAATGCGAAGAGACAACTCATTGAAAAAGACCCTGATGCTGGGAAAGATTGAGGGCAGGAGGAGGAGGGGACAACAGGGGATGAGAAAACTGTAGGCACAAACCTAATAACCATCGCTCTTAACTGCCCCTCTTCTCTCCCTTTGTGGGTTCAGAACCTTCATCAGAGTCACCTCTGCCACCTTTGATTTCCTTATGCTTCTCCCTGAAGCCGTCTCCAGCCAGCACATCCGCAGTCCTGGGTCCCCTCTGTCAGCTTCCCATTCAGTGAATACCTTGGAGAACAGGTGGCCTGCGTTTGGAGTTGGTTTTGCCCACCTCTCTCCCTGCAGAGAGGTGAGAAATTTCCTAATTCACTGGATGGCCAATGTCACTCTGAAGTGTGAGGTTTTTAAAAATTAAACTGGAAAACATGTCTGAGAATCCCATGCTCTGCCAGCACTGATTAAACGTGGGCCAGGCAGAGAGAATAAAGTAACAGAGAAGTGATCCTTGTCATTTTCACCAGATTACATTTCCGCCCCCTGCAAAACGTCTGTCACTCTGGGACCCTCCACTTACAGGGCAGGCCGAGTCAAGGTCATTTTGCTTTTCATTGATTCTACAGCTCTGGCATTCCTCATAAGGATTTACAGTATTTAACCCACCAGGAGAAGCCGTGAACTATAAATGGCTTCCCGTTTGCCAGGAAGCCTGCTGTTCCGTAAGTGACACCAGCTATGGAGTCCCCCCTACAACTCTCTGGAATGAAAGCCTGCAGCCTCCGCTCCCACACAAAGAAGCCCGGCCTCTCGCTTCACAGGCTGATCCTTCCTTTGGCTTCAAATCAGCACGGGGTTGTTTAGCTTACTGAGTGGGGTAATCCAGATACAGGGAGACAGGAAAAAACTGAGTGAGCCGACTCACGCTGTTCATTTGATCTGTCAGCATCCTCCATGGCCCAGACTGGGAGGGAGAAAATGAAAGTTGAAGAGCATGAAATAGGGAAAATAGAAAATTAGGAATAGGATTATGATAACTTGTGACGCCTTCTCACGTGTGTTCCAAGGGGCTGGGGGGGGACACAACAGACATTGAAGATAGAGATCTATGAGGAAGTGAACGAATTAACTTGGAGGAAAAGTTAGTCGCTTAGTGTCCAACTCTTTGTGACCCCACGGACTATAGCCCACCAGGCTCGTCCATGGGCTTCTCCAGGCAAGAATACTGGAGTGGGTTGCCATTTCCTTCTCCAGGGGATCTTCCCGACCCAGGGATCAAACCCAGGTCTCCTGCATTGCGGGCGGACTCTACCTAACTTAGAGGACTTGTTCTTAAATGAAACATGATATCATTGTGATTGTGACTGAAAACTTTTCATCCTTAGAGTAGAATTAAAGGAGTTTTAAATACGTGGCTGGTAGTCGGTATTCACTGATGGTGTTTTTGCATCTGTAAGCACAATATCAAAATGAAGCCCAGAGCAAAAGTGGGGGGGGGGGAAATCAACAATACCAATTCTGTCTTCATTTACATTTTTGATATTTTATTCATCACAGAATTTTTGTGTTCATTTTGAATTTTTAGAGATATTGCATTAAAATATGATGTGTTTTGATTGCCGACTTTTGGGGTTGTCTCCTCCCTGCATTTTTTACCGAAGACAAGGGCCTTACTTGCCTTACTCTAGGCCCAGCTCAGGGTGAGCATTTCAAAATTTAAAACATGTTTTGTTAAGTAGAGAATGTCACTTTCAGGTTTTCATTTACAATGAATTTTGAAGGAAAAGTCCCTCAGAACCAGAGGAGCAGTCTCACTGATGAGCCTGAAATGAAACAAGAATCTCTACGAGGCCGTCCTGGCATCACAAGGGGATGGTTTTCAATTCACAGGCTTTGCTTTTCCCAGAATCTCTGAATTTAAAAGTGTGCTGCAGTTATTAATGCCGGTTTGCCACTTGGTGCACAGAAAATCATCCACAAACTTTGTGTCTCTGGTAATTATGCTCTTCGTGACAGTTCATTGCCCTTAAGTGAGTCAAGGCCGGATCTACAGAGAATATCAGAGCGATGAACTAAATCTCTCCCCAGAAATAGTTCAGCCCCTGCTAACACAGAGTATTTATTTAATATTCAGTCACTTACACTGTCTAGAGCTGTTTCTTAACTCTTTCTTTGTCTATATGTCCTGGAGAAGGAAGTGGCAACCCTCTCCAGCATTCTTGCCTGGGAAATCCCATGGACAGAGGAGCCTCGGGAGTGCAAAAGAGTCGGACACAACTGAGCGACTAAACCCCCCACCACCTGGCTTCAGTAAGCAACTTATCTCCATAAGGATAAGACTTGTACTTTTGAAAAACACTCGGTATGGTGGAAGTACATAGTATAAGTTCAAAATATTCTGAATTAATCCATGAGTTCACTGTAAATTCCTCTGCTTTAAGTTTTCTCTTTTGGTCAATTAAATTTGTTCCTATTTTATCATACATTCACAACACATTCCAAGGAATTTCCTTTTTTGGAAAGAATGTACGTTCCTAGCGGTCAAGCAAAGCTGGGATATGAAGTCATTCTTAAATTAACACTAATATTATTACTGCTATAAAGGAAATATATTTACTGGTCTATGTTTATAGAATCTCCAATGTTTGAAATAGATAATAAAATTTACCCTTACTTCTTAATTTAGAATCTGCTATTGAAAAAGACTTAGTAAACTGTCATCCTTTAATGTCTGAGGAAACACCCTCAGGTCCACCTGATTCATTCTTAGACTGACCCCGAATCATAAGATTCTTTTTGCTGATAATATCTACTACAAGGATGTGCTCCCTACTTTAAGAAAGTCGAGATCAAGAAATCTGATTTTGGGGGGCCAGAGGGAAAGGCATACTTGCTTTGCAAAAGGATTTAATTTAAATAGCAAGCTCCCTCTGAGTACTTAAAATACGATCCAATTTACCAAAATGTTACTGATGCATAGCAGAGAACATCCTGTTCATCGACTTTTATTTAGGGCTCCTCAGCTTCTGCACTTTGAGAGAACATGCCCATTGCAAAGTTATTGTCATTAAAGAAAAGGGTTCTAGTGCCATCTACATGCTTGATGAGAAGCACATGTGTCCAATTAAGCTGGCTATGTGTTTAGACTGGCTCGGCTCTGGGGCTTCACAGGGGCCGTCGGAGAAAGCTCTCCGACTGTCTTGAGAACGTCAGCCTGTCAAAACCGGCTCCTGACTGCATGGAACAGGTGCTGGTGGTTATTATTATTTAGTATTTTGCAGAAGGGCACTGTATCAGTCTCCTAGGGCTGTCATAACAAATTCATACAAACTGGGTGGCTTATAACAAAAATGTATTGAGACTTAGTTCTGGAGGCTACAAGTCTGACATTAAAATGTCTGCAGAGCTGAGCTCTCTCTGCAAGCTCTGGGGGAGAATGTGGTTCCAGGCCTTTCTTGAAGCTTCTAGAATTGCCAGTCAGCCTTGGCACCCCTTGGCTTGTAGCTGCAGCCCTACCATCTCTGCTTCCACCCTCACTTGGCTTTCTCTCCTCCTGGGTCTGAGTGATGATGGCTTGCTCCTGCCTGTGTTTCTCTCTTCTCTTCTTCTCATAAGAACACCAGTCACATTGGATAAAGGGCCCACCCTACTTCACATGACCCCATCTGACCTATTTACATCTACAAAGATCGTGTTTCCAAACGAAGCTACATACTGAGGTTCCAGGGCTTTTCACCTTTCTTTTGGGGGAAGACAGTTCAGCTGATCACAGGCAGTCAGTGTACAGACTGCCAGGGGTAGGGGAAATACTGGTTAGACAGCATCACTGACTCAATGGACATGAATTTGAGCAAACTCTGAGCAATAGGGAAGGACAGGGAAGCCTGGCATTCTACAGTCCATGGGGTCACAAAGAGTGAGACACAACTTGGCAACTGAATAACAAAATCCCATCCCTTCCCATTGCTTTTGAATTGTGGTGCTGTAGAAGACTCTTGAGAGTCCCTTGGACTTCAGGGAGATCAAACCTGTCAATCATAAAGGAAATCAACCTTGAATATTCACTGGAAGGACTGATGCCGAAGCTGAAGCTCCAATATATTGACCACCTGATGTGAAGAGCTGACTCATTGGAAAAGACCCTACTGATGGGAAAGATTGAGGGCAAAAGGAGAAAGGGGCGCCAGAGGAAAAGATGGTTAGCTATCATCACCGACTCAGTGGAAGTGAATTTGAGCAAACTCCAGGAGATAGTGGAGCACAGAGGAGCCTGGAGTGCTACAGTCCATGAGGTCACAAAGAGTTGAACCTGACTTAGCCATTGAACAATAATAATAATCCCATCAGACATTCAGGGTTACACTGTAAGAATCCTCCCATGAAAACCAGCATCTGGCTTCTTGACGTCCCGCCCACATGGATGGATGTCCTGAAGCTTCCCTGCTAATAGAACAGCTCAACAAACATATCAACTATTGGTGTGGGAGGGAGGATCCCGGGGGAGAGGGAGATACGGACTAGGGAGTGTAAAGCAGGGAGGAGGAGGCTTGTGTTTAACTCACAAGCAGGAAGTAGGAAGCAAGGACTGTTCAGGAAACAATGGAAAATTTTGTGTCTTGCTGTTCGCTTGACATCCTACACTTCCGTCTAGTTCATTGTTTCTCCTGTCAGCTCCCTCCACTACCCAGAGCATAATCATGACAGAGGTGAACAAAAAGAAGCATAAGAAGGATAATTTTCCTTTTTTCCTCTAGAATACCCAGTTTGTTGACCTTTCACTTTGTCCATTGTAGGTGAACTCTGAAAACTGGGGGATGGTGTGACATTTGAGCATCAGAGATGTAATTAGAAGATTCCAAAACTCTGCTCTCTTTGCTTTTATGTGGCTCTTGTTTTCATCCTGTACACATAATGGCCTTTTGGGCAACTACTGTTTTTTGATTGGGAAAAAATTAAATGAAAAAGGCCAAAGCCTCTAAAATTGCATATAAGGGAGAACAAAATGAAACAACCATCCTGAAAGCTTCCTAGTTTTCAGCTCTAACTCCTCCGTATTACATGCTTTGATGGAGTATGATGTTCCAGACAGAGAGAATTGGGGTCAGCATAATTTGCTTCCGGAAGTTATCCAGTTAAACATCATGGCTAATAATTGTATCCTAAAGCAGGAAATTAAATTTTTCTTTGAGGTAATAACCAATCTCTAATATTTTAAAAATCTCCTATAGACACAAATTGACTTGACATAATTTAATAAAAATTTAAGAGTAATTGAGGAATATGAATGAGGCAATTGGAAAGCAAGATTGTTTCTGCATTGCCATCTTATTTTTTGGACGATTTATTCAGAGGTGATGAAAAAGCACCATGTTATCAAACTTATATATGAAAATATTTGGATGGAGATTGCATATCTGACTAAATGAAATAAAAAGAAGTTAAAAACTGCCATGGGAATATATATTCTAATATAGCTTTATCTTGTGGTTAGATCAAGCTACCTCCTGGCATAATAACCATATTTGGGATAGATTAGTTTGGAGAAAATCTAAAGAGGCCCATTAAACAGGTTGTATTGTGCACCAAAGAGGGAAGGGACCCAGCTTGGGAGAGGCAGGTATTGGAAAGCATGTGAATGTCAACCATTTCCTGTTACCTGTCTAGGCTGTTGTGATTGTGTGCAGCCATCATCCAATGCCAACCCCCATTGCCAAGTACCATGAAGGGTATTAACCCCTCATTAACCAAAGTCTAGTGTTAGACATTTTCCTAATTCTTGAAGTCCTTTGACTCACTGGTTGGTTGATGGGTCTCTTTTAACCTAGGACTCTCTCATGCTTCTACCAAAATGTTCCTGCTAAAGGAGCATGGTATGTGGCATTGGGCCTTCCAACACTCAGCTGTCATCACCTCCCTCATGTGGCAAACTCCAGGACACAAATCCTCCACTTTGACTGACATGACCTGGACCAGCACTTCTCCAAGTTCAGAGCTTTTCCAAATCACCTAGTGTGAAAGTGCTTGTCACTCAGTCATGTCCAACTCTCTGTGACCCCATGGACAGTAGCCCACCAGGCTCTTCTGTCCATGAGGATTCTCCAGGAAAGAATACTGGAGTGGGTAGCCATTCCCTTCTCCAGGGGATCTTCCTGACCTAGGGATTGAACCGAGGTCTCCTGCATTGCAGGCAGATTCTTTACCATCGAGCCACCAGAGAAGTCCTAGGGATCTTGTTAAAACACAGGTTCTGGTCCAAGAAGCTAGAGTGGGGACGGAGAATGTGCATTTCTGATAAGCTACCAGATGAGGTCAGGCTGCTAGTTCCCTTGAGCAGCAAATATCTAGAAAACACCCAGGGATCCCTGCCCCTTTCGCCCTGGAATTTTTTCCCCTTTCTTTCTTCCTAAGATCTATATATTCATCCTTCAAGACTCTGCTTTAATATCTGTTCCTTGGAGCAATCTAGGATGAGACTTACATATCACAAGTGCTTCCCCCTCCAAATTCCCATAGCAGACAGTGTCTGGACCTGCTGTCTGGCATCCAGCCCGGGATAATTTTATCTTTAGCTACTTTTTCCCTGTACACATCCAGAATCCCAATTAGATGGCTCTTTGAGGACAATCTCTACACGTATGCTATTGGGCTTTCTCTTACACTTCAGATCTGCAGTTCCTACTACCTGCTGCCTTATTGGAATTCCATATTCAACATGGGAAAAGACCAAATTCCCTACCTAACCCCCTTTGAGAACTTAGTCAACTATATTTCCTTCTCAGAGAGTCCCATGTATTTATTCAACAAATACTTGTTTATTCAACAAGCATTTGTGCCTGCTATGGGCCAGGCACTAGATATATGGTGAACAGAGCTGACATGGGTACTCATGACACTTGCCTGAAGCCTCACGGATTCCTGCAGAGTTTCAGCCACCCACAACTTAAAGGTCGCCTTCCTGGAGGCTCAGTCATTCAGAGCAGAAACTACAGGGTCATCTTTGATTCCTCCTTCTAACTCACCACAGCAATCTCAGTTTATTGTAAAGTTCTATCTGCTCTGCCCCTGAAATGTGCCTCATACACAAGTTCTCCTCTCCTCTCTGTCCCCCTCATGACTGTCCTAGAAATGTCCTCATCCTCCCCAGCCCTGATGATGACACTTGTCTCCCTACTCTTGACTGATCCTTCCCTGCTCAGCCTCTTCTCTAACTCATCCTTCACGCCAACCTTGAATTTGTCATTGTTCTGAGACATCTATCTGATCACGATGCTTCTGAACTCACAGAGAGATGAATCCACATGTCTCTGCCATGACACCCCAACTACACAGCATCCAGTTTCTAACACCCCTCTAATCCACTCCCCACCAGCTTCTCTGGCCTCCACTCCCTACACACCAGCTTCTGCCTCTCTTTTGCCACAACCAATGTGTGTGCACTGGTCTCCAAACAGCCCCACTCTTTGAAGACTCCTTGTCTTTGCTCAGCCTAGAAGACCTTGCACTTATTTATTTCACTATCAAAACATGACATTACTTCAAAGTTCAGCTCAAAGCCCACCAAGAAACCATCTTCTGTCACTGCTTCCATGGAACTTAATTTTGACCTGTGTCACACACTATTTGTCACACGATCTGGGATGAGTATTCCTTGTATATTTGTCTGTCTTCACCTCCACTAGATTTTAAGACTATATATATCTAGCCCTCCCCCTACCCAGTATTTACTAAAATTCCCTGATATCCAGGACAAGAAGTTTCTCAACAGTTTGTGCTTGTTGACTTTTTTGTGTCCTTGATGGCAAACATCAGGCTCTACTCTGGGAAGATGCACAAGAAGATAAATTATCGGTAAACATTTCTTCTTTGGCATCTTCAAAATACGCTGTCTTTCCACCTTCTTCTAACCTGGTGATTGAGTCTCATTTGTGTACCTGTCAGTGGATGTCTTCTCCTTCAGAGCCTATTGCTGGAGCTGTACTTTTCAGTCTTGGCCACATATTAGAATCACCTGGACAGTTTTGAAAACTCCAGGACTCACTCTGTGCCCGAGGTGAATTAACTTCATCACAGTCTCTGTGGTCCAGACCCAGGAACCAATATTTTTTAAAATTCCCCAGATGAAGGACTTCCCTGAAAGTCCAGTGGTTAAGATTCTGTGCTCCCAGTGCAGGGGGCACAGGTTTGAACCCTGGTCCAGGAACTAAGATCCCACATGTCATGTGGTGAGGCCAAAAAAAAAAAAAAAAAACTTTCCAGATGATTCTGATATGCAGCTGAAGATGAGAACCACTGTGCTGGGGAGGAGCTCTGTTCCAGACTCAGTCTTAGGAGCAGGCAAAATAGCAGACATAACACATGGCGCCACTTGAAGGGGATTCACTGGAGCCCAAGTATCTCTCTTGATGGCCCATCGTGTTTCCCACTACGAGCCAACAGTAGCCTCCTCTGAATTACAGCATTGTCTCCAGAAGGCATTGTTAAAATACGTATATGCTATATATGTAACTTATATATACATCTGTGCTGTGCTGTGCTGAGTAATTTCAGTTGTGTCTGACTCTGTGACTCTATGGACTGTAGCCTGCTTGGCTCCTCCGTACATGGGATTTCCCAGACAAGAATACTGGGGTGGGTTGCCATTTCCTTCTCCAGGGGATCTTCCTGATGCAGGGATCGAACCTGTGTCTCTTATGTCTCCTGCATTGTATGCATATATATTCTCTCTCCCTCAGTGTTTTTTCTCTACTGAGAGAGACAGAAAGAATATATGTACCCTGGAAGGAATAATCCATTAACCCTCTAGCCATGTACAGAATACAAAGTAAATATCTTTTGAGGAAGAGGAATACCCAAGAAGGAAGGTCAGGAACGCACAGACTGGATGGGGGCATCATCACAGGCAGTTCACGGAGCCAAAGGTCATTGTGGGGATAACAATTCTAAATGAGGGGGTGAGAAAATGCCCAGGTCCTGGGGGAATTCAGTCTCAACTATACACTTTAAAAGGGGCTTCTCAGGTGGTTCAGTGGTAAAGACCCCACCTGCCAATTCAAAAGACACAGATCAAGACGACCCCCTGGAGAAGGAAACGGCAACCCACTCCAGTATTCTCGCCTGGAAAATCCCACAGTCAGAGGAGCCTGGTGGGCTGCGGTCCATGGGGTTGCAAGAGTCAGATACCACTAGGGACTAATAGCAACAACAACATTCCCTTCAAAGCACTGCTGAAAATAAAGAAAGAAAGTGAGCAAAAGTTAGCAGCATCCAAATGAAACTAAGGAGAGGGGAACTCAGTAAAGATAAAAATTCATGGGAAAAAAAATATATTTGTGTGGCAACTTTTTCCAAACTTAAACAAAAAGCACCTCCTGGGAACAAGAGAACCACAGTGATCCCTCTACGCTCTCCTGCCTAATGAGAATTTCTGAAAGCAAAATACACCTAGAGTGAGTCCCCACAATGTGGTAACTTATAAAAGCAGCCTCTATTCCATGCTGACACCGAAATAAACTGGTTTCCTGGTGCACCAGAGCCTTTTATGGAAAAACAAAGCTATTGGAAACAACGCATATAATGGAAGGTTCCAGAGAGGAGACAACTGAGTCTGTGACTGCACCTCAGATTCACTCAAACACATCCTTCCTGGAGGAACCTACTTCTGTTTCCTCATGAACTAAGTCAAATGGTAATCACCCTTTGCCTTGAGCACGAATATCTGCTAAATTACCTACAGCTGCAAAGGAGGGCAAATCTGTGGTTTTATCACGGATTCGGGCTCCCTTCTGTGACCCTAACCTACCATCCTAACTCCCTCTCTCTTGGGTTTCAGCAAGCTAACTAGACGTGAAACAGAAAGAGGCTGTTAAACTTAAGAGAATCAGATCCTGGCAGCATCTCTTCATGAAATTCCCTCATGGGCTGGAGTAATGTCTCGGCAAATGTCTCAGAAACAGTCCAGATGATTTCAAGGAGGCAAGGGCAGACCGGTAATTAAACCGCATGAATCAGGAAGACTTCGAAATAGAGAATGAAGGGCAAGGAAAGAAGACAGAAGAAAGCAAAGTAAAGAGACAGGACAGCAGAGTCCTAAGGAAGTAGTTTGGGGCCTTGGACTTGCTTTTTTGATTTCTGTACCACTTTTTGTGCTTGTCCACCATTCTGCCTTCACCTTTCTTTCCAGTCCCTTATTGCATATCTTCAAATCACACAAGTTGAGTTGTGCTTCTGTTTCCTTCCAAGACCCACCTGATACAGCCCTCCAGCCCAGGATGGACCAGTTGGGAACTATATCTTCATTCCTCCATGGTGTGGGAGGTTCTCCAGGTGCTAAGCCCCTGAAACATCAACCTTAACACAGAAATGTGTAGAAATGCCCAAAAATGGCTCCCAGAGAATCTTAGGCCCTGAAAGAACCTGCTCATAATCTATAAGACCCTTGAACCCTTAGCTAAAGGAAATGAAAGTTCTTTTCTCTTGATCTTAAGTCAGTTTACGGCTCCTGAAGAGCCCCAGTGGTTTCTACCACATGCCATGAAAGATGGCCTATAGTAAGATGGGTAAGGGAGGGATCCCCTGCCTTTCTCAGTGAGAATGGGAGGAAAGGAAATTGGGTTCATGGTACCAGGAAAGAAGAGAAAGGAGATGCTACATTGCGTATAGGAGTCACATGCCGTCACAAAGCGTGAGCCTCTTTCTACCAAACCACCCATTAGGAATATACTCTGCGTCAATAAAGCTTAGAAGTGGGGCTTCCCTGGTGTCTCGGTGGCAAAGAATCCACCTGCCAGTGCAGGAGACATGGGTTCAATCCCGGGTTCAGGAAGATCCCACATGCCGGAGCAACTAGGCTCATGCGGCACAACTATTGAGCCTGTGTTGTAGAGCTGGGGAGCCACAACTACTGAGACCTGTGGGCCCCAGAGCCCATGCTTCTCAACAAGAGAAGCCACCACAAGGAGAAGTTCGCATGCCACAACTAGAGAGTGGTCCCCGTTCCCCACAACTAGAGAAAAGCCTGAGCAGCGAAGAAGACCCAACACAGGGAAAAATAAATAAATAAAATTTTTTAAAGCTCAGAAGCCACTGATAAGGCAAACAAGTGCATCTTTCTTTGCATTCATTTCCTGGAAACCTTTTTTTCATCATTTAATCCAAAACCTAATTTGGGGGGAATTTAATGTTTAACAAATCACAAGTGTTTGGTGTAACGTGAGATTGCTTTCTCCTCCCGTATCCCCAGACCCTCGTGAAAATGAGATGCTGCACCTCGTTTGGGGATTGGGGGAGAAAATAAAACAATCTAGATCTAGGTCAGCAGAAAGTCTGTTTGTTCCATGTAAGTAAGCCTCTCCGCTAATTAACACTTTGCTGAGGAAAAAAAAAAGGAGTGAAAGACGCGTGTGAGGAACATATATATTCTTCTGTAAATGGCACCATTTCAGATTCAGTGAACTAGCACTTAGGGCCTTCCAATTGGAATAGTCATCATGTGTACTGAAAATTAAAGTTTTGGAAAGCTTCAAAGGCTGAAAATTCAGCCAGTTACCTGACAGAACTAATTAAATTTACTGGACTGTTCATCAGTATTTACTCAATGATGGGCCCAAAGCTTTAACTCTGCAATTTTGGCTTCAAGAATTAAAATAGTGTGGAAAGAGAGAGGTAACCAAGATGTCAGCTTGGTTACTCTTCCAGAGAAAGTAATATGCGGGCTTTTATGTGGTTCATGTAATTGATCCAGTGATCCTCAAGAAAGAATGCTTACCCCTTAGAGCAAAAGATATACTTTTCTATCCTTCCTAATTGCCCAAACACTGTGCATATAATAACACACACAAAGAGCAAATGAACTTGCACGTGTGAATTTTTTTCTTAATTTTTATTGGGGGCATAGTTGCTTTACAATAGTGTTAGCTTCTGCTGTACAGCAAGTGAGTCAGGCGTATATATATATACACATATATATATAGCTCAGTTGCTAAAGAATCTGCCTGCAATGCAGGAGACCCAGGTTCAGTACCCTGGAGAATGGAATGGCAACCCACTCCAGTGTTCTTGCCTGGAGAATCCCATGGACAGAGGAGCCTGGCAGGCTACTGTCCATGTGGTCACAAGAATCGGACACAACTTAGCAACTAAACCACCACCATATATATATTTGCACACATATCCCCTCTTTTTTGGATTTTCTTCCCATTCAGGTAACCACAGAGCATAAAGTAGAGTTCCCTGTGCCATACAATAGGTTCTTATTAGTTATCTTTTTTTTTAGTTATCTATTTTATACATAGTAGTGCATATATGTCAGTCCCGTTCTCCCAATTCATACTACCCACCTACCCTCTTTGGTGTCTGTATGTTCTCTACATCTGCGTCTCTACTTACGCTTTGCAAATTGGTTCATCTGTACCATTTTTCTAGATTCCACATATATGTGTGTTTACAGCACTTTGAACAAGCACCTGGGTAGAGGTGACCCCAGGACCACCTATGCCTGATCCATTATTTTTTTCATTTTAAAGACCACTGGGAAGTTTCTGTAATTTCCCAGAGTAATCAGTATATTTTCCCAAAACTCTCTTTCTAATCAAGTCATAGGTAAACCTGTTTCCTCTGGTTCTGTCTTCAGGAAAGACTATTAAAAAATTACCAAGCAAAAGTGAGGAACCCTCTCAGCTTGTTTTGGAAGGATCACCTGTTCACACCAACAGAAGTAAAATCCAGTTCTTGGCATAAGTCCTGGGTTTTCTGAAATTGGGACTTTCCTCCTAACGGTGTAAGTAAGGGAAACTTACTGACACACCTCACTCTTAAATAACTGACATAAATACCTATCCACTTTCAATCGTCTTTGGGGAAACCCTTGAAAACCCCTACATACTTAAATAAATAAATACATTGCAGATGGCCTGAGCCCTTTTTAATGTCTATAAAAAAGACATTCACGGGTCTGTAAAAGACATTCAATTTGACTTAAGGAAGAGAGTTGGTTTTCCACATCGAAATAATTTGAAGAAGTGAGGAAATGAAAACTGTTTTCAAAAGGCTATTTAATCCTCCTTTTATTGTAGTAAAAAGAATGAAGAGGATGAAGCATGTCGGAATTTGTGATTTATGAACCACTGTGGCAGACATATTATAAAAAAAATTCAGAAATAGCTGCTAATGAGAAAAATAACCAAAATCAAATCGGCAAATCTTACACTTATTCATTCACTGGATTAAAAAAAAAAAAAACAACTTGGGAGGTTAAGATTGCATACATGTTAGCAAGGACTCCCACAGCACTGTCAGAAGACTGAGTGATACCGTTCATAGCACCCTCGCCCCAGGAACAAAACAGAACTCTTCAAAGAAAGTACACAGAAGCAACCTAGGATGGAGGCTAAGTCCACACAATCACCGTAATTATTTACATTCAGAATGCCTTTGGCTGAGATTTTTTTTTTTTTGAAGAGATGAAAGTTACTCTCTAAGTACCACTGCTTAACGACCAAATCTATTAACAGACAGCCTCTGGCTTTCTCTCTTTCAGATTGCAGCATGCTTCCACTACTGTTTTTATACTTATCTGCAATAAAAAGGTGATTCCTCCGAGTGCTTTGGATTTGACTGAATCAAACTTACCATTTGGCTCCTTCTCAGCCTATTCCCAAGCTCACTGTAGCAGGAAAGGGAGAGCTCTTTCGAGTCCCCATGGATTCCTGGGGTGGGGTGGGGCAGGGGGAACTTTTTCTTTCTTGACTACTTTCCATTTCACAAGAGAAATTGTCTCAAGGAGAGGATTTCTAATGCACTTGTGTTAGATACAGTCCATTAAATATGTAGGGCTGGATTTCCAACTTATGTCTGCAGCCCTATGGGGGAATTGGCCCTTTGTCATGGAGACCCAGGGGACGAGATGGTCCGTGCAGTTTTATGAATAAAAGATCCACTTTTCTCATTTTAAAGCCAGGAGGAGTTTTTAGGACTTCCCATTTTTTTCACACTTGCATTTTTGAGAAACAGCCTAGATTTTATGGCGATGTACACATACATATAGAATATTCTTAGCACCACCTGAAAATTATTTCTGCTGATAGATAAATAGATAATAATAGACAGATAGATAGATACAGTCAAGGACAATATAAGCCGCTGATGTGCATAACCACAAGTGTAACTGAACAAACAACATTTGGTTCTTTGAGTCTCCTGGGGAAGATAGATTGATTAAAATGTTAGACTGAAAAATATGTAGTCTTTTATTTGTTCAGAAGGTTTTTCTAACCATGGACACTGTTGTTGTTGTTGTTGTTTAAAAAGGCCTAGAAGGTTAGGAAATTACTTTCAGGGCTGCTCAAACCATAGTGGTGTTAGAAACAGTTGATAATTGGGAAACTGCAAGGCAGCTAGAATCATGGCAGTGTTCGAGAAGGTCTAGAAAATTCTCACAGGCCAGTAATTTGGAGGGAACACAAAGATTTCCAGAACACTGGGCCATCCCCTCCCCAAATATATATTTCCATCCTTTTTGAAATGAGTGAGACACATCACTTTTAGAATGAGTTGAAATGGGCCAGCCAGCTATTTCTGTTGTCACAGCTAATTTGAGAAAGCAGGCTCTGGAGCCCAACTGTCAAGGTTCAAAACTAGGTCCTGCTACTTGTACTGTGTGATTAAGGCCACTTGATTTAACCCCTTAGAGCCTCAGAGTCCTCATTGTTCAAGGCTGTTGGGAAGATTAAACAGTGAGATGTGAGCAGTGGATTTAACATGGCATCTGCCACATATAGGTACTTGGTGACATTTGACTAAATGAAAAGGCCACAAGAGAGCTGCCAATCTCAGTCTGTAAAGGGAAGGCACCATGAACTACCTCTCACCATTTTTTTGCAAATTAGAGGTAATATGCATGTTATTGCTAGATGTGTCATAGGTTGGTAGTTAATACTGCTGTTATTATGGCTATTGGCAGCGTCTGTCTTATCTCCTGATTGTATTTATCAGTGAACACCCACTAAATTGCAGCTTCCTGAGGACCAGCAGGGCCAGCTTTGTGGGTATACAACTTGGGCAGCTGTATGGAGCCCACCTTCAGAATGGCCCACACTTGATTTAATCTCTGCTCTGGCAGGGTTGAAATTCTCCATAGTGTTTTAACAAGGACCAGTACATTATTCGCATTTTGCACTGTTGTCCTCGAATTATGTAGTTGCTCCTGAGGGCAAAGTTTCTTTGAGTATTGTAAGGCTTGTCTTTCTACACCTTAGGTTTGCATTAAATGTTCGTGAATTGAATGGATGTTGCCAGCAAAGAATAATGACTGAACATGAATTTAGGTATTCGAGGCCCACTTTCATAAATCAAGGCTCTTCCTGAGTTTGTCTAATTGTGTGTAGGTCTATTGGCCAATCACAAGACTCCCTGATGACAGTATTCATTCAAATAAATTCTGTAAATGTAGAACTGGATTGAATATTTGCAGGATCTATGTTCACAACCTCAGATGGGAAGGTTTCTAACCGTTAAAAATTTTTTGTGGAGCAGGATAAAGAGCTGCAAAAAATGTTACCAAGATCACTTGAGTAAAGGTGGTTGCTAATGTTTTTAATATCGGCACAGTTAACAACTGCCTTTAAATATTTCCTTGATCAACATAAAAAGGCATGTAAGACAAAGGAAATAAATTATAATTCCATTAACCATCACACACTGTAGAAGTATCTATTATAAAAAGAAAATCCTTCCCAACTAAGTTTTACAGTTCTGGATCTGAACTTTTTTCACAAAAATAAAGACTCAAATACTACACTTGAGTTCATTTTGGAATATTAATGAGACTAAAATAGATTTAAATTTTCCTTTGAGTCATTAAGCTAGAAAGTCAAAGTGCTAAAAATACACTTTTGCTTCAAAATAGGTAGAAATGGAAAAATGTAGAAAGGATTTCTTTTTTTTAAGTTTTCACAGAATGTAACAGAGCAGAAGGACTTATTTAGCGAAATTTGAACAGATTTTAATGCAGAATTTGACTATACATCCAAACATATGTCTATATTTGTCATGTAGCTTTACTTGTCAAAAATATCTTAAAACTTGTACAGTCAGAGAAAGGTATCAATAACATAAAATTTCACAGCCCCCTTTTAGAACTATGGCCTTAACATTTTGTAGGGAAATAAAGCTTTGGTTAACCTTGGCTCTGGCCGACCTCATTAAAATAACAGCCTGTCAGCTTCAAGTTTAAAATAACAGGGTTGTCAATTTTATATGCAGTGGAACAATCTACAGTTTTATTCTCTGGGAAAAAGACTGTGGAAAGTGCTGGAAGGGACAGAAAGATTGGACAACACTGCCATCTGGTGGTCATAGATAAAGGCAGTCTCTAGACACCCTCAGGTGAGGCTGGGCCTTCTTGAAGTATAACGTGGGATGATGTCAGGCTGCCTTGAACTTAGTTTCTCCTGTATTAACTTTTTGACAGCCCTGTGTCTTTAAAATGCACACGCATGCCCAGATCCTGTATGCAGTTTAGGGTTATGAATCATAAATTCAGTAATTTATAATCTCAAAATTGCAGTACATCAATAAGAAACTCTGCTCTTTGGTAACCTATCATCTCTGAATATCAGTAACTTGATGCAATTAATTTTCAAGAGAATGAATCGTGTGAAAATAGGATCCAAGAAAAACTGTTAACATATTTTCCTATTTTAAAAACTGCCACATACCTGGTGGCTTGTTCCATGAATATCTTGCTAGAAATTCATCCATCTGTTCGTATGTATATGCTTTGTGTACTTTGCTGAATGATTGTTATACTTCAGTAAAAATAAATAAGTGTAAGCCAAAAGAAAATCTCTGCCACATAGGCAAAATATCAGCAGATGTCACAAAACTAAATGCAACATGTTCCCATTTATAAAAATGGAAGCAATTCTAGGGAAACGCTGGATCCCAACCAGACTTCAGATGTAACCTAACTCAGTCTAGTTCCTCCCTGGTGCACTTCTTCGTTAGGCAGGAGGCAGTGGAGGGCCAGAGAATGGCACCAAAGAAAAGGGATGAAAATGAGTTTGGCTGATTGGAAATACAGTGAGTCCCCTACATACGAGCCCTCCTGTTGCAAAACTTCTGAAGATGTGAACGCGGGTTCACGTGTCCAATCCATAAGTCAGTTCATGTGTCTGGTGTACATTGTCACGTGCGTGCAGCCTCTAAAGTGCTTTTGTGTACTTTATAGTGCTCTGTAGAGTACAATACCACAGTATCATTTCAAGCCCATGACATCCAGAAGCAAGCATATAAGCAGCAGTGATGTAGCTGGTACTGCTAAAAAGCACCAGCTATTGTACTGTTCTATTGTACCTTTGGTGGACTTCCCACGTGGCACTAGTGGTAAAGAACCAGCCTGCCAGTGCAAGAGACACAAGAGATGCAGGTTTGATCCCCGAGTCTAGAAGACCCTCTGGAGGAAGGCACGGCAAACCACTGCAGTATTCTTGCCTGGGAAATCTCATGGATAGAGGAGCCTGGCAGGTTACATTCCACAGGGTCACAAAGAGTCGGACATGACTGAAGTGACTTAGCACACACGCACACTGTATTTTTCAAGGTACTATACTGTAAGATCAGAAAGGTTTTCTTTATTTTTTGTGTTTGTATGTATTATTTGTGTGAAAAGTATTATAGACCTATTACAGCCCAGTACCATATAGCCCATGGTGTTAGTTGGGTGCGCAGGCTGACTCTCTGAGCAGAGCTCATTCGTATGTAGGGGATTTGCTGTACCACCTCCTGAAAGAATTCAGAAAGACACGCTGAGAGTCCTCTAGCATTAAGCTAACAGCATGCTTTCAACTCATTTAAACAGCTCAGCTCGTCCCACATCACTGGCCCCCAAATCTCCATGTGCCAAGGAAGGACCTTAGACCTATGTTCTCAACGTGGCAGCCACCAGCTACGTACGGCCATTGAGCACTGGAGATGTCTGTAGACTGAATCAAGGTGGGCTGTGGGTATAAAACACACACCAGATGTTTATGAGTTAGCACAAAAAAGAATGTGAACTATCTCATGAAAATTTTCCATACTCACTATATGTTGAAACAATAATATTTTGAATAGGTTGGCATAAACAGAGTATATTCCTATAATTAACTTCACTTTATGTTTTTTATATGGCTCCTGAAAAGTCTTCTGTCCATGGAATTCTCCAGGCAAGAATACTAGAGTGGGTAGCCGTTCCCTTCTCCAGGGGATCTTCCCGACCCAGGGGGGCCAAACCCTGGTCCCCTGCAATGCAGGCTGATTCTTTACCATCTGAAGCCTGGGAAGCCCTTTATGGCTTCTAGAAATTTTTAAGTTGCATTTGTGGCTCACATTGTATGTCTATTGGATGCTGCTGCTTTAGACGCTCATTGTTTCCTCGCCTAGAATGACCATTCTGCCATTTTTACAAGATTGTTCCTCTCCCACTGGAGCTAAAAAAGGAAATCTCTGACATCTCCTGAAGGAGACCAAGAGAATCTGTTTAGGTTACCGGATGGTTAGGACATAAAGGTGAAAGTCAAGTACAATGATGTCACCGGAGACTAATCTTAAGGGGAGTAAATGGCACCCCTCCTTGGTGCCCCCATGAGGTAAATTGGATCTTTAAGGTAACCAGATGGCTCCCAGGAAAAGGTAATTTACCTCCCAGGAGTAAGAACTTGATTTCCCAGAAAGAGTGCACTTTCGTCCCCCTGTACCATCTGTCTCCATGGTGATGTTCCTCCTCATTAAGAACCTCCAGCTCCGAGCGCCCTCACGATGTATTAACTTACCAAGTGTTATTAAGTCTTTAAGAAGATCGTTGGTGGCGTAGGAGTGGGGAGTGGTGGGGGAAGGCAGTCGTTTCCCCGTCTTGAAACCAACTTGTAGGGAAATGAGGCAACTTTGACAAAGTCACAGTTAAAGTTAACATGTCTCCACGCTCTGGGCACTTCTGCTTGTCTCACATATTGAAGAGGCTTCACACCGATGAACTTCTGCCTCTCAGGGTCCCTCTGCCAAAAAGAGATCTTCCCAACCTTTCTCCCTGCAGAATGTTACTCCTCCTCTAAGGCTCAGTTCAACTGCCACCTCTTCCTTGAAGCCTCTCTCGATGTTGCCTCCTTCTCGATAGTAAAACGTTGACTTGACTTATCATACCCTACAATCTGAAACCTGTGAGTCATTTATTATGTTTATTCTTGTGTCAGTCTGTTTCTCTTACTAGGTAGTCATTTCCTTGATGGCAGGACCGTGTGATATCATGTATGTGACTCTGTGCCCAGAACATTATAGACACTAAACAAATGTGTGTGTGTGTTTAATTGAACCAACTACTCATAAGTAGACCCTACACATCCATTTCTCCATCAGGTAGGGAGGTTTATAAAGGATGACCCTCCCTAGGGCAACAAATTATTTTGCAATTAAGGGCATCTAAAATTCAAATTTCATTGACAGTTTAACTTGGAGACTCAGAATTGAGGTCTTCCCTCTGCCTACTCTACTTCATTCATTCATTCTTTCATTTATTTATCCATTGGCTATCTATCTATTGAATGCTCGGCATTGTGCCAGACAGCACACCCATCTCCGAGGATGTGCTGAACATAAAGGACAGAGGCCCTGCCCCATGTCACCTGCAGTCTAGAGGGGGGGAGACCCTCAATGCCAGTGAATGGGGAAATCGTCACGACAAGAGCAGAGACATCTCTGTGCACACTTATGAAGGAGGTCCTAAGTGACCCTGAGGGTCAAGGGAGGAGCCAGCCCTAGAGAAAGAATGTTGAAGTTGAGACCTGAAGAAGGAATTATCCACTAAATCATGTCTTCTCTTCCCAAGTTGTAGACGACATGCTGAAGTTAGAGATCACGGACATCCTTGGGTCCTGTGATTGACATACTTGGGTGCATCTGTTACCATCTAATTCTGCTGTTTCTCAAATTCCCTTAGGTCGAAATCACTGGCAATTAAACTGGAACCAGTTCCCAAATAAATCCATGAAGGAAAAGGCAGAACATTGTGTTATATTATAAATAGAATGCCAAAGATGCAAAAATAGCATTTATTGTGCACCACACAGTACAAATCTACATAGCTGAGTGTAAATCAAATCACACATGCCCAACAGGGATTTGTATGCTTTTTATTGCCTACTCCATAAGAGACCTAGGGCAACCCATCTCTACCCTAAATGGTTTTAGAATTTAGATTAAATCTGATTTCCACCCACCACTGGCTAAATATTTTTCTGTGCTGTACCTAAATTATTTTTCCAAAGTGTGTGCCTACTTGTGGGTACTCTCGCTGTTGGATGGAATCATGTTTGTAATATCTTACTTAAGAAAGCCCTGCTCAGTTGCACCAATATTGCAAGAGCAAAACGCTGTTCCTCATTGCTTGGTGAGTTCCAAATATCTATAGTGACTTGAGAGCCAAAGACCAAAATGCTACATCTGTTTCTCAACTTTGCTATGAAAGAATACAGCCCTAAACCTTTAGAATTAAATGATGGATCCTAAAATAGTCAGGAATGCCTCAACTTGAAGCGTAATGCTTTGCCATGCCTCCTCTCCCTTTCTAAATTAGCAGACATACTTGTAAGATCCTGGATTTCATTCCCTGAAGACAAGAATGCAACATTTTAAGAGTCACATCAGGTGGTTATGAGCTGAACAGAATCACTGCTGTATCTCAATCACAGGACAAGTTAGAGACTCTATATGGATTCTCTGAGTATTGTCAAAGACCCTTCTCATAGAGAGATGGCACTTTTGAAGTAATAGTTGGCAAAGAATCAGAATTTTTCAGCAAGACTGGATGTTCAGAATGTCAAGGTTTTTTTCATGTTGGCAAAATTGAGCTATTAAATATATCAGCTTTCTCTAGCACTCTTGTATTAATGCTAATTTCCAGGTTGGTCCTATACAAAGGGATTGTTCCCAGCACTACCATGACCTTGTTAGCTATATCAGGAAACCGAGGGTAAGAGAGAGCTATCTGCTTTTCAAGCCACAAAGAATTTCCAAAAGAGATCTGATAAATGATATTGGAAGAAGTCAGTCTTTAAATATCCAAACTGCTTCCATGTGCCTTTTGTAACTGCTAGAAATTCTGAATTCTTTCTCTTCTTTTGAGCCTGCCTCTGAGAGTGTCCTGCAACATAAAGAGCGCATGTCTAATAACCTAACTTAGAATCGGCACTGGTCACAGTTCAGGCTCTAGGTCAGAGGTCCCCAACCTTTTTGGCATCAGGGACCGATTTCGTGGAAGACAGTTTTTCCATGGGCCCAGGGGTGGGGGATGGTTTTGCAATGATTCAAGTGCGTTACATTTATTGTGCACTTTACTTCTACTATTATTACATTGTGATATATAATGAAATAATTATACAACTCACCATGATGCAGAATCAGTGGGAGCTGCTGATCTGACAGGAGGTGGAATTCAGGCAGTGGAGAGCAGCTGTAAATATAGATGAAGTTTCACTCGCTCACCTGCTGCTCACCTCCTGCTGTACTGCCCAGTTCCTAACAGACCAGGGACTGGAACTAGTCTGTGGCCCAGGGACTGGGGACCCCTGATCTAGATTTCAGAAAGCTCCTTGGGGATGTCTGCACCATGCGTGCTAAGTCGCTCCAGTTGCATCCAACTCTGCAACCCTATACGCTGTAATCCGCCAGGCTCCTCTGTCCATGGCATTCTCCAGGCAAGAATGCTGGAGTGGTTTGCCATGCCCTCCTTCAGGGGATCTTCTGGACCCAGGAATCAAACGCACATCTCTTAAGTCTACCTGCATGGCCAAAATAATGCCCGAGAAGTGATAAAGACCAAGGAAGACAGAGCTGATCTCAACAGCTGGGAGCAGAGAGCAAAAGAGCAGAGGTTGGACAGACCTAAGGTCAAAAATGAATCCAAGGGAGATTTTACTGGGTGATGAGCAGAAAGGAACAGAACCCGCTCTTGGCAATTGAAGCTAACTGTGATTGCAAAGGAACAGAGCAAAGAAGAGGGAAAATTGGGGCTCCCACTCGGTGCCAATCACAGGAGGAGGAGCAAGAACACCCTTATGCTTTGTGGTCAAGCCTTGTGCACGAAGAAACTGCTCAGAGAGGAGCAGTGACTTGCTCTGGGTCAGGTATCAAATCCTGAGTCCTCTTCCTCTTAGCACTGATGTCTGTCATTGCAAACGTTTAAATGGAGTCTAGATGCATAGCTGTCAAGATGGTTCTAGAAAAGCTGGGGCATGCTGAGCCTCTATTTTCCGTGATTCAGTGATCAAAACCACTTCTTGAAGTTATTTCTATTTTCAGTCTTGAGAAGTAAATAGTGCCACAATTTAGGTACCCACGGCGCAAAGTAACACTTTGATTTCACATGTGTTTCCGCCGACCAAACATCTTCCTGCCTTTTGCTTTTCACTCTTGAATTCAATATCATTTTGATGTCAAACTGTGCCATCCCTTGAGGATGTGTAAGAGGTGCCATAAAGGAATGAGGCACCATCAGGATATTAGTCATGAAGGCGTGAAGATTTGAAACTCTGCTTTTGTTTTCTTAAGATCTGCTGCAAAGATCTGACCTGAACAGCAAAGGAAGAAAATTTTTCCCACCTTTATTCCACTTTGAGGACCAGTGTTTTGCCAGAAGAGAACCCCATCTGTCTTTTCAAGGTCATGCCCTTAATACAGTGTAATCCTGTAGCCAAGAAACTCCAAACCTGAAGCCTGAGGGGATGGTGCCAGCTCTTTAAATTTTTCATCCAATTCTCAATCCTCTGAGAAACTCCACAGAACTAAGCAGTGTCCTTTCAAACCTTCAGTGAGTCTCTCACTTCCTACCAGTGTTTTCATCCATCTTAGTTTTTCCTACAAAACATATGTGTGTTTGTCTCCTTGGCAGGTAATGTGAAAAGTACCATTCCACAGGATGGAGAATATGTCATATGGTAACAGCTAGGAATGTGTTGCGGAATTCCCAGGGGACGTCTGAGAAAGCCCAGAACACAAGACTGGTTTTAGATTGTCTTGTGACTCAAGTCCTCAGCAGAGAGCTGGGTGACAGTGTTGTATGGCCAGAGTCTGCCTTGGGTTCACTGATCAACCTCATCTAACAGGACCCTACTGCCATCCCCAAGACCAATTTAGAAGCTTCCAGAAAGAACACGTGTAACAAGTGATTTTTCCAAGCATTCCAGGGCCTGCTGAAACACACTACACTATGTTGTCATTGTTTAGTCACTAACTCTTTATGACCCCATGGACTGTAGCCCGTCAGGCTCCTCTGTCCATGGGATTTCCCATGCAAAATACTAGAGTGGGTTGTCATTTCCTTGTCCAGGGGATCTTCCCGACCCAGGGATTGAACCTGCATCTCCTACATTGGCAGGCAGATTTTTACCACTGAGCCTCCAGGGAAGCCCACACTACACCATAAACAAGGACAATCTGAGATCTGAAAAATAACACCAAACAGTTTTACAGAACCAGAATAGGAAAACTGATGTTCTAGTGAATAGGACACTAAGAGCCATATCAGAAGACTGGACTTGAGTTCAAGCTTCAACATAAATCAAGCAAGTATATTAAGCCTATCCTGTGTCTTTAGCCTCTGGATTGACCTAAATGGCATCAGTAACCCTCACTTTCTCAAGAATATTAGGAAGATTGTATTCATGGATATTTGACCACATTTAAAAAATTAGCATTCACTCTGAGAGATCGGAGCTTTCAATACTCTATTCCAGGCTGTCTGAATGTGTTGTCAACTGAGAACAGTAAGTCCCCTGCATGTGAACGAGTTCTGTTCCAAGAGCGAGTTCATACGTCCATTTGTATGTAGGTCCAATGCAGTTAGCTTGGGTCCCACCTGAGGAGGGCATGGCAACCCACTCCAGTGTTCTTGCCTGGAGAATCCCATGGACTGAGGAGCCTGGCGGACTACAGTCAATAGGGTCGCAAAGTTGGACATGACTGAAGCAACTCAGCGCACACACAGGTACACAACTAACACAATTGGCTGTATAGTACTGTACTATAATAGGGTTATAATACTTTCCACACGTGCATACGTGCTAAGTCACCTCAGTCACGTACGACTCTGCAGTCCCATGGACTGTAACCAGCCAGGCTCCTCTGTCCATGGGATTCTCCAGGCAAGAATACTGGAGTGGGTTGCCATGCCCTCCTCCAGGGGATCTCTCCAACCCAGGGATCAAACTCGCATCTCTTATGTCTCCTGCATTGGCAGGTGGGTTCTTTACCCCTAGAGTTACCTAATACATTAAAAAAGCAAACAAACAAAAAAAATTTTTTTTAATCTTGCAATACTATACCTTGAAAAGCACAGTAGTACAGTACAACCGCTGGCATACAGGGGTTGGCATCAAATGAACAGGTAAGAGAAGTTACTGACGGGAGGAGGGTGGGGGGGTGGAAGATGGTAGAGCTGAAGGATCTTCAGCAATAGGAGATGGAGGGCAGGTGATTTCACTCATACCTGACATTGATTGTATAGGTTCTGTTTCCTTGTTAGAACCAGATGCATGTTCACATCTTTGAAAGTTCACAACTTTTAAGATAGGGGACTTACTGCAGTCATGAACACGTGCACTCAGACCAGTGTTTGAGCACTGGAGGTGGAGCACGGCCTGAATTCCAATGCAGGTTGACAATGTGAATTGAATGACGTGGTGCTCTAAGAAAAGAGCATTCTTCTCTAGAGTAAAGCTGGATGAGATCACCATCTCTGAAGCCAGGTTATTAAACTCTCAGGTTGCAAAAGTGGTATCATGTATCATGAATTTCCCTTAACTTGACCAAAGTGGCCTTGTTCATGAGGCAAAAATGAGGCTCCCTTTGTTTCTTTAAATAGATTGTTTTCCAAAGCTAACAAATGACCTTCAGCCTATAAAATATTCAAATTGTTTTCTTTCCCCCCTCAACATGTATTATTTAGTGTATAGCCCTTTAAATATTAACCATCTTTTTCTAAAGATATGGTATATATTATTTACATCCAGTTATTTTATGTTCCCATACAGATGACATAGACACATAGCAGTCTTTCTGAAGTCATGAGCAGATAGGGCATCCGGCCAGGTACATACAACAGGTATCCAGTGAAGTGAATTCTGGTCCTGGCATGATTGAGAGGGGATAGCAGGGGGTCTTCTGACAGTTCGTGTCTCATACTTCATATGCAAGATCCAGAGGATAGAAAAAGTCCAGGGCAGATGGGCCTCAGGAAATAGAGAGCCATGGGCAAAGTCTCTTGGAAGACATCATATACACCCCATTGATGAATCCGCATAGAACCAAAGGTAATAACAAAGTTCAAAAGTGCTTCTCATTAACATTTAACAAATCATTCGCTTAGAAAATCAAAGGCAAAATACTGGACATGGTATGTCTTGATAAGGATTGCAAAGACTGTTTAAGATGGGAATCCTTGCATTGTTTTAGTTAAATTCTCATGGATTTTCCCCATGCCCAGACTGCCTCTGAGATCTCCAAGTCTTTCCCATCTTATCTGTGTAAATTACACCTGGAATGATATTCAAGATGGCAGAAGACTAGAGGTACTGGAGGGATCATCTCTGATCCCCCTGTCCCTCGAGAGTGATCAGGTCGGGTCAGCTTTTCTTCAGAAAGCTTGACTGAATGAACCCATGTCTTCCTTTCTCTCCAAAGGAAAATCCAGCAGGCAGTTGCTGACAGTTGGTGGTTTAGTAGTTAAGTCATGTCTGACTCTTTGCGACCCCATGGACTGTAGCCCACCAGGCTCCTCTGTCCGTGGGGATTTCCATGCAAGAACACTGGAGTGGGTTGCCATTTCCTCCTCCAGGGGATCTTCCAGACCCAAGGATAGGACCCACATTTCCTGCATTGGCAGGCGGATTCTTTACCACTGAGCCACCAGGGCAGATAATGGACCATTTTTGAAATCTTACTTCCCTTGGCAGATAACTGTCAATGCTGCTCTATATTCATTCAACAAAAATTTCAGGACATGCACAGTGCTGTTTACCAAGTCTCCTAGAGTCAGGAAAGCACAGATACTCCTCAGGAAAATGAAGAACTAAAGACCAGAATGGTGGTAAAAAGCGATGACTTGTGCGTGGATCAACCAGCCCATCATTGGAGCAAAGACATGGGAGCATATAATGCATTTTGTGCTTTTTTTCCCTCAGGATAGAAATGACTAATTATGCAGCTTCCTAATTGTCCCTATGGCCGAGTTCAGCAGCCACCCGAAAGCAAATGTCAGCAAAGTTTTATTTGGTTGGGAAGGAAACATCTAGACAAATTGATGTCAGTGCCCCCAGAGCCCTTTGCTTACCCGTGACTGTCCTCCTTGTTCTGTGTCTGTTCACCAGCCTCTAGTCAGGGAAGCTAGTATCCTTCAAGAACAGACTCTGTACCAGCTATGTTTGTATCCCTAATGGGTAGCAGAAATCCGAACTTAACAGAAAGCATATATGAAGTGTTTAATGGATGAATGCTAGCAACAAAAGCCATTTTTCTTGTTTAACCAATGTATTGGAACTTTTTCTAAATTATAATAAATACATTTCCCTATCTCATGAAGGCTGGTGGAGGGGGCTTCCCGGTGGCACTAGGGGTAAAGAATTCGCCTGCCGATGCAGAAGACACAAGAGACGCAGGTTCGATCCGTGGGTTAGGAAGATCCCCTGGAGAAGGAAATGGCAACCCACTCCAGTATTCTTGCCTGGGAAATCCCATCGAGAGAGGAGCCTGGTGGGCTACAGTCCATGGAGTCACAAAGAGTCTGATACAACTGAACACAGACACGCTGATGACTTATGCAGCATCTCTCTCCCTATCTCATTAAACAGATTTCACTGAATGTTTTTGTTTGCTAGGTCAGGTATTCGAAGTATATTGTGTCAGTCCCTGGGCTACAGACTAGCAAGCTCCTTTTTTTTTGACTCTCACATCTCTATCAGCAAAAATTCAGAATCATAGATACCCAGGATATTTATAACTACTTATGCATAAATTATATATAACACTGTTACACTAGTACATTCTGTACCTTGTGAAACTTATGCAAAAAAATAGAAACTTTTTAAAAGTGAGAGATATGCAGAAGCTTTATTATTTGTACTTTGTGAAGTTGCTGATGTGAAGGCTATATCATGCCTGCCATTTCATTGTTGTTTCCTTGTGCTTGCCCTGTTTGAGAAGAAAGAGATCCAAACTTTCTTTGCAAAAGTCATTTTAAGTCACTGGGCCATTTAATGAGTTAGTTAAAACTGCATCATCTAATCTATAGCTGTGTTTAACCAGCACATATGAACTGTGATAGATTTCAGTACCCTAGGAGCAAGCTAACAAGGGGAGAGGAAGATCCATTTCAAGCCTTTTCCCAATGTAGAAATCTCACTCCTTCTACAGGATAATTGAGAAACTGCCACTGCTATATGAACTGATTGAAGGCATGTCAATCTGTAGATAGATGAAATACTAGAGAGGCTTAACTCCCCTTATATTTTTATATTTAAAAATAGAAATAGAAGTTCTAATGTCTTTGTCTTGAATCACATTTAATCGTCTTGCCCACCCCTAAGGATGTACACAACACCCCACCACCATCCCCCAACAAACACAAGCTGGAGATCTTGGCTGTAGGCAACACCCTTATCAAGCTGAGTCGTTAAAAGTAACAATTCTAAAGTCTATGTTTGAATTTGAATTTCCTCTCCACCATTGACTAGATGGGCTTCCCTTGTGGCTCAGCTGGTAAAGAATCTGCACGTAATGCAAGAGACCTGGCTTCGTTCCGTGGGTTGGGAAGATCCCCTGGAGAAGGGAAAGGCGACCCACTCCGGTATTCTAGCCTGGAGAATTCCACAGACTGTATAGTCCATGGGGTCGCAAAGAGTCATACATGACTGAGTGAACTTCACTTTCACTGACTAGATGTGTGGCCAATTTTTTCACCTCTCTAAACCTCCTTTTCCTAGTTGCAGGCAGGGAGTAATATTTCAGCACAGAGTTGTGAAGGTGGAATGTAAATGCTTTAGCTCTAAGAAAACTCCTAGTTAGCCTCTAATTGTTTTGAGTCAATTACTGCCCTAGGCTGAATATAGCAAGGCTCTTAAACACCCTGTGTCCTGACAGTAAAGTCATTTCTTTTCCTAACTTTCTGCTATTGTTAACTTTTTCGAATGACACTGAAATGGTAGGAAAAATAATAAAATTTACATCCATGTGTTCTTTGTGAAGACTCAATCATGGTTGACTTTTTTGCTATTTTCAAGTCTAAGACAAAATAACACCTGTCTCTGAATACCTCCTTGTGAATCTTCTAAAAGCAAGGACCGGCTCCTACACAACCACGATGTCAAGATTACACTTAAGAATAGTAACAGAAATTCAATAATATCATCCACCTATCTATTCCATATTCAAAATTATCTCAAAGCTCTCTTATCCCTTGGTACCCATCTCCAGATCCAAGATTCTGTTAATGTCTTCACATAGCATTTGTTGTTATGCCTTTAGAGGGTTTTTTTTCTTTTTTTTTTTCATTTACAAAAATCTCTGTTTATTGTTTTCCCTCTTCTTTTGAAAAGTCAAAACCAGCTGTCTTATATAATATCGCACACACTGGATGTGTCTGATCACTTATTTATGGTGTTACTTAATTTATACTTCTATCCCTAATATTTCCTGTAAAGTGGAAGCTGTTAAGTCAGAAGCCCAGTAAGATTCAAGTTAAATATCTGGAGCAAGATTACCTCTTAAATGAAGTTGTCAGACGACAGTGCTTGGACAGTCCTTCTTTCTGCTCTTTGTGTTTGGTGATCCCCTTGATTTCAGCAGCCCCTCCGCCGTGTTGACTGCCTCTCTCCTTTGTGTAATTGTACAGTTCTGTAGGGTGAGGATGAAAATGGTACCACTGTGTTTCTATAGCTAAGTATTCAGGATGCTTCACAGGCTTTAAACTGAGTGCCTGCCTTTACTGCCGCCAGTCATTGAAACTGAGTCAGAAATCAGAATCAAGTCCAGATAAGTTCCATCAGAAGGCTCACATTCTCCCAGTGGATCCCAATAGTGTCTATTTGGATCAAATTCCTATGGCATAATAGAAACTGCTGTTGAACTTTCACAATCTATCAATAGCATAGATGAAAAATATTTAGTACACAGATATTTCTGATATTTAGTATAGTATTCCTAATGTAACAGTGGTAAGTGGTAAATATAAAGTGCATGTATTAGAGTTCATTTGGGAAGCAGGGAGAAGAAATTAGAAATTCTCATTTGATCCCAGGTCTTTGTTTCCATCGAGTTTGTGTTATTAATGAATTAGACCTCACTCTTATTGTTAGTGATATATTTCCACCAAGAGTACTTGCTAACATGAAGCTTAGCACACAACAAAAACTCAGATCTAGAGCTACAGAAAAGTTACATTATTATTCAAAAAGAAAAGTGTTCAACGTGTTAGTCGCTCAGTTGTGTGTGACACTTTGCTACCCCGTGGGCTGTAGTCTGCCAGGTTCCTCTGTCCACTGAATTTTCCAGGCAAGAATACTGGAGTGGGTTACCATTCCCTTCTCCAGGAGATCTTCCTGACCCAGGAATCAAACCCAGGTTTCCGCCATTACAGGCAGATTCTTTACTGTCTGAGCCACCAGGAAAATGAAAAAATATTTCTAAATGATGTGAGACTGAAAGATTTTCTTAATACTAAAAAACTAAGGGCAATCATCCAGCTATTCTTTAGAATCAAAGGCATATTCCTCTCTGGTGGCTAATAGTGTCCATTTTTTTCAGCTGTCTGCCTCACCACTCCAGTCTGGAAGTGAATTGGACGGTGTTTTCGTGCAGAATGTTAAAAGAGCTTTTGCATCTCTTACTGCTTCTTTGCCGTTATCACCTTCGATTGCACAATGAAAATGCCTGGCTTCTGAAATGCCAGAGTGAACACGACCTGATTAGAAAATGTGCTGTGTGAATGGTTAGAAGAGACCCACACTCCTCACTAAGGCAGATATTAAATCAAGTCCTGGGGGGACCCTCAGAGCCTCCTGGCCCTTTTGAGATAAGAGCCCACATGGTGTGACCCTCAACTATTTTCTGTTAACTCTAAGGTCTGTGATCCTGTACAAGTCTTTGCAGTTGTGCTAGTTTTCTAGGACTGCATAATCACCAACTGGGTGGCTTACAATAATAGAAACTTAATTTTTCACAGTCTGGAGGCTGGAAGTCTGAATTTTTGCTGCATAAGTGATTTTCTCAACCAGCATTTATTGAACACGTACTGTATGCTGAAACCTGTGTGTCTAACTCATCTCACTTTGCCCAGGACTTTTCAGTTTTTGCACTCAAAATTAGTGATCCCCCTAAGTCCTGGGCAAAATGAGATGGTTGGTCACCCGACCCCTTCTAAGCACTGAGAATGAAGACAAATTAGAACCCTGTCCCTGCCTTGAAGAAGCATGTGGTCTTAGAATCAGAAAAATAAGCCAATTATAAAGGATTGGAGTGATCAGTACTCAGAATCATGAATGGGGGCCCTCTTAGAACACAGAAAGTTCCATCCAAGTCTCATGGGTGTCAGGGGAGGGGGTGGTGTTGAGAATAAACCATGAAAGATACAATGCTTGAGTTTGATTAAAAGAAAAAGTAGCATAATATACACTTAAATTGGGCAAATATCAAAAAAGGAGATACCTGTGGGATGTCATGCTATTTTCTTCTTTCCCTGTGTCGAAAAATGTATATAATTGGTTCAGACTCCCACAGGTTAAAGGTGGGGTTTCTGTATGAAATAAGAGAAAAGAGAAGGCTCATTCTTGGTGTATCTGTTGTGGGATGGAATAGAGCCTATAGTATTTCCATCCTGAAGCTGGATTTGAGAACAGTGAGGATAAGTGGCCTAAGGGAATAGTTCAGGTTAGAGGTTAGGGACATCAGAATGGCACTCTGCTGAACAAATCACATGTTAAGGATTTTATTTTTGACATGTTTTATTTTTTTTAAAGAAATTCAAACTTACTGAAAAATTGCAATCTTTGGGGAAAAAAAGTATATCTCCTTATAGATTCACTGATTATTAAAAATTTCTTATGTTTGCTTTCTCACTTTCTCTTGCTTTATATATATATATATATATTTTATATTTATTATTCCTGAACCATTCTAGGGTAAGGTGTGGAAATCGTATCTCTTTAGTTCTATATATGCCAATGTGTATCACCTAAGAACTTGACATTCCCCTGTGTTGTCACAATAGGAGTTCATACTCAGGAAATTTAACATTGATACAATATTATTATGTAATATAGAGTCAGGGTGCAAATTTTTCCAACTAAACATATCCTTTTGGGCAATTATTTTTCCAATCTGTTGTCCAATCCAGAGCCATCCACTGTATTTGGACACCATGTCTCTTAGTCTCCTTAACCTGGGCAAATTCTTCAGCTTTTCTGTATCTTTTATGACTGACATTTTTAAGGCATACAGACCAGCTGTTTCGTAAAACATCCCTTCGTTGGGGTTTGTCTAGTGTGTCCTCATGATTGGACTGAGGTTATGAATTTTGCTGCATAAGTGATGTTTCTGTCCTGTCCCATCACACCAGGAGGTACCCAGTACCAAGTTGTCCCATGACTTTGATCACTTGGTTAAGTTGGGGGCTGCCAGGTTTCAGCCCTGTAAAGTGATGACCAGTTGTCCTCTTGTAATAATAAGTAATCTGTGGGAAATGCTTTGTTGTTGTTGTTTAGTCAGTCAGTTGTGTTCGACTCTTTTGTGACACCCCCACGAACTGTAGCCTGCCAGGCTCCTCTGTCCGTGGGATTTCCCAGGCAAGAATACTGGAGTGGGTTGCCATTTCCTTCTCCAGGGGATCTTCCCAACCCAGGGACGGAACCCATGTCTCCTACATTGGCAGGCAGATTCTTTACCACTGGGCCATTAGGGAAGGCCCAGGGGATGCTCTGGGATTGTGTAAATATCCTGTTCCCCATCAAACTTCTACCCAGTATTCTTTGAGCTTGTGCTAGTTTGCTAGGACTGTATAATCACCAACTGGGTGGCTTACAATAATAGAAGCTTAATTTTTCACAGTCTGGAGGCTGGAAGTCTGAGACCCCAGTGTCAGCAGGGCTGTTCCTTTCTGAGGCTAAGAGGGAGAGTCTGTCCCAGGCCTGTCCTCTGGCTTCTGGTGGCTCACTGGCCATCGCTGGTGTTCCTTGGCTTATAGAAGCATTATCCCAATCTCTGCCTTTCTCTCCACACCTCTCCAGGGTTTCCTCCCAGTGGGTATCTCTGTATCTAAATCTCCTTTTTTGATAAGAACAAAGTCATTTTGGATTAGGGCCCACCCTAATGACCCCATTTTAGCTTGATCATCTACAAAGATTTCATTTCCAAACAAGGTCACATTCACATTCACAGGTACTGGTGAGCAGGACCCATCTTTTAGGGTGGACCCACAACACAATCTATTGATGATACTCACTGAAATCAGTTATTACTATGAGATGGCTGCAGAGTGGTGATTTTTCTGTCATGCTTTCAGCGTTTCTTAATTGGGGTTTCAGGGATTTGAAGTTTTTTAAATAGTTGTTAAGCAGAGTGTCCATCCACCTATGGCTGGACAGAAATGGCTACACATATTTAAAACAAAAAAAATTTAAAAACCAATGACAATATGCATATAAATCTGTGCTAAGAATGGTGAGCAGAAATGGACTGGCATTACTGCAGTCCCTTTAGCCAGTCAGAGGGGCTTCCCTGGTGGTGTGAAAAATCTGCCTGCAATGTAGGAGGCCCGGGTTTCATCCCTGGTTTCAAAGATCTTCTGGAGGAGGGCATGGCTACCCACTCCAGTATTCTTGCCTGGAGAATTCCATGGACAGAGGAGCCTGGCGGGCTATAGTCCATGGGGTCGCAAAGAGTCGGACAAAACTAGGTGGCTAACACTTTTTAGGCAGTCAGATTGGCTGGAAGGAGGGCCAAGGGGGCAGTCTATGGACCAAAGTCAGCACCAGTGGAGGAAATCAGAGAGTGTAGTCTTTAAGTTGCCTTGAGATTTACCGAGTATAAGCCACTGTTTGGAATTTCACCACTTGCAGATTTTTTTTTTATGTTCTGAAACAAAAATAACATCACACCATTCAAGGATATGTATCAAGTTCTTAGGTTCAACATTCTGGTCATCTTCAGTACCTGACTGGTGAACAGACATTTCCCAGGGCTGAAATCTCTGTCATCATCAGAATCACAAATAAGCAAGGACCAAAAACTGTACAGCTCTGAAACTACTGAGAAATATGACTAGGGACAGCATGAAATGTTGCTCTTTTATTTCTTTGTGTTTCTCTTAAACCTGACAACGGATCGTTGAAGTGTTTTCTCAGATCTGTACTCCATCCACAGTAAACACAGCACACTTTGTTTCTGAAGGCCACTGATCACAGGTGTGAGTGGTCCTCCCTTCTAGGATGCTGTATAGGTCTGCCAGGCTGTCACAATGAGGTGTGGGTGGCTTAAACCACAGAAATGTATGGTCTCATAGTTCTGGAGGCCAGAAGTCAAAAATCAAGGTGTCAACAGGATTGGTTGTTTCTGAGGGCTGTGAGGAAAGGATTTTTTCCAGGTTTCTCTCCTTGGCCTGTAGATGAATGCTTTCTTCCTGCATCTCTTCACGTTGTCTTGCTTCTGTGCAAACCCCTGTGGTCAAAGCCCCCCTTTGTACAAGGACACCAGTGCTATTGGATTAGTGCCAACCTAAAGACCTCATTTTAACTTCCTTACCTCTGTAAAGATCCCAGATCCAAATAAGGTCATATTCTTGAGGTTCTGAGCATAGGACTTGAGTATGTGAATATTATAGGACATAATTTGACCTATAACAGCGACATTTCCACCATCCATAGATTTTTCCCCATGTTCTTATAGACAGAGTAGAACATCATGGTGTGACTGCATGAATCTTGATTCTTATTGTGGAGCCAAAATGGTACTGAGTCCCTGTCTTACCCTTTCTGCAGACGAAAAGTCAGAGCTGAGCCTGAAAGCCCTAAAGTTGCTGGTACCAAGCTCCTCCCAGCCATCCATCGACAGGACTGTGGATTTTACATTTACCCGTATTTGGAATGACTCTTGTCTCTGCTACTAGAGATTTTAAAGTGGGTTTAGGGTGCTGCTCATTGTCCAAGAGTGTGCTGTGTGGGCCTGTCCACTGGTCAAGAGCAAGGGTCACCAGCGGCTGAATTAGTGACTATACTCATTTCTTGCAGAAATGAGTAGACCTTTGGGGAACACATTGTATCTCTTTTTTCATCCCCTAGATGTATTTATCTGACATCTAGGCAAATGAATCCTGAAGATCAGATTGAGGGTGTTTGCAGAAGGGAACCCTTATTTCTCCCAGCCAGAGGGGGCCCTGAAGCCAGTTGAGATGCCTCATAAGTTTCTAATTCAAAGGATGGGAGGGCAGGAAAAAATGGAAAACCAAGAGTCAATTATCTGAGAACCCTCTGCCAGAAGCTAGAGGGAAGTGGAGGAAGGAGGAAGTGAGGCTTCCCTGGGCAATAAGTCCTACAGGATGGGTTCTCTCTTAAAGCTGATGGGGAATCTGTGCTCGTTCCATCACAGACTCTCTAACCTTCCCCTGCACCATGTCCTGGTGTAGGAACGGACAATGCCCAGCAAGAATGTTCACTCTCTTTCCTTGCTTTCTTGATCAGGTCACAGACATAAAAGAGAAACTGAAGCTCTCTAAAAAGGTCTGGTCGACATTGCCCTACACCATCTGCAAGGACGAGAGCGTGACGGCGGGCACGTCCAACGAAGAGGAATGTTGGAATGGGCACAGCAAAGCCAGGTGAGAGTGGCTCGCTATTCTTGTGGAAGGGATGCTGCACATTCAGTCCTGGAAGGCTCTCCTGGCACAACGCTGCAGACCTGTTTATGCAAAAGCCAGCGGAGGGTGGAGCGACACGTCGTCACTTAGCGACAGCTGTTCAGAGTGACAGGTTTGATGGGCACCTGGGAGCACTTACTGTCAAGGTGCCATTAAGCGTGGAATCCTTGTTCTGCATGCCTCCCCCCCTGGACGAGGATGGAGGGATGGGGACAGATGCCAGGTTACGGATATCTTGAGATCACAAAGAGCTTTGTATGTTCTCTTAATGACTTTAAGGTAGCGGAGCTATTTTTATCCACAGTTAAATTTTGCACAGCTTACTGGGTTTTTTTTTTTTTCCATTACAAGTTAAACAGGAAGTGAACATTCAACTGTAATTTTTTTCACCCTGGGAGAAAAAGAAAATACTGAAGTCTCATTTGAAGGGTAAGGGAAAAAGAAAATAACAACCAGGAAAGCGTTCTCTTAAGTCCAGTGCCTTAGAAAGTCCCATTGGAATCTCCTGCTGAGAGATGGCTCTGTTCTCCTCCTCCACTCTGCTGCCCAAGGCTACTGCCCCTTGGTATGGAATTTCTGACTTTCTTGGTTCAGCCCAGCAATGGGCTTGGCCTGAGTTGTCATAGGGTGGAGAAGTTGGACGGGAGAACTGGCTGGGAGTTGGCAGGCAGGGCAGACACTGGGAGAGGAGTCTGCTCAAAGCCTCCTCAGCAGGGATGTAGGTGAGCAAAGCAGCTGGTAAATTGGAGTCAAGGAATCTTTGGGGATCAACAGGCAGGTGGAAGAGCTAAAAGAAGGGGTCTGTTCTGCGGCCTTATTGGGCATTTTCGAGCATATGAAACAGCTGTGATGAAGAGAGAACAAGAAGATTCATGGATATTAAGTTCACACAAAGCTGCAGGAGGCAGGGGTAAAAGTGAGATGCTCATTGGGTATAATTTCTTACACTGCTGAGCTGCATTTTTCGCTTCTATTGGTAATGGTATTATTAGCTACCCTAGAGAGAGATTAGCAAGAGGAAAACAAGACAGCTGCTGAAAGAACTGCAGTCATTTCAAGTTACCCCCCAAATATCCATGTGACAGTCTTAAATTATGAGGGTACCAAAGGCTATTCACAGTATCAACAATGCTGCCCCTCAAAAATGCTTAGTAACTTAGCAGTATTCAGTCTTCTATGAAGGGGACCTTGGGCCAGCAAAGTCGGCTGTGAATTAACAGCTTCTAATGTGTCTTTTCCTAATGACTGTACAGAAAGACACTGTAAAGGATGACCAGATGGCCTAATGAATAAAGTGGTTGATTTTTCAAGCTGTTCCATTGTCCATCTGTGTTTACCTTTTAGCCTTGGCTGAAATGGTGACTGTTTGAACTGCATTCCCATGGAGAGTTACACAGGTTACTGGATGTTAGTGCATGTACAGTTTCTTTTTTTATTATTACTTTTATTTTGGCTGCACTGGGTCTTCATTCCAGAACGTGAGCTTTTCTAGTTGTGGTGCAGGGGCTCTAGGGCACACAGGCTCAGTGCTTGCAGCAAGGGGGCTTAGCTGCCCCTCAGCATGTAGGATCTTAGTTTCCTGACCGGGGATCAAACCAGCAACCCCTGTATTGGAAAGTGAATTCTTAACCACTGGACCACCAGGGAAGTCCCTGTAAATTCTTACAGAAGAAATATAAAGAAAGATTTGCTGGAAGGACTGGGGAGGGGACTACATTCCATCAAGAAAATGAATGGGGAAGATAAAGACCATGAAGTTAGAGCAAGAAGAGCCTGGGATAGTTCAGCCAAGTTCCTCATTGTGCAGTCAGGAATCTAGACAAGGTAAACCATTAGTCTAAGGATAGCTGATGAACTAAGGTGAAAGCTGACATCTCCCAAACCCTAGAGAGTATTGTTTTCACCTCGGTTGTTGTTGTTTAGTCGCTAAGTCATTTCCAACTCTTTGCGACCCCCTGGTCTGTAGACTGCCAGGCTCCTCTGTCCGTGGAATTTCCCAGGCAAGAATACTGGAGCAGGTTGCCATTTTCTTCTCCAGGGTATCTTCCTGACCAAGGGATAAAACTCACATCTCCTGCATTGCAGGCTAATTCTTTACCACTGAGCCACCTGAGAGGCCATTTCACTTCAATATCCTGACTCTAAAACAAGTGACAGATATATACTGCCATCCCTGGGCTAGGAGAACAAATGAAGTAGATTCTTTGTTCTTTTGTTCATTCAGTCCTTCAGCGATCTTATGAAGCACACCCTCAGCCCAGCCTCAGCAAGGCTCTGTCAATCAAGTGCTGTGTGATGGCAGTAGTGTCTGTCAACACATGAAAAGGCCCAGCGATTGGAGACAGGACAGTGGACTTTGGAACTTGAAGTATCATCCTGTTAGACAGTGGGTTGGGAAAGGACATAGCCATAAGACACACCTGCTCGGTACTCAGGGACCAGATTTGAATTTTATCCCGAGTCCATGAGAAGCCATTAGAGGATTTTATGCAGGTGAGGGAAATCATCAAATTTAATACAATAAAATCACTTGCAGGACTATTCCAGAATTTAACCCAATGTATTATTAAAAAGATTATACTGGCAAATATTTGTGACTCAAATTATGCTTCCATTGAAAAGTTATAATTTCACAGGGTTTTCTTAGTTCTCGTCTTTTTAATTCTTCCATTATAATGAAATCTTAATATTATAACTTTATATTTAATAACATTGTAAGTAGATAACCAATACAGGCTTGTTGGATTAAATTTAATTAAAGCTTTCTTCTCATCCAAATGTTAATTGATCTAGGAACACAGGAGAGAAGTTGTCACTAAGAAAAAAATTCCACTGAACTATTTTGTAAGTTGAAAAATCTATTTGTAATGCAGACAGGATATTTTTTCCCTATTTTTGAAGTATGGACTTTCAAATGAAAGGCTTTCTGAAATGTTTAGGAATGCTTGTAAAAAAAAAAAAAGAAAGAAAGGTTATTCTTGTCACTCTGTGAAATAAAAGAACCAAAACTCTTATTTCAAAAAATATCTATCAAGTGTGGAACAGCAATGTTGACTAGCATTGATAGAAATTGTCTGGAGTTTTAAAACTCAGGCCTGTGAGATGAGGCTGCCGGTAACCTAGATATTTCTTCCTCTTTGTACAATATTTTATCCATCCAATTCCTTTAGCCACAGTCTCTGCAGCCCCTTTATCCTAAGTATTTGCTCAGACTTGTCTGCCATCACCCATTTTTCTCCTGATTGCTTTCTGAATGCTGCTCCAAGCTCTGTACCATGCTTCCCTGATTCAGAAGCATGTCTATTTCATATGTTAACATTTCCAAAATCAAAAGGACTCCTGCAATGGATACGTCACTCTGTGTCCCCCAATGTGTATTGTTTTCCCAAATAGCTATTACAAAATGAATATCGCCTGTTGAAATTAGTGATGACTTTGACAGGATACACACAGATGCGGCTGCTACGGCAACTGCAGGGTAAGAGTGGCCGTGTTGAGGATGGTGGTCGAGGATGTATGGGCAGTGTCTCCCCTGGAACATAGGCTCATCTTCATTCCTGCTTTCACCTTCATCCATCTCTGGCAGATTTCAGTGTGCGTCAGTCGCCCAGCCGGTCTGGAAATAGAAGGTGAGGTAGAAGGAAGAGAGTGTGCCCTCTGATGGGAGGAAATTGTGGGCACGCCCATGACCCTGTCAGCATGGAAACCTCCATTCTGACAACAGGACCAGGTGGTCAGGAAAGGTCCGCCCCTGCTTCTCCTTCCCTTGCCACCCTGTTGGGACAATTTCAAAGACCAATGCAATCAAGTCTGTGAGAATAGCTGGTAAACGCTAAAGCAGCGCCTCTCAAATGGACAGGCTAAAATCTGGGGGGTTTTGTTAAAAAATGCAGATTCTGATGCAATAAGTCTGTGATGGAACTGAATTCTACATTTTTAATACGTTTCCCAGGGAAGCAGAGGTTTCTGGTACAGGGATCGCATTTTGAGTAGCAGGGCTCAAAGGCAGAGTTGCCAGGTTTGGCACCTAAGAAAAGCAGACACCAACTGGAACACGCTTACACTAAGGATTCGTTGTCGATCTGATATTCAGATTCACACAGTTCTGTGTTTCATCTCAGCAGGCCTCCTTTAAGTTCCTATTAATATGTAAGATATTCCCTTTTTTCAGTTCACGCACAAGCCTTGGGGAACGTGTTACGATTTGCTCTTTTCTCTTCACCTCCAAGAATACCCTTGATGTTTCCTTTAATGGGCTTTTTCTTCTTTTACAAATGGCAACAGCAACTAGATTGGGCAGGTCGCGTGGTTCGTTTGGAACATCACACACTAAAGATAGCTGAGCCCGAGTCAGGTTAAAGTCATCTCTACAACAAATTGCTTAAGCTTCACAAGTGCATCAAGAGGGAATTTTGACTTGGAAATGCAGCACTGCCTTCTCAAAACAGGATAGTCTGCACAAACCTCTGGTCTCTCATGAGATGCCCTTGGAGGCCAAGGATGGATTCTCTGAATCCCTGGTCAGTACTGCATTCAATTAGTGTCCTAGCTCAGGCTGCTATAACAATGATGCCATAGACTGGAGAGCTTAAAGAAAATTTTATTTTCTCATAGTCTGGAGGCTAGAAGTCAGCAAGGCTGGGTTCTAATAAGAGACCTCTTCTGAGCAGCTGTTCTGAGCTGTGCCCTCACTTGGCAGAGAGAGAGAGGGCTCTGTTCTCCTCCTCTTCTTGTGAGGGTGCTAATCCCATCATAGGGGCTCCACCTTCATGACCTAATTACCTCCCCAAGACCCTACCTCCCAATACCATCACATTGAGGTTTAGGGCTTCAATCTATGGATCTTAGCAGGACACAAACATTGTCTACCAGGCTTCCCAAGTTGTACTAGCAGTAAAGTACCTGCCTGCCAATACAGCAGACTTAAGAGATGCAGATTCAATCCCTGGGTCAGGAAGATCCCCTGGAGGAGAGCATGGCAACCCACTCCAGTATTCTTGCCTTGAGAATCCCATGGACAGGGGAACCTGGTGAGCTATAGTCCACAGGGTCACAAAGAGTCAGACATGATTGAAACAACTTGGCACATACGTGCACCTAGGTCAATCCCAATTTCCCAGTTCATCCTACCACCCCCCATCCTCCTCCCCACGTCCACACATCCATTCTCTACATCTGTATCTCCACTCCTGCCCTGGAAATAGTTTCATCTGTACCATTTTTTTCCTAGATTCCCCATATATGCATTAATATATGATACTTGTTTTTGTCTTGTTAGCTTAACTTCACTCTAGGCTCTTTTGTGTCTCTACGAATGACCCAACCAACATAACCATGTTGAATCACATCATCGGTGTCTTTTGTGAGGAATGTGTTCTCTTCACAGGGATCCTTTTTCTAAGCTCACAGAAGTTAAAAAGGAAAAGGGAATGTGGAAAATGATGGGATGGTGCAGGAGGAATGCGACGAAACCCAGTCTGAGGCAGATCCCCAAAGCCTGTGGATCTCAGGAGAGAACATACATATTCTCAGAGTCTTCAGGGTTTCTTGAGTCGGTTATAGCCAGACTCTTTCTTCTCTCCCTTTAAAGCTGGCAAAACAGCTTCCTGGTTCTGTTCCTTGTCAGCTAGTGTTTAGCCAGCTCTGTGTCCTTTCCTTAAGATGCTCTCCAGAAGGAGGCCATCAAGAGGCCGGCTGGGAGACAAGGATTAATTGGATCCGTTGGAAATACAGCTTTTGCCAGGAGCCTCTGCCATCTTTTAAGGCACCTGATCCTCACAGAAATAACTGTGTCCCCCAAGGAAATCCTCCCTGAGGCCAGGAGGTAAATACAGTAAATTGTAGGAAATAGGAAAAGTAGAAAAATCTAGGAAATAGGTCAGTCGCTCTCAGCAGCCACTGAGTGGATTGTCTAAGCGAAGAAACTAAGAAGTCATGAGTAGGTACGTGTGAGCAGCTGGCAGAGTGGCGAAATGGTGCGTGGTGATGAGAAATGTGTCAGAGACAGCAACTTGGCAGATCTGGAGTGTTGTCTTAGTCTGATTGCAGGGTATGTCCAAAGCAGCCCAGCTGCGTTTGAAAGAACTATAAAATATTTGATGTATACACAGCCGGGCAAGCACCTGGGGAAAGTGGGAAGCCTGTCTGGGATGAGAACTGGCAGCTGTCCAAGCTGGCATAGCTAAAAGCCCGGTTCCCTTCTCTGGGGTGCTCAGGAGGGAAGACCCCACAAAGGCTGACTGCCTTGAGGGAGCAGGACACTGTGTGCACCTCCTGGAAGTGATAAGAAACATTACAGATAGGAGGAAAGAAGCATGTTGTGTCGACAGCTCGGCATCCCTGAGGACTGGCTCGTGGGTCTTCTCTCCCTCCCGCCCTGGAGTCTGCTGACTCCGGTTCTACCAAGAAAGGATGGCGTCGGCAGCTCCTGCCAATGAGTTGAGAGGCCAAGTCAAAGAGTTTAGCTTCTGTTCACTGGCACAACCAATGAGCGGTGTGTCCTCCAAGAGTTCCAGGCCATTTCATGCCCCACATCCTCCAGCTGGAGAAAAGCCACAGCAAATCACTCTTCTGTCTATGAATCCAGGCTTTAATGCTCAGAATTCTGCTGCTGTCAGCCCTCCTAAGAAACAGGTTTGGCATTTGAGGGAGCCATGTTAACAACTTAATTTTCATAAGGATGCATTGCAATTGTATAGTGTATTATATTTGTCAAGCAATTGCATATCACTTCACTTAATATGGCAGCTTATGAAACAAACACAATACATATTATATATAGAGATATGTACATACAGTTATATCCCTTATATTATGGCTTTTATATTATATAGATAGTACTGTGTGTGTGTGTGTGTGTGTGTGTGTGTGTGTGTATACAGCATATATATGTATGTATATATACAGTACTTAGTATGTATATACATATATAGTGTATATATATACTATATATGGGCTTCCCTGGTGATTCAGTAGGTAAAGAATCTGTCTGCAATGCAGGAGGCCCAGTTTCAATCCCTGAGTCAGGAAGACACCTTGGAGAAGGAAATGGCAACCCAGTCCAGGATTCTTACCTAGAGAATTCCAAGGACAGTGGAGCCTGGTGGGCTACAGTCCATGGAGTTGCAAAGAGTCGACCATGACTGAGCAACTAACACTTCTACTTTCACTTTTCATATTATATACATATACATATGTATATAGTACATATATTTATATGACTGAAAAATGGCTCAGAGGGTAAAGCGTCTGCCTGCAAGGTGGAAGACCTAGGTTCATCCCTGAGACCTGGGTTCGATCCCTGGGTCAGGAAGATCCCTTGGAGAAGGAAATGGCAACCCACTCCAGTACTCTTGCCTGGAAAATCCCATGGATGGAGAAGCCTGGTGCAGTCTACAGTCCATGGGGTCGCAAAGAGTTGGACATGACTGAGCGACTTCACTTTCACTTTTCATAGTGCATATATATAGTAGCTAAGTTAGTTGCCCACAATCACACTGCTAGATTCCAGAGAGATCTCAGGTGTCTTGGGTCAGCCTCTGTGCTTTTGACCATGTCTCAGTGTCCCATCTCTTTGGAGTACCTAATGCCACAGACAACTCCAGCTCAGAAGTCTTCAAGAATTTATAAGTCCACTTAAAACCTAAAGTCACAGTATGTTTTGAATAATACCACTTTGCAGTCTGGAAAAATGGAGAAAGGAAAAATAGAAAACTTCTCAAGAACTTTAGAAAAATGGTACTTAAAAGTTAGACTTTTAAAAACTGGTAAAACATATATAACATGAATTTTATCATTTGTGCCATTTTTCAAGTGTCCAGTTCAGTGGCATTAAGTACATTCACAAGGCTGTGCACCCATCACTGCCATCCATCCACAAAAATCTTCACCTTCCTCAGCTAAAGCTCCACACTCATAAACAATATCTCCCCACACCTCCCTTCCCCGCCCCCAGTCCCAGCCACCACTATTCTACCTTATGTCTGCAAATTTGACTATTTCAGGTACCTTAACGTGAGTGAAATAATATATTCGTCACTCTGTGATCAGCTTATTTCACTTAGCATGATGTCTTTAAGATTCATCCATGTTGGCATTTGTTGTTTTTGTTGCTGTTCAGTGGCTCGGTCGTGTCCGACTCTTTGTGACCCCATGGACTGCAGCACGCCAGGCTTCCCTGTCCTTCACCATCTCCCAGAGCTTGCTCAGACTCATGTCCATGGAGTCGGTGATGCCATCCAACCATCTCATCCTCTGTCTTCCCCTGTTGGCATGTTAACATGTGTCAGAATTTTTTTTCTTTTTGGTTGCGCCATGTGGTTTGCTGAGCTTACTGGATCTTAGTTCCTGACCAGGGATTGAACTGTCCTTGGCAGTGAAAGCATAGAGTCCTAACCACTGGACCAGGGGATTCCTGTTCTTCCTTTGTAAGGCTGAATTATTTTATGTATAGACCACTTTTTGCTTATGCATTCATCTGTCAATGGACACCTGGGCTGCTTCCACTTCTGGCTGTTATAGATAATGCTGCTGTCAACAGAGGTGTAGAAATATCTGTTTGAGTCCTTGCTTTCAATTCTTTTAGATATATACCCAGAAGTGGCATTGCTGGATCAGATGGTAACTCTATTTTTACTGTTTTGAAGAGCTGCCATACTGTTTTCCATAGCGCTGCACCATTTTACGTTCCCTCTAGCTTGAGCAGGAGTTGACATTTCTCCATGCTCCATCCATCCCGAGCCCACTGACGGCAATGCCCTGGGTCGGGCATGCCTGCTGTGCTGGCCGGGTCACTCATCACACAAGCTCCGCAGTGATATCCTCCACCAGAACCCCTTCTGGGTTGAAGGCCTCTAGTCATGTCCTCACCTGGCAGAGGGGCTGGGAAGCCGTGTGTGGCCTCCTTTATAAGGGCTCTAGTCCCAATCACGAGCGCAGAGCCTTCTTGATCAAATGCCTCTCCATCTAATCCTATCACTTCAGGCATCAGGTTTTCAACAGGTAGGCCTGGGGAGAATGCAAGCAAGCAGACCATACCAGATGAGAAGATACGTAATTCTGCAAAACTGCCAATGATTTAGACCCTACATGTAGACTTACAAAATAGAGAGTAACAAAATGGGGAAGCTATGCTTGACTCTTCCCGGATGCCACTCACTTTCCACACCACAGCACGGGGTAGTGGCAAATAATGACACCCCTCCAGCTGGTCCTCATTTCTGGGCTTTCCCTGCCCCAGTTAAATGTGGAGCCAGCCTTAGAACCTGGGCTCTCTGTAGCAACATTCTCCTCCCTTCCCATGTCTCCCAGAAGCATGACGGTACAAAAATGCCCTCACATCAAAGATCTGGTGCAAGATCTAATAAAGGGAAGAATATTATGGGCTCAAAGGTGCATCCATTCTTGCAGGATAGCTTCCCCAGTGGCTCAGGTGGTCAAGAATCCGCCTGCAACACAGGAGACCTGGGTTCGATCCCTGGGTTGGGAAGACCCCCTGGAGAAGGGCACGGCAACCCACTCCAGTATTCTTGCCTAGAGAATCCCCATGGACCGCAGCCTGTCAGGCTCCTCTGTCCATGGGTCACAAAGAGTCGGACTTAACTGATCGACTAAGCACAGCACACAGCACAAAGAGATCAAACAAGAGAGGCAACAAATAAATGGGCTGGCGCTGAACTGGGCTTCCAGGGATCCCCCAGGCTGCACTCTGGACATCCACAGATATGGCCTCAGGATGTGCCCCTGGAGTGACAAAATGGCCATTTTCTTTTCCAACTGTGTTTTTCAGTGTGAGTTTCCATACAGTCTCTAAAGTTCCCCTTTGAATACACTGAAAGGAGAAAAGGTTCTTAAGGACAGAGGTGCATTGTTGCTTGTTTTTATTGTAAGTGGCTGAGCATCGGCAGACAGTTAGAGGCTGGGTTTCTTTGGCAGTCTTGTATTGTTGCTGTGTGCGCAAACTCCCAGGGGTAGCGTTCCCATGTAAGCTATCGCAGTCGGCTTCTGATAAATGAGTCTCAGCTAGCTGGGCCGTGCACACAGCGGCGGAAAGAAGCAAAGCCCTCCTCTGACTCAGCACAGGTACAGCGCCAGGGATCATTGTTCAGAAAGTTAAGGGACAGCACCAGAACCCATGAGCACCTTTCGGCCCCTCAGCTCCTGTGCCGGCAGAGGCTGGCCGACCCTTGTGTTGTGTATGTCAGTGGGCTTTAGTGATTAGGTAGAACTCACCGAACCTGGCACATATAACTGAATATCAATAATAGTCAATCAATGTCATCTTTCAGAATGTATATCAGGAAAACAATCTCAGAATCTAACAAGGTTTTATTGGTATACCAGATATGTGAAAAGGCAGCACGGAAGTTACACTTTACTATAAAAATAAAGAAATATAGCTCCCTGACTCTTTTTCATTTCAATTAGGACGTTTTTTTTAAGGCAGTAAATATGGTGAAGTTTTATGGAACAGAATTTGCAGTGTACTCTGTGTGTTTTATTTTTCATTATGCAGTGAACATCATGAATGTTCATGATCATGTCATTTGTTCAAGATATGGATAAAGACATGGAGCTTATTTGGGGACCTCTGATGTAAAATAGGGCTTCCCTAGTGGCTCAGATGGTAAAGAATCTGCCTGCAAGGCAGGAGAACCAGGTTCAATTCCTGGGTAGGGATGAGTAAACCAGTTCGTGCACAAATACATCATGCATAAGATTTCATTACCTGAAAAATGGTTTAAATATAAAAGTTTCTTTGTGTGTTTTTATTTCTTCTTTTGGAGGTTGATGGACAGAGCCTTTGGTTTTGGAAACTTGCAAAATAACCTGCAGGAAGGGGAAGAATTTTAAGTATAAGTATATTGTATGAGTATATGTAAATAGGAAGGACAAAATAGAGGAAGGGAAGATTTTTTATTTTTATATATTTAATTAGAGGATAATTAATTTACAATACTGGGATGGTTACTGCCATACAGTCAACATGAATCAGCATTAGGAATCCATATGTCCCCTCCCTCAGGAACCTCCCTCCCACCTCTTTCCCCATCCCGCTCATCTAGGTTGCCACAGAGCTCTGACTTTGGGTTCCCTGCATCATACATCAGACTCCCTCTGGCTATCCATTTTACATATGGTCGTGGGCTTCCCTTGTGGCTCATTTGGTAAAGAATCCGCCTGCAATGCGGGAGACCTGGGTTCGATCCCTAGGTTGAGAAGATCCCCTGGGGAAGGGAAAGGCTACCCACTCCAGTATTCTGGCCTGGAGAATTCCATGGACAGTCTATGGGGTCTCAAAGAGTCGGACATGACTGAATGACTTTCATTTTCACTTTCAGTGTATATGTTTCAGTACTATTCTCCCATATCATCCCACCCTCTCTGAGGAAGGGAAGTTTTTTTCAGCTTTCAAACCACATCAGGAGAGGCAGTTGAAGAATGCTAATGATAGCAACTAGGCAGGGCTGCCACCAGTCAGATGCCTGGGCTGGATGTTCTGGCACCACCCACCCACCCCCCTTGAAATCTACTCTTCATCCTTCCAACCTTGGTCTGTGTCCTAAAGAAGAACCTCTACATGCCACATCAGCTGCATAGTCCTTCCTTCTGGCTTCCAGTTGGGTTCAGCCAATGAGAGGCAGCAGCCAGAGGTCAGAAGGAGGGACTGGAGAGGTCAGGATATCATTCCCTCTGCTCCCTCCTTGAGGGACCTTGCTTTGGCAGCTGCAGCATCTTCTGGCCTTGTTCTGTGGCTTCAAAGCTGGTGCATCCTGGTAACAGCTCCATCCCTTCTGGCCGTTCTGCTGTTGCCAACCCCAGGGTTCTTCATCACAGTGGCTTCCTTCAACCCTGTTCACACCTCTGTAAACAGTCTCTTCTTTAACTCTCTTTATTGCTCCTTTGAGTGTGCCATCTGCTTCTTGCCAGGACCCAGACAAATATAGTGCCTTTGTAGGAATTAGGGAAAAAAAGCACCCAGATGGGTATGCAAGGGTTCATTACACTGTTGTCTTTACTTTGGTGTGTAGTGCAATTTTCTAAAATAAAAAGATTCCCACAGAAGAAAAGGAAAGGAAAGAAAAAGGCACCCCTTTTGGTGAATGGTGCCCTGCAGGTGCATTTGGGCTGGCCTTCAGCCCCATCTCCTTCTCTCAGCAGATAACTTGGTGTAGTGCCCAAAGTACCCTGCCGAACCTGGAAGTCCTAGGAGAGAATGGCATCCATGCTAAGTCACTAAGTCGTGTCTGACTCTTTGGGACCCAGGGGACTGTAGCCCTCCAGTCTCCTCCGTCCATGGGATTTTCCAGACAAGAATCCTGAAGCAGGTTGCCATTTCCTACTCCAGGGGGTCTTCCCCACCCAAGGATCAAACCCAAGTCTCTTGCATCTGCTGCATTGGCAGGCAGATCTTTACCACTGCACCACCTGGGAAGCAGGAAAGAATGGGCAGATTCCTTAAAGCTGGAAAACATCTTAAAGAGAAAGTGAGGATTGACCTGGGTCTTTAAAGATATTTGGAACTTAAATGGAAAAGTATATTGCCAGCAAAGATAAGATGAATCCCTGGAGAAGATTGCATAAGGCAAGGAGTGCCCCTTGAAAGGAGAATTGCAGCCTAAGAAAGTAGAGATGAGGTAGAGATGGGCTTGGAGTGCTGAGCCATAAAGTATGAATTGGAGTTTGTGATCAAACAGGAAATATGATGCAGTGTTTGGACACATGGGCTCTGAGGTTAGCTCCATTAGCTCTGTGACTTTGCACAGTAACTAAACCTCCGTCTTCTATTATACAAAATGGGGATAAAATAGTACCTACCTCCTAGATTTGCTGGGAAACCGAATTTTTGTAATGCAGGTAAAGTGCTTAGCACAATGAGGCATTTAGTAAGCACCCCGTGGAGATTAGCTACAGAAGGGTGACATGATGAAAGCAGTATTTTATGAAGGTTAGACGGACAGGTCATGTAGGATGCGCTAGAACGGAAAGATGGGGGTAGGGGGAGGCAAGGAATTCTGAAGCCGCTGTAACCCTCTGCACCCCAACTCGGGACACAGGAAACAGGAAAGAAGCTGTGTGTGTGAGAACCTTGCGAGAGGAGGAGAGAGGCTGAAAGCAGATGGGTCGCACGAGTAAGGAGGCTGGCGCTGCAAGCACTTCGCTAAGATCTTCAGTCTCTGCTGGTGTAAATACATGTGGGCAGCTTAAGCAGTTGACATTGGAAGGACTGACCATTTGACACGAGCACAAGTTTTAAAAAATGGTGATATAAATTTGACATTAGATTTTACTCTTCTACTCAGTGATGAGTTAGACCCAAGATTCTAGTACAAAATAAAAATCCTAATGGACACTTAAAATATTCCAGTGATCACTGGTTGCTCCTCCAACTTTCCAAAGATGTTTTTTTGTCTCCAGAAGTTTGTTCTGATTAAAACCTGGGATCAGACCTCCTCAATTGAGGAAGAGCACCGTCGTACAAGGGAACCCTCTAAGGTCATGTATAATTTACAAGTTCAGGTCCTACTAGCAAAATTCACAGGATCACTGAGTGAGCTGTCAAGTCCTTGACTTAACCAGCTTAACGTTTGGGATGGAGGGAGACAGAGTAATTAATTTTAAGAAATAATTTCTGGAAGTCCTCAGGTGAGCATTTAGTTGTAGGCAAGCCTACATGAGAATTCAGTGCCATTTAGAGACAACTCTGAAGCCATTTTAGCCACATCTCTCTCTCTGGGAAAATGTATGCCTTGTTTTCACTGCTTGGCCTTTTTTCTAGGAAACCAAGCCCAGGTTTTGCCGACGTTCCAGTTCACTGTTAGAAAGAACATGGCAGAATCTGGTTTCAAGGTCGCTCCTGCCTCACCCCAACCGGTCTCTCTCTCTGTGCCCTCAGGTACTTGCCTGAGATCATGAATGATGGGCTGACCAACCAGATCAACAACCCAGAGGTGGACGTGGACATCACGCGGCCCGACACATTCATCAGGCAGCAGATCATGGCTCTCCGCGTGATGACCAACAAACTGAAGAACGCGTACAATGGCAATGACGTCAACTTCCAGGACACGAGTAAGATAGCCTTTGTCAGCACCCTCCAGAGTGAAAACCGTTATAGAAGATCATTCTGTAGTTTGTTTTTTTAAAGAAAGAATTTTATTTTTATTTTTTTAATTTTTGTTTTGTATTGGAGCCTTGTCTTTTAGAGAGCTTCCTTGATTGCTCAGCGGTAAAGAATCTGCCTGCCAAAGCAGGAGATGCAAAAGACTCAGGCTCGATTCCTGGGTCAGGAAGATCCCCTGAAGGAGGAAATGGTAACCCACTCCTGTATTCCTGCCTGGGAAATCCCATGGACAGAGGAGCCCGGCAGGCTACAGTCCATGGGGTTGCAAAGAGTCAGATAAAATTTAGCAACTCAACAACAACAGAGATGTTTAACAATGTTGTGTTGGTTTCAGGTGTATAGCAAAGTGATTCAGTTATGCATATACATGTATCTATCCTTTTGCAAAATCTTTTCCCATTTAGGTTATTACAGAATATTGTACATCATTCCCTGTGCTATACAGTAGGTCCTTGCTGGTTATTCATTTTAAATATAGCAGGGTGTACCTAGCGATCCCAAACTCCCAAACTATCCCTCCCCCACTTCCCTCTTGGTAACCATAAGTTTGTTCTCTGAGTCTGTAAGTCTGTCTCTGCTTTATAAATAAGTTTATCATGATTTTTCTTTAAGAGCAATGTGTACCATGGCTCTTTTGTGTCATTCTTACCCCATCTGCAAAGTTCTTTATAGTCCTTTGGGCAGAGAGCCCTGATCTTTTTTTAGGATATGACTAAAATCATAGCTGCTCCTAAGGAGTAGTTTCAGTGGCTCACATTCAAATGTACCAAAACTAAAGCTGAGTTGCATCTGCCAGTTAATCCATTAACTTTAAGACAGCAAAGTAATGTTTTCCCCTCCCCACTTCCCCATCAGCATTTATGTCTCTGCCTCAAACTTCCATCCTTCCTCCCAACCACCAAGAGAAGAATGTTCTCAAGATCACTCACCCAGACAAGGCTGAGTGGGAATCCCTGTTTTATTACTTATGAACTGAAGTCTTGAACAGATTATCTCTTGAGTTTCATGTTCCTCTTCTACAGAATGGGAAACATTCCTGAGTTAGGATTGTTGGGAGGTTCGTTTGAGGCCATGTGTAAAGGAGCTAAGATGAATATCTCGTGTGCCATGAAGTCAATTGCATTGTTCTCTCTCCAATCATGCACATACATGACCCACTGACTTTTGTATCTGAAATCTTGAGCGAAATACTAAAATGCTGATGTAATATTACACATGACTATTTTATTAAAGATTACAAAATACCAAAAGTGATTTTGAAAGACTAGTAAGTGCACGTTGAATGAAAGTAACCATATTTGGGTTTCGTCTAAGTGGTTTCTAGATGTGTAACTATAAAGGCAAGGGTTTTTTTGTTTGTTTGTTTGTTTTCTGTTTTGTTGGTTTTTTAAAATATATATTCTTATAGAGAGAGTTGTTGGGAGAAGATTCCTTGAACATAAGATGTGGAGTTGCCAGTGATTCTATAATTTAGTCACTGAAGCAAAAGTTGATGCTATGTGCTTGAATTAATGAGATAGAAAGAAACAGGTTACAGATGGGAGACATGAAGTCATCTAAGTCTTAACCATCAGTCTACTGAGTTTTCCCCTGCAGAAAATTTTTGGAGCTTAATTCCAAAAATTTTGGCATTTTGAAAGTTAATTCAAAAATTAGCTTTCTAAGTGCAGGATCATTGCCAACCTGATAAATTTGCTGTAAACTTTCTCAGTCCTCCCGGTATTTCTCTGCCTCTTTGCTAAATGTCTCCTTTCCTCTTCAGAAGAGAAAATTACACTAGGTTTTAGCCTTTGCTGCTTCTCCCCTGCTCATTTCTTAGCTTCACTCCTCTCAATTTATCTTTTCTGTCTTCTCTAATAAAGCACTTTGTCATCAGAGAATGACTATTGGATTAAATCATTCAAGATACATTAGAATTAGTTGATGTTGGCCTTGGTTCTCTCTCCTCTCTGACCTAAAGAGGTTGTATACATGTCAATCTGCAAAACTTAAGATACGCCCTAGAGAAGACATCCTGCTCCATTTCCCCCAAAAAGAAAATAAAAATCAGCAACACTTAAGAGTATCACTTTGCTATAACCTCAGCACCAAACTTGACCTCCTGTTTTAGGATGAAAGTGAAAGTGTTAGTCGTTCGGTCATGCCTGAATCTTTTCGACCCCGTGGACTATCACCCATCAGGCTCCTCTGTCCATGGGATTTCCCAGGCAAGAACACTGGAAGAGATTGCTGCTTCCTTCTCCAGGGAATCTTCCTGACCCAGGGATCAAAGCCAGGTCTCTTACATTGCAGGCAAATTCTTTACCATCTGAGCCACCAGGGAAGCTTATTTTAGGATAGTGTCTGTCTTATAAAACCACTGTCACATCTTATAGTCATCATCACCATTATTGCTTCTGACATTTTTAAAACTCACCACTTAAATACCTGCATTTGTGATTCCTTTTCAGAAAGAGATGGAGCCATTATTTTTCTCAGCTAGAATTTCCCGTCATTATTTGCTTACCACATTTTTAATATTCTAAATCACCTCAATAATATTTCTGTAAAGGTTATGTAACTTCTTGTTCATAATACCAGTGTTTAAAACAATTCCCTTAGCAATTGTGATATCTCTGAATTTAATTAATGGGCATTTTCCCCCTTGTGAAGGCCACTAAAGATAAATTAGAGAAAATGTTAAGAACCTGGTATAGTATATTCAAGTGCTCTTATGTGGTATTTTAGATGTCCCATTAAGAAAACAAAAATTACACTGAGACTTCCCTGGAGATCCAGTGGTTAAGACATTGAACTTCTACTATAGGGGATATGGTTCAATCCCTGGTCCGGGAACTAAGATTTTACATGTCATGTGATATAGCCCAAAAAAGTTGAAAAAAATAATAATAAATAAATAAAGTTACGCTGAGTTGAGCCTTGCTTAGTGGGGAGGTATTGGAAGAGACCTGACATCACCTTGGCTTTTCTTAAGTACCACTGTCTAGCAGCCAAGATGGCACTAGTCTTTTTGGAGCAGCTCAATATATACATCACCATTTCAGACCAGCAGGGAGGCATTTAAGGCTATTGAATGGACTCCATGGAGTACATGGGGGAAATAGTAAATGTCATTACCGCGTTTACCATTACTACGTTTCCTAAGCCCTCCCAGGAACATTATCTCACTTATAACACTTATCTCACCCTATAACAATTCTATGAAGTAGATAGGATTATTCTCATTTTTATAGGTGAGCAAGCAGGGCCTAGCAAGGCTAACTGACTTAAACAAAAGACAGCAGGTTAAAATCTAAGTCGTCTTTGCTGGAGGAACAATATATTTCCTATCAAGCATCATTGCACACATTGGATTTGGTGTTCTCACATTTTATCAGGGGCTCTTCACCATCCTCAACAAGGTAAATGTTATTGTAAGTAGGTATTGAGTTGAGGAAACAAATAAATTGAAAAAAGTGTCCAAGGCATATTTAATTATTCAGTAAGTAATCATTATTGTGCACCTACTGTATGCCAGGGATCATTAAAGCCAAATGCAAATACAGAAACGAACAGTATATACAAAGTGTCTGCCCTTCCTCAACAAGTGTACATTGTCAGAGAGGGAACAAGAAAGCAAACAGTTAAATAATAGAGTTGCAAACGGGGATCAGTACTTTCACATAGCTAGTAATGGATGCTCAGTTGGTAAAGAATCTTCATGTCAATTCTGGAGACCTAGGTTTGATCCCTAGGTTTGGGAAGACTCCCTGGAGAAGGAAATGGCAACCCACTCCAGTGTTCTTGCCTGGGAAATTCCATGGACAGAGGAGCCTGGTGGGCTACAGTCCATATGGTCGCAAAGAGTCAGACACAACTTAGCAACTAAACAACCACAACCAGTAATAGATGGAGACTTACCTGAGACCCAAGTCTGAGATATAGGGTTTAAGAATCATGAACCAAGTGGTCAGAAGTGGGAATAAAGCAGCCCCAGAAGGCATTTTGGGCAGGCAGGGAAGATGCCAGGCTGAGAAAGCATACTAGGTGGACACCTGGATGTTGGTTTTAAGCAGAGAATGGCAAAATTTTCTGTTAATAGCCACATATTAAATATGTTCAGCTTGGAGGGCCATACATGTATGCATAATTAAACAATCCATAAGTGAATGACCATGGCTGTGTCCCAATATAACTTTACATACAGACACTGAGGTTTAGATTTCAGATATATACTATGTACATATCACAAATATTATTCCTCATTTGTGTTTCTTCAAACACTTGAATATATAAAAACCATTCTTGGGATTATACAAAGTCACACTTGGATGCATGTGTGCTAAATCTTCTCAGTCTTGTCCGACTCTTTGTAACCCTATGGACTGTAACCTGCCAGGCTCCGCTGTCCATGGGATTCTCCAGCCAAGAATACTAGAGAGGGTTGCTAAGCTCTCCTCCAGGGGATCTTCCCAATCCAGGGATTGAAACTTTATCTCTTGCATCTCCTGCATGAACCTGGCGGGCGGGTTCATTACCACTAGTGCCACTTGGGAAGCCCAGGCTTGAGAGCCATACAAAAACAACTAGCAGGCCTGGAGGCCATGGTTTGTCAACCAATGGTCAAGTCAGAATCCATCCTTGCACTTAGGAGGAGAACAGCAGTGGAAAAAGTAGCCAAAAATAGTAATAACCAGCTGTGCCTTCCACAATTACGTGCTGTCATTCTCTGATTTCTTATTTCCATTGTTGGTTTTCCTCTTCAATGGTTTCCTTTAAAATGTCCTTTCAAAATCCTTTCTAAAAGCATGGTATCTCCTGAGAACAATGGCTCTGAGTTTTGAAAATGAGCAAAGAATGAAAGTTCTTAAAGTAATTGAAATATTGGCCAGAATATGAAATTCATTTCAGATTCCAACATGGTATGGCCTCTCCCTGAATCTGGGATTCCTATGTTTTTTAGTTGGGTAACTCCGGATATCTTTTCAAACAAGTCAGCTCTTTGCATCAGGTGGCCAAAGTATTGGAGCTTCAGCATCAGTCCTTCCAATGAATATTCAGGGTTGATTTCCTTTAGGATGGACTGGTTTGATCTCTCTGCTGTCCAAGGGACTCTCAAGAGTCTTCTCCAGCACCACAGTTTGAAAGCATCAGTTCTTTGTCACTCAGCCTTGTCCAGCTCTCACATCCATACATGACTACTGGAAAACCCATAGCTTTGACTATAAAATAGACTTTTCTCAGCATAGTGATGTCTCTGCTTTTATTTAGATACAGTCCACCCACCCATCACAAACCTGTCCATTAAAAATGAACCTAGTGGGGCGGGGTGAGGGGGTCTTCTACTAACATGCCCAAATCTCTTTTGTGCCCCACTCTTTGCTGGCCTGGCTCTAACTCTCTTTTTCTGTCTGTCCACACCAGGCGACGAATCCAGCGGCTCGGGGAGCGGCAGTGGGTGCATGGATGACGTGTGTCCTACAGAGTTCGAGTTTGTCACCACCGAGGCCCCCGCGGTGGACCCCGACCGGAGAGAAGTAGACTCTTCTGCCGGCCAGCCGGGCCACTCCCTGCTCTCAGGATCTCTCGCCTGCGTCGCCCTGGCACTGCAGAGCCTGTGCAGATAATCCTGGGTTTTCGGTCAGATGAAACTGCATTTGAGCTATTGGAACGGCCAACTCACTTCTTTTCTTACACCCTTGGACAGTGGACCATGCCACAAAAACTTACCAGTTTCCGAGAAGAGGGCAGTACTGTACTCTGCCTCCCTTTTTGTTTTCCCAAAGAGTACCGGGCGCCAGACTGGACTGCTTCCTCTTTCCGTCAGCTATCTGTGGGGACCTTGTTTATTCTAGAGAATTCTTACTCCGATCTTTCGTACCAGGAGATTTTCTTACCTTCATTTGCTTTTATGCTGCAGACGTAAAGGAATCTCACGTTGTGAGTTTTTTTTCCCCCATTTAAAAAAAAAAAATAGGAAGAAAAGATCATTTTCCTTGCAAAATCAGGCCAAACCCCAAGACAACTGCAATTGGAACAAAGAAGCAAACAAGAGAGAAAAATAAAAGAGCTTTAATGCCATAAGTTTGGCATTGCCAGCCAGCTCCCAGTGTATGCTTTTCAGTAACAAATCAGGGTTACAGAATGCTTATGGAGAGAAAGTTTGACATTTTCTTCATGTAGTGAAAAAACACTGTTGTCTTGGAGGTCTTGCACGCTAACCACACAATGCCCCAGCTGATTTGGAGGTACTGAGGGTAAATTTAGAATTCTATCTTTACTATGATAGAAAAATTTGCTGTATAGCTCAGCACCTCTCTCTTACCTTGCCCGACTTCAATTTCAGTAATGGCATCATTTTTCTTAATTCTTTTAATTATACACTTTATAATACAGTGTCTGTCCACTGTATCCAATTGGCACAGACTTTTCGCTTCATTTTCAGTTACTAGTGGACACTGGCCTGAACCCATCCCCCTCAAGGGTCTAAAATGAAAACAGTCATCAACAATACAATCTCTTTGCTTTAGCCACAGGCTTGACACGAATCAGATGTTTCTGCCCTGTGCTCATTACCCTCCCCAAAGAAGAGTTCTTTTAATGAACGGAAGAACAATTCGATCCATAAGTGAGTTTTTATTTTTAACTATTTACTTTGTGTCAATTGGTTTCTGCATCACAAGGGCATTCTCTTACAAAATAACTCACAACAAAAAAAACGTCAAGACAAAAAAATATATATATATAGTATTGACATGGAGATTTCTTTCACTTTTTTAGTCTTAGTATGATCATCTATTTTTATATCTATATATATATAAATCACAGATTTTAACTTCTTAATTCCAAGCTCAGGGTTGACACACCTTTGTAACGAAAATGTTTTGTCAACCAGCTCTTCTTGTTTTGTGCTGCTCAGAGAAGGGATTCCTCATTTATCTGTGAGCACCAAGAATCAAGAAAGAGAACTTTTTACGTATCTAACTGTCCATTTATTAAAAGTTTGCCAGGGCACACCTTTCTCGCATGAGTGTGCTTTGCCCTGGGTGCTCCACACTGTACCTAACTCATGGGCAAAGCCATGGGTGTGCAGAACTGTACCGGTCATGGAAACTGTATGTGCAAGGAATGTGTTATTCATGCAAAACCATTGCTTTCAGAACAACGCCTTCAGACTAGGATTCCTGCTTGGCACTTGAGAGATGTCCTAATTTAACAGGCTGATTTATAGCCTAACTCTTCCACCAGGTGTGCCAAAGCCAGGCATGATGCTCCCCTTGATAGAGAGAAGCAAAATAAACCAAACTGGGGCTTTATGAATACAGTTGGCTATCCATGTTTTTTATTTTTTTGGTTTCTATGATGCTTCTGGGGTTGGGAAAAGTAATATTTCAAGACACCGTAGTATGCCAGTCACATGTTAACTAACCCATTGGCAGTCATGACACATAAATGGTATTTTTTATCTCCATACTCATCAAAATTATAATTAGTTATCGATTTAGTCATCACACTTGAGTAGAACACATGCAGCACAATAGTATTAAGTATATTTGAGCACTTTTGCAAAACTGAAAGTATTTAGAAGCATCTCTTGCTATTGTATGCCTAACAAAATATGGAACGTAGGATTCTGAGAGACTTCGTGGCATCTTTTCATTTAAATCTTTAAGAAATTAACACTTAATCTAATTCAGCATTCCATACTTCTAGAAAACCATTCATTTCACTGCCAAACTTCAGCTTCCTAGCACCAATTACACATAAAGCATCTCCATGAAGGACCAATCATTTATGTTGCTCATTGCATTGTATGTTCAGAAATCAGTATTGTCTTTCTCCAGTAATTAAGGTGCAATACAAATTAAATCAGTCTTGATTTTCCAGAATATTTGAGTCATCACTTGTTTTCATAGCTTTAAACTCCAGGTCTTTCCTTTTAAAAAAATATTTCTGCATTGCTTTCTGTGAAATAGATCCGAATGCCTTGTTTTCCCTGTGCTTTCACCCCCAGAGGGTTTTGTGCATGTGTGTGAATACACCTTATATTAATGAATGTGAACCCATGTTCTGTACACACTAAACACACCAATAGTATATAAATGCCTGCTTCATTTGTTTCCACACCTTTGTTATCAATATTATTCATATTGGTGAGCTATAGTGAACTATATGAGCCAGGCAGAAAGCTGACATCACTCTCAGTTAATGATGCCACAGTAATCGTCACCCGCATGGATGTGGTCAAAATATTATTCAGATTGTACTTCCTGCTTTTTAATCATCATCCCACCCCATCATATGATTTTTTAGACTAATTTGACATGAGAATTTTTTTGTACCCTAAGGGAATTAGCTTAATCTAGTTAACCCATTTCAGTAAGTATTTTGGAATTTCCCCCTCCCTGCACCACCAAATTAATTTCTCTCATTTTAGCATAGTGATAGGGGATGTGATGATACTCCATTGTTTTTCCTGACCTGCCCTCACTTGCTTTGAAGTCCCCTATATTCTGTAATCACATCATAACCTCTGTTATGAGTAGAGAGGAATGGACTCACTGAAATCGGACGCTAGAAACAGTTGGGTGATGCTCATAACTGCAAACACTTAGCTTATTGAAGTGCCTCTATTTACATGTTCTTTAGTTATAATATGTATTTTTCTAACAGAAATACACGTCTGTAATTGGTGTATATTATACTTTGTATATGTTATAACAAAACCTAAACAGAGGCTAAAGTCTTAAGCAGAGAAGAATGGATTGCAAATTCATGAGTTTGAGCTCCGCTTATGGTTCTGTATTAAAGGACAGACACGATGACCTTCTCTCATTTGAATGAAGGTCAAGTCAGGACTTTGATTAGAGCCATCATAGAACAGCATTAGCGCTAGCAATCTGACTCCCTTACCGTGTCTTAACCAGATCAATATCTTGTATTACTTGCTTTAATTGTAAGGGATAGAAAATACTACTTTGCCTACACCAAAAAACATGATTATTCATTGACAAGCAGTAGTCATTGTAAAAGTAGCGTTCTGTAAATCAAACACACTGAAAGTATTATTGGATGCAGAACCCTGATATTTAATTTATATTCCCTGCTGCAGACATTAGCCTACTTTAATTCTTTAGCCATTACATACATGTTTTGGCTACACACTGAACACCAACTAAAGTCCTCAAGGAGGAACAAAACCTTAGCAGATTCCTGAGTTGTGATTCTTTCATTACTTCTCTTTGCAAGGCTGATTATCACGTGGTTGGATGAATGGTGGAAGGGTAAGCAAATGCAAGTTTTGACTTACCCAAAACTTGCAGAAATTCAAACTCATTTACTTACAGTCACTAACCAATCTGACTTCTAACTAGAAAAAGGAGGGGAGGAGAGGGGGAGTTTAGCTTTGCTAACAGAAGAGTAAAGGAGACCATAACTTATAAATTTGCAGTGTGTTCCTCCTTGGTGGAGACATTAGCCAGTGTTTGGTTTTAGGCCAAGTTCTACAAAGACAGTATTGATTTGTATGCATCCTGGAGCCTTGCTATAACACAGTTTGCTACAGCACGGGACTCAGCCTAGCATGGGGCCATTTGAACCTCAGTGAAGGTTGCATAGGTACTGGAATCTTTGACATTGCCTTGTAACGAGGTACTTCGACGAAAAGACAACTCAAGTTGGCGTAGTAGTGAGGTCTCTGTGTGCATATGCATAACATATATGCAGGAGAAATGTGTGCACCAACCAAACCTAAAATTTTATGTGACTGTCAAATGAATATGATTTGGGTTAAGATTTTTCATTTCTGATTTGGATAGAAAATTGCTATTAATCTTGTATTAAAATAGTTTTTAAAAATCTACCAGTGCCCTTTCTGCATTTTCTTAATTATTTTCATAGTCTAAATTTCAGAGCTTTTGAGTTATTTTGTTTGAGAAATTTTTAGAAGCTGCAATATTTTAAAAAAGGAAAAGAACCATAGGTTAAATCAGCACCACCCACTGAAGTACACTTGGCATTTGAAATCAAGGACTTTTCAAACTTTAGAATATTTAGAGCTTTCCAAATGTATATCTTGAGTTTGAGCAAGCTCCAGGAGTTGGTGAGGGACAGGGAAACCTGGCATGCTGTGGTCCTTGGGGTCGCAAAGAGTTGGACACGACTGAGCGGCTGAACTGAACTGATCACACACAACTTTTGTGTTGGTTTCTTCTCTAAAATAAAATTTAGTAGCTTGAGAATTGATGTCAGTACTTTATAAATAATGTCAGAAAATAAGATGTAAAAGAACTAACAATTTTCCAGATTTAGCTAATTGCCTTGCTTTTTTATTTCTGGAAGCTTCCATGCTCCCAGGGATGCTAAATACTGTATAGCAGGCTAGAGATTCATTTAGCAAACTTTTATTAAACTCTTACTTGACTTACTCACTTGCCTGGTCTAGGTGCCAGTCACTGGTTGTCAAATTTGGGAAGTATTCATTCTTTACTGTAGTTACCCATAATTATTGCAAATACATCACTTATTTTTAAAATGTTCTTTTAAATAAAGAAATCTATGTAAATGAAGTTATCACAAATATAACACTGTAAGCAACATTATAATTTTTAAACATTACAATTTAGCTCACATTATTACTATGTTGACGTCTATTAAGGAAAATGATTCCTATAAAACAGTTAACTTTAGGATGGTGGTGGTGTTTAGTCGCCTAGTCATGTCTGACTCTTTTGTGACCCCATGGACTGTAGGCTACCAGGCTCCTCTGTCCATGGGATTTCCCAGGCAAGAATACTAGAGTGGATTGCCATTTCCTTCTCCAGGGCATCTTCCTGACCCAGGAATCGAACCAGAGTCTCCTGCATTGGCAGGCAGGGTTCTTTAAGATTGAACCTCCTGGTAGGAGGCCTGGTAAGCCCCTAACCTCAGGATAATTCCATCTAAGAACCAGAATATAACAAATTCTATTTGGAAATAAACTGAAACCAATTTCATGGAAAGGAAAAAAGCTTTCAAAGGATTTTGAAAAAAATAACAAAACCACAGCCAGGTTTATCAACAATATTTATTTTAATTTGCTCTTTGGATAAATGGACTAAGATATAGTCAGAATATACACACAAATATGAAAGAGGACATTGATTTTTCAAATACTAACTTGTGAAATAGCTAGAAAGATGTAGCCATAATTCTGTATGTTCAAACAGACATTCTCAATTCATTTAATACAGATACATCTCCATTCCACAGACACATTTATTTGCAGATATAAACATGTGGCCAAATGTATTTTGTCAGCTCATGGAGGACACAGCAAAGCTAAGACAAACTAGACACCTGCTTTTGTAGTTTGCACACCTTGAAATAGCAGAGTAAGTAAATGAAAATTTTACCCAGCAAGTGTTCCAAGTTTGGAGAGAAGCATAAAGGAGACAAATAAATTGGATTTGAGGCAAGTGGAAGAGTATTTACCTCGAATAAAGCCATCTGCTCTTCAATAGGAACTGTCTGTGGAGTTTTAAAATAAAAGAAAAAAGTTGACTTAGGCAACAATAGTCATCTATTCTTCCAAAAAAGAATGTGATAAACACTAAATCACATGCCAGATACAGTTCTGGGTAGCAGAGCAAGACGCCAGGAAGGACTGAGACAGAGGGCTTCCCCGGTGGACCAGTGGTTAAGAATCCACCTGCCAATGCAGAGGACAAGGGTTCGATCCCTGGTTTGGGAAGATTCCATATGCCGAGGAGCAACTGAGCCCATGGGCCGCAACTACTAAAACCTGAGCACTGTAGAGCCCATGCTCCACTAACACAAGAAGCCATGGCAACGAGAAGCCTGTACACGGTAGCTAGAGAGTGGCCCCCTCTTGCTGCAACTAGAGAAAGCCCATGTGAAGCAATGAAGACCCAGAGCAGCCAAAAACATAAAAATACAATTTTTAAAAAGTTTGCATAAAAAAAAGAACTGAGACAGAAACAGGCTAATGACTAAGGAGGAGATGCCCCTTGAGACCAGTGGTCCAGAGGGGCCCCAGGTGATACTCAGGCTGTGATCTAATGATGGGAAGAAAGTGCCATGTGCAGACCTGGCGACAGAGACTGCCTGGCAGAGTAAAAGCAAATGTCAGGATCTCAGCCCAGAAATGAGTGTGGCTGAGGACCAGTCAGTGAGCTGTTGGATGGTGGGAGAAGGTTGAAGAGTTACACAGAAGAAGCCATGCTAAGCTTAAAAAGACCAAAACCCTGGTCTTTTACCCTCTGGTGAAGCCAGAACCTCAGAAGGACCCATCTCTACACTTCAGCCCTGCTGGTGGCACTTATTAGTATTTTAAAGCACATTTTAGCAAAAAACGATGCTAAGGTCTTTATGTACTTGATCTTCATAGAATCTCTATGACATAGAAATAAAATTGTTCATTTTATACTGAATAAAATTAAACACAGTGAGATGAATTAACTTGCCCAATGACATGGGCGAGGCCATGATAGGAACTGAGAGCTGTAACAAGTAGGCAGAAAAGTGGCAGTATATAAGGGTAACTGCAGTTTTTTATTATATGTGCAATTGAATTATCCGAGGGTGTTCTGAGAATTGGCAGCAAGTGTGTGAGCAGGCATTCATAGATGTTCATTTACATAGAGGATATATATTAAAACTTTATTCTGACATGTAGTACCATTTGGGCTTCCCCAGTGGCTCAGCAGTAAAGAATCCTCCACAGGAGACGTGGGTTTGATCCCTAGTTCGGGAAGATCCCCTGGAGGAGGGTATGGCAACCCACTCCAGTATTCCTGCCTGGAGAATCCCACGGACAGTGGAATCCGGCAGGCTATTGTCCATAGCAACGCAAAGAGTCAGACACGACTGAATCGACTAAGCACACATTCACACACATGTAGTGCCATTTACTCACTTTCTGTTTTTCTTTTTTATTTTTTTCCAAAATTAAAATCCTATGTAGACAAATGACTGATTCTGGGTTTCTTGCATAGTGTTGAACTTAAAGCCATTGTGAACCAAAGTTTGATGTCTAGGAGAGGAAAACATGTACTAAATCTGCTTTTCTCCTATTTGTCAAGTTGGCTTAAACATCATATTTACAGAAAGCAAGTCATCCACAGGGCTTTGCCTGACTCATAGGGGTTCTTCCTAAACATCATTGTTGTTGTTTAATCACTAAGTTGTGTCCGACTCTTTTGAGACCCAATGGACTATAGCCCACTAGGTTTCTCTCTCTATGGGATTTCCCAGGCAAGAATACTGGAGTGGGTTGCCATTTCCTTCTCCAAGGGATCTTCCCTACTCAGGGATCAAACCCATGTCTCCTGCATTAGCAGGCAGATTCTTTACGGCTGAGCCACCAGGGAAGCCCTCCTACGCATTAGCCTTGTCTACAATTTGTTGTCCATTCAGGCAGTCAAGTGGACGGAAAACATGAATCAAGACAATGCAATAATTAGTCAGTTCAAACAGACAAGTAGTCTGGCTGCTTTGTTGACTAACTTGACTGCATCTTGAAAGTATGACACTGAGACGCAGCTGAATCAAATTCTCATGAGAGTTTTCTCAGTTAAAATAAAGACCAGATGGTGGGTACCATGTGCCTCTCTTCTTCACGGAGTTAGAGCTCCTTCTATTGTTGGATTCCTCCTCATGTCATCACCTTCCTTACCTGAGAGAATTGAGGTTACTGATCACAGGTTTTATTTCTCTTTCAAAGATACCCTTTGGACATTTCATAAAGACAGGTGAATATCAAGTTAGGGAAAGGTTGGCCTACAAAACTCTATTCCTTTTCTTTTGTGACATAAAATGCCTTATATTTACAAAAAGCATTTCACCCTCAAGGGTGCTTTCAAACTTATTTTCCTTCATAATCTTCACCAAACCTCCACGAAATAGATAAGAATTAATCATCCTTATTTTACAGATCAGAGACACTGCCTAGTGAAGCCAAAGTCCTCTCAGTGTGTTTATTCACCCCCTTGCTGCTGCTTTCTCTCCCTCACTTCCCATCCAACCAAGTCCCAAGGACTTCCCTGTGAGTCATTCTGGCTCCTATCAACCTCTCATTCATTTATAGAACCAGCCCCCAGTAGCTCAGCCACAGGAACACAGAAGCAAATCCTCCAAGCTAAGTCTCAGTAGAATGATACCCCAAGAGTCTTCTAACTCATCTCTGGTCCTGAATCACATACTGGGGATCAGCATGTACTGAATTCCTGCATGTAAAAACTTAGATGTCCCCGAATTATATCAAGCCAAAGAAGTTTCAGGGCTTCCCTGGTGGCTCAGTCGGTAAAGAATACACCTGCAATGCAGGAGACTGCCTGTAACACGAGAGAAGTGTGTTTGATCCCTGGATTGGGAAGATCCACTCCACTATTCTTGCCTGGGAAATTCCATGGGCAGAGGAGCCTGGTGGGCTACAGTCCATGCAGCTGCAAGAGCCAGATATGACTGAGCAACTAAACCACCAAAGAAGTTTCACCCAAACACCTTTATTAAAAAGCTTGCCAGTAACACCATAATTATTTCATTGATTTTTGTTTGTTTGAACTACTGCATATGAATTGGCATATTCAGGCTGTATTTCTACAACCAAAGATAAGCCCAGATTCTGTGCATGTGTTTGTTTTTAAGCCTGGGGGTCTTTTATTTTTGACTGAAAAGAGAAATTTTTACACTGAGTAGTGTCTTCGTAGACAGAGAGCATGACCCGTGAGAAATATGAAAGCAAAATAGATTTCTCCAGGAAAGACATAAATAAAGACTTCCCCTACATCCAAAGTCTTTCTTGTACTGGAGGAATCCTGTAATCTTTCCCCTCCTTGTGCCCACAAGCAGGGAGAGTGAGGTAAGATGGAGTGGAAGAGATAAAATGAAGCAAGAGAAAGAATAGAGATCCAGTGCCATTGCCATTTGCAACACACGACGTTTTCTACATTATTTCGATCAATCCTGAACCTTCACTGTGAAAGCCTCCTCTCAAATGAAAGACACCTTACAGACAACATAAAATAATGCCACTTAATGAAAAACTTAAGTCACAGAGAAATGCCAACAAGCATATGAAAAGATGCTCAACATCATTAAGCATCAAGGAAATGCAAATCAAAATGATCATGAGCTAATACTTCACAACAGGTAAGATGAAAGTGAAAGTGTTACTTGTTTAGTCATGTCTGACTCTTTGCAAACCCATGGACTGTAGCCCACCAGGCTCCTCTGTCCATGGGATTCTCCAGGCAAGAATACTAGAGTGGATTGTCATTTCCTTCTCCAGGGGATCTTCCCGACCCAGGGATCCGACCCAAGTCTCCTGCATTGCAGGCAGATTCTTTTTCTTTTTTTTCCCCATTTATTTTTATTAGTTGGAGACTAATTAAAATATTGTAGTGGGTTTTGTCATACATTGACATGAATCAGCCATGGAGTTACATGTATTCCCCATCCCGATCCCCCCTCCCACCTCCCACTCCACCCGATTCCTCTGGGTCTTCCCAGTGCACCAGGCCCGAGCACTTGTCTCATGCATCCAGCCTGGGCTGGTGATATGTTTCACCCTAGATAATATCCATGTTTCGATGCTGTCCTCTCGAAACATTCCACCCTCGTGCAGGCAGATTCTTTACCATCTGAGCCACCAGGGACTCATCCAAGATGGCCACTATCAAAAAAAGAAAAATAGAAATCACAAGTATTAGCGAGGATGTAGAGAACTTGGAACCCTTGTGCACCATTGGTGGGAATGTAAAATGGTGCAACTATTGTGGAAAAGAGTATAAAGATGCCTTTAAAAACTAAATACAGAATTACCACATGATTCAACATTAGCACACTTTCAAGTATATACCCAAGAAAATTGAAAATTGGACCTTGAAGAGAGATTAGCACTTGCACTTTCACTCACAATAACCAAGAGATAGAAGCAACCTATACACCCATCAATGAATGAATGGATAAGAACATGTGGTATACATATACAATGGAATACTAATCAGCCTTAAAAAAAAGAAGAAGGAAATACTTTCATATGCTACCAAGTGGATGAAACTAGAGGAGCTTATGCTGAGTGAAACAAAGCGGCCACAAAAAGACATATGAATGGTGATTTCCAGGGACTGTGGGGTCTAGTTGTCAGGGGAGTCACTGTTCAAAGAGTTCAGTTTTGCAAGATGAAAAATCTCCAGAGACCTGTTGCTCAAGAAGGTACATGTACTGTACTATATACACTTACAAATTATTAAGATGGTAAATTTTATGTTGCGTGGTCTTCACCACGATATAAATAAATAAGTAGAGAGATGGATAAAAATGCATATGCCCTGTTTCCAGGAAGTGCAGGGTCTAATATGAGTGTGGGAATACAGAGCAAACTCATAAACAGCTCAATGTATAACTGCTGTGATAGATGTGATGAAGGCTTTCACCATGCACCATGGAGTAAAGAGGCAATGGGGTCTGTGGAAAGAGAACTGGTTAAAAAAAGACAAGACAAGAAACCTCAGAGGGACTGTGTACATTGAATGATTGAATACTCTTCTCCACTCACAAGGTATAAATAAGAAGTCTCAAAGTCCCAAATTGTTTGAGACAGTCCCAGTTATACCTGTTGTTCCAATGTAATTATTAATAGCACCCCTTTCACTCTCTAGAGAGTGTCCCTGGTCTGATTGATAAATTACATGGTCACACTGGGTATGAATAATGGTTATTCACAAAACCGATTTGCACTCAAAGGTACATGACACCTTACAATTTTTCAAAATATCCAACCAACTAAAGATGTACTGGGTAATGTTACTGACAACTAAGCTTCCCATTTAAATTCACCCTGCTTGCTTCTATTGAAAAACATCTGTAATCAGAATCAAGAATCCAAAAATAACTCTGACATCATCAATTATACTATATAATCCCAGCTTTACAAATGCCCACCTCTAATCACCTCAAAATGGACCACGTTTGGAACTTGATCCCAAGTGAATTACTGTTTTTCAGTTATGTTGCTGGATGTGCCAGTGAACAAAACTACTGACAACTGGAGTTGCCCTAGAAGTTGCATTCTGATTCCATTTGCTGCTCCTGGAAGGATGTAATTGGAGGCCTGTTTTCTCTGTTTGCAATCTTAGCAGTCCCCAAACAGGCACAATCATTTCCTTTTGTTTCTTTACTCACGTGCATGGTCAATTTCTTGATGAATAACTCTCAACCCATAGCTCTCAGTCTTTCTCCTGCCCTAGCACACAGGACACGGGATGTTCGCTCAAGTGGTGTCAATAATTTCCTGTTCATTAAATGTACCCCTCACTTTTCTCTCCTGCTCAAGAGAGCAAATAAGAATGCGAGGAAGCAATGGGCAACCTAGGTGGCTCTGATGGTAAAAAATCTGCCTGTCATGTGGGAGACCCAGGTTCAATCCCTGGATCAGGGAAGATCCCCTGGAGAAGGGAATGGCTACCCACTCCATTACTCTTGCCTGGAGAAGTCCAGGGACAGAGTGGCCTGGTGGGCTACAGTCCATGGGATGGCAAAGAGTCAGACACAACTGAGTGACTAACACACACAATGGGTATAAAGTTATCACAAAGATAATGAGGAATTCACTCCAAGTCATAGTCATTCACACATGTTATTCGTTTAATTATTATTTCTAACAAACTACTTGCAACACTCTCCAGTAGATTGCTACCTTGGACTTCTAAAACCATGTACCGTTCCCTTAACATCTGGGAAGATGTGTTCCAGAGAGAACAAAGTCTGATATAAAAAGTGCCACCTGCTGATACCCAACATATAAAAAGACACCTCTTTGACTGAAGGCCCCTGGCAAAAAGGAACTTACTTTGATTAAATCAGTCAGCCCTTCAAAGTCTCCTTTAGACTCTGTTTTGTAGGAGCATGTGTTCCTAAAGATATTCTTCAAAAATCAGCTGGGCATAAATGTGTAGGTTTGCATTGTCTGTAGAATAAAGATGAAAGTTTCTACTAAAATTAAAAATATGATACCAAAAAAATGATGCAAAACTTGCAAGATAAAGCCAATGAGTTAAATTCAATTAATATACTTATACTGTGAAATATGTTTGGGAAGGCTTATAATTGATTAAGATATATTCCTCTCCTCAAGGAGAAAATAATAATACCTACTTAAAAAAGAATAATGAAAGCAACGCCAATAGTAACAATAGGAAATTGCTCAAATCCTTTCCCATATATTAATTCATTTTATTCTAAAACTAAGATATCTTTGAAAGGAGTAGGTACTATTATTGTCCTAATTAAACAAATGAGAAAACTTGGCACAGACAAGCTAAATGTGTCTTCCAAGGTCACATACATGTAGAATTGAGAAGATACAGAAAATGCTGAAGTCACTACAGTAGTTAATGTTTGGAAACAACCTAAGTATCCAGCAATGTTTGAATGGAAAAGAAAACATGGTGTATGTATGCAAGAGAATATTACTCAGCCGTGAGAAAGAAGGCAATCCTGCCATTCACAGTAACATGGATGGACCTTGAGGACATTATGCTAAAGTGAAGTAAGTCAGACAGAAAAAGAAAAACACTGTATCATCATATCACATACACGCAATTTTAAAAGCTGAACTCATGAAAATAGAATGGGGGTTAGCAGAGGCTGACAATGGGGCAAGTGGGGAGATATAGGTCAAGGATGTTGATCAAACTTCCAGTTATAAAGAAGAATAATTTCCAGACATCTAGTGTATGGCATGGTGATTATAGTTTATAATACTGTATTTAAATTAGAAATTTGCAAAGACAGGTCTTAAATATTCCCAACATACAAAAATACAGTCATTATGTGACAATGGAGGCGTTAGCCAAGGCTGTAGTAGTAATCCTGGTGTTAGTAAAGAATCTGCCTGCAATGCAGGAGACATGGGTTCGATCCCTGGGTCAGGAAGATCCCCTGAAGAAGGAAATGGCAACCCACTTCAGTATTCTTGCCTGGGAAATCCAATGGACAGAGGAGCCTGGGGTCACAAGAGTCAGATGTGAGTTAGCGACTAAACCACCTCCACCAACAGAGTAGTAATCACTTTGCAATATTTAAGTGTATCAGATCATCACCTTGCATTCCTTAAACTTACACAGTGCTATATGTCAATTATATGTCAATGAAAGCAGGAAAGAAAAAAGAAAAATGTTGAAATCTCAGAGCTGGAAACTCAGTGTGGTTACTTGAGGAAGTACACAGCTCTGACTGAACAGAGGCCAGGTTCTGCCATGCAGTGGTGTGAAGGGGGGGGTCTACCTTTAGAAATAATGACCTAGCGTGGACTTTACTGTGGGCACAGTCCGTGAAAAATAGTCAGTGATCACCTCATTTCCATGTATGCTTTTACTCTGCCAGGATTTTTCAGATCATATTTCCTGTACACACCCTGGGTTATGGGGAGAATGCATAGCTCTGGGAGGATATACCTTAAGCCATGTGTATATGCACATATATAATCAAATAAGGTGGCACAGCGGTAAAAAAAATCCACAGCAGGAGATGCAAGAGAACTGGCTTCAATCCCTAGGTCAGGAAGATCCCCTGGAGTAGGAAATGGCAACCCACCCCAATATTCTTGCCTGGAGAATCCCTAGGACAGAGGAGCCTGGCAGGCTCCATAGGGTCACAAACAGTCAGACACGACTGAGCCCAGCACACATACGCACGTATACACAGGCTAGAACAATTGATCAAAAGGAGATCTGAGTTTTTTTCTCCCCCCAGCTCCATGTACTCTAAAGAAACGAATGAGGCAAGATATTGACTCCAAAGTTTGCATTCAAGCTCACGGGGGTCTTGATGACATCAAGATAAACCAGACTGGCTTTGCCCCACATGAAAGATCATCTAACCTCTTGACGGAATTACAGCTTTATCATCAAATTTTTCCATTTATTACACTGTGTGCAGCACCCCATTGTCTAGAGGCTATCAGAAAATCCCATCCCAGCTGCTGAATTAGCCTAATCACAATACTTTTCTACCCCAGCCCTGCTCTGGTTGTGGGGATGGGGAGGGGCTGGGAGAGGAGAGTTCTGATGTTTGGCGACAACTAGAAGAAGGTGCTTGACATTTCCTCCACGCTCCCTGTCAGCATGACTGTCCTTCACTCTCCACTTCGCCCTAAGCCTTTATTAACCCAGTGTGGAATATGGCAATTTCCTAAGCCTCGGCCATTACAGTAAATACCATCTCCCCCCATAAGGCCCCCCTCGGCTGCTGTGTGCCCCGCGCTTGTTTAGCTCATGATATTTCCTGCCAAGTATTTGAGAGACAGTGCTCAGAAATCGCCAGGCAGCTCGACTGAAATACCGAGTCCCCATCCATCAGGGAAAGAAGTAGGCTGCAGGGATGCTGTGTTTTATATTTGCTCTCCATTCATTATGTGTTTCTCGCTGAGTCTGACTTTTCCACAAATATTGACGCCGGAGCTGACTAATGACTCTCTACAAACACCAAACTCATGGTGGTGATTACGCATCTTTGGAAAGTGCTTAATAAATACTATTAAAAGATTCTGTTTTACAGTGATCACGATCATGCCAGATGTGATATTGTGCTTCTAGACAAAGGCAATCTTGAAAAGCTTTCCCGGTAACATTTAAAAACTAATCCTGTAGTTAGTTGCCTGGCAAGATGCCTCATAAGCGTTTAAAACACATAAGAGGTTTGAGTTCAGATAAAGAATGTGTTACCAGATGGTGACAGTAATTACCCTGTCCCCAAACTCGAATTGTATTTACCTTGTCTTTTGCCTACCAAGTTGCCAATGTGATATCCAAGCTTTCCAACTAGAGCACACCTTTTCATATTTCCTGCCAGTACATATATATTAATGAATGTGTGCTTTTATTAACAATGTAAGACAAGAATATTTCATCATGTTGTTACACCTCCTGCCTGAGATAGATCATAAAGGACAAGGATAAAATTTAATTTGCAATAAATCTTTGGAGCCAGAGTAATAGTTGCCCAGGAGTTCTTTGTCAGAGCATTCTTGGCTTTTTCATTAAGTACTCAGCCACTAAATTCTTTTCAACTCTGGCAGAAGCAGCCAGGGAACACTTTGGAAGCTCTATAAAAGGCATTCTCCTAATCTTCAAATCATTGGAAAGACTCTTTAGCATCTGTTAAAATATTTTTCTTTTCCCCTTCTAATCTGCCTGAAACGAATGAAGAGAAAATTCTGAGATGTTTCTTAATTAAGCAATAAGAAATGGTGGAGGGTGGTCTGTGCTGAGTTAATCACTGTTGTAAAGCACGAAAAAAGGAAAAGAGTTAAGTACCTCTAGATCCCTAGTCGCTTAATTTCCCACCGAATGTGCCTTATTCCTATTATTAAGAAGTTTTTTCTTATTTCAAAATGGAAAGATCCAAATATGGAAAAGCTTGTGTGCAAGGGAAAGGGTCAAGGCTATGAGTGAGGCAGGAAAAAAAAAAACAAACAGCAAATTTCTCCCTTAGGCCTGGAGAGGGATGAGAAGAGGGATGCAGGGAACTGCGAAGGGCAAGGGGGCTCTTGTTCCTGCTCTGTTACCATTCAGTCCAGCGGTTTTGGGAGTGGCCTTTAGAACTGCCTCCTTAAAGTGAAGTGAAGTGAAGTCGTTCAATCCTGTCCGACTCTTTGCGACCCCATGGACTGTAGCCCACCAGGGTCCTCCGTCCATGGAGTTTTTTAGGCAAGAGTACTGGAGTGGGTTGCCAGTACGGGCAGACGCTTTACCGTCTGAGCCATAGGGAATACAATTCTAAGAACTGCTAGATGTAAGGCAATGAATGGGGGGTAGTGGCCCTAATTCCTCGTAACTCAGTTGGTAGAGAATCTGCCTGCAACGCAGGAGACCCAGGTTTGATTCCTGGGTTGGGAAGCTCCCCTGGAGAAGGGAATGGCAGCCCACTCCAGTATCTTTGCCTGGAGAATCTCATGGACAGAGGAGCCTGGCAGGTCACATGACTTAGCGACTAAACCACCCCAAGAAGCACAAGCCCTGTTAACCTAAGGAAATTCCTAGTGTGATCTGAGGTATGTGTTCATTCAGTGGGGTTTCCCCTGGTGGCTCAGACAGTAAAGAATCTGTCTGCAATGTGGGAGACCTGGATTTGATCCCTAGGCCTGAAAGATCCCCTGGAGAAGGAAATGGCATCCCACTCCAGTACTCTTGCTTAGAAAACTCCATGGATGGAGGATCCTGGTGGGCTACAGTCCATGGGGTCACAAAGAGTCAGACATGACTGAGCAACTAACACACCATTCATTCAATATACAGCTGGTAAAGACAGATCTGGGAGCAGGAATCTTTCTCCCCAAAATCAGCTTGCAATCTCCCTGTTTCTAATCATCAAAAAGGGGATCACCTAAATCCTTAAACCTACTTTCTAGTCCCTATTTTTGAAACAAGAGGGAAAGGGGGCAGGGCACAACCTTTAAAGGAATGACATAGCCATAGGACATGACAAAAACTGGTCAGAACCGACTTAGGTCCAAGATGGTGGAAGAGTTGACTTCCAACAGACCTTGAACCTCATTATATGCTCATTGTAATGCATTATTATATGCTGACTGTAATACATTAGCATGCTAAATGATATACCCAGCAGAGCCATGACGGTTCTGAGCCTAACCATAAAGCCCAGAAAGTGGGTACAGGCTCAATTTCTGGAAATCTCTACTCCTTTCCAAAAATAATTAAAATATTCTCCCACTCATCAGCCTGTGAAATTACCCAGCCCATAAAAACAAACCAGTCATATTTCAAAGTTCTCTCTCTCTCTCTCTCCTGAGATAGTTCACACTTTGTCTGTGGAATCTGTGTGCACGTGTGTTCAATTGCTCAGTTGTGTTCAACTCTTTGTGACCCCATGGACTGTAGCCTGCCAGGCCCCTCTGCAGAGTTTTCTCTCTAAATAAAATCACTTCTTACCTATCACCTCATCTCTGAATTCTTTCATCATGAAGCAAGAACCTCAAATTCACCAGCAACATTTTCAAACTAGGACTCAGAGCCCCTGATACTCTCCTTTCCAGAGAATCGAGAACTCTCCAGAAAAGCATTGCAACTCAAACTTACTATCTCTTCCAGCCAATGACCCAGGAGTTGTTCCTGCTATGCTTATTCAACTCTGAATTTAACGCCAGGAATTCACACTGGAACAGTCTTTGACACTGCTGTACACACTTCTCACCTCTGTGAAAAATTGACTTATACTTAGATGACCTGATTTTATAGAATGTCTTGTTAATGACAGCTACAATAGCAACACAAACAACAGAAACCTCTGTTGGCTCTGCCATTATAACTGTGATTTTCATTCTCATGTGAATTGGATGCAACATGCCACGCACACACTTTGTATTGTGTATCTTTTCACTTTCATTTGCTGTTTTATTCCCCAAGTAGACCAAACTCTGGTGTTTGCAAAATCTACATTAAATACTAGAATTAAGTACCTAGCCTATGTTTTTGTACTTTCTCCTCAGCATGGTCAATCCTCATGATTTGCAGATTCCATATCTTCAAATTTGTATACTTGCCAAAATTTATTAGTCCCAAACCAATACTCAGGCACTTCTACAGTTACCCACAGACACACATATGCATGGAGCAGTGAAAAATAAGAGTCCCTTGAGCACACATCCCAGCTGAGGTCGAACAAGGTGATGCCCTGCTCTCTCATTTCAGTTCACTGATTATAAATGAGATCATTTTTGCAGGGCATCGCTGGTGGCTCAGTGTAATCTGCCTGCAATGCAGAAGATGCAGGTTCAATCCCTGAGTCAGGAAGATCCCCTGGAGAAGGGAATGGCAACCCTCTCCAGTATTCTTGCTGGGGAAACCCCACAGACAGAGAAGTCCGGCTGGCTACAGTCCATGGGGTCATAAAAGAGTTGGACACAACTTAGCAACTAAACAACAACAACAAGACCAATCCTTTATGCAGTCTATTTAGTGTCATGCTGTTCACATTTTTGTGTTTTTTTGTTGGTCATTTTGCTGTCTAATGGTCCCTAAGCATAGAGCTGAAACACTGTCTAGCATTCCTAAACTCAAGGAGCCTATAACATGTCTTACAAACAAAATGCATGTGCTAGATAAGCTTTATATTTCACACTGACAGTTTTAAATGGAAATATAAGTGTATTTGACTCTTGCAGAAGTCATTCACATTACACAATCTGTATCCATTCTTTTCTCTTTATTTCTAACACCAGTGCCAGTTTATTATCATTTTATTTTGAAACCAATCTTATTTTCCCACTCTCTGAACCCCAAAACAAAACAAATGAATAAAAATCTTTACTCCATCTTTGAGTTTTTTAGTTCACAATAAATTATCAAACTACAGATGAAGACACTGCCTGAGGTTATCAGCGTTTCCTCTGTAATGATGTAAGGACTGGCATGATCAACCATATGCTACAAACCAAATTCTACACAAGTTGTATGATTTCTTAAAGGTTCAATGGCAAATGCTGACGTATTATTCCTACATTTTATTCAGCTATTAAGAAACTCCAACCTAGATTTGATGTCCTGCTGTCTAAGTAAATTATGTCCAGATAAAAGATATTGTCAATTCCTCTCTCCTTTTGTTTCATTTTAACCTTTTGATAGTTTATCCTATGTTTTACATTTTATTTGCCTTTGTCAGCCAGAGTTTCTTAAGGTAAGAAAGGCAAAAATCCCATGGAAGTGAAACAGTCCTCCAGTCCTTTTCATAATCACAAACCATGAACTTCAGATTCACTAGTGAAGATTCAGTGAATGACTGCTGAACATCTATATACTAGCACCACTTTTAGTATTTTCACACAAGCTACCCAACTCAATCCTTGCAACCAACCTATGAATAATGCACTATCATCATTTTGTGAAAGAAACTTGAGTGTCAGAGAACTCAAACTATATATATATATAGTTTGGCCAACATCTAGAACCAATAAATGTTAGAAAGAGAATTTAGACCCAACTTTCTGCCTCTTAGTTCAGTGTTCTTTCAATTATATCATGTAGCTTCTCCTCTTTAGTTTAGTGGAATCTTGAAGATCATTTAATCCCCTCCCCCCATGCCAGCCTGGCAGAATGAACCTCGGAGAGGTCAGGTTGGTTACCCCAAATCACTGCCAGTGAATGGAAGACTTGGGGCTGGATTTCAGTCTCCGGTCTCCCCACCCACAACAGTGGCCCTCTCCCCATGCCCTCTCTCTTTTTTTCCAGGATCATGTTGATTCCTAAAAGAAGCATATGTACTTGCTAGAGTCATTTGCAACCAAAAATTATTTGTGACATCACTGAACTGTTTTATAAAGTGTGGCCCTTTCTTGACATACAACAGAATGTGTAAACAGATTATGAAAGTGTTCACATAAATACACATAGTTAAAGCAACTGATCAAAAACTTAAGCCCTTAAACTTAAAAATGGCCTGCCCTCCATAGTATGGGGATTAATAACAAATATGTTTTACCCACTGATGTGAAGTGCTTCTGATTTGCCTTATTTCCCTCTTCTCACATACTAACCATTTAAGTTAGCACAGGAGTGGCAAGGAGGCTCTGTGCTGAGTTTCTGATGAGCTGGGAAGAGGTCTCCCCGTGTTCTTTCTTTACTGCCCTCCTGCGGTTTAATCCTCCCGTCTTCCTGACCTCTCGGGTCATGATGCAGAGTTCTAAGGTTTGCCAAGGAAAAGCTGCCAGGTTTGGACGGGAATAATCCTTTCCCTTTGCAAAGAAAGGGACAGTGAGTTCAAAAATAAGACTAGCCAGATGCCAAATCCCATGTTCCTGGGGCAACCGGTACCCGGGAGATGCCTGTGTGTGGCTCCAGAAGAAATGGGCCAACCTCGGCATCCTAAGGAGGCCCTGTCTTAAAGGGAAAGGGACAGCAGTACACAGATCCTTTAGCTCAGAGGCAACCAGGGCAATCTGTGAACTGTTTACAACCCATTTTCAAAATCCATCCGGGAGCCAGGGAGGAGGAGGGGAGGGGAGGGCAGGGGAGGGGAAGGGAGGGCAGGGGAGGGGAGGGGGGGAGGGCGGGGGATGGGCAATGGGGAGGTGTCATGAGAAGTAACAGTAAAAATACCTGATGAACTACCAGTGCCTTTTTCCTCCCAGATAAAGTCAGACTGAAGCCTGCATAAGTCCAAGCAGTGCTGAGTCATTTAAGAAAGGGAAGCCCTGATGGGAAGTCCACGTTTCTTGCTAGTGGGTCAGCGGTCATTTAACCCAACACGAAAGAGACATGGTAGTAGCTGGACCCCAAGAAATGGACTTTCTAATTAGGGCTAAGGATGCAAATTTCTGTTAGTTGAATTGGGAACAGTGATGAGTGATAAAAGGGCCTAATTATGTTTGCCTTTATTTCCTTAAATTTTGTTCAGTAAATATATGATCTCCAGGGTAGGGGTAGGGGTAGGGGATGTAGCAGTTGTCTTCCTTAGGTTTAATAGTTTAGATAAATAGATCTTATTTGGATCTGGTTAATGGCTTGATGAAAAAGAATAGTCTGTTTGGGACTGCAATTAAAATTAGCTTCTTGCCATTCACCTGACAGCAGCTGACTCTAATTCCAATGATAATCAATCTCCAAAGATGTTAAAGATCCAACAGCAGATACAGATTCCCAGACACTGAAACATTCTCAAATTTTTAACTACACCTCACCATTTCCACACAATCTTTGATGATATAATTTCCAGAATTTTTATTATTTTCTCTGTTCTTTTCCTTCACAATTAACCCCAGAGATGAGCCACTTACATTCTGTCAAGGCTACATCAGCCCTCAACAAATTTCCATTTTTGTCCTCCATGTATTAAATTTGTGAAACTTATCACAGCACTAATCTGCAAGGTTTTTTGCTTTTTTAACTAATTAATTTATTTTTTAATTGAAGGACAATTGCTTTACAGAATTTTGTTGTTTTCTGTCAAACCTCAACATGAATCAGCAATAGGTATACATATGTATACCACATGGTATACATAGGTATACTCCTTGAACCACCCTCCCATTTTTTGCTTCATTTTTTTTTTTACTCATTTTTGTAAAATATTAAGGAGTAAGCATGAGATTAAATACTCAGAAAAGTGCACAAACACTGCAGGGAGGAAAACCTAACAACCCTTGAAACTGAACTGTGGCCTAGCAGGTGAGAGTTGGCTCACAGTTTTCATTGGTTCGCTGAGATGTGCAACTCCAAAGCACAATTCCTAAGGCAGACTGTGATTATCAATGCAAAATTTTTGGAAGAATATGTCCTACAACGCCCAAATATGGGAAAGACAAAATATGTAAAGATGAAAGAAATGACCTCTGGATGGTTGAAATGCCAAATAGAAACCTTCAAGTTTCCAGTCATGTGCTAAGCAGAGGGGCTGGGGTGCGTGTGGCTGAGCAGGTGCGGAATCTCTTCTTTTCTCCTGCCTGTTCTGTGAGGCAGGGAGCAGCTCAAGCGCCAAAGACGGGGTAATCAGCCCTTCCCCTCCTGACTCTCTGATTCTCTTCCACTTCAAAGCCAAACCAGGGACTGAAAACCAAAGACAGGACAGGATCCAAGGAATAACAGTGGTAAATCCAAGGAATAACAGTGGTAAATCCAACCTGAGTCCATTCTTAAAGTTCTTCAGCTCTTAGAAAGACCTGGAAACCAGGAACATTTTCTCTGGCTTCACAGCAGAAAAAAAAATGAAATTGGTAATGAAGCAGAAACGCCATGTCAATTGCTTAACATTCACTCACATTTAACATTTCACACCCCATTTACAGTCCCGTTCTCTCTCCACCAAGTGAAAAAGGCAGTGGTGTCCTCTGGGGCTTAGGAGGCAGGCTGGCTCTCCTTGAAGTGCTCCTCTCTGCATGTGCCTCCCCCCTTCCCCTTCTTTGTCTCCAGGGCGGAGAGGTCTTCTTGCCCAAGGAAACCATCTGTGGCTCAGTGACACTCCCACCCCCACCTGACCACCAAGAAATCACATGAGTCCTTCCATCATGAATAAAAGAGCAGCCATCCTCCTACAGAGCATTGCTTAGTTTTCAGCTATCTTTGCATATTCTGCAGAGCCTACTTTTGAGCTGGGAGCTACAATTTCCTCTCTGATCAATGAAACTGAACCCGGCAGCATTGCTTTTACACTTCCGGCATTCCGAACAGATTTGACAAATAATATCAACATTTATTCAGTGACTTCTTCGCTCCAGGCTGTTTAAGGTTGAATTTTGTCCCCCAGATTCGTATTTTGAAGTTTCAACCTGCAGAACCTCAGGGACTTTCCTGATGGCTCAGTGGGTAAAGAATCTGCCTGCAATTCAGGAGACAAAGGTTAGATCCCTGAGTGAGGAAGATCCTCTGGAGTAGGAAATGGCAACCTAGTCCAATATTCTTGCCTGGAAAATCCCAGATACAGATGAACCTGGCAGGCTACAGTCCATGGGATTGCAAAGAGTCGAACATGACTGAGCAACGAAGCACGCGTGCATGCATGCACCTCAGAATGTGACCGTATTCGGAGATAAGTTCTTTCTAGGGGTAAGTTAAAGTGAGGCCAGTAGGGTGGCCCCCAATCCAATCTGATTGGTGTTCTTATAAGAAGAGGATATTTAGACACACAGAGAGACATCAGGAGTACGTGTACACAGAGGAAAGACTGCATGAAGAGGCATCAAGAAGGTGGCTGTCTGCAAGCCGAGGAGAGAGACCTTTTCTCAGAGGAAACCAACTCTGCCAGCACCTTGGTCTTGGACTTCCAGCCTCCACAACTGAAAAAAGAAACTTCTGTTGTTTGACCACCTAGTCTAATTCACAGGCAGTATTCTGACTAAGTTACATAAATGAACTCAATTCATTCTTACAACAAGCTCTGTGTGTACAGAGCAGGAGGGGTGTTATTGATGTCCTTTTGCAGATGAGGGAACTAGAGCCCAGAGCAGTTAAAAAAAATAAATGTTAAAAAAGATTAGGTGAGAGTGATTGAGCTGGAATTTAAATACCATATATAATTTAAATGACTACATTCCACTGTCCCTTTACCCTCAGAGGGGCCCTTCTTTATGCATTGATATGTTTCTCTTACAGTCTTAAAAGAACAAAGAATTTCTTTTTACTCAATTGGAGGCATGGATTATGGTGTCCAAAAATAAATAAATAAATTAACTTCTCTATTTCCTCGCTTTGTTTTTAAATTCCTTGAAGGTGAGTTTATCAGTTAAGCTTTCTCATATTGTAAGAAAACCCAACTCAAAGTGGCCCAAATTAAGGAAAAAACTGGGGTATTCCCTGATTGCTTCAAATTCTCCCTCAAGGGGATAAAATGGCTGCTCAATTCCAGACCTCACATCTTCACACCAAACCACTTAGGGATGAGACCACAACTTTTGGCTTTATTTCCTAAAATCCTCAGTAAAGATCCCTGTCTGATGTTTCCACCTTCGGTTTGCATTCATGGCTGACATACTGAGGCCAAAGACATGGAACAGAGGAATTGGTTTAAGGTCATTAGGTTTCCACCCAAATATCAGAGCTGAGGTTCTTAGGAGAGAGATAATGGAGACTTCCCAAAGTCTTGTTAAATTTTCTAGAGGGTGGGAAAAAGAAGGCTTGGGGAGTTATTATTTTGCAGGTATGGGTTTCTGTTTGGGATGATGAAAAATTCTGGAAATAGAAGGGGTGATGGTTGTATGACATTGTGAATGTATTTATGCCACTGTATTCTTCACTTGCGCGTTTGTCATGCTCAGTCATGTCCAGCTCTTTGTGACCCTGTGGACTGCAGCCGCCCAAGCACCTCTGTCCATGGGATTCTCCAAGCAAGAATACTGGAGTGGGTTGCCATTTCCTTCTCCAGGAAACAAACCTATGTTTCCTACATCTCCTTACATTAGCAGTTGGCTTCTTTGCTGCTGAGCCACTTGGGAAGCCCATTGTACACTTAAAAATGGTTAAATGGCAAATTTTATGTTATATGTATTTTTCCACAAAAAGTAGTTTTAAAAAAATAAAATAACTTTCTTAACGCATTTCACTTCCACGCCAGCCAAGGCCAGTTCGCGTTTCATCCCTGAAGTGCCCTTTTGCCATTGAAAATAGCCCTTGGGAGCCCTCTCTAACCACTGAACCAGTGTCAAGGCCAACGGGCATGAAAAGTTACCTGCCAAGGGTCAAGAGACAGAATTATGTTCAGACCGGGCTCAGGAAACGGTGCTGTTCATGGGAGCTGAGAACCCTTATCTTCAACTGCCAGAGATTTCATGCAGGGAGATAGTTAAGGTCAGATCACTTACTGGTGGTTTGAATAGGGGAAAAAATACTGTAGTGGGCTTTTTAAGTAGTGTATTCTTGTGTGAAGGGAACAAGTTCTACCGGGGGCGTGGAGATGACGGATAAAACAGGAAATGAGCTGTAGAGTCTGTCTTTTCTCCTTTGACTCTGTGTAGTTAGGTCCATACCCAGAAGTCTCAGCAAAACTTCCAGAGCGCACAGTGCTTACCCTCTGAGACCTCCAACACAGATGAGCACATGTGATAAAAGCCGCTAGGCAGCATCCTTTCTCCAGCAAGCAAAAAGCAGGTGTGTGCGTGCTAAGTCGCTCCAGTCATGTCTGACTCTTTTCGGCCCCATAGATTGTAGCCCACCAGGCTCCTCTGTCCATGTGCTTCTCCAGAAAAGAGCACGAGTGAATTGCCATGCCCTCCAAGGAATCTTAGGCATTGTCTCACTTCTGCCTGCATTGGCAGGTGGGTTCTTTACCACTAGCACAACCTGGGAAGCCTTGAAAAGCAGGTAGTTTCCTGCCATCTAGCTGCAAGGCAGGTTCACAGTAATTTGATGTTCTGAGTAGCTGTTGTTTCAAAAACAGTGAATTTATATCCATTGCAGCCAGCGTCAACCTCAGAACGATTTTATCCCTGCCTGCCTTTGTGCAGCTAAGTTGAGAAATGTGGGCTGTGACAAACTGGAGCAGAGAAGGGACAAGTTTGCATGTCACTGGGTTGGAAGAGCTCTTTGATTGTCAGGGAGGCTCGACAATGCTGTCAGGAGCCGGCAGACAACAGCACCGGGACGCACCAGATGTCTGCTCTGGGTGGCTGACAGTGAACAATTTCAAGTCAGCCCAGGATCAAAGAGTTGCGACTATCTCAAGAAAGAGTGTTAAAAACACAAAGGCGCCCGTGTCTTGATAAGAGGAGGTGGTTGAGGAGAGAAAGGCACAGAAAAGAAGAAAACCTTGAGTTTATAAAATGTTAATGAGCCTCAGAATTGTAAAATTCTGCCTGAAAGGAAAAGAAAGTGTGACGCTCAAATCAAAGTTTCAGAACTGAGAAGGCTGAAAGTGATGTGTTGGCCACAACTGAAAAACAAAAAGCAGTACATGAGAGAACTGCGTGGTCTGCGATTCAGATTACATTTTTGTTTCCAAGGCTGATCATTGGTTTGCATAAGCAGATATGAGACAAAGCATCAACACCTGTGGTTTAACTGAGCATTTCTCCTTGGTGTGAACTGCAAGGCTTTTTTTTTTTTTATTCGTTAAAGATTTAACATTTCCAAATCACAGTGAGAGGAACTTGAATAATTAACCAATTTTGTTTTCTACTCTGTGCCTTAAAGATACCTCACTAGTAAAACTGGTATCTGGCACAACAGAATGACAGATGCAGAATGTAATATTGTAGTGACAATAATGAGGTTGATTATTACAGATTTATTTAAACTCTGAGTATTAAATGTTTCATCCTAATTATTTGTATAGAACATTGGTCCAATAACAAAAACAGAGAACAGCAGCTCAAAATGTAGCTCATTCAATGTTCAGAGATAAAAGGGTTAACCATTCTTTCCATTATTTTCTGCAGATAAGTCCTTTTTTGTCATGTTTAAATCTGATGGCCACTGAATTCTGGCCTTTTTCCAAGCTACTGTATGAAAAGGATGCTGAAGGCCATCACAGTACGGCACACTGCAACATTAGGACTCTTCCGTTCACCAGTTCTGGCACACTTCCAAAATATACCCAACAACCCCATTTTATTTCTGTCCAGGAGGCTGGATGCCAAGGATTGGATATAAACACAGGTACACATAAGCAGCAAGATTACAGTCAACAGACTGAAAATTGAAAATGGCAGACATTGTGAGGCTGGTGAAGCCCCAGCCACATCACCCTTCCAGCTCAGCACTGAACTGCAAGATTTTTGAAAGACACATATTCTTTTAAGAAGGAATAAGTACAAGCTGGAGTCAAGATTGCAAGAAGCATCAATAACCTGAGACATGCAGATGACATCACACTTATGGCAGAAAGCAAAGAACTAAAAACCCTCTTGATGAAAGTGAAAGAGGAGAGTGAAAAAGTTGGCTTAAAACTCAACATTCAGAAAACTAAGATCATGGCATCTGGTCCCATCACTTCATGGCAAATAGATGGGGAAACAGTGGAAACAGTGGCTCACTTTTGGGGGGCTCCAAAATCACTGCAGATGGTGACTGCAGCCATGAAATTTAAAGACGCTGGCTTCTTGGAAGAAAAGCTATTACCAACCTAGACAGTGTATTAAAAAGCAGAGACATTACTTTACCAACAAAGGTCCATCTAGTCAAAGCTATGGTTTTTCCAGTAGTCATGTATGGATGTGAGAGTTGGACTATAAAGAAAGCTGAGCACCGAAGAACTGATGCTTTTGAACTGTGGTGTTGGAGAAGACTCTTTAGAGTCCCTTCGACTACAAGGAGATCCAACCAGTCCATCCTAAAGGAAATCAGTCCTGACTACTCATTGGAAAGACTGACGCTGAAGCTGAAACTCCAATACTTTGGCCACCTGATGCGAAGAACTGATTCATTAGAAAAGATCCTGATGCTGGGAAAGATTGAAGGTGGGAAGAGAAGGGGAGGACAGAGGATGAGATGGTTGCATGGCATCACTGACTCAATGGATGTGAGTTTGAGTAGGCTCCAGGAGTTGGTGATGGACATGGAGGCCTGGTGTGCTGCAGCCCATGGGGTTGTAAAGAGTCGGACACAACTCAGCGACTGAACTGAGCTGAAGCTGATTAGTGGCAATAGTCAAGACAAAGAAGCAAATAAAAATATTGAAAATGAGACTTTAAGTAGAAATGTTAATAATAAATTTGCTGCATTGGAAATTAAGTTTTAGTAAAAGAGTGCCACATAATAATATATTTAATAGTAGGGAGTAAATGAATGATTTTCCTCCAGGGAAGACTGTGGCAATCTAAGTGTCTTGAATCTGATCTCCCCATTTCTGCTTTGAGGTGTGTGTGTGTGTCTGTGTGTGTGTGTGTGTGTGTATGTGTGTGTGTGTGTCTGTTTCCTTTTCCCTACTGTCTCTAAAAACAGCTCCTGTCACTGGCTCTGAAACTCCATTCAGAGAGAACTACCAAAGAAGGAGAATACATAATAGATAGAGCCAGCTGGAAAATTTGAATTTTTTCACTTAAACAAACCTTCTCAGAATAAGGGGACTTCCCAGGCAGTCCAGTGGTTAATACTCCACGCTTCCTCTGTAAGGTGCACGGGTTCGATCCCTGGTCAGGGAACTAAGATGCCACATGCTGCACGCCACGGCCAAAAAATTAAAATAGACCTTCTCAGAATAAGTAAACAAATGTCCTGCCCATTTCCCCCACTCTAATCTTGCCCTGGGTACACATACTAGAAGAAAAAGCTTCACACAAACTTGATAGAGACCATGTTCTCTTTACTATTTGAGTCCCTTTTCAGTTACCTAATATAAGAGAGGACTTCCCAGGTGGCCCCAGTGGTAAAGAATTGTCTGCCAGTGCAGGAAACCTAAGAGATGCGGGTTTGATTCCTGAGTTGGGACGGTCCCCTGGAAGAGGGCATGGCAACCCACTCCAGTATTCTTGCCTGGAAAATCCCATGCACAGAGGAGCCTGGCAGACCATAGTCCATGGGGTTGCAAAGAGTCAGACATTACTGAAGTGACTTAGCACGCACACACGCAATGTAAGAGAAGCCACTGCAGGCACTCAGGTAAACATTTCCTTTTGGCTCCATCATACCAATAATCCACTCTTAAAAAGTGAATTTTCCACAGTAATGGGCATTTTCTGACACTGCTCACACCCAAACGCAAATTCAGATATTTATATCTGGTTACAATTCACTGATCCAATATTTTTTTCTAAAAAAAAAGTTTTTCTGGAATTTATCAGCATCTCAATAAGTTATTTTTAAAAACTGAAGTATAATTACAGTGTTGTGTTAGTTTCTGCTTATATATATATATATATATATATATACCCTCTCTCTTGAATCTCCCTCCTATCCCCTCATCAATAAGTTTTTAATTGAAAAAGAAATCTCCCCAATCTCTAACTGCAGTATGATGATATAAATCTACTTAACTAAATTATATCCTCTGTGTATTTGACAAGCATATAAAAGAGTTTTGCCCAGTGGCCTGAAATATTCCCCTAAATTTTTATGACTTGCTGGGGAAAATTTAACATTTCAAAGCATATTAGAAAGGAAGTCTAAGACTTTTAATTATATGATCACTTTGCCTGCACAGGAAGTCATTTTCTTCTAAATATCATACTTTAACTGTTCTGATTTCTAAATTCATGGCAAATCTTCCAGCATTTGTGTTTTTCTCTGACCCCAGGCAATTAACCACAGTAGAGGAAAACTTTACCAAAATTGTGCAATTTTCTATTAAAACACAAGAGGGCAGGTTTTGCTTTATTGTGAGCCTAATTCCACTCTGTTATTAATCAGGCTGGACGCTGTGCTCATTACAAATTCAGGAACATTCAATAACATCCAAAGTGAATGAGCAATCAGAATGCCTACCATGGCTGTGAAATCTCTAGTATTTTAATAAAGAAAGACAAGCTTAATCCTCTGTATGTGGTATTATTTAAAACACAGAGAACAGTTATTTTGGGAGACACTAAAAATTTAAGCTTTGTTATGAATCACCAAAGGAGCAGAGAATGGCTTGAAGAAGAAATGATCAAATTTAGTCATATTACATCCAAGAACTATGGCTTGAATTAATGTGGCTAATAACACAAGTAGGTTAATATGTGTGTGTGTGTGCACGTGCGTGCATGCACACACGCACACAGACGCCAACACACGCAAGCGCTAACCCAGTCTTGTCTGACTCTTTGCAACCCCATGGGCTGTAACCCATCAGGCTCCTCTATCCTTAGAATTTTCCAAGCAAGAATATTGGAGTGTGGTGCCATTTCCTACTCCAGAGGTCTTCTTGACCTAGGGGTCTTCTGTGTCTCCTGCACTGACAGGTCGATTCTTCACCACTAGCGCCACTTGGGAAATTGCCAGATAGTTAATGGTTTCTGCCTAATAAAAATAGTGTTAGTGATAACATACAGTGTATTCAATCCTTGAACGGGAAGCTTGTGTTTTTGTTTGTTTTGTTTCGTTTTCAAAGATTTTATTTTACTGCTCACAATTTTCTTGTGTGTTTTTTCTCAAGATTTCATCAAACTACCTGCCAAAGCACAATTAAATTCACAGGAGTTATTTTCATCTTGAACTGCCATTATAAGTAAAGTATCATGTCATCTTTGAGAGGTTCTTTAACTTCACCAATGTGTCCACCCATATAAGAAAGGCACTGATTTGCCGGGCTAAGTATTTTGCCCACTAATTCCTTCTGCAGAAACAAGGCTCTTAAGAAATCAGAGGATGGAATAATGACATGGTGAGGTCTACACTTTCCACCCTTGTCTGTATAAATGGTAGAATTAAGGCCTACCAGTAGTGGGGAGGGCTTCCCTGGAGGCTCAGATGGTAAAGAATCTTCCTGCAATGCAGGAGACCCAAGTTTGATCCCTGGGTCAGGAAGATCCCTTGAGAAGGAAGTGGCTACCCACTCCAGTATTCTTGCCTAGAGAATTCCATGGACGGAGGAACCTGGTGGGCTACAGTCCATGGGGTCTCAAAAGAGTTGGACACAACTATGTGACTAAACAACAACAACAAGTGGTGAAGAAAAGGCACACCCAAGAAGAAAATGCAGCTGAAAACCTAGTCCCCCTGTACTAGGTTGTATGGAGTGAAATTCTATCTGGCAGATGTACAACTCACAATCTGAAAGATAGGCTGCTATTCATTTCACAACAGGGATACATGACCCTATTATCTTATGTTTTATCCGGTACATGTTCAAACACAGGCCAGGAGACCTGAATGAAAAGTTTTACTTTAAGACTACTTTATTCATTCAAAAAATATTTACAGAGTACTCAGGATGAGCATGGGCTTCCCTGGTGGCTTGGTAAAGAATTCACTTAAAATTCAGGAGACCTGGGTTCGATCCCTGGGTTGGGAAGATCCCCTGGAGGAGGGCAGGGCAACCCACTCCAGAATACTTGCCTGGAGAAGTCCATGGACAGAGGAGCCTAGCAGGCTGCAGTCAGTGGGGTCGCAAAGAGTAGGACATGACTGAAGCGACTTAGCCCAGATGCACACACACATTTCCTAAGTACTTACAGCGCTTTGATACAGTAGCTTTGGAGCTGTAAGGAGAGCTGTACAAGCTGACCTCTGGAAGCTTCAGGTCTAGAAGTAGAGTGAGCACCATGTCACCGTGACCTCATTGGCTCTACTTTCCTTCTTCCGGGCGTTTCCAACAAGTTGACTGAGCTAATAGCCTCTCTAGAAGGAGCCTGCCTCCCTGGGCAATGACTGCAAGTGGCCTCCCTACTCACTCCCTCTCCAGTATCACTCTTTAGACTATAGGGACATCAGAGGTAACTCTTTACCTGGGGAAAATGGTAGTAGCTCATTTTCCTGCTTGTAAAATAGAGAGCTAGGAAGTAGGAGCTGCTTAGAAACTCAATAGAAAGTAGAAACATCCATTTATTTACAGACTTCTTTTCTTTGTTTTTAAACTCAAGTATAATTAATATGTAATATCATATAAGTTACAAGTGTACAATATAGTGATTCAGAATTATACTGGATTATTATACTCCATTTATAGATATTATAAAATACTGGCTCTATTCCTTGTGCTGTACAATATAGGTACAGGTAGCTTATTTTATACCTGATAGTTTGTACTTCTTAATCCCCACCCCATACTACCTCTCCCTTTTTCCCTCTCCCACGTAACTAGTTTGTTCTTGATATCTGTGAGTCTGTTTCTTTTTTGTTACTTTCACTATAAATTAATGTATATATTTCCACATGTAAGTAAAATCATACAGTATTTGTCTTTCTCTGCCTGATTTATTTCACTTAGCATAATACCATCCAAGTTTAAGGACTTATTTTCCAAGGTGAAGTAGTTACTCATGTATTTTATGTATATACATAAAATCTTATGTATATATTGAGTGCCAAAAAGATGTGAGTTGATGTTCACAAATTAAAAAACAACAGCCACCAACAGACAAACAATAATCTGCAAAACATTTATTTTTATTTTCCTTTTTAATAGTTTTCTACTTCTTATTGTGAGATTAGAATTTTTCACTAGGATTATTATAGTTAATAATGTTAAATCCTAAGCAAATCACAAATTTATGTCAATGAATTTTAGAATTAGAAGAGAATTTAATTCACAAAGGAAAGATGTTATTGGATTTTACTTTTGAATGTTATCTTCAAAAAAGCATTTCTTTTAAAATCATGATTCATATACATACAAGTTTTCTTATACTGCAGAGAGAAGCATATAAACCAATCTATTCATTTTCTTCAAGGTTGAATTTTTCCCCCCATCATTGAGATGTATAGCCATAAAATGCTTTTCTAAGTTCATTTGCATAGTATTCACTGCAAGTAAATAGCAACTTTTTACTCTACAGGTTTATTCTACCTTTAGATTTGCTGAAAGGCAGTCATCATTGATTTATTGTAATGTTAGAAAATGCTGGAAAATTTTACTCTTGTAATATGAACTACAAAATTAGGAAATTATTTCTCTTAGGAAGGCATCATAAAACATAATATTTATGAAAAGTTGCACACACTATACTTAAAAGGATCTAAGTATAAGTGGTTAGTCTTTATTTCTACTGCAGATAGATCTTGCTTTTAAACAAATCTTATGAGAAGATGATGTATGAAAATTCTGATATAGTGGAAAGATAAGCTAGAGGTGGTTATGTGCTTTATAGAATTATTCATAATAGTTCATCCATAAAAAGTAATTTCCCCTGGTGCTTTTAATGTATAATTGATTTATACACAACTTTTCAGGAACGTACCTACCATGCACATTTATATCTTCATCTTAACATATTTCCCTTTTGGTTTACAAACAGGATGTAAAAATTAGTCCCCCAACAACTCTGAGTTCAGAGCATAAACTTTCCAGAGTGGACCATGTTAATAACTCATTGATGAGTTTTCCATGAACTCTGTTAAAGGGAGGCATTGAGATCTATGCATGCGGCACTGATGAGAGGTCCAGGCAAGGTTTCACCCCATTCAGGAGCCTGGGCTGTCTTAATTCTCACCTGCTGAGCCTACTGTCAGATAAACTTTATGAGACCCACTCAACTTCATTCAGTTCAGATTGAGCTTTGTCCTTTTCTCTCACTTCTGAATTCTTATTCCAGGGGATAACATAGGGTCTTGGTGAACCTTGCACCTTCTAGAGCTCCCATGTGGAGAAGGCTACAGAGACTTCTTAATCCCGTTCACACACATCCATTCCAGTAGAGAGGAGGTGAAATGAGTGGACAGAAGGGCCACTCCTATGGCTTCACTCCTACTGCATGGGTACCAGATATGAACAGATGAAACTGCCTTAAAAATCTCAAGAGCCGTTAACGTCTCGGAGGTGAGGATCATCTTGGTGAGTCTAAACATCTTCGTAAAGATTGCCTCATTCTTATCGCTAAGAATCGTTACCTGATGATCGTTATCGCAATCGTTACCTGATGATTACTTAGTGGATCATAACCATTTAATTCTGAACTGTTTACTTTTAAATGATAAGACTTAACCAATTAGCATTCGTAAGTAACCATTAGTACAGTGCAGCATTAATGAATTTAAAGTCAACTCTTTAAAATAAGTCAAATGCTCGAACAATTTTTCATCTGACGTTACCCAGCAAAGGAACTGGTTTGGGGTCGTGGCTCAGCTGGTAAAGAATCTGCCTGCAATGCGGGAGACCTGGGTTTGATCCCTGGGTTGGGAAGATCCCCTGGAGAAGGGAAAGGTACCCACTCCAGTATTCTGGCCTGGAGGATTCCATGGACTATATAGTCCATAGGGTCGCATAAAGTCAGACAGGACTGAGCGACTTTGACTTTCAGCCAAATGAGACTTCAGGGCAATGGAATGCTAATCAAATTGTTTCCTGTTCAGGCTTAGAGTCTCACCAGCCTTCTCCAGTCAGACTTTCCCGAAAAGAGTGATGCTGTACTCGTTAATAAGTTCAAAACAGTATATTAATCAACTAGATTAATTTAAACTAATTTAATCCTCATCTGTTCACTTACCACTATAGGATCAATGTTTATTCAGCTATTGATTCTTGTGAGAGCTCTGCTGTTAAGAACTGCAGACACTTTATAAACTCTGTAACATCTAATTTATAAAAAAGAACCAAACTGATCATTCATTCATTCATTCTTCTTCCCATATGGAAAATAAGGCCTATTTTCATCTTCAAGGCCATTTTAAAGACTGGAAAGAAAAAGAGAAAAGAAGAAAAAAGAAGCCTCGAGAAGATGATCAGGAAGCCACCTAAAAACATAGATGTTTTACGCCGGAAAGAGACCTTGGAGACTCATGTAGCACCTGCCACCTTTCTGCCCCCCTTTACAAATGAAGACACGTGAGTTAAGAAAGATGTAACCATGATCTGGTCCAGTTCTCAAATTTCACTGATCTGCATATTTCAGTGAGTCCACTCTATCGATTTTGGGGGGTCAAAACACGAGGAGGCTTAATCAATCAGTATGGGGAGTTATTATCAGATACCACCAGTTGTCATCAGCTCTACCTTTGTTTGATGGTAGAGATACCCTCAAGCACTTTAGCTTGTTAAACAAACAAGCAAACCAGAAACTAGAGTGAAGCATCTTCCGGACTTGGGGATCATCACCATAACAGAAGGGGCCATGCCAAAGCTCTTCAACGAAAGGAAGAACAGTGAGGATTCACTTGCAGACTGTCAGTCAGAACTACGGCTTGGTCAGCCTGTTCACGAGAGCGAGGTGTGAGCATCTAGGCTTCTTCGGTGTATCTTTTGTTACTTAGCTGTGTCTCCACTAGGGGTGTATACCCTTTTCGAAGTCTTCTATATTGAAGGAAAAGCAGCAGTGCAAAAAGGACAACCAAAACCACGAGCATCCCCGTGACCACTGAGAGCACTGTGGTCCAATCTGCAGTTTCTTCAACTGAAATTAAAGCAGAAGAAAAGAGTCTTACAATTGGGGTTTTCATCAGCTGCATACTCTTAGAAAAGGGAAGAATAAACCAATTTGTCTTTCATGTGTGCTTTTGTTGAAAAAGCACACTGGAATAAAATTTTTCTCCTTCCTTACGAACTATTTATCATATCCATAATGGTTTTTTTTTGTGGAAATGGAAAATGACATTCCATTGTTTGAATATAGCTTATTGTATTTTTAAAATTCCTTATGATAAATACTTATACAGAATAAACCCTCCAAGGAAGTATATAACTACTTTTGTGAGTTAGAAACTCATTTGTAAAAGTGAATGCTAAAATGGTATCTGGGGAACTGCAAAATATACAACAGTCAGGTCTAGAAATTCTGCTGTTGTCTCTAGCTTTTTTATGGAGTGATCAGTGAGTAAGACAGATGAGACTAGAGATTATAACAGGGGTCATTCAAGAGCAAGAGTAGAAGAAATTTGGACCCATTTAAATAGTTGTGAATGAAATCGGAATCATCACATGATAAATGCAATCCTCTATTCAAATATATTTTATAAGCACTTTTCCACAAAATTAATGGATTTCATTTCTAATGTATTTATGCCTATTTGTCATTTCCTTAAAAATTATCCTTGGTCAGTTGTTCTTAAAATCAATTTTTCTGAAGTACAGTTTTTCTGTACTCTACACTTCTCTAAATTTAAGAATGTCCTTCTAGTTCTTTCTCTCCAGGCCCACAGAGGACCCTGACTCATTCTGATGGGGTTTCTCCAAAAGGATTTTAATTTGTCTTTTCCTGCAATAATTGCCATCCTTGTCTTCTTAAAATACAGGTTTTTATTCTGTCATTTCTTTGTTCAGGAGCCAAAAATGGTTGTCTTTATTATTGTCCAAACTCCTCTACCTAGCTTTTTAAACAAATTACTTATTTTTTTTTAAATTGTGGGAAAACATACATGACATATATTTTATCACCTTAACCATTTTTAAGTTCTGTGACATTAAATACATTCACATCGTTGTGCATTCATCACCACTTCATCCAAAGAACTTTTTTTCCCTGCAAAATTGAAATAATAATTCTCTAGACCTCCATCCCTTCCAACGCTCTAGCAACAAGCAACCACTCTTTCTGTCTCTATGTATCTGACTACTATAGGTGCCCCATATAAGTGGAATCATATAGGTTTTATCTTTTTGCGACTGGTTTATTTAACTTAGTGTGTCTTCAAGATTCACCAATATTATGGCATGTGTCAGGACTTCCTTTTTAAGGCTGAATAATATTCCATTGTATGTATGGACCATATTTTATTTGTTGTTATTTTGCTTATCTGTCAGTGGGCACTTGGGTTGCTCCCACTTTTTAAAAAAATTATTTTTAATTGGAGGATAACTGCTTTACAATAGTGTGTTGATTTCTGCCACACATCAATATGAATAAGCCATAGGCACACATATATCCCTTCCCTCTTACATCTCCCTCCAACTGCTTCTACCTTTTGCCTGTTGCGAATAATGTTGCTATGAATAGAGGTGTACAAATATCTGTTGGAGTACTTGCTTACAATTCTTTGGGGTCTATGCCCAGAAGCAGAATTGTTAGATCACATGGTAATTCTGTGTTTAATTTTTTGAGGAGCTACCATATTGCTTTTCACAGAGCCTATGCTAACATTCCCACCAGCAATGCATGAGGATTCTATTTTCTCCACATTCTCATCAACACTTGTTATCTTCTGCTTTCTTGGTAGCAGCCATCCTAATGGGTATACAGTGGGATCTTATTGTGGTTTCTGCCCGACTTTTACAGTCCCTCGTAACCAGGCCTTCTCTCAGATCCAACCTTACTTCACAGTTAATTACTCAAGCCTTTCACTACAGCCAGGCTTTCTTCTCATGGTCCTCTATATGGACTGCACGTGCCTTTCACAGTCCTGTTCCCTGCCTATCTTCAATCTAAAATGCCCCTTTCTTTCCTCCAACCTACCTAAAACCTACCATCTCTTTTTTTAAAAAACTTTTTTCTTTTTTTGACCACATAGCACAGCATGTGGGATCTTAGTTCCCCGACCAGGGATTGAACCTGAGACCCCTGCATTGGAAGCGTGGAGTCAACCACTGGACCCCCAGGGAAGTCTCTCCATCTCTTTAATCCAGTTCAGGACCCAGCTCCTTTCCCAAATCCCTCTCTCCCTTCTTCAATCTTGAGTTATAGTTATGTCTCCTCAAAATGGATGTAAATTTTTGTTAAACCAATAAAAGAATGTGATTTGTATCTTCTAATGAGTTAATGCATCCTGGGCATATTTACACTCTCAGGTTATATCTATTAATTGACTGATGTCAGAGGACATGGAAGCATGGTCAGAAGCACATGCCAAACTTTCTGATTATTATTATGTTCAATCCCAGAGAGATGAGAAAAGTTTCAAAGAGACATTCTCACCTCAGCAGCCCAAAGAAGAGAAACTTCAAATCAGTAAAGAGAACAAACTGAAGTAGATGTAGAACTGGAAGGAAAAACAGAAGACAGAGTCCAGGGTCTGAAAGGTTTTGAAAGTTGAGAGAGAAGGGGGTGGGGAGGGAGTAAGACATGAAGAGAGAGAGAGAGATGTGACCTCAGAAATGGTCTTAATTACTTTGCAGGCTGAGATTTAGAGGAGACAAAATAGACATTAATGGGAAAATGCCACCAGCACATAGACTGTGAGTTTTTCAGCTTCTTGACAAATTACGAGATTTTTTTTTTTTAGTGTTTCACTTTTCCTTCATCAACCTGTCTGCAGGTTCTTTAAATGGCACATGGAGCTATACTGGGGCCTGGGCAAATTAAAAAAAAAAAAGTATGCCCCTACATTTATCAAAATATCTTTCTGTATTTTAAACCAAGTGGAAAAGCTAATAAAAAATCTACAACTTAAAAACATGACTTCAGGACTTCCCTGGTGGTACAGTGATTAGGAATCCACCTGCTAATGCAGGGGACATGGGTTCGATCCCTGGTCCGGGAAGATTCCACATGCCTATGCAGCTACGCCCATGTGCCACGATTACTGAGCCCATACTCTGGACTCCACATGCCATATCTCCTGAGCCAGAGTGCTACAACTACTGAAGCTCACGCACTGAGAGCCCGTACTCCACAACAAGAGAAGCCACTGCAGTGAGAAGCCTGAACACCACATCCAAGAGTGGCCATCGCTCACTGCAGCAAGAGAAAGCCCTCGCAAAGCAACAAAGACCCAGCACAGCCAAAAATAAATAAGTAAAATTATTTTTAAAAAAAGAATAAAAACATGATTTCAAAAAGTTCATTTAAAAAAGTACCCATGAAGTCCCACACAGCCCAATCTACTGGCAGGTCATTGCCATCTTTACAAACCCATCAGGCAGAGGTGGTGTGGGTTAACTGGGAAAAAAATAAATGGCCTACTTACAAACTAACACAGAGGTATAAACAAACAACAGCCTGGCTTTAAATTTTTGATACTGTATTCACCATGGATTTTTTTTTTTGGTATTAATTTGGGTTTTTGATAATATAGCATTATATTATTACTTAGCTCAATTACTGAATTTTTGGCTTCACTTTGAACTTTGTGCCTGAGGCAAGTGCTGCATTTGCCTCACCTTAAACTCAGCTTTGCCTTTAAGTAAAGATCTCTAAAAGGTTCTGCTAGTCCTCATCCATCTGTGGCTAGTGCATTTTGATTTTATTGGTTAGGCATTTCAAACCATGGCTGGTTTTCAATTGTCAGATCAGGTGCAGTTGTAGATACTTGCCCTGAAATAAGTTCTCTTAACAACTTTCAATTTTCTAAAACAAGAGTCATCCAACAGTCCCTTTTCTGATGTTTAATTGGTAGTTTAAAGGCTCATTTTGTAAGTATACATACTCTAAAAAATTGCCAATAAACTTAACTAGATCTGAGCACTTCAATTTAAGGTCTTGATTTAGAAGAAAAAGAAAGGAAAAAAAAAAAAGAAAGCCTCTTTAGAAGATTAATGAATCACGCGTTTAGAAGTTGCATTCGTTACCTGGCAGATCAATGGCATAACTGTAGCCAAGTTGGTCTGCGGTTAAGAAGAGTTCCTCATTAGTCACCGGAGGGAAGAAAGGAACCATGTTATACATCCGATTGTGACCAATGGGTGCCAGCTCCTGAGGCCAGGCATCCGCAGGGGGATTGAATCTTTTCATCCACTCGTCAAAAATGGCATCGGTGAAGGAATGAAGGACCTGCAAGACAGTTGAATTCAGCATTAACACTGATGGATGTGTGCTCAGTCACTAAGTCGTGTCTGACTCTTTTGTGACCCCATGGAGTGTAGCCTGCCAGGCTCCTCTGTCCATGGGATTTCCCAGGCAAGAACACTGGAGTGGTTTGCCATTTCCTTCTCCAGGGGATCTTCCTGATCCAGGAATAGAACCAGCAGACATATTTTTTACCGCTGAGTCACTGGGGAAGCCCTGCCAACATTGATGGGTCTGTGCTAATCAGACCAATCTAACTGGAACTTTCTCTAAAATGAAATCAAGTTGGTTCTTCTTGACAACAGGAACTTCTTGGTGACATACCCACTGGCAAGATCCCCTGGAGAAGGGAATGGCAACCCACTCCAGTATTCCTGCCTGGAAAATTCCATGGACAGAGGAGCCTGGCAGACTATACTCCATGGGGGCAGAGTTGGACATGACTGAGGACTAACCCTCTGCTTTTCACTTTTAAGGCTGTATGGCATATCACTCCATAAACCCCTTTGTTAAGTGAACAAAGTAAGGTTCATGTTGCACATGTAGCACTGGTTTAAGAATATTTGAGGCCTTCAACAAATTCATGTTAATTATTACATTCAGAAAAAAAAGCAAGTATGATGAGATATATAGGGCAACCAATACTCAGATGCTTTGATTTTAACAAGGAAGAAAGGAGACATTCTGTTTACCAATAGTATAATACAAATGGATAATTTTAAAAAAGAAAAAGAAGGAAAACATCCAAAACGGGCCTTCAAATTTCTCCCACCCTTCTATGTGCTCACTGTATGCCTCTCATTCTCAGTGTTAGGCCAGCAAAAGAAAGTCTAAAAATGTTGTAATGTGCATAGTACTGTTTTATTTTCTCAAGAAAGCTGTTAAAGTCCTTTTCAAAGACAGCAATTATTACGTGTTTTTAAATATTCACAGCAAAATTTCACATTTATAGTCTTGATTTTGCAACAGGACACAAACATGAGCGTTCAGCCCAGGCCATTAGAGGTCTTCTTTCATTCCTAGTAGTTCAGGGAGCCCAGGGACTCCGTCTGATCTTCCTTCCCTCTTTGTCTGCAGGGTCTGTCACTCCAGGGCTTGTCACATGGGGAAAAGGAGATACTTACTTCAGTAAATACAGGTTAAATGAATTCATTTATCCGTCCACCAATATAGCACTGGTGAAGTTATACTATCACTTATTTGTTTATCAATTTTCCATAATGAGACTCCTAACTCCTAAAAGTCAGAGATAAGGTCTTTTCACCTTTGGAGTTTCAGGCTTAGTCTATAACTCGGACAGGGTTGATGTTTAATAAGTTTCTGTTGGCTGACGACAGTGCCATGCAAAGTACTTTTATATTTTGTACAACTCATCCAAGGGCTTCCCTAGTGACTCAGATGGCAACAAATCCATCTGCAATGCAGGAGACCCGGGTTCAGTCCCTGGGTTGAGAAGATCCCGTGGAGCAGGGCATGGCAACCCACTCCAGTATTCTTGCCATAAAGAAGTCTGATCATTGAAGAACTGATGCTTTCAAACGGTGGTGCTGGAGAAGTCTCTTGAGAGTCCCTTGGACAACAAGAGATCAAACCAATCAATCTTAAGGAAACCAACCCTGAATATTCACTGAAACTACTGATGCTGAAGCTGAAGCTCCAATCCTTCGGCCACCTGGTGTGACGTGCCGACTCACTGGAAAAGACCCTGAAGCTGGAAAAGATTGAGGGCAGGAACAGAAGAGGGTGACAGAGGGTGAGATGGTTGGATGGCATCATCGACTCAATGGACACGAGTTTGAGCAAACTCCAGGAGAGAGTGAAGGAAAGGGAAGCCTGGCGTGCTGCAGTCCATGGGGTCACAAGGAGTAGGACACGACACAGCAACTGAACAACTCATCCAAACAGGCCCCTTTCTAGTGGACGTTGTTTCCCTCGGTCTGAAATACCACTCTTTCTCTTTTCCGGCTTCAGAGTCTTGTTTCAAGATAAACTTAAGAGTCCCTGTACTAAGGCATCTTCCCTGATTGCCCTCAGTCTGAATTCTTAGTTCTTTGCACTTCCTAACTACTTCAATTCCTAACCTCTAAAGCTCTTCTGGATTGTAGGGCTTCCCAGGTAGTTCAGATGGTAAAGAATCTGCCTGCAACACAGGACACCCAGGTTCAGTCCTTCAGTTTGGAAGATCCCCTGGAGAAGGGCATAGGCAACCCACTCCAGTATTTTTGCCTAGAGAATGGACAGAGGAGCCTGGCAGGCTACAGTCCATGGGCTCGAAAAAGAGTCAGATATGACTGGGCAATTAACAATTTCACTTTCTGGCTTGTACTACTGATGCTTATTTAGTAGATAATAGTTTCAGATTTTACCCGAGGTTCCTTATAGCTAGCTCACCCATTCAGGAAACACTGAGAGCTTTCTACCTAAATTGTCTACACTGAGATAGTGAAAAGAATCGAGTGATTTACTGAAAGGATTTCTTTCCTGAATGGATTTTTAAAGTCCATGGTAAGTATGAAATGAAAATATCTCCTGCCATATTAATAAACAAGAAGTGTCACAACCTTCAGCGATTTCTGGCCTCCAAATAGGCTTGAGGGTTCCTGAAACTGCTGCCACACACCACCCCCCGTGGTGATTGCAGAGGAGCTAGGAGAATGCAGGAAGCAATACAAACAAGGAAACAAGATTGGCCCCAGATAGCTGAGGTGCGTCTGAAAGGGATCAATTCAATGAGCCCAGAGGCTTGCATCTTCCCATACACAGAATGCTTAATTCCTTAATTTGATATCTGATCTTGGATGTTAAGACTGCCTGTTTCCTTTGTTGCAAACTTGTGTATAGAAGGACTTCCGCTCCTGCCTCCTTGGAGCAGTTTCTCAGAGCTACTGAGATGCTGCCTCTCGGACTCCGGAGTCCTAAACATTCCCACCAAATAAAATAACTCTCTACTTTTAGTTTGCGACCGTATTTTGGTCAACACAAGATACATGTTAAAAACCAAAACATCAAATTGTAAGACCTGGGCTTTCACAGAGAGAAAATATTTTTTGAGTTCTGAAATCTTGGCTTTGAGTCACAGAATTTAAGCCCCGAGGGAATAAAAGGCATCAAGCTTATCGAATGAGCAACAGCTTTGAAGGAACACATGATAATTTGAGTGATCCGTGTCTCTCACAAGTAGAGTTCAGGAAGAGTTCTCTTTGAGAAGGGGCATTAACCCTGGAAAAGGAGCTGAGCGTTAGCTGTTGGTGTAGGTCCCTGAAAACAATATCAGGTGCTGTAAAATCCTGGGAGCTCCAGATAAGGTTAGAAGTTTCCCAGAAAGAGCTCCATGCTCCAGGTCTGGCCTCAGGAGCCTGCCAGCCTCAAACAGAAGTTCTGCCTCAAGTGTGGAGCCCAAGCAATAGATGCGCAATGTCTAAGAGCAGCAAGCACTATTGATTGCTTAACCAATAGCATTTCTCCTCTTCTTTCTCAGTAACTTCTTTGGTGTTTGTGGTGAAGCAATGTGCCAAGTTATCCATGAGATTTAGCTGGAAATCACTGGATAGGACTTCTAGAAAATCTTGTTAAAGATGTTAAAGATGGTTGTCTCAGCTTAAAAGGAGCCCCTTTTCCCTCTCCATTCCTCCTCACTGCTTTCTGGAACATGGGTGCGATGGCTGAAGCTGTGGCAGCTATCTTAGCAGCCTGCAAGCAAAGCTAAGAGAAGCAGCCACTCACCAAGAATGGTCAAGCAGAAAGACAGAAGGAGTTTATGATGACTATAGAGATAGTCTACCAAGGCTAAACCACCTGCCAATGGCGTTCTTTTACACAAGGAGAAAAATAAACCCCTTTATTTGTTGTTTAGAGTTCTGTAATTTTGGTTTTCTGTTTTAAGCAGTTGAACCAAGTGCTAACTGATACACAGAAAAAGGCGTGTATCAGAATGTATTTTCTAAGAAAGGCGACACAGTATCTCTTGAACTTTTAGAAACCATCTGAGTTGAAGTCAGAGATCAAACTGTGATTTTTAAAAAAAGAGATAAGAGAATCTCAGGGCAGAGAAAGAGATAGAGTCAATGCTGTAAGAGGCAAATAACTGGGTGAAAGCACCAGAATTCACCAGGTGTGGAAGTGTAAACAGTTAGGGAGGGGAGGAGACTCTAAAGAAATTCATAATTTTGAGGGAAAGAACAGGGGAAGAGTAATAAGGAGAAGATTATAGGTCTCAGACGAGTCATTAAACATTATCCAATAAAAGCTCTAATAGGAATTACATACAGATGAAACAATTTATAGAATGTAGTTAAAAAAAAAAAAAAAAAAAAGGTCAGCATATGCCAGGGAGATGCAAAATAGGCCAGAGACAAAATGCTGTGAGCAACAATGTATCCAGAGGCTAGAAAGAGAAGCAGGGCAACAGGGAGACTAGGTATTTTTGATAAAGTTGTGAACACTGTTCCTAAATGAAATAACCTGAATTGCTTTTGACAAACCTGTGGTATTTTTGTTGAAAAGTGTTAGTCACTCAGTCATGTCCAACTCTTGTGACCCAAAGAGCTACAGACTGCCAGGGTCCTCTGTCCATGGGATTTCCCAGCCATTCCCTTCTCTATGGGATCTTTCCGACCCAGGGATCGAACCCAGGTGTTCTACACTGCAGGTGGATTCTTTACCATCTGAGCCACCAGGGAAGCCCCATCTTTGTTGAACACAGGTTGAAAATAAGCTACTATCTCTGTAAATGTAATTTGAGGGCATAAATAAAAGCAAAGTAAAAGTAAACTGCAGTTGCCTTATATCTGCTATAGAGATTTATACTTATATTTTAGCATTAATAATTGAGTGCCTCAAAAATGAGGTTACAAATTTTGGTACACAAACTTAGCCTATCGTATTCCAACAAAGTAAAGACAGGTATAGGAAGGGGAAAAAAATGCTAAATTTCAACTTGCAAGGCAGTATTGAAGGAAATGTGATTACATGGGCTTTCAAGGTAAAAATTTTTAAATGCAACCGTGCAGAAGAAAGCAATTGATCAACAAATATTGTGCTTAGAGGCATAAAGAAACTTAATAAAGTACAAGGAAAGCATGCATATCTTTCTCAAGATCACTAGAGGATAAAGTTACTAACAACCTTCTCTTGTCATTGTTGTCATTTAGTTGCTAAGTTGTGTCCAACTCTTTCATGATTCCATAGATTGTACCCTATCAGCCGCCTCTGTGTGTGGGATTCCCCAGGCAAGAATACTGCCATTTCCTTCTCCAGGAGATCTTGTCAACTCAGCGATCGAACTCATGTCTCCTGTATTGGCAGGCAGATTCTTTACCACTGAGCCACGTAGGAAGCCAGCCTTCACTTAGGGGACTGAAAATTCAGATTCCTGCCATGTGGAATCTCTGACACAAGAAGAGTATTTGTACCTACAGAAAGATTGCTATAGAATATTTATTTATTCTTGCTTTCTTCTATCAAGGATTTGAAGCAATGTATAGCCAAGATGTTGGTTTTATATACCTAAAGAAGCCATATGTAATAGGCTTGAAATAGTTACATGACACCCAACTTCAACATAGCTGACTACTAAGCTCTGCCACAGGGAGGTGAGTACTCCATAGGCAGCACATTTAGTGAGAGACAAGAAAGCACCAGAGAAAATAGGCATTTGAATAACAACAGAGTCTCCTGGGCAGTGCTCAGCCCAGAGGGTGTTTCCCATTTTACTATAATTTTCTTTCCCTCTTGCACTGCATCCTGAGCAGACAGAATGGAAGGTATTTTTTCAGGCATTTTGGCAGAGTTACCTGAGGAAAGCACCCTTTCTGCATAGCTTTGTATGATAGCATTGCATACAAAATACACATATGTATACATATAATTATACCATATACATTGTATACAAGGTATAATAATATGCACATAAGAGAAATAGCAAGAGCATTAGGAATTCAGCTGTGATATCCCTGAGAAAGAAAGCTTGTAGTTTAAGCATTAAATTTTGAAGAGATGCAAACAGAGGACTCCAGGAGAGTTCTGCTGTTATTATGTCAGCTTCAGAAGATGTGCCCAGTTCAGCAACCATCATAGGCAAACAGTACAGATTGAAAAGAGAGGACCAGGGTGATGTTAGAAGAGGTTATAGATGAGAACTGAGATATTCCCAGGCCATTCGAGGCTAAGGAGCCTCCAACGCACTAGGAGAAAGGAACTCCAATCAATGCTAGAACCATCTTCAATATGTACATATATTATGGTTTGCCATTATATTACTTAATTCATCAATGTGCTTAGTTGCTCAATCATGTCCAATTCTTTGTGACCCCATGGACTATAGCCCACCAGGCTCCTCCATCCATGGGATTCCCCAGGCAAGAATACTGGAGTGGGTTGCCATTTCCTTCTCCACAATTCATCAATAATGAAGTGCATATAGTTCATCTCTTAGGTTTAATTCTTCTCCATAGAGTATGTGTTTATCCTTATAAAATTTAGAATTGAAAAGAACCCCTTAGCTCCATTTAACCATTTAGCATGTGCAAGTTAAAAGATCAAAACATCCCTACAAACTATTGTTTATAAAATAAGCCACAAGGATATACTGTAAAACACAGGGACTATAACTAACGTTTTTAAATAACTGTAAATGGAGTTCAGTTCAGTTCAGTTCAGTCACTCAGTGGTGTCTGACTCTTTGCGACCCCATGAACCACAGCACGCCAGGGCTCCCTGTCTATCACCAACTCCTGGAGTCCACCCAAACCCATGTCTGTCGAGTCGGTGATGCCATCCAACCATTTCATCCTCTGTCATCCCCTTCTCCTCCTGCCCTCAATCTTTCCCAGCATCAGGGTCTTTTCCAATGAGTCAGCTCTTCGCATCAGGTGGTCAAAGTATTGGAGTTTCAGCTTCAACCTCAGTCCTTCCAATGAACACCCAGGACTGATCTCCTTTAGGATGGACTGTTTGGATCTCCTTGCAGTCCAAGGGAGTATAATCCTTAAAAACCTTCCCTGATGCTAGAGTGGTTACAACTCTGAGCTTCCAATGCAGCAGTCACAGGTTTCATCCCTGGTCAGGGAACTAAGATCCTACATGCCACATGGTGCAGCCTCCAAAACTAAATAAATAATAATTAAAATAAAGTAAAATGATATTTAAAAGAAATCCACTTCTGTATAATTTTAAAAATTTTAATTAGGAATCACTAAATTGTATACTTGTAATATACAATATTGTACATCAAGTATACTTCAACAAAGAAAATAAATAAGAGTATATCATGATAGAATATGTGATATACATTTCAGTCAAGAGTATTTCTTGTACTTGCTGCTAAGTCGCTTCAGTCGTGTCCAACTCTGTGCAACCCCACAGACGACAGCCCACCAGGCTCCCCCATCCCTGGGATTCTCCAGGCAAGAACACTGGAGTGGGTTGCCATGTCCTTCTCCAATGCATGAAAGTGAAAAGTGAAAGTGAAGTCGCTCAGTAGTGTCCGACTCTTAGCAACCCCAGGGACTGCAGCCTACCAGGCTCCTCCATCCATGGGATTTTCCAGGCAAGAGTGGAGTGGGGTGCCAATGCCTTCTCCAAATAAGGTTGCTGGTATGTCTTAATTCCATTTAGAACTTTAATGTAAAAGGTGAAGAACAGACACATGAGCTATTCAGTAAATATTAATTGTGCAACCTATTAATCTCCCCGCCAAGAATCAAAACTTGCCAAAGGTACCTTTTCTAAGAGGATGACATCCAAATACATCGTTAAGAATATTTTCTTTGGGACTTGGGCACAAAGTCACTGATCCTCTAACATAGTTTCTTTCATGGCAGTTAACTATTTAACTTTACAGTCTATTGGTTTCCCTCCTTTTTTTCTTTTCTAGGTTATACCCAAATTTGATATTGAAAATGGAACTATTTAACATTCCTGTGACCTAAACTTAATTTTCATGATAAATGTGTGCATTTCCTTCAATTACCTTAAAATTAGAATTTCAGAGATTGGTTCAGAGTATTTCCTGCATTTTAACATCATACCTTCTTATACTCATTTCGATCGAATACAAATGTGTGTTTCTCTTGCTTGAAGAGAGTTCACAAAAAACAAATTTAATAAATGTCATATGCAATATGTTTGCATAAATTTGAAATTCCAGAAGCCATAACTCTGTAAACTTAAGTGCTTTCACCTGCCTCTCAATATTGTTGAAGCTGAATTGGCTTCAACATGAAACTCTTCGTCAATAGTCTAAAGTAATTGTGAGTTCTGGAACTGATGCCAAAACATTACTCCTTCTGTGCCTTCAAAGAAAGGCTGTGGCTTTTTGTCTATTTATATGTACATAACTTATACCAAGGAAAACAAAATTTTAAAATATTAAAAGTATTAAAAGTAATGATGACAAGGATGATAAAACATCTTGTGTCTTTGAACTAATGTAAGTCATGGAATCCCACGTCCACAAAATCATAATGCAGGCTTCCAGCTAGAGCAGGAAGAGAAAGATGACTAAAGAGATATCTGTACTACACAGAAGACATTGATCCCTTCCAGCCGGGGTTGGCAAACTAAAGCCTGCTGGGTAAACAGGGCTCACTATTCTTGTAAATAACGTTTTATTAGAACACCACACTTGTAGGCAGGTAGGAGATGGATGGTCTGAAAGGAAAGAACCAAATATAGCTTTTTGACATAAAAGAGACCATTTTAAGTGTAAGCCATTTTGCCATCTAGGCCTGGCCACAATGTTTGCCCTTGAACAAGCCTCAGTAATAAGGATTCTAAATGAACAAAAGAACAAATTGACTGTTAAACAGAAAAGAGAAGTAACAATAGCAAAGACAACAAATCAATTGTAAAGACTCTCCATTCTGTTTCAATATTAAAGATTAACCTGAAGCACTTTCTTGAGCTGTTCTGAAGAATCTAAACCCTCTTCTGAAAGCCCTCAATTACTAGATGAGTGGAGCCTAGGAGATGATGATGCTAACCTTTTCTCACTTGTAACTTAAGCTTGGACTAAAGCTAAGTCCAACTAAAGCTTGGACTCTGTCAACCTTTGCTCCAATTCTATGCTGAGTCCCTGGTGGTTCAGCTGGTAAAGAATCCACCTGCAATGTGGGAGACCTGGGTTTGATCCCTAGGTTGGTTGGGAAGATCCCCTGAAGAAGGGAAAGGTTGCCCACTCCAGTATTCTGGCCTGTATAGTCCACGGGGTTGCAAGGAGTCAGACTCGACTGAGCAACTTTCACTTCACTTCACTTCTTGCTGAATTCTCCTATGCACAAGCCTCTTCATGAATATTCATATACCCTTAGCTTAAAACTTCCCCAATTTTGCTATTCCTCCAGGAGACACTGCTTTGGGAAAGATCCCAAGTGTTCTCCTTACTTGCTACAAGTAATAAATCCTTCCTTCTCCAGACTGATTTTTGGCTTGGCTGTGTTTTCTGTGTAAACACCCACCAAGAGATGATCCCAGTTTTGGGTAACACACTCACTTATTCATGTATTGTCTATGACTCCTTTCATGCTATAGCGGCAAGGCTGCGCACCTAGAACAGAGACCATCTTGTCTGCAAAACCTAAAACATATGCTATCTGGTCATTGACAGAAAAATGTTGTCAAACCCTGCAGACTTAGTAGGTTTTCCTCAAAATACTGCTGCTGAGTCATGTCCCACTCTCTGAGACCCCACTGAGGCAGGACTGTAGCCTTCCAGGCTCCTCTGTCCATGGGATAGTCCAGGCAAGAATATTGGAATTGATTGCCATTTCCTCCCCTAGGGGATCTTCCCGATCCAGGGATCTAACCCATGTCACCTGCATTGCAGATGGATTCTTTACTGACTGAGCCACCAGAGAAGCCCACTTAGTGGGTTTCCTCGAAATAAGGAGGTAAGATTTGGCAATCCTTGAAACTTAGGACTGAAAATCAAATTACTAGCCATCACCACTATTTACCATTGGTAGGAGTGAGAAGTTTGGGTTTGATCTTCAATTTGTCAGAGGATTGCTAGTCTCATAATATTTTGGAGTACTGCATAAAGAGTACTGTAACATTCTTCCTTATGAATAAGGGTTGTTATGTACAAATTAAAAATGCATGTTTTAATAAAAATTTAGAGACATATAGTATTGATAAACAGCTAGATAGCAGAGAAGGTAGACATGAAAATATTTGGCATAGCTGATGGCTGAAATGATGGACTGAAAGTGATGTGAGATATCAAATTAGAACCAGTGAACAAGGCAGGTGTCTTACAGAAGAGCAAAGATGACGATGGAGGATTTACAGATAACCCCTCACCTTGTTTGAAGCGGGGACCAATAGTCCACATTTCTGATCCTCTGACGGCAAGAACAGCAGTACATTTTTAGTCAGTCCTTGGGGTCACACAGAGTCGGACACGACTGAAGTGACTTAGCAGTAGCAGTTGCGAAAGGAGGGGGGCCAGGACCCAACACTGAACAGAATTTTGGACCTCAGGTAGGTGGCATCATGCCAGGGTCATGGCATATGCACAGTCCTTCTAGTCCATCACTTACCTTCAACACTGCTCATTCTACCAATGAAAAATCCTTCCTCTTGATGCTCATGTTATGATATAATTTATAACCTTATTAGGGCTTCCCAGGTGGCACTAGTGGTAAAGAACCAACCTGCCAATGCAGGAGATGTAAGAGATGTGGCTTTGATCTCTGGGTTGGGAAAATCCCCTGGAGGAGGGCATGGCAAACCACTCCAGTATTCTTGCCTGGAGAATCCCATGGACAGAGGAGCCCGGCAGGCTACAGTCCACTGGGTTGTAAAGAGTTGGACACGACTGAAGCGACTTAGCACGCATGCACGAATAACCTTATTATGCTAATTTATGAATCCACCTCTGGACTGTAAACCCTCATCCAGGGTCGTCCCAAAGCTAACCATCTCTAAAGCACAGCTGAGGGGACTTCAAACACTATCTAACCACCCGTATGGTGTAGATTAAAATTAATTGTTCACACAGAGAATAAAACACACACCAAACCTTAATCTTGTTGAAAAGCAAATAAATCCAGCACATTATCTAGAACATTTTTCATCTGGTCTGAGTCTTTGAACATACCACAAAAACAGGATCATTGGCAGCAGAATGTGGCAAAGCGCTTGTCCCGTTCAGGAAGGAATGAACCAGATTATGAAAACTCATCACTTGAGAGTCCAGGGTCCCATCTGCTTTGTCAAACCCTTCCAGGGCATTCCTGAGAGAAATCAGTATTTCAGCAACCAGAGTCATGAACTGACAAAGAAAGCTCTCTTTTTGTTTCCAGCCTAGGTAATAGTCTTCTAATTTCAGATTGTGTAGGGAAATAGGATGCTGGAGACATAAGAGACGTGGGTTCGATTTCTGGGTCAGGAAGATCCCCTGGAGAAGGAAATAGCAACCCACTCCAGTATTACTTGCCTGTAAAATTCCTTGAACGAGGAGCCTGGCAGGCTACAGTCAAGGGGGTCACAAAGAGGCAGACACAACTGAGCATTCATACACTTTTAAATGTATAAGGAGACACAGTTTCTAGTACTGCCTAGAGAATCCCATGGACAGAGGAGCCTGGTGGACTACAGTCCATGGGGTCACAAAGAGTCGGACACAATTGAGCAACACAAGGGGCTCAGAGTTGAACAGTTACTGCAGGCTTTAGTCATGAAAACCATGAATCTATCCGCCATTCCTTTCTGGATCTTCAAAGAAGCTTCTTAAAATCTTATTTATAGGGACTTTCCTGATGGTCCAGTGGCTAAGACTTTATGCTCCCAAAGCAGGGGGGCCTGGGTTTGATTCCTGATCATGGAGCTAGATCCCACATGGCGAAACTAAGACCCAGTGCAACCAAGTAAGCAATAAACAAAATTTTAAAAAATCTTATTTATAGCCACACATAGTGGTTTAGTCACTAAGTCGGGTCTGACTTTTGCGACCCCCACAGACTGTAACCTGCCAGGCTCCTTTGTCCATGGGTTTCTCCAGGCAAGAATACAGGAGTGGGTTGCCATTTCCATCTCCAGGGGCTCTTCCCAACCCAGGAATCAAACCCTGGTCTCCTGTCTTGAAGGCAGATTCTTTACCAACTGAGCTATAAGGGAAGCCCACAGCCATACATATTTCTCATAATTCTTAAAATCTTTTTAGAGGGAGAAAATTACTGGTTGGCCTTTAAATTTCAAGTATCATAATGTCGTTACTGTGCTATAATCTGAGTAGCATTTAGTCTGTGTGCATGTGCTCACTCATTGAGTCGTGTCCGACTCTTTGTGACCCCACAGACTATAGTCTACCAAGCTTCTCTGTCCATGGGGATTCCCCAGGCAAGAATACTGGAGTGGGTTGCCATTTCCTTCTCCAGGAGATCTCCCCAACTCAGGGACCAAACCCGAGTCCCTTGTCTCTTGGGTTGGCAGGCAGATTCTTTACTCCTCTAAGATCTCAGAATCAAACATTAAGGTCTATGACTGATCTTTCATTAAGGAAGAAAAGAAGAAGAAAGAACACAAGAAAATATTTTAAAAATACTCTATTTAATAGGTGAGGTACCAGGGTTCTGAAGACTCTACTTATATGTGTATAGAAATTAGAAATGCAAAAGGTGGTTTTGAATAGCAGAGTTAGAAGATATAAAAGCTAAGTTCTTAATGATAGTGAGGGACAGGGAAGCCTGGTGTGCTGCAGTCCATGGGGTCGAAAAGAACCAGACACTACTAAGCAACTAAACACAATTAATGATAGGTAACACTATGCCTTGCTATCCTCTTACAAAGTGCTTCCCTATTACTGAGCTTTGATGTCTCCCAACATCTAGCTTTCCTTCCCATTCATTACAACTACAAGCATGGAAATCTAAAAAGGACTATAAACTACAGATATCAGAGCACCAACCTGAAGCTGAGGGTAGAGTTCCGGAAGAAAGGAGGATTGTCAAACTTCTTGAGAGACAGACAATTTTGTATGTCTTTTAAAGTTGGCAATTTCTCACTGTTTCTTCCCACTTGATTTCTTTTCAACAAACCTTCATAGGTTCCATTACACAGGGTGACTCGGCGGTTGTAGTCATTCAAACTAAAATGTGTAAGGAGATTAGAAATAATACCTCTTAGTTTATAGATAGTATCATAACTTTGAGCCCAACAAACCAATCAAGGTCATAGTGGTGGTAAAACTTTACTATAGTTACCTTACAAGGGTCAAACGTATGTGGTAAAAGAACTGCTTCCAAAAGCAATTATGGATGAAGGAGTTTTGAAAACACAGATGCATGAAATGTGAATCAACACATAAATAACGAGGAAAATTACCATTCCACTGGAAAGACAGTAAGACGGTTTACTAGGCAAGATGGTGACTCCTATCGTACGTGCATTTGAATCTGGAGTAACTGAAGAGAGACCAGGGTAGACTGTATTAACAGTGAGCTAAGCCAGTTTGATCTGATAAATTCAAGCATCCAGCACACAAGGTCTTCCCTGGTGGTTCAGCTGGTAAAGAATCTGCCTGCAGTGTGGGAGACCTGGGTTTGATCCCTGGGTTGGAAAGATCCCCTGGAGAAGGGAAAGGCTACCCACTCCAGTATTGTGGCCTGGAGAATTCCATGGTCTGTATAGTTCTTGGGGTCGCAAAGAGTCGGACACGACTGTGCGACTTTCACTAAGCCAGTTTTGCAGAAGTGAAGCTAGGAAAGCATTCCAGGCAAACTGAAGACAAATGGAAGAGGTCAGAGTCAAAACAGATGATACTATATGGAGGAGAGGAATTAGGAGAAATGCCGTGTTAGAAAATGTTCTAAGGTCGGGATGGTTACTTGGTAAACATGGAGGCTGAGAAGGTGGGCCCCAACCTTTCTGGCACCAGGGACCGACTTCGGGGAAGGCAATGTTTCCACAGACTGGCGTGCGGGGTGGGGGTGGTGGGATGGTTTCAGAATGATTCAAGTGCATTATACTTATTATGCACTTTTTTTCTATTATTATTACATCGACTCCACCTCAGATCATCAGGCATTAGATCCCAGAGGCTGGGGACCCCTGCCCGTAAGATTATATCCCATGTGCCTGTTGCGGCCCGGAATTCCACCATCAGAGCAGTATTTCATTTGGTAGACATAAATTTTTAAAGACGTTTCTGTGTGGATTTTAATCGGTGAGGGAATCATAGTGGGTGTGTGAGAACAGAATCAGAGCACACAGGAAGATGAAATAGCCTGGTGCCTAAAAACTAGGCAGAAACAGCCTCCAAAAGCTGCCTTTCCCAGAGCGTTCCAGTGAGACGGCCTGTGAAATTAAGGGCGTCAGGGTCAGGTAAGTTTAAGCCCCTCTTGAAAAATAAGAATACAGTTACTTAAAGGCTCTGAAATATTCTAAAACTTCTAAAGGCTTTTTAAGCTCAGCATTCTCTAAATGTATCTGATCAGAGAAATCTCTTTTCACATACCAGCGACTAATAGCCCAGGACAGTATGAGAAATGGAGACTTCTGGAATGACTCAGAGTCACATACACAGCACTTACTACATCCCCATGGGCACTCTCTGGAGGGCTGTAGGAAAAGCTCAGGATGGAGAAGATGGGGTCCCTGTGAGCTGGATTCCCGAAAACATGCGCATGCCCAGCCTGGGGTGTGGACGGCAATGCTCTGTGCCATGGAGGAGTCCAAAGGCACAGGACAAGGACGTTAGTACAGCAGGGTTCAACACCAGAGGGTTGTGGAGGAACCAGACAAATGCAGAGAGACAGAAGAGCTGCTTGGGGAATCTGTTCCTGAGATGTGTGCTCGGAAAGAGACATATTCAAGGAATCACTGAGGACAGAATTCTTCATGAGCTACCGGCTGCTTGCGTGTACTTTAGTATTTTATTTTTTTTAATAACCAACGTATGTTGGTATAACTTATGGTAGAAAAAAAAGTTCCCACACCAGCTGCACATGACCCAGTTTTAGTACTTTAAAAATCTATCTCCCCACTGCATATCCTGATCCCCTCTACTCCCCAGAAACCTGTGGTCCAGCCATACCAGACAACTTCTAGAGGCTTTTCTAGCTTTATAAGATAATGTTGCCCCCACCAAGGACACACCACCCTCCCTCACCTCTGGTTGAAAGGTTTGTGCCTCCTTGAAGTGTCAGGATAATCATCTCCACCTCCTAAAGACTTTCCCTGCTTCTCTTCTTGGCTTTGCACACACACCTATTAAAATAACTTCTCACGTTGTACTGTAATTTGTTTACCGGGCATCTACCTTTGTAAGTACAAGATGATATTCCAAAGGAAGGCTGTATTTTATTCATCCATGTATTCCCAGCACTATTAAACTGCTTAGAATATGATCGGAGCTTAAGACATGTTGACTGAATACAGAAGATACTTCTCATTTTAAAATAGTGGATCTCAAAGTGATGGCCAAGCATACTCAGTTTATAAGTGTGATTTCCATACCTCTATTTTTTTTTTTTTACTAAAGGACTCAGGATTTTTAAAAATCCTACTTCCTACAGGAAAATAACTTTCATAAACATATAAACAGAATTCAACATGCATTAGAAACAGAATTGTAAAGTGACTGTCCATCTCTCAGACATGAGGAAACACGGTCTCTTGGATTTCCACAGCAGGTACCCATGTCATTACCTATCACAGACAATCTCCCAGCTGGAGAATCGGGAGTTCTGACTAATCAGAGTCGGATCGTCTTGCCTTGCTGCCCCGAGCAGCTGGTCTGTGCACACGTCACACTCGTTCCTGCCTGTGGCAAAATTCCAGTAGGGCAAAGCGAAGGACTCGTTGCCAGTAAGGCGCTAAAAGCAAAGGGCATGACCAGACATTCAATTCATGTCATCAGAAACAACAAGAAAATGCAGGAAGCAAAGACTTATACGGGTCTTGCCCAAATACATAGCAAAATTAAAAGAAACTTTCAACCAACCTGGAGATCCCTTTCCAGCCATAACAAGTGGTACCGGTGCCAGGTAACAAAGGCAGGTCCTTGGTGTGAGAAATCTATAGCCTTGTATGGGCGCCCTGGTCCTAAAACAATTGGGAAACATGTTAGAAGTCACAGAAGAGAATTTTTTAATGTGAACCTTACCTGGGATGGGCTGGAGAGGTCTCTGATGTTTTAGTCAAGAACAACTGGATTTTTTTAATTAATTAATTTTTACTGAAGCAATAGCTGATTCATAATGTTTCAGGGAAAGCAAAGTGATTCAGTTTTCTGAACGCATGTGTGTGTGTGTGTGTGTGTGTGCGCGCGCGCGTGCATGTGTGCACACACATGCACACGTTCAGTTGTATTCAACTCTTTGGGACCCCATGGACTGCAGCCCCCCAGGCTCCTTTGTCCATGGGATTCTCCAGGCAAGCAGACTGGAGTGGGTTACCATTTCCTTCTCCAGGGGATCTTCCTGACTCAGGGAATACATCTACGTCTCTTACACTGGCAGATTCTTTACCACTGCACCACCTGGGAAGCACATATATATATATATATATTTCTTCTTTCTCATTGTGGTTTATTACAAGATATTGAATATAGTTCCCTGGGCTATACAATAGGGTCTTATTGTTTATCTATTAATATTTTATATACCGCAGTGTGTGTCTGTTAATTCCAAATTCCTAATTTATCTCCCCATCCACCTTTCCTCTTTGGCAACCATAAGGGAAAACAGCTGTTTTTGTCGTTTATTCCTCTGAAAACAACAACCACAACAAAACAATCTCAGAGGCAAATAGCACTTTCAGGATAAATTCTCCTTCATCTCTCAAAAGTCTGATGGTCAGCAGAGATCCAGAGAAACTCAGGTCATCTTGAGAGCGCCTGTTAATTTATAACAGTGTTATAAATTATATTATATTATTATTTATATTATAAAGTTAATTTAATTTTTAAGCAGTGCTTCAGGAAGATAAAATAGGAGTATCCCAAAGAACAGATCATTAAGATCTAAATGAAATATATTTTAAAAGACTTTTTCTAACCCATTCCTTACAAATGCCTGCATTTATAGGGAGCGATTAATGTAGAACAAAGCAACTTCAACTACACTTAGTCTGAGTTCAGCATTTGGAACCAAAAGGAACTTTCACGGGTTTTGCCTCAGCCATCAATCAGTTACAACTATTAGCTGACAAGCATGGTTGCCGAGACCAGAAGAGAGGAAAAATACATTCCAACCAATTTGGCTGGCCTCTGGAACTGCCAATTTTAGTGAAAAGCTTTGGGCGATTTAATGACCTCCTTACTGCCTTTCCAATCCTTCTTCTCCGTCTCATAACAGCTTTTGATGGTTATGTAGAAACTTGAGCTAACTTTAGTTCTTTTTCTAAGTCCCCATAATAACTTCAGAGAGATGAACAGACATGAATATAAATTTAATTCCTAGATGCGACCAGAAACTATAGTTTTCTTTTCCTCTTGAGAGACTACCCTCTCATAAAGCAAAAATTCTTCAGAGTGATGACAGGAAAACTATAAAGGTTTATAGCCAGAAGAGCCTCCGTATCTATTGATACAGAAAGACAGATGCTTACCTGTGAGGCAAGTTTTAAAAAGACCCACACTGAGGGGAAAAGCTGCTGTCGCTGCTGTTGGCTAGGCAACCCTTTGTAAATGTTTTAATGCAGAACAAAGTTTAAAGGTCTCAAAACAAAATGAAGAGGGGGAATGAGTGATAAACACAAGGGCTGTACTGTGCTCAGTCGCAGCTGACTCTTTGTGGTGCTATGGACTGTAACCTGCCAGGCTCCTCTGTCCATGGGATTCTCCAGGCAAGAATACTGGAGTGGGCTGCCATCCTCTCCCCAGGGGAGCTTCCCAACCCAGGGATGGAACCCAAGTCTCCTGCATTGCAGGCAGATTCTTTACTGCTGAGCCACCAGGGAAGCCCAAACACAAGGACAGATTCCAAACGAGAATCTTACTATTCAAAATGAGCGCTGTGTCTTCACTCACCCTAACCCCAACGAGGAGCCTCAAAAGTGAGGGTAATTGCAAATAGAGCACGATTTCAGAACACCTGAGTCTCCTGCAGCTACTGCATTAGCAGGCAGATTCTTTACCACCGAACCACCTAGGACGCCCCTAAGATACCTTAAGGTAAACGGGGAGAAGCTCACCTAATAATGTATCTCTGACGGAATAATAGTGGAGCCACACAAAGAAATCATAAATGCTGCAGTTGGCGATCTGTGGTTGGGTCCCATTGGGCCCCAGGAGTCCCAGCCAGTGTTGCGTGGTGATCACGTAGTCGGGGTGCGGAGTGTACTTTGCGAGGTCTAAGGCACCCAAGAATTGCTCCCTCTCTTGAGGGGTCAAGGAATGGACATCTTGCCGGACAACCAATGGTTTCTTCTGATCGCATTTGGGGCCGGTCCAGCCAAACCTGCAGTCTCCACAGTTATAGCCGGCGAAGTTTCCTAGTGCATTTGAGAAATTAAGGGAAAGATGGAAGAAGTAAGCTTACATAGCTTGGAAGAAATTTCTGAAGTAGAACGGAAGAGAAGGTCAGTTGCCTTTCCTTGCGCTCTGCTTGAAATGTTTGTCTCTCCAAGGGGACTGAACACCAGAGAGTTTCTAGAAATGTTCCCAGCAAAGAAACAGGACATGAAACAAATTCCATGGTGTTATGAGCTGAATTGAATCCCCACCAAATTCATATGCTGAAGTCCTAACCCCTAGCACTTGGGGGGCTATTTTTGGAGATACGGTCTTTAAAAAAAGTAAGTTAAGATGAAGGCACTGTGGTGGGGCAGGGAGGGGGTGTGTGGTTAATCCAACATGACTGGTGTCCACTTAAGAAAAGGAAATTTGGACTCAGAGAGGGGTGTCAGGACACAACAAGCCAACAAGAGATACCTCAAGACACACAGCCTGCTGACACCTTGATCTGGGATGTCAAGCCTTCAGAATTGCGAGAGAATGAGTTTCTGTGTGCCACCCAGTCTGTGGTCCTTTGTCATGGAAGCCTTGGGAGACTAAGACAAGTGCTGCCATCTGTTCCACTCATGGATCATGTCAGATGTACCTTCCTGAAGCAGAGCTGCAGCCTCAAATGTCATCACTGCTGGGTCCCTGTCCCCTGAAGCACATGCAGAAAGTTATTGATTTACGGAAGGAAGAGAATATATACCAAGCTAAAGGGGGAACCAAAATAAATAAACTGATTTCCAGGAATTTAGGTGAAATCCAACATTTAAAAAGCTGGTTTATGTTACAAAGGAGACAGAGTTAAGACAAAATCAATGGAGGCTGACAGGTCATAAAGGTGAATTAGTGGCCCTAGTGTCAGAAAGTGCAAATCACTGCAGGGTTGCCCATCTCTGCACAAACTGCTCATCCATTTTATCATCCCAGGGACCGAATACTAGTCATACCAAGCTCCAGGTCTCTTTCTGTTTAGCATCTAAAACTGAAATTATTTTAGGTTGACTTTTCCCTGTTTAGCCTTGATTATCGCATTTGGGCTTCTCTGGTGGCTCAGACAGTAAAGCATCTGCCTGCAATGCTGGAGATCACAGTTCAGTCCCTGGGTCAGGAAGATCCCCTGGAGAAGTGGGATCCTGGATCCCACTCCAGAATTCTTGCCTGGAGAATCCCCATGGACAGAGGAGCCTGGTGGGCTACAGTCCATGGGGCCACAAAGAGTCAGACATGACTAAATGACTACACCTTGACTTTGACTTTCATTGCATTTGGTATGACCAGTACCTCATTCCTTAGGTAGTGATAAGTTAGAGAGTAAACACTTAAAAATTGCTTGTGTGTTGAAACAAAAGAGGGCAATAACTTATCTCCTAGGGGTTGTGTGAAACATTTAACGTGTCAGCTGCCTTCTCCTCCTCCTCTTCCTCCCAGATCTTTTTACTTGCTCTTCCTTCTGTTTTGAACACTTTTCCCTCACAGTCTTCCTACCTTCCTCTTCACTTGGCTTGCCTATTCCTCCTTTAAACTGCACAATGGGCTCTCTACAAGGTCATCCCTGATCCCACACATCAGGGTCAGATGACCCCCAAGCTGTGCTCCCATAACATCTCCTATTTCTTTTTTCATTGAATTAATTGTGGCAATTATAACATCTACTGGCTCAGCTACAGGCAGCTGGAAGGCAATTATCCTGCTGCTTAGGCCTATGCTGGACCTTGGACGAATGAATCTTCATTTAATGAATGAAAGTAGCAAAAAGCCAAATCATCACAATGGATGCTTTAAATATCTTACAATTTTATTTGCCATTTATACATCAATAAAGTTGAAATTTAAAATTTTTAAATTAAAAAAAGGATATAAAAAGCATGTAGCAGATGGATTCAATAATTCTCAATTTTCTTCTTTCTTTCTCTCCCTGTCCTTGTGAATCAGAAGGAAAAGCAGGCCCTGCAAGTAATTTTGATAAACAGCAAGTACCAAAATAGATGTAAGTAAAACATACTATGACCATGGTAAGGAGAAGGTTAGGGACTTCCGTGGTGGAGCAGAACCCTCCTTGCAATGCAGGGGACACAGGTCCAATCCCTATTTGGGGAACTAGGATCCCACATGCTGAGGAGCAATTAAGCCTGTGTAGCATGACTAGAGAGTCCGTACTGCCACAAAGAAAGATCCCACATGACATATCAAAGAGTCACAACTAAGACCCTATGCAGCCAAATAAATAAAAATAGAGGGTTATTTGGATCTCTAAAGGAAAAGAAAATTTTCCAACAGCATGAAAACAAAATGAGCATGTGTCCTATATAAAGAAAATACAGTCTGCTGTTTCTCTATGGTTAAAAGAAATGTCCTTAAAAATATCATAAGTAGGAAGAATTTGAGGGGTAGTCCTATGCTCTTTGTAATATACAAAATATCGTACCTGTCCTTGTGTGCATGCGTGCTAAGTTACTTCAGTTGTGTCTGACTCTTTGCGACTCTATGGACCGTAGCCCACCAGGCTCCTCTGTCCATGGGATTCTTCAGGCAAGAGTACTGGAGAGGGTTGCCATGCTCTCCTCCAGGGGATCTTCCCAACCCAGGGATGGAAGCCACGTCTCTTAGGTCTCCTGCATTGGCAGGCGGGTTCTTTACCACTGGCGCCACCTGGGAAACCGCTTACCTACCCTTACTTAGCTTTATTTGCATTTTCCTGTTTCAACACCAAATGAAAAATTAAGTTTGAAATAATAGTTAAAAGGAAAAAGTTTACTAGTTTACTAGTCCTAAGACTGAAAATCAAGTTGAACAGTTTACATTAAACATTAAAATTTATGTTGATCACTCAGGTGAAGCTATTAAATATAAATTATTTAATCAATACTTATTCAACGGCTACTACAGTATCAGATGTTATGCAAGGTACTTCGGTCTTCATGGAGCTTGGAGTCTGTCTATTTTCCCTTGGGGTGCCTACTATAATTGAGTCATATCTATTTTTAAAACATCTTGATTGAAATACATCCCTCCACTTTCACAGTTTCTAATGGAACAGAGTGGACTTCCCAGGTGGTGCCAGTGGTAAAAAAAAACCTGCCTGCCAATGCAGGAGACATAAGAGATGCAGGTTCCTTCCCTGGGTTGGGAAGATCCCCTGGAGGAGGGCATGACAACCCACTCCAGTATTCTTGCCTGGAGAATCCCCATGGACAGAGGAGCCTGGAAGACTATAGTCCATGGGGTTGCAAAGAGTTGGACATGACTGAAGTGACTCAGCAGCAGCATAGGAGTAGAGTATTTTTTGAGAAGTGATTGAACAAAATGCACATGAAGAATACTAAATACCCAAACTTCCAGTTGTTTCCCCAAGGCCAGATGATCAGAGGTGAATATGCAGTTACAACTCTACAACAGGAGAGCAATTGCTTCCTTCTAAATGCTAAGAAATGGCATGCACACATTTTGAAATAATAAATTCAATACATTTCTAGATTTAAAGGAATAAAATTTGTCTTTGAATTTTGGTGTCTCATTATTAAAATTGAGTAATTCATAACCTAGGCCATAAGTTTTAAGATCTCTGCATTTTCTCTACTAATATTCTTTTTGGTTGCTAGAAACTAAATTAGCAATAACTATCTCCCTCATTCATTTACTCAACAAATAATTTATTAGTACCTATTAGCTAAAGAAAGGTCAAAATTAAACATGCCCTTCTCTGCGCACCCACATATTTATGTACATTCATACAACTGCCACACTTGATTACTGTGGACTCGACCTCTCAAAACCTGTCCTATTGGAATAAAATGTTCTTACAGGAAGCTATCATGGTAACATAGAGCAGTACTGGTACACAGTAAATTCTATACGAAGCGTTACCAGTACTAGTTTTACAAGTTACCACTGATCAAATCTCATAGTCTTTAAGTATTTGTTTTCATACCTGTCTTACTCAGCCAGCACATTTGGACATATCAAAAATCATGTTGGGGTTTTCCCCTTAGTATCTGAAGGACCTAACATAATTGGTGCTAAATAAACACTGGTTAGGTGGTTGATGAAGGAGTCATGAATAACTGAATAAAAGGCATTAAGTGCTAGAGGATATAAATATAAATCAGGCTCGGTGCCTTCATCTAGTGGTATGAGGAACATGAGTGCGATGAAATATCAACACCAGCCTAACTATGGGAAAAGTGAAAACAAGAATTAACTGAGCACCATGGATGACAGAAGATGAAATGATTCATTTTGACAGAAGATCAGAGATGGTTCACAACTGTGTTGAATAAAGCCATCTCTTCTCACAAAGCCAAAGTTGTCCCTGAAAAGCAATGCAGAAATGCTAATAAGAAAGCATTTGTGTGGATTTGAGCTCACCTATTACCTAGAAATGTATTTGACTTTTAAAAACTCCCTTTTCCAGCATGTCTCAGAGAAAACATATCCCACAGCTCTGCAGTCAGCTCCCTTTCATATTTGTGCTTCTAAACCTGGTCTAAAGAATTTGTTAAAATACTGAAGACAACTGAAAAATGCAGTAACATAAAAGCTTACCAAACAAAATGTTTATTTCTTTAATTTAGATTTCCTAGCAGTCCCTTATATTAATTTAATGAATTGAGTTTTTCCATTAATCCACCAATAGCAACAGTTTAAAAAAAAAAAAGGAGACCCTTTAGGAAGGATTGCATTATCTCACTGGGGAATGGAGAGAGAAAAAGTAAAAGGTCCCTAGATATCAGTCTATCTGTTATTTAGTATGTCCTTGAGCAAAAATGAAATTTAAAAAGACAAAGTCTTATACCTACTTAGGACTAGGATAAAAATGGAAAAAGAATGAGAACAACGAAACAATGCACGTTCCTACATGAACCACATCAGCTCAACCTCCAAAGGCTATTAGACTAAATAAGTTTAAAGACCACCGATTAGTGAATTTACAAGGAGCTCTAAATAGCCTATTCCTTTTAATTAGAGATTCTATTATATTAATAACAATACTTTACACTCACATTAGGCCTTTCATCTACAAAGCTCGAAAGGATTTTACAAGTGTGGTTTCATCATTATCCCCATTTTAGAGATTGGAAGATGGAGGCACTTAGTTGTATGACAAGAAATTCTCAGACAATTGTTCAAAAACCATTTGGTGCACATGTTTTTCAAAAGTCCAAAAACACAGCTGCAACTGGTCTTTTCTCAGGAATGCCAATTGGCAGGTAAGATTTGGAAGGTGACTCTCTGATGCCAAGATCTCCTGAAATTAAGCTCTTCTTAAAAATTAAGTTCAATAATTTTTCAGTTTGAAATTATCCCTATAGAGAATACAAAAGTTCTCTCTAGAGAATTTGAGTACATAATTTAGGTTTTTTTTTTTCCCATCAGAGTTTGTATGTATTTATTTTTATTGAGCTAAAATCCTTTACCAACTTCAAGATCATGGAGACTACGGGTGGTTCTTTTTATTTTTATTTTATTGTGCTAAGAATACTTTACATGAGATCTACCCTCTTAACACACATTTAATTGTTTAAAACATTACTGTTGACTCTAGATACAACATTGTACAGATCATATTCGTCTTGATTAACTGAAACTTTATGGCTCTGATTACTAAATCTTTATTTCCCCTCCCTCCCAGCTCCTGATAACTACCATTTTGTTCTTTGATTATATGAATTCGACTATCTCAGATGCCTCACGTACATAGGATTATCCAGTATTTGTCTTTCTGTGGCTGACTTATCTTCTTAGCACAATGTCCTCAAGGTTCATTCATGTTGCTGCATACTGCCGAATTTCCTTCTTTTCTAGGGCTGAATAGCATTAAATTGCAAATACATACAATCTGACTAGGATGCAAAGAAATTGGAACCCTTGCACACTACTGATGGAAATGCAAAATGGTGCAGCTGCTGTGGAAAATAGTATGAAGGTTCTTCAAAAAATTAAAAATAAAACTACCATACAAACCAGCAATCCAATTTCTGAGTATTTATCCAAAAGAACGTTAATCAGGATCTCACAAAGATACTGAGATTCCCATGTTCATTTCAGCATTATCCCCAATGACCAAGATGAAGAAACAATCTCATTGTCCATTAACAGATGAATGGTGTGTTTATATTTCCACGGAATTAACAAAGTTCCGAGGTCATCAACAGCCTTGTTGCTATCTACATTTCATTAATAAATTTGGGGTGACACTAGAAGAATCTACTTGCCAAAGAATTTTGAGGTTATGGCGGGGGCGGGGGTACTTTGGGCACTGAAGATCAGGTTTAACTTCTGAAGACTGCCTCCTACATCATGAAGAAATTAGCCTAAGAAAGCAAGCAATTCACTCTTTAGTGAGAATAAATTGAAAAACATGTGTCTTGCTTTGGGGCATATGACACATCACAGTGATTATTGGATATACTAAATACCTGTCCAGTCCAATCACTAAGGACTTAATCTGGTGTCCTGAGGCTCAAAGAAAAAGACCATCTAACCAACATAAGTGGAGTCAATCCAAAGCTGAGATGGAAAGAGCTATGGTCCTGAATGAGTCCAGACAGATTAAATCCCAGAGGAGGGAGACAAGGGGTTCTAAGAGGCAGTCCTGGCCTTGACAATGGCTGGAGATGGAGACCATACACCCTGCTTCCTTTGATTGGTCTACAGATATGTGATGTCCTTCTGAACTTACAGGTCAGGCCCTGTTTCTGGCCCACTTCCTTCTTAGGTATGTTTACCACTGTGCCACCTGGGAAACTCAGATGGCACAGTGGTAAAGAATCCACCTGGCAATGCAGGAGACACAGGAAACACGGGTTCAATACCTGGGTCAAGAAGATCCCCTGAAGTAGGACAACCCACTCCAGTATTCTTGCCTGGAAAATTCCATGGACAGAGTAGCCTGGTGGCTCCTACAGTCCATGGGGGTAGCAAACAGTTGGACACAAATGAGTAATTGAGCACACACATCCTCCTGAGAACATTTTGAAAGTAGGTCACTGTGACCCGAAGTTATTGCCACTTCTAGTGGGAATATTTATAAGTACTCTCTCAGGACAGGGAGACTGCAACTATCTCTTCTATTCTGCCACCCCTGATTCCTTCCATTTCACTTAAAAAAATAAAAAAAAAAAAAAACTTCCTAGTCAGGTCAGAAAGATAGAGTAGATGGTGATATGCGTGTATTTGCTCAGTTGCTCAGTTCTGTCCGACCCTTCGGGACCCCATGGTCTGTAGCCTACCAGGTTCCTCTGTTTATGGTTTTTCCAGGCAAGAATACGGGAGTGGGTTGCCATTTCCTTCTCCAGGGGATCTTCCTGACCCAGGGATTGAACCTGCGCCTCCTGCATTGTCAGGTGGATTCTTCACCACTGCACCACCTGGGAAGCCCAGGTATGGGTAGCCACAAGGAGAGTTAACAGTTATACCTGAGTTCCTAATGTCTTCTGCTTCCAGGATTCCATAAAATGGAGATTCCCAAAGTTTCTAACTTGTGGCACTCTATCATTGACTGACCTGGAAATAAGCTTTCCAGAAGAATTTTTGAGTCACCAACAAAGAAGTCACTGTGTAGTGTGGTTTCCAGTCCCACAAGTAATATGAAACCTGCTGCATCTCATTAGATTAAAAAACCATGAGAATCTATGAGATGTCTACAGAAGCAAGTGGTCAATTAGATTAGAAAAAAATGAATAGTATACATTCAACATGTTATTACAAACATTTTGTCACAATTAATACCCCCAAGACAAAACTAACAAATCCTTTGAATTATATAATTAACAATATGACTACAAAATAATGGTTATAAAGCCAGAGTTTTTCCTTTTCCACTATGGTTACTTATACAATATTGACTATAGTTCCCTGTGCTATACAAAGGGCCTTGTTTATCCATTCTATATAAAATAGCTTCAGAATTTTCAGTTAGAAAAGAAACCTGATCTCATTCTTACATCAACATCACAGCCCTTTGTACATTCTCTTAGTTTACCTTTTTAATGTCCTTACATAGCTCATTATCTATATTCTCCTATGTTCTAGCATCATATAAGAACATCAATAAACACATGATTAAAAAGGAAAACCTCTTAGGCAGCTGGACACTGTAAAACAGTTTCCAAGGGCTTAGCTAAAGTTGCTGCTTATGTTTTTGTGTGTGGGCTTCACATGCCCTGCCAGCCTTTGAGTGTTTATCACTGCTGTGCATGTTTGCTGAACACTGGAGAGGAGCCCCGCTAAAGAGGATTTGAGAAGGCTCAGAAGAGCGGAAGAAGTAAGAAGAGCACAGAGATTTCAAAAAAAAAAAAAAAAAACAGGTAATAAGAGAGACCAAGGTCTGAAAGAGGGATACTGTGTAAATTCTGAAATGCTCACATCACACCCAGAGAGGAGTGAAAAAAGCCACTGTTATCTAAAAACTACCCTCCGTTCTTCAGCTCTGTCTTTCCATCTCTCCAAGGATGGCAAAGTTACAAGCCAGTCATAACCTTCACGAGCAAGATATATCCTGCTTGAGACCTGTTCAGATCGTTAGCAATGCTGAGACTCGAACTACAGAACACCTACCCCCCGACGTCTGTCTAACCGATGCCAAGAATCACCCACCCTCCCTCTTCAACAAGTGCAAACCCATCCCAGAAGGAGAGGGCACCAAATCCATCTTGAAAGGACTTGCTCTGAGTTTCAAAGCTGACTCTAGGACTCTTTAGCTTCCCTCGCCAACAGACAAGCCCATGGTGTGCTGGCACGCGTTCATAGAATCAAGCGTGGCCCACGGAATATTTCTTTAGTTCTCATAACTAGATCTACTAACGGGTGTGCAGAATATACCCAGACATCAGCCTTACTCAATGCCAATGGACCGACTTGGTTTGCCTTTCAAAACCTAGGCTGAGCATCTCTGCCTTGGAAGGGGTTCCTCCATCAGCGGGCCAGCCCCACCCAGCTGGGCGCATGCGCACATCCGCCTGCCGCCCTCACCTGTGCACCTGCAGGTCCGGTCGAAGAACTTCCGGGGCCATCGCTCTCGGTCGTCCAGGTTGCGCAGGACGTAAGGACCGCTCCAGGGCCTGGTGTCGGTCTGCACCTCCGCACACTGGCCCCGGCCCTCCCGGGAGCCGCAGACGTTGGCGGGGTCGGCGCCCAGCGGTGGGCAGCACTCCTTGGCCCGCAGGCTGCCCACCGTCATGCAGACCCGGGGGAACTGCGCCCGGGCCCCCGGCGGGAGCGCACAGCCCAGGCAGCCGAGCAGAAGCCCCCACCCAAGGGGGCTCATGGCTTTAGAACCGGAAGAACTCTCTCTCTCTCGTCTTTCACTCCTTGCTTCTCTCCAGCTTTCTCCTGGTCTTCCACTCTTGGGCTCTTGAGCATTCACCCGCTTTTTGCCTTGGGGGAAATTTACGTTTTAGGGAGTATTTCTTGGATCTGCCTTCTATTCCTCTCCTCTTGAAAAAAAGACCCACAAAAATTACAGAACCCACATATGTGTGCTCATGTGTACATGCACACACACAGACGACTTTATGTGATGCAAACCGCTAAAACAAATTTCATTCCATCAGAAGCGCCTCTAACAGCCAGATTTAATGAGGGGAGCCCTTCTCACCGCCTTCCCTGGTTAAAACAGGCTTTGTCTAATTGACTTAATTGACGGAGCGCTCCAGTCTTGCTACTTATTATACTGGTATTTCTGAACCCCCTCCTTCCCTCCTTAGCCCATGACTTTAATTGCCTTGAACTCAGTTCAAAAGCCAAATGCCGTGTTGCCTTTATTCTGTCTGGCTTGCCAAATCACGGGGCCTGGTGGGGTTTGTGTAAGGGCTGGGAGAAGCCGTCATTAGCGGGATTAGTATTAGACAAATCCCCATCGTTAGCACATGACCCAGAGTGCACAATGAAGTAGATAAAATGTCTGGCTTTGTTTCAAGAAGGCAAAACCATCTTCATTATCTGGGCTCATGTGCTCTGGCCAAGCCTGTGACCTCAGACTTCCCAGGGAGTCAATAGATGCAGTGAGCTTGTCGTCAAAAGCCCTTCAGAGATCAACCCCACTGCTAACAGCCGTTCACTCCTGACTGCTCCCTGACGTGCTTCCAAAGACCACTACAGGCTGTCACACAACTTCACAAATAAAGAAACACTTATTGAGGGCTGACGTACAAGGAATTGCTTTGTTCCACAACTCACAATGAGGATCCTCTTCCCTCCAAACAATAATGTCCTATTCTATTCAGGGCTTCCCAGTTTGTGTTAGTGGTAAAGAACCGCCTGGCAATGCAGGAGACTTAAGAGAAGTGGGTTCAATCCCTGGGTTGGGAAGATCCCCTGGAGGAGGAAATGGCAACCCACCTCAGTATTCTTGCCTAGAGAACCCCATGGAGAGAAGAGTCTGGTGGGCTACAGTCCTTGGGGTCACAAAGGGTTGGACACGACTGAAGTCACTTAGCACCCATTCTGTTCAGTGCATCTCTGCAGCAGGTTTTTCTTCTTAAATACATAAAGCACCATGTCATGCATGTTTCTTGGAAGAAAAGCTATGACAAACCTAGACAAAGTATTAAAAGCAGAGACATTACTTTGCCAACACAGGTTCATATAGTCAAAGCTATGGTTTTTCAAGCAGTAGTGTTCAGAGGATGTGAGAGTTACACTAGAAGGAAGGCTGAATGTCAAAGAATTGGTGCTTTCCAATTGAGATGCTGGAGGAGACTTCTGAGAGTCCCTTGGACTGAAAATAGATATTAAACCAGTCAATCCTAAAGGAAATCAATCCTGAATATTCACTGGAAGTTCAGTTCAGTCTCTCAGTCATGTCTGACTCTTTGCGACCCCATGGACTACAGCACGCCTAGCTTCCCTGTCCATCACCAACTCCCACAGCCTGCTCACACTCATGTCCATTAAGTCGGTGATGCCATCCAACCATCTTATCCTCTGTCATCCCCTACTCCTCCTGCCTTCAATCTTTCCCAGCATCAGGGTCTTTTCCCATGAGTCAGTTCTTCATATCACTCAGTTCTAAGTGGCCAAAGTATTGGAGCTTCAGCATCAGTCCTTCCAATGAATCTTCAGGATTGATTTTCTTTAGGATTGACTGGTTTGATTTCCTTGCAGTCCAAGGGACTCTCAATAATCTTTTCCAACACCACAGTTCAAAAGCATCCATTCTGGATAAGGAAGCTGTGGTACATATACACCATGGAATATTACTCAGCCGTTAAAAAGAATTCATTATGACAAAACCCACTGGGAAAAAAAAAAATAATAATAATAATAAAAATTAAAAAAAAAGAATTCATTTGAATCAGTTCTAATGAGATGGATGAAACTGGAGCCCATTATACACAGTGAAGTAAGCCAGAAAGATAAAGAACATTACAGCATACCAACACATATATATGGAATTTAGAAAGATGGTAATGATAACCCTATATGCAAAACAGAAAAAGAGACACAGATGTACAGAAGAGACTTTTGGACTCTGGGGGAGAAGGCAAGGGTGGGATGTTTCGAGAGAACTGCATGTATATTATCTAAAGTGAAACAGATCACCAGCCCAGGTGGGATGCATGAGACAAGTGCTCTGGCCTGGTGCACTGGGAAGACCCAGAGGAATCGGGTGGAGAGGGAGGTGGGAGAGAGAATTGGGATGGGGAATACATGTAACTCCATGGCTGATTGATGTCAATGTATGACAAAACCCACTGCAATGTTGTGAAGTAATTAGCCTCCAACTAATAAAAATAAATGAAAAAAAAAAAAAGCATCCATTCTTCAGTGCTCAACTTTCTTTATGGTCCAACTCTCATAGCCATATATGACTACTGGAAAAGCCATAGCTTTGACTATATGGACCTTTGTCAGCAAAGTAATGTCTCTGCTTTTTAATACACTGTCTAGATTTGTCATAGCTTTTCTTCCAAGGAGCAAGCGTCTTTTAATTTCATGGCTGCAGTCACCATATGCAGTGATTTTGGAGCCCAAGAAAATTAAGTCTGTCACTGTTTTCACTGTTTCCCCATCTATTTGCCATGAAGTGATGGGACCAGATGCCATGATCTTGGTTTTCTGAATGTTGAACTTTAAGCCAACTTTTTAACTCTCCTCTTTCACTTTCATCAAGAGGCTCTTCAGTTCTTCTTCACTTTCTGCCATAAGGGTGGTGTCATCTGCATATCTGAAGTTATTGATATTTCTCCAAGCAGTCTTGATTCCAGCTTCTGCTTCATTCAGTCCAGCATTTCACATGATGTACTCTGCATATAAGTTAAATAAACAGGGTGACAATATACAGCCTTGACGTACTCCTTTCCCAATTTAGAACTTTGATGTATTCCTTTCCCAATTCATTGGAAGGCCTGATACTAAAGCTGAAGCTCCAATACTTCAGCCGCCTGATGCAAAGAGCCAACACATTGGAAAAGATCCTGATGTTGGGAAAAATTGAAGGCAAAAGGAGAAGGGGGCAGTAGAGGATGAGATGGCTAGAGAGCATCACCAACTCAATGGACATAAATTTGAGCAAACTCCAGGAGACAGTGGAGGACAGAGGAGCCTGGCATGCTATAGTTCATGAGGTCACAAAGAGTTGGACACGACTTAGTGACTGAACAACAAGAACAAACCATGCCACAAGGAATTTAAAGTTGTAATTATATAACCCTATATGCAAGACAGAAAAAGAGACACAGATGTATAGAACAGATTTTGGACTCTGTAGGAGAAGGCGAGGGTGGGATGACCTGGGAGAGTGGCATTGAAACATGTATATTATCAATTGTGAGGCAGATCGCCAGTCCAGGTTTGATGCATGAGACAAGTGCTCAGGGCTGGTGCACTAGGATGACCCAGAGAGATGGGATGGGGTGGAAGGTGGGAGGGGGTTCAGGATGGGGAACACATGTAAATCCATGGCTGATTCATATTAAAGTACGGTAAAAACCACTACAATATTGTTGTAAAGTAATTAGCCGCCAACTAATATAAATAAATAAAAAAGATATATAATATTTAAAAAAAGAATTTTCAAAGTCAAAAAAAAGAAAACAAGTTGTAATTATCTAATATGTAATTATCAAGAGACAGTGGCCAATTTGGAGTGAGGGCCCGCACGTGACATCTTTAGATTTATGTTAATGTTAAGCATTGTACAACTTCAATCTAGAGGGCAACGCCTCCCCAGTCCTTCTGGGAAGCATCCAAATGGGCAACAGTGGTTCACCTGTCAGAGCATCCATATTCTCTCATGGTGGAAACAGGATTCTCTTAGTGTCATAAGGTCAGTGCAGATAGCTGAGGCAAAACTGCTTCAGGCAGTGTCTAAGAATGCTTTCTATTTCAGCATAAAGATATACAATCTTATGCTCCAAAGCAAACTCCTAAGTTAAAAATTACTTTATACAGCTGTTCGAGCCCCATGTACTTCTGTGTCATCCTCATGACATTAAATTGCTGTGACTAATTAAATGGCAGCACTTAACTCTGACTATACACTGTTGCCAGCCTACAGCCCAAGCCTACTGAAGTGGAATCTCTATGGTTGTGACCCAGATTTCAGCCTTTTTTCTAAGCTCTCTAAGCCTTTCTAATGGGCAGTCCGAGGTGAGAATCACTGGGTCAGGATAAAGCATGGATCCAAAGGAAATGCTGGCATCAAGTCAACTGAAATATTGCACATGTATTCGTTTCCTTAGGCCTCCCAGGTACAGCTAGTGGTAAAGAACCCACCTGGCCAAGGCAGGAGACATAAGAGACGAGGGTTCAGTCCCTGAGTTGGGAAGATCCCCTGGAGGAGGGAATGGCAACCCACTCCAGTACTCTTCTTGATGAATCCCATGGACAGAGGACCCTGGTGGGCTACAGGTCATAGGGTTGCAAAGAGTTGGACGTGACTAAAGAGACTTAGCACTTTCCTCAGGCTGCCTTAACCAATTCCTACTAACTGGGTGGTTTGTATTCTCTCACTATTCTGAAGGCCAGAAGTCCAAGCTCAGGGTATCATCGGTAGGGCCGGGCCCCCTCTGAAGGTTCTAGGGGAGAACCTTCTCGCCTCTTCCAGCTTCCAGTGGCTGCAGCCATTTCTCAGCTTCCTCTGTTTGAGCCCACATCATTCCAATCTCTGCCACAGTGCATGGCCACCTCCTGTCTGTGCTTTAACATTGCTACCCTCGGTGGAAGCCCTAAGCAGGTCAGAATAGAGTTAAGAAATCCCCATCTTGATAAAGGAAGCTGGCTAAAGTAATAATTTGGGGTCCCTCCTCACCTTACACTAACTGAATTATCTTTTAGTATCAAGCCATCAGCCTACATGAAGGCATGTCATGGAGAAATATCATGTGAAACTTGTAAGACGTTTTTCTATCATCTAATATACATCACAATGTCATTTTTATGAGGAACCAGGGGAGAGATTTCTGTCAGAGTTCAATATCCAGAAAAGCTGTGCTTCCCCATAGCATCTAGCTTGTCCTAACTTTTAGATCCTGTGAATCTTAGGATAGCGTTTCTTTCTTACCCTCAGCCATTTATGACACTTGCAACCAAATTCACAGCTCCTTGTCCAGCAACTGAGTCACACATTGTTTTGTTTGATATTTGCCTTACATATGTTCCTAGATGGGCTTCCCAGGTGGAGCTAGTGGTACAGAATTTGCCTCCCAATGCAGGAGATGCAGGAGCCCAGGTTTCAATCCCCGGTTCAGGAAGATTCCCTGGAGGAGGAAACCCACTCCAGTATTCTTGCCTGGAGAATCCATGGACAGAGGAGTCTGGCTGGTTACAGTCCATAGGGTCACAAAGGATCAGACATGACTGAGCATCTAAGCACATGTTCCTAGATATGAGAATTCTTAGTTTATCCTTCTGTGAATTTATGTATTTATGTATCTCAAATTGTTTGAAAAAGGAGGTAAAGAAATATATACATGCACAAATATATTTCTGCATTTGTGTGTGTGTGTGGGTGGGTGGGTGCTCAGTCATGTCTGACTCTTTGAGACCCCCTGTACTGTATCTGTTCATGGAATTTTCCAGGCAAGAATACTGGAGTGGGTTGCCATTTCCTCCTCCAACGGATCTTCTCAACCCACAGGATTGAGCCTGCCTCTCTTGCGTCTCCTACTTTGGCAGGCTGAGCCATTTACCATCTCATTTACCACTGAGCCATCAGGGAAGCCCACCGTTGTCAATGGAAGTAATAAGATCAAAGACTATTATTCTAAGAAATGTTCTGAAAGCCAGTAAAGAGAGGCACCTGTGTATCACAGAGCAGAATAATCTGGAGTAGAAAAGTGCCTTATCAGAAAACAATATATCTTGCCCTGTCTTTTTACCATTGAGGAGATTCTGAATGAAAAGAGATGTTCTGTATAGTTTGATTTTGCATCTCAGCATCTTGTACCATTTTGCTTTCAAGAAGTATTCAGTGTGCGATTCTTTAGAGAATCTGTGAGGGGACCATGCCGGGTGGACGTGGAAAACTTTGGAGGCAGGATGCCAGCCATGCCTACCCTCCATTTGAAGGAGGAAGCGATGGTTCAGAGCCTGGTAAGCAATCCAATGGGACGGTAAACATTTTAGAACCCTTGCTAGAAGTCATGCAAAGAAATCAATCATCTGCATCTTGCTTCTGTTTTTCAGCAAGTTCCTGCTCTTTTCTCTACCCCTCTGAATGTGAAAACCCTCCTGGTTTCTAATCCTGCTGGATTCCTCTGTCCAAAGCTTTTTGATCTATTCTCTGCAGTCACATCATAGGGAAAAGAGATTATTCTTTTTCCTTGTGTCCAAATTGTTTCCTAAATGCTGGGCATGTGTCCTGATAAGGGTTTTGCTTTCTACATCTAAGAGCTTTTCTCTTCTTGTTGCTGTGAATTGTTCTTCAGAGAAATCAAGGGTTAGGAACAAATTGTGTGGTTTCTGGTATTTCAATTGGATGCACTTTTTTCCCCTCTTGCATGCATTTTTTGATATTCTATTCATAAGGCTGTGTTTATACATCAAACAGCCATTTTAATTTCAGATTTTTCATCACTGAGCTTTATATCCATCTCTGTTCCTTGTTATGCACACCTGTGCCTTCTAATTCTTATTTCATCATTTTGGTTTTTATCCTTCATCCTGGTCATGAGTATTCAATTTGAAATTTTTATACATACCCCTCTAGTTTAATGACTAACTTGGATAAACAATATAGTTACTCCTACATCAAAATACAGATCTGTGGAAGAGGGGATTCACTCCCCTCTCCGCCCATTTTTTACCAAACCTAGCAAATATCACCTGTACATTTACAAAGAGGTTGTATGGCCTAAAAATGTAATTTTTAGACTATTTTAGTCCACCAGAGTTTATAAATTGTGCAATTAAGAAATTTTGGGGGCTTCCCTGGTGGCCCAGTGGTAAAGAGTCCACCTGCCAATGCACGAGACACAGGTTCAATCCCTGATCCAGGAAGATCCCACATGCGACAGAGCAACTAAGCCCGTGTGTGCCACAATTTCTGAGCCTGTGCTCTAGAGTCTGCAAGTCACAACTACTGAAGCCCGTGTGCCTAGAGCCTGTGCTCTGCAACAAGAGACGCCACCGCAATGAGAAGCCCATGAACTGCAACTCGAGAGTAGCCTCTGCTTGCCGCAACTAGAGAAAAGCCCTCCCAGCAATGAAGACCCAGCACAGCCAAAAATAAAAAATAAATAAATATTTTTAAAAATTAATAAGTACAAAAGAAAATTTTGAACCTAGAAAGAGCACCAAAATACAATGTCAGGAGAAAAACAAGATACATAACTGAATTCACTATGCTAACACAGATCCACCAGAGTTTATAAATGTGCAATTCGTAAACTTAAGGAAGTCTGGGATCTAGAAAGATCACCAAAATATAATGTCAAGAGAAAAACATAGAATACATTACAGTGAATTCCCTGTACTAACATAGTGAAGGAGTGTGTGCACACGTGCACACACCTGCTTGTCTGGATGTGTAAACACATAGAATATATACAGGAAACTGGTAGAGTGGCTGTCTCTGGGAAGGAGAAAGATCTGGAAAGGCTGTCTCTGGAAAGATCTGGGGAACTAGAGAAAAAATAAGATCTATTTTCATTCTATATTTTTGCACATCTTGAACAATGAGCCAAGAACAGAGTATTTATTTTTATTCATAAATTTAAAAATTTAAGTTAAAATTTCAGAATGATGGGTACTTATGAGACTGACATTATATAAAGGAACTTCCTGTAAGTACTAAAAAGAATATGATTTTGGCACAACTCAGATTTGTTTTCTTGATCTTGGTCCTGCTACTTACTAGTTCAATAGCCTTGAACAATGTGGTATGCTTTTCACACACACATACACACTTTTAATCCAACAATCTAATTAGAAGTACTTATCAAAATAGTTTTCTTTCTGGAAACCAAATCAGTACTTCTAACTTTAGTATATGGAAAATATTCTCAACCTTTATGTAACATTACTACCCAGAAATGGAGGTTAACTCTTCTTATCTGGATTCTGCTGAATTGATTAAATGATGATGTGGTATTTTCAGGTCCACTATTCTCTCTTAGCCTTAGAACTTAGGAATTGCCATCCTTAATTACAACAGAAATGTGGACAAAAAGTTAAATAAGCCCCAGAGACTGTGGGTAAACCAGATTTGAGACAACTCATTAATTTCAAGAACTGACAAAGATGAATTCTATCATTAAAAATAAGAAACATAAAATAAAAAGTAAATCTTCTTCAAAAAAATACTTGACCTGAATCTGATGCTTTATACCAAGCTCATTATTTTATCACTGCTGTCAAAAAGCATCTAACCATGGTGCTTGACACTGTCTTTGGAAATGATTCCTTCTCGTTTAATCTCATCTAAATTAATTCAGTTTCTTTTAATAGGCCAAGTGTGTGCAGACACACACACAGCCCAAAAGAATAACTCTAAACTTCCAATTCATTTTATAAGCTATAAAAAAGAAATATGTTCTTACAAATCATGGCAGACAGCTACCTACTAAATGTAAATTTTGCTGGTGTGAATTCTTCATTTCTAAAAAGTGTTCTAGCGTAAGACGAACAGACTGAAAAGTATGCAAAACAAGATCATTTCTTGGAGATTTTGGTTTACTTCAATTATAAGAGGTGCTTATGATAACATAATATTTTTATACTAACAAATATAAACTGAAATTTATGAACACCAACTGTCTATTTATGCCACAGAAATGAATTTCATCTTGAGTAGGACTATTTGAAGCCCAAGTCAGAACTCAGCAGAAGATGCAGAAATGATAGAGGAGTGAACAGTTTTCTCGGTGGAAATGTGTCTGTCCTCACCAAAGACTTGAAAAATACAAAGCTATAAGTGAACACGCAAAGTCATAGAGCACGTGGGGCCTGGGAACTAGAGAGGGTGAAGCGTTAGGGAGTAAAATACACTTCAAAGAAATATCTACATTAAAAAAAAAAAACAAAACACCCTCTATGTCTTCAATTTCCACTGTGGAAATTTGAGCTAATAGAATTTGTCTGAGTTGCTCAACATCACACAAATGGTATATTAGCTTGCTATTGTTATCCTAAGAAACTGTTAAAAGATAAACTAAAGCATAATATTTTTTTTTTCTTTTTTGGCCACGCCATGTATGAGATCTTATTCTCTGACCAGGGATTGAATCTGCACCTCCTGCATTGAAAGCTCTGAGTCTTAACCACTGGACAGCCAGGGAAGTCCCAGAATATTACACTTTTAAGAGTTTATTTAAGCAAAAATCAATTTGAATTGAGTAGCCCCAAACCAGAAGTGATTAGGAGTATATTCCATGAACAGGAGCTGGAAGCAAGGTTTTTATAGAGAGGCTATGGAAGCAAAGCAAGGAAATTATTTGATTGGTTAGAGCTTAAGTGGTTTTGTTTTGGGGGAAAGCCTAGTTGGCTGTTTTGTGATTGGTTGTTCCTTAACCTTGAGGCTTTTACAGGAATTCACCCTGGCTTGGGTTTTGATTTGCTTACAGAGACGACCAGAGCATTAGAGCCACGTCAGACCAACGGCCTCCTTGTTTGGTTACTTTCACATGAAGGACCACAAACTGAGAGGTAGAAATGTATTGTCTCACAGTCCTTGAAATGGGGATCAGGGTGCCGTGCTCCCTCTGAGAGCAAGAGGGAAGGACATTTTGCAGACTCTCTCCCAGCTTCAGCTAGTTCCTTGACCTGTGGCAACCTAACTCCAGTCCTCATGTGGCTCTAATTACTTGCTTCCATGTCTGTGTGCCTCTGTGTCCAAATGCCCCTTTCTAGAAGGTCACAGGTATACTGGGCTAGGGGTCCACCCTACTCCAGCATGACCTCATCTTTCCAGTGAAGTGTTAGTCGTTCAGTCATGTCCGAGTCTTTGCGACCCCAGGGACTGTAGCCCACCATTCTCCTCTGTCCATGGAATTCTCCTGCAAGAATACTGGAGTGGGTAGCCATTTCCTTCTCCAGGAAAGCTTCCTGACCCAGGGATCGAACCTAGGTCTCCTGCATTGCAGGAGGACTCTTTTACCATCTGAGCTACTGGGGAAGTCCACGAGCTCATCTTACATTTGATTAAATTTGCAACAATCCTATTTCCAAATAGGCTTACATTCGGAAGTACTAGGATTAGCCCTTCAACATGTATGCTTTGTTGGGAAACCCAGAGGGAACATTGTTCAACTCAAAAGAGATGGTAAATGGTGAAACTAGACGTCAAAACTCATAAATTCAATCTCTTTTGAAAAACAGGTCACCCTCAACACATCCTCAAATTTTTGGTTTTAGGAGGACCATCGGTGTGGGTCATGTGGTTGGGGGAGAGACACTGAAGAAATGTTGAGAAGACACCACCATGGAATTTAGCTGCTTTCTGCAGATGTGAACAATTCTGTTTCTTCTCATGGGGAATTCCAAATTGGGTGAAGGCAGCCTACTTCTCTAAAGGTTAGCATTTGTCAGGCAATACCAGGAGCTCCTATTATTCTACAATTAGTCCTACACATGGTCTCTTTGAGCCACATTATCTCATGAATTATTGATCTGATGAGAAATTCAAAAATTATTTGGATCAGTCATTTGAGAAAACCATGCCTGCCCACGGGCTTCCCAGGTGGCGCTAGTGGTCAAAAAATCTGCCTGCCAGTATAGGAGGTGCAAGAGACATGGGTTTGATCCCTGGGTCAGGAAGATCCCCTGGAGGAGAAAATGGCAACCCACGCCAGTATTCTTGCCTGGAAAATTCCATGGGCAGAGGAGCCCTGTGGGCTATAGTTCATGGGGTTGCAAAGAGTCAGACACGACTGAGTTGGACACAGTGCTCACCCAGAGTCAAAAATAATTTGCCCAAGACCACAGAGCTAGTTAGCGACAGAGTCTCAGTCTCGTGACTTATGGTACAATTCTCTTTCCTGACACTAGGCAACCAGGGTGAGTAAAATATGAGATATCTTTTTCCTGATATGGATACTTTTTTCCCTCTCATCTTTGTCTCAAGTGTCTTATATTTAAAAGTCACTCTTTAAAAAAAAAAAAAAAACTTTCTTGTTTGTTCATTTACTTATTATTTATTTATTTATTTGGCTGCCTTGGGTCTTACTTGAGGCAATGCCCTGGGTCTTACTTGAGGAAAGTGGGATCTAGTTCCCTGACCAGGGATCAAACCTGGTCCCCTTGCACTGGAAGCATGAAGTCTTAGCCACTGGACCACCAGGGAAGTCCTGAAAAGTCACTCTTAATTCTCATCTTTCTGCCAACTCAACAGTTAGGGGTAAACAGATAAAAAGTGCTTGATAATATTTATTAAATGAGTCTATGAATGAGAACAGGGAAGCACTGTGCCTTTAAGGATAAACTTTTCAGCTGAATAGCCGGGTGGTCTCTTGACTTACCGACCTCTCCATCTCTAAGGAAAGATCCAAGAAGCTCCTTTTCTGAATTGGGAGGTAGGTTGGGCTCCTCCTGGGAAAACTTTCCATCTATTCCCCTCTCAGATTTTTCACTTGATTTTAAGTCTGTAGATCAAATATGGCTGTTTGTCTTGTTGTAGAAGAAATAGAAGCCTCTCTGTATATGGCTCCATGGCTGGAGGTTACATTCACTTCCAGATGCCCCTGTCGAGGCCCCTGTGAGACTGTGAACTGCTCAGCAGTCTCTTTCAGAAATAATCCTTCCAACAGTCTTCCTCCCACCACAACAAACATCCTTAACGATCACAGGCTAAGATTTTTGTTCACAGAGTCCCCAAAACCGGATGACTAGAAGCTGGTCCTTCACATTTGTATACTAACTTCTGTCAAGAAAATAATCTGAATGTAAGGTGATTGCCAAGTAACCCTTAAAGGAATGAATATTTTTAAGATATAAGAAAAATCTACCTTAAGGGAGGCCTTTATCAAAGTGTGGGAGAAAAAGTCAATGTTGCAGAATCCCACCAAGAAAGGGAGCGGTACGGGCTATATCGGCTTAGTTAGTGGCTCGGTGGTAAAGAATCTGCCTACCAATGCAGAAGAGGCAGGTTCGATTCCCGGGTCCAGAAGAGCCCCTGGAGAAGAAAATGGCAACCCACTCCAGTATTCTTGCCTGGGAAATCACATGGACAGAGGAGCCTGGCAGGCTGCCATTCCATCAGGTCACAAAAAAGTCAGACACAACTTAGTAACTAAACAACAACAAACCTGCTATATACAAAGTTGTGAGGCTGTACTTCTCTCTTCTTCATTTTCCTAGGTATTAATATCTCTAGAATATATGACATTGTACTGTGGTTTTGCAAGATGTTACCATTGGGGGAAATTGTGTAAAGGGCACATGGAACCTCTCTGTGCTATTTCTTGCTACTGCATGTGAATCTAACATCACTGCAAAAAAAAAATAAAATAAAATAAATCACTGCAAAGAGGGAGGGGATATATGTATACCTGTGGCTGATTCATGTTGCATGGCAGAAATCAATACAACATTGTAAAGCAATTATCCTCCAATAAAATATAAATTTAAAAATTTCAAATAAATAAAATCATTGCAAAGTGAGAAGTTAACTGTCAAAAATCTCTAGAATAATGGAATCAGCAAACACATTGGTAGAAGCACAGTTGCTACTGCATTCAAGTACTTAATGACCCTTCCAGTTCACTGATGGAGTCGCCAATACGATCATGCTGAATGACATTTGTCATTGGAATGGATTCCATACTCTTGGGTACTAAGAGCAGTACACTTCTCCTTTACTATCAAAACCAGCTTCCTAGTTGAGTTCTTAACTACCACCACCACCCAGCCCTGCCCCTCAACTTAACTGACTAATTCAAATCGGTAAACTAACCTGAATAACTGATGGGCTGAAGACAAATCTTTCCAAGGGAGGGGGACTGGTATTGTGTTCATCTTTGTATCTAGCATCTAATATAGAGACTAACAGGTAACAATTGAATAGTAAGTGTTGCTGAAGGACTAAGTGAATGATGGAATAACGAATGATGAACAGTGACTATTGTTGCCTTAGCGTTCTAGTTAGTTGGGGTAGAAAGTTATTCCAAATAACTTGGCAATTTCTTGCAAATCAAAAGCTCCAGTTGGGGGTTTAATATAAAATTTTTCACACCATTTCTGATAACAATACACACATTCACTCCAGAAAACTTGAAGAACACAGAAAAGTACAGAGAAGAAAATTTAAATGACTCATAATTTCACCATCCAGAAATGATTCTGATTGTTCTTTTGCTGTTTATCATTCCAGATGAATGTAATTATTCATTCCTTCAACAGTCTTCTTAAACTGGAATTATGGAATACACTTTTTTATTATCTACTTTTATCCTACATTTCATTATATGCTGAGAAACACTTTTCCATAATTTGCCACTGTCAAAACAGTGACAGAAAGGAAAGCTGAAAAAGGAAAGCTGAAACCTTCACTTCATCAAAACCACATCAGTCAAACCAAAAACACAGCAGTCACAGAGAGCGGCGGTTAGGGAAGGGGTGGGGGAAGAGCATTGTGCTTGGAATGTCCATGCATCTGATTGTAAAAACAATTCATGTGTGGACCAAAGAGAGTGGAGGCTCTTTTGCACTTCCAAAAGGCATTGCATGTGAAGTGTCCAAGAAATAAATTCATCATTAAGGCCAAAACTTAAAGAAAAAAATTTATTACACATTATCATCAGAATTTAAATCTTAGTGGGTTGGAAATTGCATGTCAAAATGCAAGATGCAAAAATTTGAAGCGAAAATAAGAATATCACATGAGATATTTTATGTCATGAAATATCTCATAATACTAATAAGATTTATGTTAAACATTCATTGTTAGCTACTGTAATTAAAAATAATTATATTAATCACACCACAGTTGTAGAGGAGAGAGAATATGAACGTATCTCAGAGGAGAGGGAAACATGGTTTAACTGTATAAACCTTTCTGGAGTAATAAGAAGTTTTATTTGATTTAATAATGTTTGATTCCACATTTCAATTATGAGAAATTTCTTTTAAATCTGGTTATACATAATTTGGGCTTCTCAGGTGGCACCAGTGGTAAAGAACCTCCCTGCCAATGCAGGGGACGTAAGGTAAGAGAGGTGGATTCGATCCCTTGGTCAGGTAGATCCCCTGGAGGATGGCATGGCAGCTCACTCAAGTATTCTTGACTGGAGAATCCTATGGACAGAGGAGCCTGGTGGGCTACAATCCATGGGATCTCAAAGAGTTGGACATGACTGAATTGACTTAGCATGCATACATGATTTACTATGGCACCTCCTCAAAATCCATGCAACAATTACTCTGCAAGGCGAAGAGAATCTATTGTAGAAAAGAAGTCAGACAACCAGCTCTTCTCAGGAACAGCGTACTGCACGCTTCAGAGCACTGCCAACTGACGCTTCTCCATGCCTCTCTCATCCCCTGCTCACTCCGTCGTCAGCATTCACTTTATCTTCAATGACATGTTGCTGTTTCCCAACTCTATCTTTTGATCTTCTTCTGAACTCCCTTAAGTGCAATCCAGATGAATCAACTTAGAGCTTAAGAGGTGTGTTCTATACAAGTTGTCTTTGGAACGGATTCTGGCATGTCCTCAACATTCCCACCCATCTCAGAGATCTTACAATGGCAGGTACAGACCTTGTCGATCTTCTTCAAGTATAGACTGGTCGAAAGGTACAGGACTGGGGTGTGCTAAGGCATAGAAGTGAAGCAGAGAAGATATTTATGTGTGTTATATTTTGGACTTGGTACACTGAGCATCCCTTTTACCTGCCAAAGCACTAAGATTAAACACTGTGTGAAATCAAAACAGAACCAAAGGCCTACTTACAGCTCCCTATGTTTGCTAAGAGATTTCTAAAGGTCATCAATTCAGTGGAATGACTGACTGTTCACCAGCCAAACCATCTCAGGATGGTTTCCCAACAACCCCAGATCACCGTGATACCGAGGGTCCTAGGGCAGCCAGCCAGACTTCAAAACCCCCATGCCAAATGCTGGCATGCTGTTTGCCAAAGCTCAGGTGGACCCTTCAGATTATAGTCAGGGCTGGATCCCCAAATTTTACAAATAAAAATTCCCAAGCTGCCTGGGAAGAATTCCAACTTGCAGAGGTGCTAAAAGATCTGATTAAGAAAGAAGAAAAAAACCAGAGTTAGGCCAGCCCCCTGGAAAATCATCCTGCGTGAGAAAGATCTCAAGAAAGGAACCAACTGGGCTTTCGCATCGCCTGCGTTTTTTCTTTCGGTCACATGTTTCCTTCTGAATACCCTTCTAACAAAATGCTTCCTAAGTAATTTTCTCCTTTCTATGCCCATCTTCTCCCTTGGTGATGTGCGAAGAGAAATGGCAGACCCAAACATGAGTAAAACTGAAGTTCATTACAGCCTGTCTGTCACAAGACATCAAAACAACCTCAATGCATAAGCCAGGGAGAGGCAAGAAATACCTATCTCCTTTCTTAAAGTTCAACAGAACTTCATCCTAGATCTTGGTCACACTTAATTTTTAGCTCTTCACTCATGTATTCTGTCAGCTAACACATACAGAGAGTCTGGTACGTGCCAGGTACCATGATGTGTCTGATGAGAGAGAAAAACACAGGACAGTTCAAAGTGAGACAGCAAGATCCTAAAGTTGAAGGACCCGGGGAGAGCTATGGGAGCCCGGGGAAGAGGGAACAGCCCCCCATGTTTTGCTATTTCCCCCCAACCCCCACCTCTTCCTCCGATTAGTAGCATTAAGATTCACTTGAAACAGCCCAGTCAGAAATGAATACTGAATCAGAAAAATTCAGGAGGGAAATGCTTATTTACCCCCGTGGCAAGCAGACATCTTAGGCTAACTTTAGAATCAAACCACGGTTTACAAGGTTCTTCTCAGCCACACCTTGTTTTAGTGCATTTCACAGGTATTGTGTTCTACAAATTGAAGATTTGTGGCAACCCTGCTTGTCAGATGATGGTTAGTATTTTTTAGCAATAAAGTGTTTTTATTAAAAACTATTAGCTATATTCATTAGCTGTAGAGTATATCCCTGTAGCTTATTTACTATACACATAGTAGTTTGTTCCTCTTAATCCCCTATTCCTGTCTTGCTCCACGCCTCTTCCCTCTTCCCTCTTCCCATTGGTAACCACTAGCTTGTCGTTATAAGTCTGCTTCTGATTGTTATATTCATTTGTTTTAATTTTTAAATCTCATATATAAGTGAAAACATACAATGCTTTGTCTTTCTCTGTTTGACTTATTTTACTAAGTGTAATACCTTCTAGGTCCATCCATGTTGCTACAAATGGCAAAATTTCATTTTTTTTATAAGTGAGTAATATTCCATTGTATGTATGGATGTGTGTGTTTATACACACACACATACCATATCTTTTTTATCCACTCATCTGTTGATAAATAAGTAGGTTGGTCCATATCTTGGCTAACAATGCTGCAATGAACATTAGGTGCACATATCATTTCAAATTAGTGTTTTTGTTTTCTTCATACCTCCAGGAATTACTGGATCATATGGTAGCTCTATGAGCTTCCCTGGTGGCTCAGATGGTAAAGAATCTATCTGCAATTCAGGAGATCAGGTTTGATCCCTAGCTCTGGAAGATCCCCTGGAGAAGGGAATGGCTACTTATTCCAGTTCTTGCCTGGAAAATTCCAAGGACAGAGGAGCCTGGTGAGCTACAATCCATGGGGTCACAAAGAGTCAGATATGACTGAGCAGCTAACACTTTAACTTTTCACAGTAGCTCTATTTTCTGTTTTCTGAAGAAGCTTCATACTGTTTTCCATAGTGGCTTTATCAATTTACATTCCCACCAATAGTGTACAAAGGTTCGCTTTTCTCTTTATCCTCAACATTTCTTATTTGTGGTCTTTTGACAATAGCCATTCTGACAGGTGTGAGGTGATACCTCCTTGCGGTTTTGATTTGCATTTTTCTGATGTTTATCAATGTTGAGCATACTTTCAGGTGCCTGCTGGCCATCTGTATATCCTCTTTGGCTAAATATCTATTCAGGTCTTCTGCCCATTTAAAAAAATTTTTTTTTCTTTTTCAACTTTTGTTGTTTTCTTGATACTGAGTTGTTTGAACTGTTTATAGATTTTGGATATTAACCCCTTACTGGTCATGTCATTTGCAAACATTGTCTCCCATTCTTTTCATTTTGTCAGCTGTTTCTTGTGCTGTGCAAAGGCAATAAAGTATTTTAATTAAGATGTTACATGGTTTTTAGAGACATAATGCTATATAGAAAAAATTTTCCATGTACTGGGAAACCCAAAAATTCGTGTGACTGGCTTTACTGCAGTATTCACTGTATTGCCATGGTCTGGAACCAAACTTGCAGTAGCATCTCTGAGCTATGCCTGTAGTTTGCCTTTCCACGCCTGGTCGAATCCACTGAGCTCTACCCTTATGAAGTACAATGTATTCTTCTGCAAAAGACTACGGACTTAGCTTTTGATGCACGTTGTGTGGCATATTTCTAAGAAGATCAGATAATACACCAGTAGTTTTGCAGATAATATCCCAGTCTTGTGATGCATCTCAACAAACAATGTATATCTCTTTCCTGGGATACATTTATCTCCCCCATACATTAGGCATTCAGTTATTACAGACACACTGTTTTCTCAGCAGGCTAAGGTGGCACTTTTAGTCTCTGATTTTATGATACTGAGATTATCCATAGTGAAAGAGGGGCTTCCCTAAGTAGCTCAGCTGGTAAAGACCTCACCTGAAATGCAGGAGACCTGGATTTGACCCCTGTGTCAAGAAGATCCCCTGGAGGAGTCGTGGCAACCCACTCCAGTATTCTTGCCTGGAGAATCCCCTATGGACAGAAGAGCCTGGCAGGCTGCAGTCTGTGGGGTCACAAAGATTTGGACACGACTGAGTGACTAAGCATACATGCACAAGCAATCTTTGGGCTATCCCAGGAAAATATTTAACCCCTAGGCCCAAGGACCAGCTTCTATGTCTTTGCTTCCTTCAATTTTGTGAGACTGTGAGTTGGCTTCCCTGCAGAAACTTGAGGCAAACGCTGCTTCCTTCAGACAGTGAAACACAAAGAAACACAAATAAAGAAATCAGAGCCAAACAGAAAAGCTTTGAGGGCTTTACCTCTATTCTTCTCAATAAAATTTAGCATAGAGAACACTAAAGGCATAAAGACATTTGTTCTTATTCCAGAAGCAAATAAGAGGATTGAGAAAGGATTTTTTTTCCCTCTGAAGTACAAAACATCGGCTGTTGATGGCAATATAAGAGAGAAAATACTGTTCTCTTCAGGATGTTCCGAAGCAAAATTGGCCACATGCATTAGAGTGCCTAACAGAACATCTCCGATTCTTCTTGGATAAATAAGCAAAATGTATCATCAGCAGCTAAACACAATTCCAATTTTACACTGTAAACAAAAAAAAAAAATGAAGTTAGAAACCATTTGATTCTGGGATCTAACTCCCAGCTCCAAGACATGCAGAATATTAAACTAATCTTCCCTTATGACCCTGGTCCATCCTGAGTTTCAGACGCTCACTCTTTCTGTAGGGGAAGATTCGACCCCTCTGTGCCCCAGTCCAAAACACAGCCAGTCTTCACTTTTTAAATATATTTTTGTTTTAAAAATCATTTAGATAAACAAGAAGAACGAAACAGAAGAGCACAACCCACCACTCAGAGATAACCCCAGTAACATGCGGTGGCTATCTTTCCCAACTTTTCTACCATGGCCACCTTTGCACAAGGCATTTTTAGCTTCTTTCTTTCTAAGTAATTGTTCCAGAAAGATTTGAAAGCAGTTGGGCACGTACACCTCTCTGAACCTCTATTTTCACCATCAATAGACAGGAGATGATCTTGGTAAGACCTAGCTGATAGGGTTGTTAGCAAGTAAGTTAGTACACCTACTTGACCTTCCTACCCTCCATCTGCCCTTCCTTGCTTCTTTCCTTCCTTATTGATTTGTTCATTGAAATACTTGTTTGCTAAGCACCAACTACGTGCCAGGCACTGGCGGCAGAGCATCACCGTAATAAGCGAGAAAAGAGTCTCGGCGCCTGCGCTCTGCGCACATGCACACATTGAGACAGAGAAAATGCAAGACTAGGGGAATACAAACCAAACCAAACCAGAGGGTAAACAGGGAGGAAGAGTGCCAGCCATAGGGAAGTGAAAAGTGAAAGTGTTAGGCGCTCTGTCATGTCTAACTCTTCATGACCCTGTGGACTGTATGTAGCCCACCAGGCTCCTCTGTCCATGGGATTTTCCAGGCAAGAATACTGGATGGGGTGGCCATTCCCTTCTCCAGGGGATCTTCCCAGTCCAGGGATTGAACCTGGGTCTTCTGCATTTCAGGCAGATTCTTTACTATCTAAGCCACCAGGGAAGCCCAAGCATTCCCAAGGGAACAGCATTACAAAAGCCCTGAGACAAACTGTCAGGAAGCAGCCAATGCACTTAGCTCCAGAAGGAAACAGGTTGTGAAGGAGGAGGCTGCAGCCACCAGAAGCTGAGAGATGAGGAGGGACTCTCCCCTGGAGCCTCTAGAAGGAGTGCAGTCTGCTTACACTTTGCTTTCAGACGGCTAGCCTCCACAACTGTAAGAAAATAGATTTCTGTTGTTACAAGCCACCCAGCTTGTGGTCATTTGTTACAACAGCCCTAAGAAACAAATACAGGTATATCCATTTTTTTTCTCTCTTTTTTTTAAATTGTTCGCACAATTGTCGATTGGAGACCCTGGTTTTCATAACCATTAGAGTTATTGATGAACTACATATTTGTCTCTTATCTGTAAAATGAGTGGTGTCGATTATGCATAAGTGACGTAAATATTTTCTTTCCATCTTGTTTGTGTGGTCTTTATTGATGAGCTCATTTATCAGAGTGAAAGCAAAAAATAAAACATTAGGCTATCCTAATCCAAGCCCAATTTACAAGATACAAAATTAAAAGATGCTACTGTAAGATGGTGTGATCTTTGCTACTTTCATAGAATATGACACTCGTGTTTGGCTAATGTAATTAATTGTCAGCCAAAATCATTTAATTTTACACTCTATTTTCAATGCTTCAGACTGTTTCAAAAGCACTATTCTGTTTCTGTTTGCTTCTCAGAGTGAGCTTAGAAGCTTTACTGCAGGTAGGAACCCAAGTTCTTAGGAAAATAGTGGATTCCAGGGTTGGGGCAGAAAAAAACAAAAGCAGAGCCTGAAAAATTTTGCGGTGCCAGAAAGTGAAAAAGTGCTCAAAAAAAAATAATGTGGTATGTCAAAGGGACACAAGAAACAGATAAAAGGAGCCCCCGTGGTCAAAATCAGAACAAGTTAAGCCAGACAGTAAATTATAATAGTAATGCATTATAACCCACAGAGTAAATAAATATTCATGAGTCCAAATAAATAAATAGCATGAGAGAGACCATAGAGTTTGATTCATAAATGTAGAAAGAATGATGTAAATAGAAAGCAGCTATTAGACAAATTCCATAGCATTTGAATGCAGAGTTCCAAAGAATAGCAAGGAGAGATAAGAAAGCCTTCCTCAGCGATCAATGCAAAAAAATAGAGGAAAACAACAGGATGGGAAGGACTAGAGATCTCTTCAAGAAAATTAGAGATACCAAGGGAACATTTCATGCAAAGATGGGCTCGATAAAGGACAGAAATGGTGTGGACCTAACAGAAGCAGAAAATATTAAGAAGGGGTGGCAAGAATACACAGAAGAACTGTACAAAAAAGATCTTCACAACCCAGACAATCACAGTGGTGTGATCACTCACCTAGAGCCAGACATCCTGGAAGGTGAAGTCAAGTGGGCCTTAGAAAGTAGCACTACAAACAAAGCTAGGGGAGGTGATGGAATTCCAGTTGAGCTATTTGAAATCCTAAAAGATGATGCTGTGAAAGTGCTGCACTCAATATGCCAGCAAATTTGGAAAACTCAGCAATGGCCACAGGACTGGAAAAGGTCAGTTTTCATTCCAATCCCAAAGAAAGGCAATGCCAAAGAATGCTCAAACTACTGCACAATTGTACTCATCTCACACGCTAGTAAAGTGATGCTTAAAATTCTCCGAGCCAGGCTTCATCAATATGTGAACCATGAACTTCCAGATGTTCAAGCTGGTTTTAGAAAAGGCAGAGGAACCAGAGATCAAATTGCCAACATCCACTGGGTCATCGAAAAAGCAAGAGAGTTCCAGAAAAACATCTATTTCTGCTTTACTGACTATGCCAAAGACTTTGACTGTGTGGATCACAATAAACTGTGGAAAATTCTGAAAGAGATGGGAATACCAGACCACATGACTTACTTCTTGAGAAACCTGTATGCAGGTCAGGAAGCAACAGTTAGAACTGGACATGGGACAACAGATTGGTTCCAAGTAGGAAAAGGAGTATGTCAAGGCTGTATATTGTCACCCTGCTTATTTAACTTATATGCAGAGTACATCATGAGAAACGCTGGGCTGGAGGAAGCACAAGCTGGAATCAAGATTGCTGGGAGAAATATCAATAACCTCTGATATGCAGATGACATGAACCTTATGGCAGAAAGTGAAGAAGAACTAAAGAGCCTCTTGATGAAAGTGAAAGAGGAGAGTGAAAAAGTTGGCTTAAAGCTCAAGAGTCAGAAAACTAAGATCATGGCATCTGGTCCCATCACTTCATGGGAAACAGATGGGGAAACAGTGGAAACAGTGTCAGACTTTTATTTTTCTGGGCTCCAAAATCACTGCAGATGGTGATTGCAGCCATGAAATTAAAAGACGCTTGCTCCTTGGAAGGAAAGTTATGACCAACCTAGACAGCATATTAAAAAGCAGAGATATTACTTTGTCAACAAAGGTCCATCTAGTCAAGGCTATGGTTTATCCAGTGGTCATGTATGAATGTGAGAGTTGGACTATAAATGAGTGCCGAAGAATTGATGCTGTTGAACTGTGGTGTTGGAGAAGACTCTTGAGGGTCCCTTGGACTGCAAGGAGATCCAACCAGTCCATCCTAAAGGAGATCACCTGGGTGTTCATTAGAAGGACTGATGTTGAGGCTGAAGCTCCAATACTTTGGCCACCTGATGCGAAGATCTGACTCATTGGAAAAGACCCTGATGCTGGGAGGGATTGGGGGCAGGAGGAGAAGGGGACGACAGAGGATGAGATGGTTGGATGGCATTACTGACTCAATGGACATGGGTTTGGGTGGACTCTGGGAGTTGGTGATGGACAGGCAGGCCTGGCGTGCTGCGGTTCATGGGGTCGCAAAGAGTCGGACACGACTGAGCAACTGAACTGAACTGAACTGATAGCAGTTGTTGCATGATGAAAGGTAGTGTATTTGCATAAACTCAAAGTAGCTTCCTAGAAGGTATTTATTTATTGTAAAGGAGAAAACAAACGAGACACACATAAGCTACTGCATTAATTAAGTGATCAAATTTATTAAATAGCTTCACCAGTGGTAAGAATAAAACATACCAATATCTTGTACCTTCTGATATCATGCACTGAGAAGGGTACAGGATTACTCAGATGGTGTTCTTGCCAAAAATTCTTGCCTAACTTTAATCTGTTTATGAAAAAGAAAATAAGAGAGATACACATTGAGAGTTTTTACTATTACCTTACTGTATGGTGCTCTCTGGGTCTTGGATTCTTTATCTGGAAAATAAACATTCTTCAAAAATGTCAAAGTCATGAAGGACAAAGACAGACTGAGGATTGTCCCAGATGAGATTAAAGAGACAAGACAACTAAATGTCCTGTGGGATAAGTCAGTAAAGGGAATACTGGTAAATTTCAAATAAGGTCTCTAGAATTGTTAATATTGTATCAATGTAAATTCCCTAGTTTTGATCATTCTCCTATGGCTATATAAGATAGTCACATAAGGGTAAGCCACTCCAGAAGTCTTTCTACTCTTTTTTGAAACTCTTCTACAAAACTAAAGTTATTTCAAAGGACTTCCTTGGTGGTCCATTTGTTGAGAATCCACCTGCCAATACGGGGGACATATATTTGATCCCTGGCCTGGAAAGATCCCACATGTCAAGGAATAACTGGGCCCATGTGCCACAACTTGCTGAAGGCCAAGGGCCTAGAGCTTGTGCTCCACAACAAGAGACACCACCAAAATGAGAAGTCCAAGAACCACAATGAAGAGTAGCCACCACTCACCACAACTAAAGAAAGCCCCTGTGCAGCAATGAAGACCCAGTGAAGCCAAAAATTTTTATTTCAAAATTAAAAGTTTAAGAATAAAACCCTACTTGGCATTCTAAGATTGGACCTCGTGGTCTTTCAAACTCCCACCAACAATTGAACATGTGCAGGACTTTATATCTAAGCTATAAAAGTGTCTCTTCTCAGTTGTTATGTCGTCTCCCATATCAAGGACACCATGCTTTTAATAGGCTCTTAACAGTCTCCTATGGAGAAGGAAATGGCAACCCACTCCAGTATTCTTGCCTGGAGAACCCCATGGATGGAGGAGCCTGGTAGGCTACAGTCCACGGGATCGCAAAGAGTCGGAAATGACTGAGCGACTTCACTTCTTCTTTCTTCTTCTTAGCAGTCTCCCCAGGTCCTCTCTAATCTATAGTTGTTGTTTAGTCGCTAAGTCATGTCCAACTCTTTGCGGCCCCATGGTCTGTAGCCCACCTGGCTCCTCTGTCCACAGGATTTCTGAGGCAAAAATACTAGAGGGAGTTGCCATTTCCTTTTTCAGGGGACCTTTCCAACCCAGGGGTTGAACCCAAGTCTCTTGCTTCTCTGGCATCAGCAAGTGGATTCTTTACCACTGAGCCACCGGGGAAGCCCTGAATACAAGGAAGTAGAGGCTTATGAAATCTCAAGAATGGCTATCAGTGATGCTAGGAAGCTCTAGAGCTGCTACCCAGAAGAGGAGCTACTTTGAATCTCAAGAACTTCAGGAGAGCCTGGGCTCAGCCTGCAGGAGGTGCCTGAGAAATGGCCCGCAGCTACATAGACAGCATGGTAACCCGTGCTCACCTGGGAAGCTGGCTGGGGAAGGGAAAGCTGGGTCAGGATGTGCTGTGTGACCTTCTGGTGGGATGTTTAGTCTATGCATCCAGACCACGAGACAGAGCTCTGAACTCAAGGACAGATGTGAGAGTCGTGGGCCTGAAAAAAATGACCTTTCCGAGAAACACTGTAGAGAGGAAAAAGAAACAGTAGGGTTCCATCTATGGTGGTTGGAAATAAGGCAGTGATTTGCAGTGACCCAGGGCTTCCCTGGTAGCTCAGATGGTAAAGAATCTGCCTGCAATGCAGGAGACCTGGATTCGATCCCTGGGTTGGGAAGATCCCCTGGAGAAGGCGATGGCAACTCACTCCAGCACTCTTGCCTGGAGAATTCCGTAGACAGACCATGGGATTGCAAAAAGTGGGACACGACAGAGCAACTAACACACACACAGCGACCTAAGTTCCTGGATGCTGGCCACCCACTGTAACCATGCCAACACTCTCATCTCTCAGACCAGGACTTGGAGACCAGATTCCATTGGTCCCAGCAGCTCCCAGGCCTCCTATTAATCAGGCCTATGTATGGACAGGGATGTGCTGATTTAGAGTCCTTGGCAGGTACTGTTAGCCCGGATTAGTCCAAAGGAGGAAGAGATGATGGTCGAGTGTGGGTGGGTGGAGAGGAAAACTGACAGAATTGGGCTTGAGGTACAAACTGAGTTGATTATTTTCCACATTAAATTTGAACCCTCCTATAACTGCCCCCAGAAAAGAAATATGCCTGATGAAAAGCACATGATTCAAGTGAAGGGAACTAAGCAATGCTTCTTTGTGCTCAAGATTTCATGGCTGGTATCATTTGCAATGGGGAGAACAAAAAACTTTTCAAAAGAATAAATCTTTAAAAGCAATCCAAGTTGATACCAACCAATTTATGAAATCGTTCAAAGAAAGACAAAATAAACCAATATCAAAAGTGTGTGCTAAAAAACAAAGTTTATACAGAGATTAACTGTGGCAAATAAATGTCAAGGCATACTAATTATGTAGCTTCTAATGCTTCTGCCCAAAATGTGATCATTTGCAAAATCACAAGAGGGTAAGCGCTGAAATAGGGGATTAAAGAGAATGATGTATGTTGGAAACAGCTTTCAGACAATTTCTCTTCTGCTCTTTGACTTTTATTCCACACTCCAATATCTCCTCTTGTTCTGTACTTTTCTGACTTACAATTGTATTTTCTCATTCTCTGTGGACCTGGAAATTGACCACTGCCTTTCTAGCCATCGTCCAAAGTGACTTCAAGGTCTGTGTGAACATCCATCTGGTATCCAGGCTCCAATCTCCTCAACCTCATCTCCAATAAACTCCTCCTTTTCTCTAGCTTAGCCACCACCCTCATGGTCCTGTTCTTGCCTTTCACATCACCTGAGCCTGTATTGCTTCCAAAAACAACAACTCTGTAATTCTGGAGGTGAAGTCATGAAAACATGTAAATAACCAACTCTGTGACCACAACTTCCCATTCTTCCTAATTCCTTGTGGAAGTACTCCGTAGTAGGCTGAAAAATGCACCCAAGGATAATAGGTTCTAAGCCCTGGAACCTGTAAACGTCATCTAATTATGTTTGGTATGGCTATTTGCCACCTGATGCTACATTAGTCTTACGGGACCACCAGATCCTTGATTCACTGGCTTTCCCTGTGCCCTCTCCACTTTCTTTTTGTCTTCTCTTTCCTCCCTATCCACTCTAAATTCCATTTTACACCAGTATAATATTGCAAACACCCCAAATCCCCTTGCTTTTCTCTCTGTCCACAGCCAGCTGACTTACTCTTCACCCTACATTGTGGATGAAGCACAGGCTGGAATCAAGATTGCCAGGAGAAATATTAATAACCTCAGATATGCAAATGACACCACCCTTATGGCAGAAAGTGAGGAGGAACTAAAGAGCCTCTTGATGAAAGTGAAACAGGAGAGTGAAAAAGCTGGCTTAAAACTCAACATTCAAAAAACAAAGATCATGGCATCTGGTCCCATCACTTCATGGCAAGTAGATGGGGAAACAATGGAAACTGTTGACAGATTTTATTTTCTTGGGCTCCAAAATCATTGTACATGGTGACTGCAGCCATGAAAGACACTTGCTCCTTGGAAGGAAAGTTATGACCAACCTAGACAGCATATTAAAAAGCAGAGACATTACTTTGCCAACAAAGGTCCATCTGGTCAAAGCTATGGTTTTTCCTGTGGACTTCCCTAGGGGCTCAAACAGTAAAGTATCTGTCTGCAATGCAGGAGACCAGAGTTCGATCCCTGGATTGGGAAGATCCCCTGGAGGAGGGCATGGCAATTCACTCCAGTATTCTTGCCTGGAGAATTCCATGGACAGAGGAGCCTGACAGGATTCAGTCCATGAGGTCGCAAAGAGCAGTCATGACTGAGCAGCTAACACTTTCACTTTCTTCATGTATGCATGTAGAAGTTAGACCATAAAGAAGGCTGAGCACCAAAGAATTGATGCTTTTGAACTGTGGTGTTGGAACAGACTCTTGAGAGTCCCGTGAACTGCAAGAAGATCAACCAGTCAATCCTAAAGCAAATCAATCCTGAATATTCACTGGAAGGACTGATGCTAAAGCTGAAACTCCAATACTTCAGCTACATGATGCGAAGAACTGGCTCATGGGGAAAGACCCTGATGTTGGGAAAGATTAAAGGCAGGAGAAGGGGATAACAGAGGTTGGATGGCATCACCGACTCAATGGACATGAGTTTGAGCAAGCCCTGAGAGATGGTGAAGGAGAAGGAAGCCTGGCATGCTGCAGGCCAGGGGGTCGCAAAGAGTTAGACACAACTGAGTGTCTGAACAACAACTACTACTACGTTAACCTAACCATTGACGGTCTCTGCACCAGCACCTGAAAAACTAAGTGTCATTGCAGAAAAATCATTCAACCAGGCAGACTGATGCCACTAAAAATTGTTGGTGTGAGCCTCAACTGGGTCTTCCATGCTACTTCCCACCAGTCACATGCCAGAGCCTATGTATCTATTAATAACTGCCGACTCAACCTAGAAGACACACGGGCACTTTAAATCCAATGCATCCAAAACTGATCTCGGGATCTCACTCTCCAAACCCACTTCTCAGGGTTCCACAGCTCAGGACATGGCACTCATACTGCCCAGCGTCTCATGCCGGAAACCCAGGAGTCATCCTCGATGCTTTTCTCCTCTCGTGCCCTTGGTCAGTCCATCACCAAGTCCTGTAGATTTCAATTTCTCAAGCTGTCTCAAAACTGTTTGCTTTTCCCCACTTTCCACCAGTGCCCACGTCCCACTCACGATGATCTGTTGCCTGAACTGGGGCCTCTGCATGGATCTCCTGCAGCCTCTCCTGCTTCCCTCCAGTGGTTCGTCTTTGATGATCACAGTTATTGCTTAGGAGACAAGTTCGACCATCTCATGTCTATGTTTAAACTGAATTATCAGGATAGATTCCACTTGTAGGATAAAGTTACAAATACTTAGCAGGGACTCAAAGGCTCCCGCCCCCCATCATGATTTGTCTCTCCCCTCCCTGCAGTTTCTTCTTGCCCCATGGTTCTCCTTAATCTCTAAGCTTCCATATTATTTCAGTTCCTAGAATGCACCAAATTCCTTTGAGCTTCAAGGTCTTTGCTCATATGCCTCTGATTGGATGGAAAGTCCCTTCTCCCTTGCCCCCTCATCATTCTATCTGGTGATTTCTTAGCCCTAGTAGCTACATATTTAGCTTAGATAGAGGGAAAAACTAGGAGATCCGAGATACAAAAACTGAGCACAGCCTGGTCTTGCATCTAAGGAGTTCACATCTGGACACTTGTTCCATCTCATCTAATCTGATCCCATCATAGAGCGAAATTATTTTACATCAAGAAGCATATTGAGACACGTGGCTAAGGAATTTAAGGAAGAGTCATTTGAATCATGGCCACTGTAATCTATTGCATGGTTTCTGCCCTGCTCAAAGAAACATATTCAGGAGGTAGCTCATAACTAAAATCCACCCACACTTGACTTTCCAAGCTATGTCAGTGGGGACAGTGTCTGTGGGGACTGCATCCCCTGAAGACGTGCCTTTTCTAGTTTGCACAAAGTAGGGTAGGGGCTGCACTTCCCAGGTGGTAAAGAATTTGCTAATGCAGGAAATGAAAGAGACCCAGGTTCCATCTCTGGGTCGGAAAGGTCCCCTGGAGTAGAAAATGACAACTCACTCCAGTATTCTTGCTGGAAAAATCCCACGGACAAAGGAGCCTGGCGGGCTACAGTCCATGGGCTCGCAAAGAGTTGGACACAACTGAGCAACTGAGCAACACATGTACACACAGCGTAGGGGCAAGCGGCTTCCTTGATTCACATCCCGAAGGATGTGGGTCTCGGTGATGTCAGTGGTGTTCAAACAGATGGAATAGCCTGAACGCCAACCAGGTAGCAAAGGAACCAAGAAAAATCCGACACTTGTGGCAGATCCATTAATCAGCCAAAGAGCAACTCAAACTGTTAACTATGAGGGAGAACAGAAGAGATCTAAATTCCTATTGAGTTCTGAGATGGCAATTACGGACTTCTAATAGAATCTGTAAGTGGTTCCTATCTGACTTTAAGATGTCTCTCAGAAGTCAAGAAGGGTCACACGGAGCCTCCAAACACAAATCCTGCTGCTTAACATGCCCAACAATCTCAGTGTTCACCCCTCAACAGCTTTCAGATGCTGCACCACTCATCGCAAAATTAAAATTAGAATCAATACAATGAATACTCGGTGTGTAAAACAATTCAGGGCTCTATTTCAGCCTGAAGTTTCATTTAAGCTGTCGGAATAAAAAGAAAAGACAACCCTTTGTTCTCTCCATTTCACAATCCTGCAAAAGGCCTCTTAGCCAAAATAGCTCCTCTAATCTTTAAGTTTTAATTAGCTGCCCACAATTCATAAAATATCAGGAATGAAAATGCTGATACCTCATTCTCCTGAGACATAGCACACAATTAACCTCTTTTTTTTCTGGTCAAAGGCAGAAATTGAGAAAGGGTAATGACAAAATTAATCTATTCTAGTGGTAAGGCCTGCCACCGTGCTGGAAACTGCCTTGATCCAGCGTCAAAGGGGAATATAATCTGGAGTGTCGGGAATGGTAGATGCCTTGAGGAATGCCTTCCGTATTCACAACAGGTTACATCACAAAACCACATTGGGTCCCCAAGTCTTACTAAAATGTTAAGTGATTCCCCAGTTAATAGACCTAACTGACCCCCTTTTTAATTTCCACTGAAAATAGATACACACGTAGGCTTTTTAAAATATAACTTTATTTGTTTATTTTTGGCTGTGCTGGGTCTTCATCGCTGTGTGGGCTGTGGGGCATGGTCTTCTCACCGCTGTGACTTCTCTTGTTGCATGGGGCATGGGCATGGGGCATGGGCTTCTCACCGCAGTGACTTCTCTTGTTGCAGACTGTGGGCCGTAGGGCACAGCCTTCAGTAGTTGCAGCACGTGGGCGCAGTAGTTCTGGCTCCCAGACTCTAGAGCACAGGCTTGTGAGTTGTGACCCTCAGACTTAGTTGCTCCTTGGAGTGTAGGATCTTTCCCGACCGGAGATCAAACCTGTGTCGCTTGCATTGGCAGGCGAATTCTTTACCATTGAGCCACCAGGGAAGCCCCCATAGGCTTTAAATAATATCTGAAACTCTGGCTTTCTAGTAAGGGGAAGAGAAGACTGAGAAACGCACTCCTTCCTGGAATGATCTCAAGGTCAAAGATATGTCCGGCAGCAAAGACAGATGGAGTTGCTACTGCTGAGTTTATGCTTTCTTTGAATAACTGTTCCCTGAAAGAGTTAGACTCTGCTATTTTTTTTTCCTCCATGATGGCAAATTACATGGTGTATATTTAAGTAGGACTAGCCATAACCATCTAAATTTAGTGGAAAGCCTACAGAGGCAAAATAGAGTCCCAAACCTTGCAACATATGCTCTCAAGGAAGATGAGGGGAGGTGAAGGGTAGGATGGAGGCTGTAGAATCTACCTTCCTTTAAACTCCAATGTGGTGACTCACTAGCTCTGTGATCTAGGGCCAGTTGCTTAAGCTCTCTGAGCTTTATTTGTCCCCATATGACTAAATGACTGAAAAATGGCTCAAAGGGTAAAGCGTCTGCCTGCAAGGTGGAAGACCTGGGTTCGATCCCTGGGTCAGGAAGATCCCCTGGAGAAGGAAATGGCAACCCACTCCAGTACTCTTGTCTGGAAAATCCCATGGACGGAGAAGCCTGGTACAGGCTACAGTCCATGGGGTCACAAAGAGTCGGACACGACTGAACGACTTTACTTTCAATTTTCACTTTATGTCTAAACTGGGGACCAAAACTTGTGTAGGAGGATGAAACAGAGAGCCTGGCATTTCAGGCAAGTGCTTATCAAGGTTAGCGTCTATATGGTCAATAGAGGAACCCAGATAGCTTTTAATGAGTCCAAAAACAGAAAGATACCGTTTCACATTCAGAACACTTGGGTAATTCCAACTGCTGCTATTTGTTTTTCAGGTAACAACTTTATTGAGATATAATTCCCATGCCATACAGTGAACTCATTGAAAGTGTCCAACTTTCCATTTTTAGCACATTCACCAAGTTACACAACCATTGCCACAATCAACTTTAGGACATTTTCTTTGCTATACAAATCCCCATACCCACTAGCTATCACCCTCTTTTCCTCCCAGCCTTAGGCAAACACTAATCTACTTTCTGTCTCTATAGAGTTGACTATTTTGGACGTGTCATATAAACTGAATCACATAATATGTAGTCTTTTGGTAAATGATTGCTTTCACTTAGCATAATGTTTTTCAGGTTCATTCACACTATAGCATATATCAGGACTTATTTCTTTTTACGGCTGAAGAATACTGTTGCATGGATATATGACATTTTGCTTATCCATTGCTATTATTCCTTGATAGACCCATTGTAAATTCAGTGCTAAATAATAAAAGCATAATAACACACAGTGCCAACCATCACCTATATAGAGGTGCTTTCTAGCTGGCAGGGTATGTCAACACATGCAATTTCATTTGCACATGAGCGATTTTATCTGCAACTCACAACAATCCTGGGTGGCAGGCATTATCTTACGTTTCATAGATGAGTGCAAAGAAATTAGACATCTTAGCAAAGATTACATTGCCACACAGTCACTAGCAGAGCTGGGACTCAACTCTGACCTTCTGAACAGAGTCCCTATTTTTCCTGATTAAGGCTGAGCTGCAATCAACTGGTCAACCTGCCCCATGGTGAGGGGTGTGTAAAGGTCCCTGGTCCAGGATACATGTTTTGCACCTTGGAGGGAGCAGAGAGGAGATACAAGATCTTGTCCGTGACCTCTATTTGTCCCCCAAGTGCAGTCACCTGTGACCACATAGCCAGGAGTGGAGGATCTTAGCTTTCCAACTTCAAAGTGAATGTATTAATATTACCACTTCTACAAGGGCTGGCCAATTCCTTGAGGAAGCAAAACAACAGTTCCTTTGTTAAAGTTTCCATCGTCACAACCACCTCCCTCCCACACACACACCGGCCAGGTCCCCATTTGAGGTTTTACAACTAGGCCATTTCCAAGCAGCCCCCTTGTAAGCAGACACACATTCACCCCTGGCCTCAGAGAAGGGATCAGTTCCTTCTTCTGTATTGACCCCCCTGCAGCGGAACCCCCTTTGCTCTGCCACAAACACACACAATAGCCCGTTCCCTCCTCTTCTGTAGATTTTCCTGCTCCTTTAGCTGGGCAGAAATGACTTCACTTTATTTTACTTATTTACTTATTTTCCAGATAAGTGTTCTAAAAACTTCAGTTTTAAAAAATCACTTTTCATTTCCCTCAAGCCCAAATCAGAGTCATCTGATAACATTAATGTCTCATGGATCCAGCTCTAGTGTGTACGAGATGTATATACAATAGCTGGAAATCACTTGGGAAGAAGGGGATAAGGAAAAAGATAAAGGAGGTGGGAATCTATCTGTGGATTCAAATTCAGTAAAATGGCGTGCTGCAGTCCATGGGATTGCAAAGAGTCGGACACAACTTAGCGACCGAACAACAACAACAACAGAATGAGCTGACCCCCTCCCCCTTTATTTGAGGACAAGATGATCTCCTTCCAGACTGTTCTATCCAAGAAAGACCTTCTGGAGCAAAACTCAAAACCAGCTGTGACTGGGGCTGAGGCGGTTGGAACCTGTGACCAAGAACTACTGGCGGCTCACTTCTCTCAGAAGCTGCAGTGAACCCAGCAAAGCTCCTTAGAGGCCCTGGAAGTTCAGTGGGTGGCAGCATCTTCAGAGGGCCCAGCAAGGAAAAGCATCACTGCACAAAGCATGGCGGGATGCCAGCGAGCCGCTATGGGTATGGCTTCTGTCTGCTCCACATGAGAGGGTGTGAGGTTGCAGGGAATCCAGGACTGGGGCCAGCCATCAGCCTCCACCAGCTCTCAGCCATCCTGGGTCAGCTCAGACGCTCACCAGGGCCATTCACCAGTGGCCCTGGGACCCTCAGACACATGGGCTCAGAGTCCTGGGCACTGAGGTGGGATAAGACAACCTTAGCCAGCATCACTCTGCTGGCTACATGGTCCTATCACCTTCCATGAAAAAAGGAAGATTCTGCTCCAATTTAAGCTCCTGGGCAGAGCTGGTTCCTTTCTCCCTACCAAAGAAATAATAGAATCTTCTCTTGGTTCATCCTCAGTGGCTGTTTTCAGAAAATGCCAGCAGGGTTTCGTTAAGGGTTGAGTTGTATTCCCCAAAAATAAATTGCTAGCCCCAGTATCTCAGAATGTGATCCTGTTTGGAAATAAGGTTGCTGCAGATGTAATTTTTTGTTGTTTGTTGTTTAGTCTCTAAGTCGTGTCCAATTCTTTGTGACCCCATGGACTGTAGCCCTCCAAGCTCCTCTGTCCATGGGAATTTCCAGGCAAGAACACTGGAGTGAGTTGCCATTCCCTTCTCCAGGAGATCTTCCCAATCCAGGGATTGAACATGTGTCTCCTGCATCACAGGAGGATTCTTTCCCACTGAGCCACCTGGGAAGATGTAACAGTTAACTAAAAATGAGGTCATTCAAGTGGGCCCTCACCCAGTATGACTGGTGTCCTTATAAAAAGGGGATGTTTGGACAGAGAAACACAACAGGGAGAACCCTGCGTGAAGATGACAGAGATCAAGGTACTGCTTCTACACACAAAGGCGCCAGCAAACCACCAAAACAAGGCAAGAGGCACTGAACACGTTCACCCTCAGAGCCCTGAGAGAGCCAGCGCTGCCCACACCATGATCTTGGACTTTTAGCCTTCAGAACCGTAAGACGATAGTCACCAGGATTGGGGGATATTGGTGGGACAGCCCCAGAAAACTAATACAGGTTCCTTTCCTCGGTTTCGCCATTACTTCGCATCTCACCCTAGACCCTCCCTCACATCACAGAGGGACCTACCTCTGTCACTTCAGCCTCATTGCCAGGGGAGGAAGCATTCCCTTCACCCTTGCAGGAGGTGGTGCCAAAGTGGAGTGTGTTATGTTAAACACAACTTCAGAGACCTCCAAATGGCTGAGAACATGAAAAATACCTTTCCTTTTAATAAATTCATCCCATTTGTCTCTCTGCACTAAATTATTGAGAAGATGAGAGAATATCACTCAGCCACAAAAAGGAACGCATTTGTCAGTTTTAATGAGGTGAATGAACCTAGAGCTTATTGTACAGAGTGAAGTAAGTCAGAAAGAGAAATATAAATATTGTATACTGACGCATATATATGGAATCTAGAAAGATGGTACCCATGAAATTATTTGCAGGGCAGCAGTGGAGAAACAGACATAGAGAACAGACTTATGGACAACAGGGGCAGGGGACGGTGGGCAGCAGGAAGAAGGAGAGGGTGAGATGTGTGGAGAGAGTAACACGGAGACTTACATTACGATATGTAAATTATATAGCCAATGGGAATTTGCTGTATGTCTCAGGGAACTCACACAGGGGCTCTGTAACCATCTGGAGGGGTGGGATGGAGAGGGAGGTGGGAGGGAGGGGATACAGGTACACGGGTGTACCCATGGCTGATTCTTGTTGATGTTTGACAGAAAATAACAAAATTCAGTAAAGCAATTATCCTTCAATAAAAAAAATAAGTAAACTACAAAAAAAGATGAAAATATTTTTATACTACAAATATTTGACATAGTCATATAGCAAATACCATTTTAGATCTTTTCATGTGCCAGCTTCTGTTTTTTTATATATATTTTTAATTGGAGGATGATGTTATTTTTTTTATGTTATTTTTAATTGGGGGATAGTTGTGCCAGTTCAGTTCAGTTCAGTCTCTCAGTCATGTCCAACTCTTTGCAACCCCATGGACTGCAGCACACCAGGCCTCCCTGTCCATCGCCAACTCCTGGAGTTCAAATTTCTGCCATAGAACAATGTAAATCAGTCATAAGTATACACATAGTACCTGTCTCTTGAACCTCCTTCCCACCCCCACATCTCACCCCTCTAAGTCATCACAGAGCACTAGGGTGAGCTGTCCGTGTTATACAACAACTTCCCACTAGCTATCTATTTTACACATGGTCATGTATTTATCTAGAGAAGGAAATGGCGACCCACTGCAGTACTCTTGCCTAGAGAATCCTGTGGACAGAGGAGCCTGGTGGGCTGCTGACCATAGGGTCACACAGAGTTGGACACAACTGAAACGATTTAGCATGCATGCATGCATGTATATATCTGTTATATACATTAGCAATTAAATGATCACAACAATCCTATTAGGGAAATACTATTATCATCCCCATTATACGGTGAGGAAACTGAGATATAATGATTCCCATAGGGTCAGTGGCAAAGCCAGAGGTCAAAGCCAGACTAGAGCCTGGCACCAGAATTCATGCTCTGAACTACTGTGTCAGACCACATCTCACAGTCAGGATTTAATAGCATCCAGCTGGGGTTCTGAACAAGGCCCATCATTCTGGGTGTCAGTAATCCCTGCCATTGAGGGGTCCAGGCCAGTCCTAAACGTGAGATGATGGCGCACTTCCATTCTACTCCCCGGGGGTTATTTTATACCACAGCACTAGCAGAACTGGAATCCATAGGCAGGTCTCCCCCACAGAACATAGAAATGATCAGCACCCTGACAACACGAATGTATCCATGTCAGGGCCCCGTGGAACTATGGCAGAACCTATGAGGCCAAGCAGGAGACGAGAGAAGCCTGGTAGACTAGATTTCCAATGGTGGCATCCAGCAATCCAAGATTTTTTTTCTGAAAATATATGAAACACCTCCAGGCAGGTAGGCAAGATTCTTTATGATTGCTGAGTTCTTCAATAAATAGTTGGGGCAAAAGACTTTGAATTGGGGTAAAAACTTTGAGTTATTACCAATACCATGACCCTATCTGTACCCACAGGTTGTTTTGGCAGGGCGAATTGTGTGTGTGTGTGTGTGTGTGTGTGTGTGTGTGTGTGTGGTGTGTGTGTGTTAGTCACATAGTCATGTCCAACTCTTTGAGACCCCATGAACTCAAGCCTGCCAGGCTCCTCTGTCCATGGAATTCTCCAGACAAGAATACTGGAGTGGGTTGCCATGCCCTCCTCCAGGGGATCTTCCTAACCCAGGAATCAAACCCACATTTCCCGCATTGCAGGTGGATTCTTTACCATCTGAACCACCAGAGAAGCCCAGGCGAACTGTAAATAAGTGCTAATAACATATCAGTACTTTAAGATGGCACAGGCTAGCTTAGATTGCCCTCTTCAATGGAAACTACCTTCCATAGAGCACAGAGCCTCTATGGAAAACTGAAGTCAATTCAGCTCCTCAACAGACAGCCCAAAGAGGTGTTAGCTAGAAACAATATAACTCTCAACCTGGGAAAAGTTGGGCTATGCTTCCAAAACAGTATTAAGAACCAGCTTGGAAGCTAGTAAGTAACACAAAATCCTTCTACAGCTATAGAAAGTGTGCCCTTTATTTAAGGCCCAGCAGGTCAAAGTATGTGCACAGAAATATGGCAGCTACCAAGGACCAACGGCAGCTACAAGGCAGATACAATGGCAGATATAAGGTCTAGGATCCAAGGCTGACAGGTCTAATTCTGAAAATAGCCAAGTACCAGAAGGCCTGGACCAAATGATTTCACATTGACACTGGACAGAATCAAGTCCTGGGAGTTGTCAGGGCCTGTGACATCTGGGAGCTGCTTTTCAAAGGGGACCTCCCCAGCACTTCCACTGAAGGCCAACACCTGCGAAGCCTCATAACTGGCAAGAATGAATGAGCTAGTCATTAGCAGATTAAGCAAAACGTTTTCATTATTAAGACATGTTTCTATTGTGCTGGATTGTTTGCTTTCTTTATATTTCTTGGGTCACAAAACCTTTATTTAGCTCTTAATCTCCATTACATCTGGAAGGTTTTCTAAAACCTGTTTATATAGTGGTTGTTCAGTCACTCAGTCGTGTCCGACTCTTTGTGACCCCATGGACTGCAGCCTGCCAGGCTTCCCTGTCCTTCACCAACTCCTGGGGCTTGTTCAGACTCATGTCCATTGAGTCAGTGGTGCCATCCAACCATCTCATCCTCTGTTGATGAAGATTTGTGTAGTTTTCTATTTATCTAGAAAACTATGTAAATCTTCCATTTAAAAATAGCAGTCAGTATATCTTAAAGAACTTGAAAGATGGAAAGTTACTGTTGTTAAGACATTTATTGAACGGCAACCATGTAATGTGTGACTGTGACCCTCCCTCACGGGTTTGTGACCTACATTAATGCAGGTCAGTGCCCCGGCAGATCCTGGTCCCAAAATGCCTCAACTTGTCTGTGAGGCCAAGACAACCGCATTCTCTTTCTGGACACTGACACAGAGGCCCAGTTTCTTGCTTGCCTATGTTGAAGAAGGTTTAGAGTTAGTCGCTCACTCGTGACTCTTTGCGATCCCATGGACCACGGCCCTCCAGACCCCTCCATCCATGGAATTCTGAAAAAGGTTTCTTTTTCTTCCTTTCCTAAAATGATACAAGTGAAGAAATATTTAATACATAAACCAAAGGAAAACACTAAAATGCATCCATAATTTTAAATCAACCACAAACCCTTTCTAGTCTTTCTGAAAGAGTTACCCACTGTCAAATCAATAGATGTCAAGAAGCATTTCTTGAGAACCTAGAATGTTTCTGACACAAGGCTGGGTGACCTAAGGCACAGAAAAACAATAGGGGGACTTCCCAGGTGGTCTAGTGACTAAGACTCCATGCTCCCAATGCAGGGGGCCTGGGTTCCATCCCTGGTCAAGGAACTAGGTCCTGCATGATGAAACTAAAGATCCCTTATGCCACAAGAAAGAGCAAGGACCCCAAGAGCTGCAACTAAGACCCAGAACAGCCAAATAATTAATAAGCAAATAAACATTGAAGAAAAAAAAAGAAAGAAAAGGAATAGGAATCTCGGCCCAGACCTTCAAAAGAGTTTGCTCTCTTGTTAGAGAACAAAATAAAAACAAGTACAGCCAGAGGCTATAATATACTGATGAGCGACCATCACCGCTGTCAGGAGGATGAAAAGGGAAATGTACTCATTTATTGGATAAATCTGCATTGAGCACCTGCTGCGTGGTCTCTGCTTTGCACATGGATGGACATCTTAAGGAGATGATAGCAGCCAGTCAGGAAATATTATCTAGGTGGATAAACAGATAAGGTGCGGGAAGCACCACGTGGAAAAACCCCGAGGATTTCCCGGGGAAACCGGCAGGAGCTGACGCTTGAACCCAGTCCTGAAGGAAGAGAGCGGCCAGCAGGGGGCGCCAACTGAGCGCTAACTCTATGCCCAGTGTCACAGGAGCACTTCCTGGATCATTTCATTCAATTCTCTCATGAGCCCTATATAATAAGTATTTATTTTTCCCTCTATTTTACAGGTGAGCCAGCCGAAACTGAGAAGGGTTCCAGAACCTATGAACATTTCACAGCCAATAGGTGGAGTCAGAGCTCAGGCCCAGGCAGCTCCCACCACGTGTATCCACAGAGCTGCGGTACCCACCTGTGGTTTCAGCCTTCTCCTCTGCCTCTTGCTGGACCGCATTCCTCAGCTGCATCTACTGCGGCCGAAAATGCACATGACTTTGATGAACCGTCTGTTTTTACAATGTGAGAGTTCAAGGCGATAAACCATAAACTGTTGCAGTGACTCGCAATTCAGGTCCTTCAGCCAGGTTGGTTGAAGCACTCCACTGTTACCATGAATGCAGCTGAGAACTCAGATTTAAAAGGAATAAAGTTGCTTTCTGGCTCTCCTGAAGTTTCTCTCAAGGTCTGAGATAACAACCCTCTCCTAAGTGTTCCCCGCTTTTAGGGGCGAGATCAGCCGTCCCAACGTCTGTCTCTCCAACCCCACCTCCGCTAGGGAGAGGATTTGACATCCCCTACTGCAGAACTTCCATGGACAGAGGAGCCTACAGTCCATGGGGGTCACATAAAGTTGGACACGGCCGAGCGTCTACACCACCCCCACCCCCACCCCTCCAGCCTGCCAGGTTTTTTTCTGTTGTCTTTGCCCTTTTCCTTTCCTTCTTCGAGCCCAGCACTCCTCCAGCCTCTCAGGGAATCAGCTCACATCCTTCCAGCCATTCCCAGTCAGATGACTTCTTTCAGAGACCACTCCTCAATAATACTCACATTTTCCCGCTAGAACACGGAGACTCTCAAGATGGGACAGAATCACACGCCCAGTGCAGAGTGCAGAGTGCATAGCGACCAAAATGGGAGCAATCCATTGCAGCTTAATCTATGGGGGATAGGCTTCATGAAGAGGCAAAATGTGAGAGAGAACTTGAAAGATGGACACTGATTGAGGAGACACTAACAGAATTAGATGCGGAATAAAACAGGAACTTGACTACATTTTTCTAGGAGCAGTTTGCCATTCTGAAATAAGAAAATGCTCACAAGGGAGATGTTTCTATGCACGCTCTACCAGTATTTCGTTCCTGCCTTCTCAACAGCTAAACCTAGTCAATAAATCAGGCCTTCATTTTGTTAAAAAAGGAACAAAACCAAACTTTTCTGTTAATAATTATTCCTAGCATAAGAGGTCAGATCGTTCAAATGTAGATATAGTTTATGGATTTAATATTAAAATCCCTTAGCATTAAATGCAATTAGGGAATGTAAACATCATTGCTATTGGGTGAGATTATCTCCAATACTTTAGGGGATACTAAATATGGTTTAAATGTTTCAGGGGTTTCAGCTCAGGGGTTTCCCAGGTGGCTCAGTGATAAAGAATCTGTCTACCAATGCAGGAGACATGGGATCAATTCCCTGGTCCAGGTAGATCCCACATGCCGAAGAGCAGCTAAACCCGTTTCAATTTGCCTGAAACTCTATTGAATTTTTTTTTTTAATTTTTCTAACACTGAGTCCATCTTTAAGGAGACATTTGCTCTGAGAAAAGCATTTAGAAGAAAAAAAAAGTAGTCTACTTGCTAAGAAGTTAGATAAGGCAATCCAAGTTTTAAAAAGACTGGCTTTGGGACTTTCCTAGTGGTCCAGTGGCTGAGACTCCGCCCTCCCAATGCAGGGTTAGGTTCCATCTCTGGTCAGGGAACTTGATCCCACATGCCGCAACTAAGGCAAGGTGCAGCCAAATAATAAATAAATAAATAATGTGTTTTGTTTGGTTTTTTTTTTTAAAGACTGGCTTAAAAAAGAAAACAAAACAAACAAGAAACTCTTAAATAAATCCAAAAAAACATCCAACAAGCCACATCTATACATAAGATGAGCTGTGTTATCAAATTTATAGTTCGTTTGTTCACGGTAGGAAGAAGTGATTTTGTCACAGCATTTTTATCTATAAAGGTTACTACCTGTCTTCAGATAACAACATTGAGATGGTTGTGAATGAAATTATCTTTAATACAGAGTTAATAACTTTCAGGAAAGGCTCATAGTTTCATTTATCATGGGGACTCTACCCAGATAGAGGGATGCCCTGGGGGGCTGTCTTGGTCTATCTTAGGATGCAAAGTGCTTTTTAAAATTCTGAGGCAGGTATACTGGTATACTGGTATTGCTTCTAGACACACTTAACATTAAGAGACAACAGGATCGATCCCACTGAGACCACCACACTTTTTATGCTCTCTGCCAGCAACGTCCACAGCTCACTCTCCTCCACCCTCTTCCTTCCTGAACTACCAGCGGCAACAAAAACAAAGAAGAAATCACATCTCAGGAGAGATTTTTGAAGGGTAGCAGATTCTGCCTCAAGGGTAGCAGAATATGCCACCCCAAATATGCCACTTTGGCAGATTATTATTTTGCGCTAAAGGCAAATGAGAAGAGAAGATGCAGATACAAGCAAAGCTCTGACCTCCCTCATTTGCTTAAAAACAGGACTTAAACTTGTAAGGATGTTCCCCCTTCCCTCTCTACCAGAGAGGACAGAAGTTAATCCCCGGAGACAACTATACACCCTACTCAGCCCACCAGTGGCACCTGAAAAACCTCTGGAATAAACTTTACTAACTAGTCTTATCTACCATTTGTTGTCGTTTAGTGGCTAAATGGTGTCCAACTCTTTTGTGACCCCATGGATTTGTAGCCCGCCAGGCTTCTCTGTCCATGGGATTTTCCAGGCAAGAATACTGGAGTGGGTTGCCATTTCCTTCTCCAGGGGCTCTTCCCAACCCAAGATTTGAACTTGTGTCTTAGAATGCCTGGACATGGACAGCACTCTGGAAATGGCAACTCTGGTCATTCTTCGCTTCTCTGGACTAGAAGGCCAGTGGTGTATGTAATGGCAGGGTTGCCCCCAATGCACTGTAGAATATATTTAGGTAGTAATAGTCAAATATGTGCACACCCCTGCTTTAAGACCACTCATTATATGAAATTTTCCATTTTTTTGAACTCACGTGAGACCTGGGCATCTGTTATGAAGAGCCTTGCCCCTCATCAAACTGTCCTGCTTCATTCCCCAGGCTGTCTGCTGGCCCTCTCCCAAACATTACTCGGCAAACAACCCTCCAAGATTTCCAGTTAGATAAGGGAGCTACCCTTAAACAAAGCAGTCCTTTCAACATCACCTATTAAGGATGATTGTGTAGGATTCATGCATTCCCAGAACTGAAGGCAAATTCCAGCAGGAGTCGTAATTCTTTCTTTTTTTTAAATTTTTTTTCTTTTTTTTTTCCTTTTAATTGTAGGCTAATTACTTTACAATATTGTGGTGGTTTTTGCCATACATTCACATGAATCAGTCATGGGTGTACATGACCCTCCCTCCCACCATACATTCACATGAATCAGCCATGGGTGTACATGTGTTCCCTATCCTGACCCTCCCTCCCACCTCCCTCCCCATCCCATCCCTCAGGGTCATCCCAAAGGAGTTGAATTTCTGACCAACATCAGATTTCAACGTTAGATAAGTCTGAGATGGACAAATACTATAACATGAAACTAAGCTATAAACCACTCTACATTTAAATGAATAGAAATAGGACCTAAGACTAATAAAATGGGCATTAAGGCATGTACACATTGATTACACAAAAAGCCTCAATGAATTATTAAATGCTCATCTAGTTTTATATTGTGGGTAACAATTGTAACAGTTTCATTATATCCTAGTTCTGACCTAAAATGAATATAGCATCTGGGATAATTAAGAGATAGTCATTTAGCAATGCTTGCATGTCACCTTAGAAATTTATCAGATGACCCAGAGGTCCCAGGTTTTTTCCAAAAGCTCACCAAGGAAACAGGAGAAAAAGCCTTCCCCCTGGCCACCCAAGATAAAGGCCTTGAAGCAAGAGGAGATATTCACAACCTTTCTGCTGACAATAAAGACCTGGGCTGAGCATTAAGTCTTATAAATCTTTAATGTGATGGTGTTCTTTCCATTGAAAGCATTTCTCTTCTGGAATAAGGGCTGACTCCACACCTCACTTTCACCCTTTACACCCTTCTCTGTTTATAAAGATCTACACACCACCTCTGATCTGTTATCAAGAGCCAGGAGATGCCTGGCATCAGAGGGTCCCTAGAAGACAACGCATGTTCAGTATTTCTCAGCCTTCACCACCGGAAACTGATGGTGTTTGACATCTAGGAGAGCAGGTCACATGGCAGTGAAAGGCAATAAAAATGATCAGATTACATCTTTAGACTTTACATATAAAGGCTAAAAAATTACATGGTATGAAGATACATGTACATGTGTGCGTGCTCAGTCATTCAGTTGTGTGACTCTTTGTGGCCCCATGGAGTGTGGCCCACAAGGTTCCTCTGCCCATGGAATTTTGCAGGCAAGAATGCTGGAGTGGGTTGCCATTTCCTACTTCAGGGAATCTTCCCCATTCAGGGATTGAACCTGGGTCTTCTGCATTGGCAGGCAGATTCTTTACCACTAGCTCCACCTGAGAAGCTCCAATATGTATATGTATACATGTGTAATATTTTTTAAATAAAAATGTATGCATATATAGTTATTTTTAATAAAATACATATTTAATTTTTTTAAAGGTTGCCTACCTTCTTCCTAATCATTCTTGCCTCCCTCAAAGTCAGCAAAACCTTTTAGGAAAACAGATCCAGTGGAGGCCCGCCCAAAATATCCTCTTAACTGTCCCCTTGTTTAAAAAAAAAATGAGCTATCATAGTTTCCATATGCAGTAGGCTGAAATATTTTGAATTGCTTAATTTTTGAATTTTATTTTTAAGTTGCATGCTTTATTTTCTTGCAAAATAAAAATGTAATATAAAAGCAAAAAAAAAAAAAAATTAGCTATCAGGCCCAAACTGTAGCCACTTATGCTAAGCCCAAGGTCATCAAACTGAGACTTAACACCTAACTTGTCTATGGCTAAACCACCCTGGACGCACCCCATCTCATCTGATCTTGGAAGCTAAGCAGGGTTGGACCTGGTTAGTACTGGGACGGGAGAATTAATACCTAACCAAATGGCAGCTTCCTCCTCTCCCAGGAAGGTCATCTTCCAGTCAGTCTGGCATTAGCTGGTCAGCACTAGCGAGGTGCCAGTGCCCAGGGTAGGTCACCCCAAAAATGTGTCTCAATGGCATATTGATTATTTTGAATCAAAGCTACTTAAGAAATGGCCTGGGAATTTCCCTGGTGGTCCAGTGGTTAAGAATCTGCCTGCCAAAGCAGGGAACATGGGTTCAATCCCTGGTCTAGGAAGATGCCACATGCCAAGAAGCACCTAAGCCCATGCGCCAAGAGAAGCCACAATAAGAAGTCCACACATTGCAACTAGAGAGCAGCCCCTGATCTCCACAACTAGAGAAAGCCCACGCACAGCAACAGAGATCCAGTGTAGTCAAAAATAATTTTTTTAAATGGTCAATGCTAGAGGGACCCTGAACCCTCTGAAGTCTCCCTGAAAGCAGGAAAAAAATCTCCCCTGTGAATGGTGCTCTCCCTGCATCTGGACGTAAAGGACACCCTTATCACCAGAGAGGGGGAATTCAGCCCAGAAGCCTGTATGAACAAACCTGGTTACTGTCTCAATTTACCACCCCAAGCCCAAACTCTGCTTAGATTCTTTGCTAATTAAGCACCCAAAGCCTTAGTTTCTTCACCCTGTCAATTCCTCACAAATTGTTTCTTCGTCTAAAGACAAAAAGCTGCCCGCTTTGTCCATTTCTTAGGTCTCCTTTCTCTGGGACTTCCATGAGCATGTATTAAACTTGTCTCTTTTTCTCTTGTTAAGCTCTCTTGGGTCAATTTTATTATTAGTCCAGCCACAAGAACGCAGGAGGGGTAGGAGGGAAATTCTCCATCTCCAACAGAGATGAAGTGAAGTGAAAGTCACTCAGTCATGTCTCCAGGCCAGAATACTGGAGTGGGTAGCCTTTCCCCTCTCCAGGGGATCTTCCCAACCCAGGGATCGAACCAGGTCTCCCACATTGCAGGCAGATTCTTTATCAGCTGAACCAACAAGGGAAGCCCTCAATTCGTCTGACAGACCGCTGTTGGCCCTCCCAAAGGAAGGTGGCCTTGCCTGAAACAATCAGATCTTTGCTAGAATAACTTCCTGTCCCGCCTCCTTCTGCCTTCTGAACAGCTCTTCGGACCCCTTTTTATTTCCTAGCAGGAACTCTGCCTGGTTCCTGAATCACTGAAGAAAGCCAATGCGATCTTTAAAATTAACTCAGTTAAAATGTGTTTTCCAACACCTCTTCAGACTTCTAACCCAGGGTGTGCCTCAAGCCCACCTCCCATGCAAATATCTGTGCTCCTTGTTGTGTCTGCCCACAAGGTAACCGGGCCTCAGGCTGCCTGAAACGACAGTCACTGTCACCGCCTGTCACCCACACCATTCTCCTCCCATCTGAACAGGTGGGTGTCTGGGTGCACTCCAGTTTGGGGTTTCCCTAACCAAGAAACCTTCCTCTGAGGGCCCAATCAAGACCTACTTGCCCAGAGAGCCATTCCTGATTAACCAGCAAAGCTTTTAGTTTATTCGTGCAACTGTTCTTCCCTGGGTGTCCCTGGTGGCTCAGATGGTAAAGATTCTGCCTGCAGTTCAGGAGACCTGAGTTCAACCCCTGGGATGGGAAGAACCCCTGGAGAAGGGAATGGCTACCCACTCCAGTATTCTGGCCTGGAAAGGTCCCAGTCCATGGGATCACAAAGAGTCAGATTTGACTGAGTGACTTTCACTGAAACTAATCTTACTTTTATGCACCCAAACATCCCAACATCTGTTCACTTTTAATAACATTTAGGATGTAGACACCTGACATATGCTTAATCCTTTCACTCCTATGACTGTTATGTGTAAAATGAAGATAATAATAAGCAACTTCACAGGGTAGTTATAAGGATCACAGAGAGAGAGGTATATAAGTGGTGTTCAATCAATGAGTGAAATAACCTGAGTGCACACAAGATTTCATAATGTGATTTGCCTTCCCTTTCAACCCAAGAGAAGCAGAATATATGCAAGATTTCATGCATAGGTCCCACAAGTGACTGTTTTTCATCTGTTGACCAGCAACTCATCACCTCGCTAAAATGCATCATCCCTTTTATAGTGACTCCAATAGACTGAGGGCTTCTCTTGTGGCTCAGCTGGTAAAGAATTTGCCTGCAATGCAGCAGACCTGGGTTCGATCCCTGGGTTGGGAAGATCCCCTGGAGAAGGGAAAGGCTACCCACTCCAGTATTCTGGCCTGGAGAATTCCATGGACCATACAGTCCATGGGGTCACAAAGCGTCGGACATAACTGGGCGACTTTCATGTCACTTCACAATAGACTGAATTTTCTTTCTTCAATTAAATCTGCATCCTTACAACTTCTACCTTCAGATCCTGGCTCAGCTCCCAGGAGCCCGCACAATATATATCAGGCCCCCGGGCTCCTTTTCTTTACTCAGAAGCACCTACATTAGCCTTGGAGTGGGTCCCACAGACCAAGGTCCATGCTCCCAGCACATCCCACCACCAACACACACATTCACCATTAAAGCAAAAATTCTCAGAAAAATTAATTCTGAGCAGATGTCAAAGCTTTATTTCAAAGTTGCAGGGAAAAAGACAGCTCAAGGGAAAAGTCTGTCCGCAAAAACAGTCTTAGGAAAGGCCTGTTTTAAAAACTGAAAGGAATATCTAGATAAGCGGCTCTCAAACCTCAGCTGCTTCAGAATCCCCTGTGCTGGCTTGCTTCAATACTTTTAGACCCTTTGGGACCCCATGGACTGTAGCCCGCCAGGCTCCACTGTCCATGGGGATTCGCCAGGCAAGAATACTGGAGTGGGTTGCTATGCCCTTCTCCAGCGGATCTTCCTGGCCCAGGGATCGAACCCGAGATTCTTATATCCCCTGAAGACATGTTAGAAGAGCTAGCGACGGGCCCACCCCAGTTTCCCACTCAGTTAGGTGTCAAGCGCGGCCCAGAACTTGCTTCTCTAAGTAGTTCCCAGGTGAAGTTTTGGCTGCTAGCCCTGGGATCACTTTGCGAACTTCTGATCTAGACTGTAAATAAAGTTGTTGCGACATAGAACTGATTAATTTCACGGAGATGTGAAGCTGCCACGCTTTTACCTATTGGACAAGTAACCCTGACCGTGGCATCCCAGAGCCGCGTTCGGTGCGTTTTCACCAGAAATACCAGCCGTCCGGTTCCCTCCCTGGGCAAGATCAGAGGAAGGCCATCTGATTCAACAGTAGGGATTTTACTTTTCAAATTGGGAAGCTTTGCGGATGAAATTTGGAGAAGGGCACAGCAACCCACTCCAGTATTCTTTCCTGGAGAATCCCACGGACAGAAGAGCCCGACGGGCTACACTCCACAGGGTCGCACACAGTCGGACACGACTGAAGCAGCCTAGCACGCGCGCACGCACGCCGATGAAATTTAGGACGAGCTTTCCCTTTTGGCCGCGCCCCCGCCCCTGCAGAAAGATCTACTCTTTTCTCACGGCGACCAGCGCGCATCCGCCTCCCACCACCCGGGGGCGCTGCGGTCACCGGATCGCGGCACTTCCGGCTCTCGGCTGGAGCAGGGAGGCTGCAGTCCCCACGCGCCGCATTGCGCACGCGCAGCAGCGCCTCCGCCGCCAGACCAGGAAGCGCTCGGGAAGTGGCCGGGAAGAGAAGCCACCTAGGGCTTCCCCAGAACGGCTGTTCTCACCTCTCTCTCGCCCTTCAAGCCTCAGGCTTTACCTGGGCAGGAATTAATGAGCCAGGCTACTCTACACAAGGGAATTTACGAAATTCGAATGGCTGGATTGAAAAAGAAAGACTGCCGAAACCCGGGATCGAACCAGGGACCTTTAGATCTTCAGTCTAACGCTCTCCCAACTGAGCTATTTCGGCGCCCTTTTTGCCGCCCTCAGAGTAAACTATCACTGAACTCCTGGCGTTGGCTTCTTCCGTCTTTTCCCAGTAATCACTAAAAAGTGTCTCTTCCTTGTCAGATTAAGTGGTTTTCTTTTTTTAATGGCTATACCTAGAAGTCTGTGTTTTTATGAGCCATGACTAAATAGCTAAGTATACGTTACTTAACTTTTTCCAGTATAATCCGAACCTCTGGTTTAATCGTCGCCAGCCGGCAGCGTGAATGAGCCGGTGTCTCGGCTGCAGGATTCGGGGGTCGGGCTGGCCCGCAGCCGGGTGGAGCGGGGTCAAAAGTAGCGATGGCTGCGCGCCCTCCGCCCCGAGGCCTCCGCGGCGCCTCTGCACGCGGCCTCAGTCCGCCCACAGCTGGTTCCAGCGGTCCCGATGGAGGGTAGTCCCTTTGGCTAGCCCCCTGCACTAGGAGTAGCCCCTTCGAGCTGTGAGCGCACACTCTTCACTATTGGTATAGACATGAAATGGACCGCGATCCCGAGTCCTCGCCCCGCTGCGTTTACCTGCCACCACGCTGCACGGAATCAGCCAGGTACATCTTAAAAGCTTGGCGAGCTCATTGACCACGGTCACCCAATATCAATACTAAATGTTTCTGAAGCACCAGCTACGTGTCAAGCACAGACATTCTGCACCGCCCAAATGCCCTGTTTGTTTTGTTTTGCTTTTTTCCCATCTCCAATTAAATTGTAATTCTCCAAAGGCGGGGTTGATTACCACCGCCGTTTTACCCACTTAAGTGGAAGCTTCACAGTCAATTTTGAGGGATAGATGTATGTATGCATACGAATATAAAAGAAAAAAATGTTTGAATATAGGGAGTGATAGCCATCTCTAAGGTCGCTTTCTGTGTTCCTTTGTTGTAAATCCAAACAGAAGAGCTTGGGATTTATCAGAAGTCATTGATTAAGGAAGGGAAGAGACCAAAGCGAGCTTGGGGATAGAGTTCTGTGTAGGCTTAGGAGAGGTTGGAGTGGAAGAAGGAAAAATTTGGAGCAGCTTCCTTACGCAGGTCAAACATAAAGAGGTGGGGAAAGAGGGTTTTTCTTGAATGTCATGAATGTGGGTATCTTTCACATTCTTCTCCAAAGACTGTAGGGAAGGCTTGAACCTGGGTGACTAGGAAAGTGACAGGTAAGTTTTAATGGGATTTGGAGTGGGTGTAGGGATGAGGAAAAAATCGGAGTTCATCACCTACCCCTATCTTTGCATCAGGTCCAAGCCCTTTCCCTGGGGAGATGGTAAACATACCCTATTCCATACCCTCATGTGAATCCACTTCCAACTGGCTCTAAAGATGAATGAAAAGAATCTGGACCACTACCCAGTGGAGACCACAACACTGATTTCGACCATTATTCAGCACACATGGACCAGAAAAGTGTGTATTAAGGATCTTAAGCTCACCTTCTTGTATCCCGTGATGACGTTTATGCTGATCTTCAGTTTCTTTGTTTATGGCAGATGGCTTACATAAAAAAAAAAAAAAAAAAAAAAAAACTTTGTTATGAAAGAAAAAAATATATATATACCTTGTTTTCAATTTATGTGTTACCATTTTTTCCAAACAGTTACAAAGATGTTAGACACAAATACTTAATAAATTGTTTGGGCCTGAGTACTTCATGAAAGGAACTGTTTGGTATTTCTTTTGGTCTGGGGGCACTGGAAAAATTTACAGAGACAGGAGGAGCATTATATACAGAGAAGGTTTGGAAGCCTCTAGCTTAGTGCCCTGATGTTGATAGCAGTGTTGAATGAATATTACTACTAAGTTTGGGAGAAAAATCTGCTTTGTTCTCAAGATTATAGAAGCTAGAAGAACCATCAGGCTTCTGCAGAGACCAAATGCCAAGTGCTAAAGTGAAGGGGAAAGTCTATGGACATGCTCACAGTCGAAAGGAACTGATGATAAAGGAGTTGGCATCTAAATCACTGAAAGGACTCCATGTTGAAAAGAAGCTTTGGCTGCAGTCTTGTCTCCCAAATTAGTCCAAGGATTCTGGCCAACTCCAGTCTAATTACCTATGATAACCATGAAGACTAATTAAGGGAACTAACGAGACGATCTAAGAATAACAAAACTGAAAAGAATATGTTGTATATAGTTATAATATCTAATAGATTTTTGAACAACTATCGATTGATAATCTGTCCTGAACTTTGCTCCTGGGACTTCACAGTCCAAAAAAGTAGCACTTATTTTTATTTGTGTATGATTTTAGTCAACATTTCTCAAAAATGTTAGAAGGAAGGGAGTATATCAAAAGGACATAAGAGCCAGTTTGAAGGGGCTCTTACTGGCCAAATCTGGGGAAATCTATGCTTCAAAATTAAATAAGGAAGGTGATAGATTATTTACTCCTTGAATAAAATAAGAATCCATGAGTATAATAATGCAGAGAGAATGAGATTGAGGGTTCTGGCCAGCACATAAATAATTTGCAATGACTGAAAAATGGCTCAGAGGGTAAAGTGTCTGCCTGCAAGGTGGAAGACCTGGGTTTGATCCCTGGGTCAGGAAGATCCCCTGGAGAAGGAAATGGCAACCTACTCTTGCCTGGAAAATCCCATGGACGGAGAAGCCTGCAGGTTACAGTCCATGGGGTCACAAAGAGTCAGACATGACTGAGTGACTTCACTTTCACTTTTGACTGAAAAATATGGATGGAGTGGTGGCATTGAAAATCGCCATTTTCCAAGCATGATAGTAAGACTGGTTGGGTCAAGAATCATCAGTGGATGCTATGTCTTCAGGGAAAGTTATACAGTGAGCAAAATCATGGTATGGTCTCAATGTGTCTCTTTGTAGATTCCTTAATAGTTGCAAAGGGGAAATAGAAAGTATACAGTGGGAAAACTGGACAATTCCTTGATCTGGTCATCAGGATGAACCTCACCAGTGAAGGACACTTTAACATCATGTGCCTTCTAATGTGAGTCCTTCAAAGGGACCCAGCTTGCCACTTAAATCATGGTCCAGTCAGGGATGCATAACCTGAATGGAATCATGAAGCAACATTAAACAAATTGCAATATAAAGGCAATCAAGTAGATGACTGGCCTATACTCTTCAGAACTGTTAGGTGATGAAAGCAAAGAAGAGCTGGGCCACTGTTTCAGATGGAAGGAGGCAACAGAGACATGACAACTAAATGTAATATGTGATGCCAGACTGGTTTCTATTCAGGAGGGAAAATGCTTTAAGGATAGTAGTAGAGGAATTAAAGAAATTAGAACATGGGCTGTAGATTACATAAAAGTGTCGTGTCAATGTTAAAAAACCATAGCTAGGTGAGAAAATATCCTTGTCTTAGGAAATACATACCAAAGGGCTCAGGTATAAAGAAATATCATAGCTGCAGCTTACCCTCAAATGGTTCAAAAAAATAAAATAATGATGTGTGGGCAAATACACAGAGAGAGAGAGAGAGACAGAGAGAGAGAGAGAGACAGAGAGAGAAAGAGAGACAGAGAGAGAATATGAAAATGTAAATAGGGGAAAATATTGAAAGCTGGTGAACATGGGTAAAAGATACTTGGGACCTGTACCATTTTGTAACTTTTATGGAAATTGGAAACTCAGAATTAAAAAGAATTTTTAAGATTGCTGATCTCCTGGAGCCAGAAAATTTCCATTAGAATCATGGTAATGCTAGATATGGCAGAGACCATGGGGTTTATTTAGCAAGGTTCCACAAATTTACATATCAGGAAACAGATAACCAGAGATGCTATAGACAGCTTGCTTAAGGATACCGTCTTAGTTGGCCTGGGCTGCCAGAACAAAGTACCATAGACGTTGGGAGGGTGGAGTGAGGCACTTTAACAGCAGAAATTTATTTTCTCAAGGTTTGGAGGCTGGGAAGTCCAAGATCAAGGTGATAGCAGAGTAGGTTCCTCTTGAGAGCACTCTTCCTGGCTTGCAGATGGCTGTCTTCTCACTGTGTGCTCACATGGACTTTCCTTGGTGTGTTCATGGAGCTCTCTCTCTGTCTCTCTTTGTGCCTTCTTCTGTCTCTGTCTCATTGTCTTCCTCTTCTTCTAAAGCCACTAATCCTATCTGGTTAGGTCCCTACTTTTAGGACCTCCTTAACCTGAAGTACCTCCTAAAAGTTCCCTCTCCAAATACAGTCTCAATGGCAGCTAGGCTTCAATATGAACTGGAAGAGAACAGTTCAGTTCATGCCAGTTACACAGTTAATTTGGTGCAGAACTGACTACTGATCCACAAAGCATATTCTACAGCTTCTACCAAATGCTCTTAATTTTTTTTTTTTAAAGACCCCATTTCAATGAAAAATTGGCATGAGTCTAAATCTGAATCTGGAGTCTGGGATTAGGGCTCAGCTTTTCTAATAGAGCTTTTATTTAATGCGCATCTCTATACCTTTTGAAATTCTCTATATGTGGAAAGAATTTTTTTTCTTGATGGATAGAAAGTGATTTCTCCAAGACTTATATATTAAAGTTGTAACTTAGGGGAGAAGTATAAAAAAGTTAGTAGATTGCAAATATCATCAGTATGCTGAATTGATCCAAAAGAAGTTAATTTATTTAAAGCCATTAAACCACAAGTCTATAAAGACCTTATTGGTTTTTTTGTTTTTGTTGAATCACAGACATCAATATTAAGCCTTGGGGTATACTTACAAGGCCAGAAACAATTAAGTAAATTATACTTAAGAACAACCAACTGAGCTTTTTCTATGTTCTAATCTAATCCTCCCACATCCATCAGGCAAACACTTAACTAGCCATATGGATTTTGCACAATGCCTTAAAGGCCAGAAAACTTGGACTCCAGAGCTTGAGTTTCAGAGGCTTGGCCATGCTTTAAATAATTGTTGGTTTGTCTTGTCTCCTTTCTTGATGAACTGGGCCAGCCTCCCACCTGCGTCCCTGCTCCATCTCCCTACTCCACCCTATCCAGCCATTAAGGAGGAAGACCTGGTTATTCACCCAAAGAAATAAGGCAGAACAAAGTTAAGTCAGGACTTCCCTAAATCCCTTGTTAGTTAAAAAAAGCCAGAAACAAGAAATAAATCTGTCTCTTCCTTTGCCCCACTGAAGATGCACAAAGTGAAAGTATTTGTTGCTCAGTCATAGAGGGTAGCAGACCAGGCTCCTCCGTCTATGGCATTCTCTAGGCAGAACACTGGAGTAGGTTGCCATTCCCTTCTTGAAGGGATCTTCGCAGCCCGGGGATCGAACCCAGATCTCCTGAATGGCAGGCAGATTCTTTACCATCTGAGCCACGAGGGAAGCTAAAGATACACGAGGCAGTGTAAAATGACCAGAGGCTCAGAAAAGGAGGGCACAGAAGCACCTGTGCTGTCTGGTCCTGATGCGTCTCCAGCCTCCCAGGTGCCCAGCACTCTTGACTCTGTCCTCTGCTTCCATCCACCAGTCTAGCTCTGTCTGTTGTATCCTTACACCCCCAACTCCGTGTCCCTCCTCTGACCGCTTCCTTACCCACCTCGCTTTTCCTCTGGACTCTTGGCGACGAGTCAGTTCTTCTGTCCCCTTCCTCCCTGTCCTCCTTGCACACACAGGCCAGAGTTCCTCTGGAGGACATCTTTGGCTGGAGGGATGGGATGAGACGGACTGCGGAGCTAGCTTTGCTGCCTGCTCTGCTCAGGACCTGCAGTGGAGGCAGAGGCCTCCTGGAACGTGGTCTCCTCTGTCCTGCAGGGGGCGCTGTCAGGGCAGGTGTCCAGGGCGCTCCTAGGTTACTCAGAAGGTAAAGATCTGCCTGCAATTCAAGAGATCAGGGATCCCTGGGTCAGGAAGATCCCCTGGAGAAGGGAATGGCTACCCACTCCAGTATTCTTGCCCGGAGAATCCCATGGACAGAGGAGCCTGGAGGGCCGCGGTCCACGGGATCTCGAAGAATGAGACATGACTGAGCCACTAACATTTTCACTTTTTTCAGGTTACAGGGACAGTAAGCAGGGCCCTGATCCCAGACTCTCCCACTCAGCTATCCAGCACCTTCCCATCATTAGCAGTTGGAAAACATTACACTCAGTTTTCTCCAGCCACCGAAGGCTGCATAGGGCTCAGAAAGGGCTGCAGCTCCATGCGTTTTCCCATAGATGGTTGGGTATCCAGAGCTTCCTCGAGGGGTAGGAAGGAAGCCATTATCACATCACAGACAGAAGTGTTGAGATGGTTAATTTATTGCCCTCTTGATAATTGGGTGGTTGGAAAAAGGAGAATGCTTCAACTTGGGAATGGCTGAGGTTTCCCCGCTGCCCCATAAGGAATGGGAGGCTTAAAATCAAAGTGTTTTTTCCTGTCTCCGTGAGAAGTAAACACTGACATGCAATCACACCGGTGCTTGTGTAATATTTACAGGTGGTCTCACATTGATCAGCTGGGACAGTGGCCTCTACTTTATGAGTGAGTCAATAAAAGCCCCAGAGGTTAATGATTCCCCAAGTCATACAGTCGTTTGGTGACAGAGCTGGGACCAGAACTCAGTTCTGAGCCCCAGGCCAGGGTGGTCACACTGCACAATGTCTGTCCCTGTATTAGACCAGCTTTTCTGAAATATGGCGGTTGATTTAAATCTGTGGTCCACATGCACTTTGGAGATGTTGGGTTTTGAGGCAAGCGGTCTTCTTGACCTTAGCAAGGAATCTTGCTGCTTACACAAACCTGGCTCATTTCCCCAAGCACAGGAGCAAAGTTTATGCCTATGTTGCTCTGAGAATCTTGAGGCCTAATTGCTTTCGATTCACAGTCCTCTGATGAAACTCTGGACTCAGAAAAGGACTTGCTAGGAATCGTTTATACCTCAGTGTAAATAGAAGACCTTCAGCCCGTTTTTATGGGCTTCCTAATCCTGCAATATAACTGTGCCTAGGCATCACCTTTGAAGTTCAGTTCAGTTCAATTGCTCAGTTGTGCCCGACGCTTTGTCATCCCATGGATGGCCTATGAAGCCTTCTTGCTGAAAAATGTTTGACCTGAAACTACCCATCGTCTCTAGGTAGACCTAACTTCCAGTTTATAAGAAATTCAGAAAATGGAGAAATAAGTAAGATGACACATGAAAAAATAACTAGACAAATAAGACATTCTCTAAGACTTCTGGATTGCTGTCTTCAAGATACCACTGTTATGAAAAAACAAAACATCAAAAAGATAGGAATAGAGCTCTATATGAGACTGTTAATAAAAGGATGTAACCAAAAGTAACGTGTGGACTTTTGTGGCTACAACTAAAGCCAAATAAATAAATAAATATTTTAAAAAGAAAAAAAGAGTAGTTAGAAAATAGAATTTGGGGGATATAGAGGAAAAAATCTGTTTTCCTTCTACTCATTTTGGGTTTCCTAGATGGAGTCCTGTAAATTTTTCTGACAAAAGGTAGATTAACAAGAGAAAAACAACATTTTGTTTATTAACCTGTGCATTGCACATACTCATGGAAGCCCCCAGTGACGAGTAACTAAAAAAAGTGATTAGAGGGACTTCCCTGGTGGTCCAGTGGCTAAGACTCTGCATGCCCAGCACAGGAGGCCTGGGGTTTGATCCCTGTCAGGGAACTAGATCCCACATGCCATGAGTAAAGATCCAATGTGCTACAACTAAAGCCAAATAAATAAATAAATATTTTAAAAAGAAAAAAAGGGTAGTTAGAAAATGGTATTGTCATTATGCAGGAGAGTGCTATGGTTTTAGGAGATTTATGCTGAGCTATTTAGGCTTGAAATATCACCGATGTCTATACCTTACTTTTATGTCTCAAAAATACACATATATAGATAAAATCAAATAGCAAAATGTTAATGATTGTTGAATTCTAGGTGGAGAAATTTATCTCCCAATTTTTCCATATGTTTTACATTTTCCATAGTGAAATTTTGAAAAAGATAAATATTAGTCTTATAGATCCTAGAAATTTCCAAATTCTAATGCTATTTTTTTTTTTACTAAAGATGTAAGAACTTATTAATGGAATCTTAGGCATCAGAATATAGCTAAAAATCTATTTTGCAAGAACAGAGAAGCCCTTTCCAAAATACATGATTAGTCTAAGTAGCCCCTTAGTCCATCTAGTGCTGAAACTTGTCCTATATATTTCAGGAACATATTTTTAGAGTCACCAAATTGGGACATATGGTCTGACAAAGAATTTTTCCCCCCTACTTCACTTTTACACACATGAAATCCTTACAAAAGTATAAAAATCAGAACGTGTAGAAATGATTTTGTTTATTAATGTATAGTGAATCTCCTTTCTGGAAAAATAAAAATAGCACAGTTAAGTGAAATTATGCTGTTTCAAGACTTGGAAAACAGTTGCATACCTTGTAATCAACTCCAATGTGATTTACAGCAAAATCTTTAACTTTACAAGGTCAGCGTAATAATTTATCATGACATATGTTGGGGATTAAAATGTCTTCCTTGTCTTTTATTCTTAACTTTTAATTTCCTTTTTGAATCAGGCTTTCAGTTTTGACCTTCATAATTACTAAGGAAAATCAGATTGCAGTAATTAGAATATTGCAGAAACATCATCTAAAACTATGTTTTGATTAGTCCATTAACTTCCGCAACCACAATTTCAACTCCTGAGAATTTTAAACTGATTTAATTTTAGCTATGTAATACTTTATTCTTTTTTTTTTTTTTTTTGATAGCTGAAATATTTGTAGAGTAAGTCTGAGGTAGCACACTTAGAAAGTTAGGAGGGCCAAAGGAAAACCTGCAGAATAGCTGATAAGGTAAAGGGACATGTGTAGTTTCTAAACAGTAGTACATAGAATTTTTGCATGATATGTAACACTCAAATAGCTAACATAATTTGACTTTGGAAGCTTTTTCTGGACGAAGAAAAATGGCTTCACTTAGGGTTATTCTGTTGAAAAATATGTGAAGGGCTGAGCTCCAGAGCCATTAATCAAAGTTTAAAAATTTGCTAGAAATAGGAAGATGCTTCTCAAGAGGCTTATTTGGCCTCTCTTATTTTAAATTTCTTCTATCTGTACATTTTTATTCAGCATTTTACCCTGAAAGTGTGCTTTTCCTTCTGTTCTACACCTATAGCAGCTAATTCTCACAACTGTTGCTAGTAGGGGAGCAGTGTTTCCATTCCAAGTCAATAGATGAAGGGCCAAGTGAAATACAGAACTGTTATTAGACTCCTTTTTGTGGCTGGCACTTGACATATGGTGTCTTAGCTCCCTGACCAGGGATGGAACCCATGACCCCTGCAATGGAAGCACAGTCCCAGAACTATTGTTACCAGACTTCTGATTGGAGGGTTTTCCATCATTTTGGAGTCAAGAAAGAGACCATGAATTAGAATTGCTTCCTTTGCTCCTCAAAATTGACCTAATTAAGTCAGGATAATGAAAAGGAACCTGCCTACTTTCTGCATGTAGGATAGAAGGATTCCATTGGTAAAGTAGAATATTTTCTGCCCTTGGGTAAAACTCGTCTTTTTAAGAGTGTGTCGATTTGAACATAATGAGTTTGGCTATAAACACAACAGTATTAGCAAAACTGGCTAGTAAAGCTAAGAGATCAAAGAAGAATTATCCAAAGGTAGAAGTTTCTACAGTGAAGGACTGAAGTGAGGATTAAAGAGCAGTCCTTCTAGACAACAACAAAGCATAAGTGAAATCAGTAGCAGCCTCAAGATGCAAAACTGACTCACCACTTTCTTAAAGAGTGAAGTTAAAGGAAAATGTGAGCTTTAGGTGGTCAGGGGCGTGTGAAAAAGCAAAGGGTTCCGAGTGGAGTGGGGATGTGTGTGTGGAGAGAGAGGCAGAGAGAAACCAAGAAAGAGACAGAGACAAAGAAGCTGCCCCTTTAAAACAACCACAAATGAATAGAGATGCTGCATGTCCAGGTCATGGAATACAGAAACGATTGCACCACCAGGAGTCATAGATCTAGTGGAGCACACAAACACAAACCTATAAACAGATGAATCAACCAAGTGATGTATGATGGTAATAGAGAGGACAGAACCTCGCCATCTGCAGGTGAGGCCCACTTTGGTGAGTGGCTGACATTTAAATGAGATTTTCAGGGTTGACCAGAAGTCCTTCAGATGGAGAGGAAGTTGCATTCTGGCCGCATCGACAACTGTGCCAAGGCACAGGGCCTGAAAGGACCAGGCATCCAAAGAAGACCAGCATGACCGAGTGTGAGGGCAGCTGTGGATGGAGCTGAAGGGCAGGAGGCAGTCTGGGGCCACTCTTTGGAGATTTGTGCATTGGGAAACAGGGAACTGCATCAGGGACTGGTTTGATTGATAAAAATACAAGTCTGGGGAAGTATCAAGGAAAGATCTGAGTGGACAGGGTCTGGAAGCTGGGAAACTAGTGAGGAGGGTGTCACCTAAATTCTAAGGCATTGGTGATGAGTAAAAGCTGAAGAGGAGATGCCAGATCTCAGAGCTGGTTAAGGAGGAATCTATAGGATTTAGTGACTAGACACGGGTGGTGAGAGTCAGCAAACGGCATCAAATTTGCCAGATTTGGAAAAGGTCACTGATGACATCTTCTTTCAAGACTGAGAATGCAGGAAGTGCAATTTGGGACTATGGAGATGTTCTACAGTGTAGCTATAAAAGCTGAGGCATCTTCTGAATTCCACTTGGGTAGGTCCAGGATGCAAGAGGTGCTCTGAGCCTGGAAAACCCAGATGAAAACAAAGAGGTGCTGGGAAATGAAATGTGGGAATCGTGGTCATCATGAGGACAAGGAAACAGGAGTGACTAAGAGGGTGTAAGGAGGTGGGAACATTACCCTGGGGCAGTGCTTCTCAACTCGGGGTGTTTTTGGTCCCTAGGGGACATTTGGCAGTTTGGAGGCTCTTTGGTTGTCACAACTAGGGAGAGTGAGTAGACGCCAGGACGTTGTTTGTTCTGCTTCAGTCCACAGGGCAGCAGCATAATCAAGGGAATAGGCAGCAGAATAAGAACGCAGCAAGAAAAAGAGCGGAATCTGAATGGTGAGTGGAATGGGTTTGAGGGATGCTGCTAGAGGCAAAGGAAAAAATGTTTTTGAACAATCAGGGTATGAATAGGACCGCGTGCTGCCGAGAACGAGGAAAACATTGGTCATTCTAAGAGGTTATGAGTGACGATAGTCAAGTGCAAACAGACTCAGTAAGGTAATGGGAGCAAAAATCAGATTATAACGAGGGGCAGAGGTGATCAGGAGGTGAGAACATTGGACACCGAGTGATGACTCTCTCCCCAGAGTTTGTTGGTTTGCTGCACAGCCTCTGTAGGAAACAGTATGGAGATTCCCCCAAAAATTAAAAGTAGAACTGCCACTCAGCAGTTCCATTGGTGAAAGGCTCAGTGCCACAAGACCACCCCCTATTCAGACATTAATTGCAAGTCCAGGTTACCACCTGTTCCTCTGACCAATTGGCTATAAAAATCTCAGGTTCCTGTGATCCACCTTCTTGAGTTCAAGAATTTGCTAGAATGGCTCACAACACTCAGGGAAACTCTTTACCTACGTTTACCAGTTTAGTATAAACGATGTTATTCAGGAACCACCAGAAGGAAGAGAAGCCTAGAGCAAGGTATGCGGGAAGGGCCTGCCTTCGGCAGGTGTATCTTCCTCCCAACACCTCTCTTGTTCACCCACCCGGAAGCTCACCAAGCCTTGCTGTTCAAGAGTTTTTATAGAGAAGGGGACGACAGAGGATGAGATGATTGGATGACATCACTGATTCAATGGACATGAGTTTGAGCATACCCTGGGAGATGGTGAAGGACAGGGAAGCCTAGCATGCTGCAGTCCATGGGGTTGCAAAAAAGTCAGACATAACTGCAAGACTGAGCAAGAACAACCTCCAGGTTCCTCTCTCCTCTTTTCCAGTAGGTCAGTGGGCAGGGCTGAAAGATCTCAATCCCTAATCATGTGGCCTTTCTAGGGACCCCCCCCATCCCCAGACTAAAAGAGCCACCCTAGGTCACTTAAGTAGCATAAACAACTATGACCAAAAGTTGATCAAAAGCTCCTTAAGAAAAACAAAGACACTGCTGTCATTCAAGAAATACCAAGGGGTTTTGGAGCCTGTGCCAAGAGACGGGGGCAAAGACCAGATATATTTCTTTCTTTCTTTTTTTTTTTTTCAAATATATTCCTTATTTTACCACTTAAGACTTCCTGGACCTGGATCATCCTTACGTAAGCATGTGAACGTCACTCAGTCATATCCAACTCTTTAGGACCCCATGGACTGTAGCCTGCCAGGCTCCTCTGTCCACAGTATTTTTCTAGGCAAGAATACTGGAGTGGGTAGCCATTTCCTTCTCCAGGGGAATCTTCCTGACCCAGGGATCGAACCCAGTTCTCCTGCCTTGCAGGCAGACTCTTTACTATCTGAATCACCAGGGGCCCAGATCGTCCTTAGGGTTGGCCCTAACCTGGCTTTACTCAGCTCCTTGGAAAACTGGTCTGGAATTCCATTTCTCTATTTCTCCAAGCCTAATCATTACTCAGTTCTTTATTATTCTCATGCTCTCATTCTCCCTCAAGCCCACACTCCACTAGAATGACTCTAGAAAATTTGCCTGTACATGGCTGAAACAAGTGGGCCCTTTTTAAGTCTTTGCCTTACTGAACTTCAACTCGCCACCTGCTTGTTATTATATATCTGTCCCGTTGGTGTCTGTGGTATTATTTCCTCTTGTTCTCTTCCACTCTTTCATTTTTTATTTTTTAACCACTCCTTCTTAATCTCCCTGGCTTTCCTGCCTGCAGTTAAAACCTTGGTATTTCTCATGGTTTGTCTATGAATCAGCCACCATCAACTTTGTTATTTTGTATTTTCTCCTTGTGGGGATTTATCATTTAACTCCTAAATATGTTTCTGTAGATCTCAAACCCTGCCCACCAGTTTGAACATCAGGTTCATGTTTGACTGTTTGCTAGATATCTGCAACTCAAGGTGGCTCAGGCCATAAAGAATCTGCCTGCCATGCGGGAGGCCTGGGTTTGATCCCTGGGTGGGGAAGATCACCTGGAGAAGAGAATGGCTACCCACTCCTGTATTCTTGCCTGGAGAACTCCATGGACAGAGGAGCCTGGAGGGCTGCAGTCCATGTCCTTGGATATCCCACAGATCCCTAAAACTCGTGCATGTGTGCTCAGTCACGTCTGACTTTTGCAACCCCATATACTGTAGCCGGACAGCCTTCTCTGTCCATGAGATTTTTCAGGCAAGAATACTAGAGTGGGTAACCATTTCTTTCTCCAGGGGATCCACCCGACCCAGGGATCAAACCCATGTCTCTTTAGTCTCCTTCATTGCAAGGGGATTCTTTACCTCTGAGTCACTGGGGCTTCCCTAAAGTTCACCATCTGCGCAATAGAATTTACCATTCTCCACTTTTTTCAGTTCAACATTCAAAACCTTAAAATACCAGCCAAGAGAGTGCACCTCCCACATATAATCAATCAATGAGTTTTTTTAATCTAAAGAGTTCTCACTGCTGTCACCGATGCCACGTGTTTGGGGTGTGGTGCTTCAGGCCTTATCATCACCAGCCTGATTTACTGCCACGGCTTCATAACTTGGATCCCTGCAGGAGCTCAATCTTGCTTTCCTTTAAATTCATCTTTCATCCTGTTGCCAGAATGAGCTATCAAAAAAGTAATTCTGCAGTCAATAAAAATGGCAAAAGATCTCATAATATGTAAAAATGTTCATGATACATTGCTTAATGAAAAAAAAAAGCAGGCTCCCAAACAGTAGGTTCATTCTGACCCCATTTTAGTCTTTTAAAATGTGTATATACGTTCCAACAAATGAAATGCAGAACATACATCTGAATATTAGCCAGAGTCTTTGTCCAGTGGTAGACCTTGAGTGGTTTGCATTTTTTATTGATTTAGTTTTCTGAGTGTTCTGCAATGAGCACATATTAGTTTGAAATTAACTATTAGATAAATCTCACAAATCCAATGATGTTGATTTCTTCCTTAAAATCCTGAATTAACTCTCTGCTGGTGCTGGAATAATGAGGTATGAGTGAGTGCTCAGTCATATCCAATTCTTTGCGATCCCATAGAATGTAACCCACCAGGCTCCTCTGTCCATGGAATTGTCCAGGCAAGAATACTGGAATGAGTTGCCATTTCCTTTTCCAGGGAATCTTCCTTTCCAGGGATCGAACCTCCGTCTCCTGAGAGGTCTCCTGCATTGCAGGCAGATCCTTCACTGCTGAGCCACTAGGGAAACCCGGAAGAATGAGGTAAAAGCACTTTTTTCATGGCAGACAAGCCCCTCCACGGCCCAGGTACGTTGCTTTCTGGCCTCCTCCCGCCGTCTCACATCATAGAGCAGCGGTTCTGAAACATTAGTGATCAGAATCACTGGGCTCCATCCCCAAAGTTTCAGATTCTGTAAGTCTGCGATGGAGCCCAGGAATTTGCAGGTCTAACAACAGATAAAAATGCTGTTGGTCTGGGTACATGTTAAAAAGATTTTTATTATGGTGCTAAAATTTACATAGCAGAAAATTTACTATGTTAATTATTGTTAAGTGTACAATTCAGTGGCATTAAGTACATTCAGGATGCAACCATCATCCACATTTAGAACTTTTTCATCATACCAAATAGTAACTCTGTACCCATTAAGCAATAACTCCCCTCTTCTCTCAGCCTCTGCTCAATCTCTGCTCTACTTTCTGTGTCTATTAATTTGCCTACTTTAGGTACTTCAATTAAGTGGAATCATATCATTCCATTGTTTGTATTGACCACATCTTTTCATTCATTTGTAGATGTACATTTGGATAGGTTCCAGCTTCTGGAATGTTCACTAGAACATTGGTATACAAGCACCTGTTTGAGATCCTGTTTTCGATTCCTTGGGATATATACCTAGGAGTGAAATTGCTAGATCATATAGTAATTCTATGTTTAAGTTTTTGAGCCCTTAATCAAATTTGTTTCAAACTGGAGATCATTTCAGTTCAGTCGCTCAGTCATGTCCAACTGTTTGTGACCTCATGGACTGCAGCATGCCAGGCTTCCCTGTCATCACCAACTCCCAGGGTACACCCAAACTCATATCCATTGAGTCGGTGATGCCATCCAACCATCCCATCCTCTGTCATCCCTGCCTTCAATCTTTCCCAGCATCAGGGTCTTTTCAAATGTGTTGGCTTTTTGCATCAGGTGGTCAAAGTATTGGAGCTTCAGCTTCAACATCAGTCCTTCCAGTGAATATTCAGGACTGATTTCCTTTAGGATGGACTGGTTGGATCTCCTTGCAGTCCAAGGACTCTCAAGAATCTTCTCCAGCACCACAGTTCAAAAGCTTCAATTCTTCGGTGTTCTGCTTTCTTTATAGTCCAACTCTCACATCCATACATGACTACTGGAAAAACCACAGCCTTGATTGGATGGACATTGTTGGCAAAGTAATGTCTCTGCGTTTTAATATGCTGTCTAGGTTGGTCATAACTTTCCTTCCAAGGACCAAGCGTCTTTTAATTTAATGGCTGTAGTCACCATCTGCAGTGATTTTGGAGCCCCAAAAAATAAAGTCTGCCACTGTTTCCACTGTTTCCCCATCTATTTGCCATGAAGTGATGGGACCAGATGCCATGATCTTAGTTTTCTGAATGTTGAGCTTTAAGCCAACTTTTTCACTCTCCTCTTTCACTTTCATCAAGAGGGTTTTTAGTTCTTCTTCACTTTCTGCCATAAGGGTGGTTTCATCTACATATCTGAGGTTATTGATATTTCTCCCAGGAATCTTGATTCCAGCTTGTGCTTTATCCAGCCCAGCATTTCTCATGATGTACTCCGCATATAAGTTAAATAAACAAGGTGACAATATACAGCTTTGATGTACTCCTTTTCCTATTTGGAACCAGTCTGTTGTTCCATGTCCAGTTCTAACTGTTGCTTCCTGACCTGCATACAGATTTCTCAAGAGGCAGGTCGGGTAGTCTAGTATTCCCATCTCTTTCAGAATTTTCCACAGTTTATTGTGATTCACACAGTCAAAGGCTTTGGCGTAGTCAATAAAGCAGAAATAGATGTTTTTCTGGAACTCTCTTGCTTTTTCGATAATCTAACGAATGTTGGCAATTTGGTCTCTGGTTCCTCTGTCTTTTCTAAAACCAACTTGAACATCTGCAAGTTCATGGTTCACATGCTGTTGAAGCCTGGCTTGGAGAATTTTGAGCATTACTTTACTAGCGTGTGAGATGAGTGCAATTGTGTGGTAGTTTGAGCATTCTTTGGGATTGCCTTTCTTTGGGATTGGAATGAAAACTGAATCTTTTCCAGTCCTGTGGCCACTGCTGAGTTTTCCAAATTTGCTGGCATATTGAGTGCAGCACTTTCACAGCATCATCTTTTAGGATTTGAAATAGCTCAACTGGAATTCCATCACCTCCACTAGCTTTGTTCATAGTGATACTTCCTAAGGCCCCCTTGACTTCACATTCCAGAATGTCTGGCTCTAGGTGACTGGAGATCAGAAGCTCAGAAGAGATCTTGGGTAGAGATAAGGAACTGAAATTGAAAAAAAAAAAAAAAAATAGTAATTATAGCAATGAGAGTAGATGGTATTTCCCAGGTTTTTTTAAAGTATTTCTCAGTATACTGGCTACATTACATGGCATCTGGGACCTTAGTTCCCCACCCAGGGATTGAACCTGTGCCCCCTTCATTATTGGAAGTGCAGTCTTAACCAGTTGACCAGCAGGGAAGCCCCTTTCAGGAAGGTTTTTGAGGCTGATGACCCAAAGGAGAATTCCTGCCATGGAGGTAGAATGAAAGTCAGCAGTAAGTTGAATACACAGCAGGGAGAAAAGGGGGGCAGTTTTTAAAGGCTCTTGGAGACAAAATATTTTCAGCATTGCTTCTTTTCTAAAGTTGTTCTTTTTTGTTTGTTTTTAAATATTTTACATATTTAGGTTGCTGCTGGGTCTTCCCTGCAGTGCACAGGCTTTCCTGTGGTGGCTTCTCTTGTTGCAGAGCACAGGCTCTAGGGCCCGGGGGCTTCAGTAGTTGTGCACGTGCTTAGCTGCCCCGTGGCACGTGGGACCTCCCCAATCAGGGGTTGAACCCATGCCTCCTAGATTCGTAACCATCGGGCCACCAGAGAAGTCCCGAAGTTGTTTTTTTTTTTTTAAAGATGATTTTTTAGAGCAATTTCTGGTTTACCACAAAACTGAAAGGGAGGAACAAAGATGTCTCATGTACTCCCTGACCCTACATATGTATAGCTCCTTTATTATCAACATGATTCATCAGAATGGTGCTTCTATTTTTTTTTTAACCAAGGATGAATCCAAATTGAAATGTAATAATCACCCTAAGTACACAGTTTATCTTAAGGTTCACTCTAGCTCTTATACATTCTCTGGCTTTGAAAGTAAAAGTCAATCTGTCGAGTCCAACTCTTTGTGACCCCAGGGACTATACAGTCCATGTAATTCTCCCAGCCAGAATACTGGACTTTCCCTTCTCCAGGGGATCTTTCCAACCCAGGGATTGAACTCAGGTCTCCTGCATTGCAGGCAGATTCTTTACCAACTGAGCTACGAGAGAAGCCCTTGGATAGATATAAATTGACATATGGACATCATATCATCATACGGGGTATTTTCACTGAATGAAAAGATCACAAACATATGTGCAAGAACAAATGATGCAGAACAAAGGACACAGAGTGAGTGTTTTTATTTTGTCATCTACCCTTAATGATCAAACGCCATTGAAGACAATTTGCTCTGTTTGTTCCATTTTCTGCCTGTAACTTCCTACAGCCGCTTCCCTGAGCTCTTACCCCAACTCCATTTTCTCCAGAGCTCCAAGAAGCACTCCTTCCCTAGACAACTAAGACCAGAGGACCATTATGTCAGTTGTTCTCACTCAACTCTATAGTCCTTGCGCCTCATACTACGCCCAACTCTGGCTTGGTCTAGTCTTTCAGCTTTCAGAATTCTGAAATGACAGTGTTTTAACTTCAGTTTATGTTTCATTCTTGTTTGGCAAGTCCCCTTACTAATTTTGGATTTGCTTACTGCTCTTTTCCCAAGCTTCACATTCTCCTCTCTATCATCCATCCTCAACCACTTCTGAGTTAATAACCTTACTTTCTACTCCACAGAGGAAACAAACTACCACTCATACACTGAAGCCAGAAAGTTGGGTATAGCCTTTGACCCTTTTCCTTAACTTGGTGTGATATCCAATCAGTTACCTTTTCAAATCATCTTAAAGAATTTAGGGGAGAGAAGAATTAAAAATACATGATAATCAAGTACTTTAAAAAATTTTGTACAGCAAAACAAAGACACACTTTCTAAAAAGCCACGTGATACATTAAACACATGAAAATATTGATAATTTTATAAATAAAACCATTTTAAACAGTAAATACATGATAAAGTTTCTCTGATACAAGATGACTTACATAGTTCCATGATCGATTTTGAAAATATAAAAACTACCTCTTTTATAACTTAATTTTATAAAAATTATCAAAAGTTAAAAAGTGCTAGATATGCTTCCATTTGTTCCGTTTTTAAAGCAACTGTAGCATGACATCTGACCTTAAAAACATAAATTAGGGCATAAGGCTCATCCTACATTGCCTAAAAGACTTCAGAGACTTTTTAGGCAGTGGGAAAAGCTGGAGAGTTCAATGTCAGCAAAGGCTGTCATCTGCCCAGAGCTATTACCTGTCCTTGTTCTCAGAAACAGGAGATTCATCCTTCCCGACCCACATCTACCAAGGAGTCTTTCTATGCATACTGGTTCCTAATTTTCAGGATAAAATGTTTCTGAGAGAATTATGATTATTTAAATCCTATGCTGATACTGAACCTCTTCTATAGATTGAGGCATTTTACATTTGAATTTTATACACAAAGTCATAATCTAATTCCAAATGAAAAAGAAGATGCTTCATTTGGTCACTTGATTTCATATTGCTTGTCGAGGTAGGTAGGATAATTTTCTTCTTTCTCTGAAAACTGTCCCGGCTATACAAATGGTGGTTGTACCGGAAAGGGTTCTAATGCTTTTTCTGCATTCTTCCAGTTGTGAAAATTCTCTCTGTACCACTCAACTGATAAGACAAAAGACAAAAAAATTTTAAAAACTCAACATCAGTTAACCAACTATTTACTGAGTTCCTACTAAATAAGAAAAGTCTTGCTCATCAGCTAATGTGTAGGCAAAGATTGCCTAATGATGAAAACAATTTGATTTTGAACCAATGATGTTAATCAGGAGATGTTTCATCACCTGAAAACTTAGATTTAAGAATCAACAATTTTGGGGGGAGAATGGATACATGAATATGTATGCCTGAGTTCCTTCACTGTTTACCTGAAACTTTCACAACATGGTTAATTGGCTGTACCATACAAAATAAAAAGTTTAAATAAAAGAAAAAAAAGAATCAACATTTCTTTTTCTCTTTAACTTCAAAAGTCCTTCAATATTGAATTTGCTGGTATAAGTGTTAAAACATTCTGATTTTAGACAGTTCAGGGGAAAAGGTAGCTAAGTCACCTATGCTGGTTTTAAAGTCATAGAAAAAAAGTGTAGTATTTTGTTCATGTAAATGTCACAATATTGCATGATAGGCATAGTGAGATGTGAATTTCCTTCTGTTAATATGTAAAATTACTTTATGCTGCTATCCTATTAACAAAGTTTTTCAGTTGAAAAAATGATAAATTATCTTTTAATTTGCTTTTTAGAACTCAATATAAGTATTTTGTATGTCCAGTTCTGAACAAAGACTTTTTTCCTACACTTGGCTATCTCTTCTCATGAGTACATTTCTAAACAGAATTTAACAGTTATAAATATTTATATGCAGATTTTATATAGACTTATTTTAATATATTTCTGCTGCACATATTAAATTTGTTTCCTATTTGTTTCAGTATAAAAAGATTCAAGAGACTCAAAGACTGCAACTGTCTCTATTTTACCAAATCTCAGATGTCTGATCTTAAGATGAACCATTACTTTACAGATTAGTAAGAAAAAAAAAAGTTGAAACAAGAATTATCAGACACTAGTGACTGTAAAACACATACCCCTGAAGGAGGTGAAAAAAGTGAAAAATGTGCATCTGAGAATCAATGAAATAAGTATCTGACAAATGCTAATAAGAAGAAGCCTGATCAGAAGTTAGTCTATGAAGTTCAAGACACTTAATTACTAATATTAGAAATAAATTAAATGTAAAAATTTGAAAAGTGAAATTGATTTACCATAACATTCTGCCGAATTTGTAGTCTCCTAAAAAACAAATTATTGTGCCTTAAAATTTTTCTGAATCTCCCCCTACCCTCAAGGGATCAATCCATAACATACTTGTTTTTTTTATTCCTTCTTTCCAAGGTACTTTAGGTCTCCATCCTAAGCCATGTATTTTTTCTGACTTCATTGGATATCTCATGTCATTGGTAGGTCTTAGAAAACAAAACAGATTTAAAATGACATTGTGGATATATATTTACAAATTTAAATACTTAAGAGAAATAATGAGTCCATAATTCAAATTTTTTTCTCAAAAATTTTCCCCTGATGACCCCATTATAGAAAATTTATAAAATAAAGTATATGTTAAAAACCATCTATAATTCAGATGCCTAACCCTCTGTGGCTTATCCTTTACTTATTTCAACCACATATAAACTTGTTAGGACTCTTTATATTATATGTCCTGGGTCTGGTAGTTTATAGACATTAGAAATTATATTTTAAAATACTTCCATAGCAAGATGTTACTATCCCTATGTCACACTCAAGGAAATCTCAGACTTGGAAAGGGTCAATAAACTTTAAGTCACACATGTATTCTTATGACATTTATAATTAGGAAAAAATATTTTAGCAGAAAACTGAAGAAAGAAACTTTTCTGGGTAAGGCCATACATTTATAATCTTATTAAGTACCTAAGATTTCAAAACTTTTCTCCAATTCTTTAACTTGTTACTCACCTATCATCAACATAATCAACCCAGTTTTCCATTTCAGACTCTGAATTGGTCTCTTTGATCTGTCAAAAAGGAGAAGACGTTTGAGTCAAATTATAAAATGAGGTCAGTGAATAAAAATGGTATTCAACTGTTTCAAACAACAAGAAAAACAGCCTCCTCCAAATGGGAAGACAGCTAAGGTGAATAACATTTTATTAATACTTTCTACACTTTATAATCTAAATTCTAGCCGGAGCTCAGAAAGATTACACATTATAAAAACTATAGGACAAAAATGAATTTTTTGGCTTTGGATTATTACTGAGTGTGATATTATGATTTAAAATCAGAAACGTCTATTTGATGTTCATCCCTGTTCCTGGCACAGAGCTCCTAAAAATTCCTAAGTGATGAGAGATAAAGGTGTTGTTGGCTATTTATAACAAGTCCCTTTCAACTACATCAGCATTTATGTTAATGAGTGATTTTTGGAAAGCCCCTAAGGATGAAGACTGGTGCCAAGGGAACCAACCAAGCAATTAGGGGATGGAACTCAGCCTTCCTGCCCCCACCTCCGGGTAGGGGGAGGAGGCTAGAAGTTGAACTAATCATCAGTGGCCATGATCTAACCCATCATGCCTACTTAATGAAGCCTCCATAGAGACCCCATGAGGAGAGGGTCCAGGTGCCGGGAAGGTGGCACACACAGAGGGCAGGAAGCTCCATCTGCTTTCCCTTGTATCGTGTGCCCTAAGGATCTTCTCCATCCTCTGTAATAAACCGGCAATCTAGTGGGCAAACTGTTTTCCTGAGTTCTGTGACTTCCTCTAGCAGATTATCTCAGACTTAAACCTGGCTGATTGGAAGCACAGGTGACAGTCAGGTCTCAGGACCGACATGTGAAGTGAGGGCAGTCTTGGGGGACTGAACCCTTAACCTATGGGATCTGACACCATCTCCAGGTAGATAATGTCAGAACTGAGTTAAACTGTAGGACCCTACTAAGCTGGTGTCTGAGAATTGCTGGGTGTAGAAAACCCACACATTTGGAGAATAGAAATGTTAAGTGAGTAGTGCAAAGGAAAACATGCTTTTCCATTTGCTCAGTCGCTCTTTCTACTGCATCCTGAGATTTATAATTGATGCTCGCTAATACATACAGAACTATTATTTATATATCATTGTTTCTTGATTCTAGGGCACACAATTTAACATTTGATTTCTTGAAATTGCTTATGTCTTATAATGGGTATGTACATTTAATATAGTGGAATTTTTTTCCTGAAAAGCTGTGATTGAATGAGTGATACACTTTGCAAAAATGACACATCTCAGCACATAATTATGAAGCTCTATCTCTTACCTGTTCACTTTTCCAGTGAGTAAATGGTAAATTGCTGATTTTGACAAAATTTGTGATTACTATCACTAATTCAGTGACTATTTTGAAAATATTATCCTTCTATAATATATACATACCAGCTGTATTAGTTCCTTGGCAAGCTGGAGAACTGACATCTCAAAATTGGTTCCAATGTTATAAATTTCACCTGGTTTTCCCTTTTTGAGGACAGTGAGAAATGCTTCTACTACATCAGTAGCATAAAGGAAATTTCTTGTTTGAAGCCCTGACCCATGAATGCAGCTAAAAAGATGAAAAGAGAATCATAAAGTGTAAAAAAGTAAGCTCTCCCAAATCTGGGTAACGCAATGACAGTACAATTTCAGAGAAGCCAATTCCCATAAAGATCCTAGATATCTCTTACTGAAAATACAAATTCTCATGACTTCTAAATTTTATCTATAATTCCTAACACATCTCCAAACCATCTGTGAGTACTCATTAGGAAAGTGGCAAACACCTAAGTGACCCCTGCAGAAATAGTTATTCATCAATTCTATACCTTAAGTTCACTTTGAAGACTATCTATAGTTCTAGGAATTAAATAAATCTTTTGCAAAAATAAAATTACATAAAGATAGATGACAAATTGTAATGCCATAACTCAAAGTTTTAAGGTAGATTATTTGAGAATTGAAATCATCCATAATCAAATTATAAAGATGAATTAACCATTATAATTATTTTAAAAACTATTACTACTAATTGTAGAAGGCATTCTTAAATTTGCTGTGACACTAAACTCTAAGGCCTCCAACTCTAACGCTTTATGATTTTCAAGAAAGACTGACACTAAATACTCTAACATACCAGAAAAACATGCATATAAAGGTAAATAACATACCATTTCCTGTTGTGTTGTAGTAAAGATATAAATTTTGGAATAACCTAAAAGAATATTCAAATATCATTTCAGACTTTGGAAATTCATTCATAACTATAAACTTGAACTCACCATAACATTAAAATGTTATTATTGTTAAGAAACAAACTTAAGGGTAAATTTTAATTCTTATCAGTTCACAAAATACCTATTGTAATTCTGATAAGTAAAAGAACTCTAAGATCATTTCCTATTTCATAAAACCAGTTATCCACTAGATTAAAATGAAGATAAGATGATATAAATAGTGAAAAAGTGTTCAGGTAAAGTCTTCATGAACAGTTTATTCTCACTGTAAGCTCACTTTTGTGTTGGTTTTCTATAGGCATGAATCATAGCTTACTTCTTACTTTAAATACAGTATCTACTCAATAAGTTATTGTGAAATTAACAAAAAGCAATTCCAGTGCCACTGTATTCAAAGAACATTTATGTTAAACATGGTGAGACAAGAAATTATTGAATTTATAATAAACATGTTAAGAATATTCTAAAAATTAAGCCAAGTATATATTAGTATCAGCAGGTCACGATATGGTCCTTTTCTTTGGGCAGACAGATCAATGCAATAGCTAAGAAGTAAGAAAACCCAGCTCGAAAGTTTAGCAGTAAGACTAGTAGTTACTTAACATTGGGCTTTATGGTACAGAATCAACCATATACTCATTTTCAGCCTTTTAACCACACATCTTATTTGCTAAACTACTTTTTGGAAGACACTCAGGCCTGCATAATACAGAGGAGTTGGGGAACAGTTAATCAGCAGATTGTAAGACAAATTTATGTACAAGCTTCCTGCATCACTCTCAAACTAGTATCTACCTTTCTGTTCAGCCTGACATATGGCCTGACTGCAAACTAGGAAGGAGTCTTCACTGGCAAGATATTAATGATGGGAGTATTCTATAGTACTTTAGAATCCTGCAACGTACAAGGCATCTTCACATACATCATCTCACTGGATCTTTCAAAATTCTTCCTAAATATTATCATTACCCATCAAGTTAAAGATGATGCTCAAAGGGCTTAACTAAGGCCATGCCAGCTTGTAAGTATCAAGCTGAGACTGAAATCAAGTTGTCACACTCCAAACCTATCGAGATTGGCATGTGGCCTATATAGCATTTATAATTATGGTTAATTACAACATAAATCATTTTGTACAAATAACTGAAGTGAGATTATTTTAAATCATGAGAAGTTATAGTCACTAAAACACAATGTGAATTCAAAAGTAAAATGTACCTTTTCTGGATATTGATGTGGTCCATAAACATTACTGCTTCGTGTGATGACAACTGGAAACTTAAAGAGTATTAGACATTAAGGTCATGGAAAGTTCCAATAATTGATTATCTAAAGATAAGCAGTTTTAAAATATGGGCACTTTTGGCTAAATAATTCCACACACCTTTAGGACAGAAGCGAAGGGATTTTTTTTCTAATGTAAGGTTCCTGAAAAGACAGGAGAGGATGAGATTCAGAAAAAGACAGAGGTTCCAAAATAAAGAAGAAGAGTCTCTTTACTGGGACAAGGGAAGGATGAAAATAGATGGAGGCAGGTCTGTAGGTCTGACTTCAGGAAACTAAGGACATTTCCACCTGATTATTTCAAAGACCATCTGAGCTGTTAACTTCCAAGTTGGCTTTCTCTGTTGGAACAACCCTTACAAATGAAAAGAGCTACAAGACCAATGCTACTGGAACATAAGAGCCTAGAGAACCTGAAGTAGTTCCTTGCTTCTCCTTTCTGACCCAGTCCCGAATAACTGGAAGATCAGTGGGAAGTGAAGTGCAGGGATTCAAGCTGATGATTCACAGTGGGCAAGGCTCCCGCAGGGACACTGACAGCCACGGGGACAAACCCAGCTCCGTCCACGAGGGGCCGAGAGGAGCAGTGGCAGGTAAGGGAATCTCCTCTCCCTCTGTCTCCCTTCACTCTGAGGACTTCTTGGAATCAGGATTTTCCAACAGGGCTTTTCACTCTAGCTGTCACACTCTACCTATTAGTGAAGTAGAAACAACATATATACAAATTGCTCCTTTGTTTTTTTATTTACTGTTTTGGCCATACTGTGTGGCTTACAGGATCTTGGTTCCCAGACCAGGGACTGAACCGAGGCCCATGGCAGTGCAAGCGCCAAGTCCTAACCACTGGACTGCCAGGGAAATCCCCAGAAATTGCTCCTTTAAGTGGTAGACTGGATAAGAAGAAAGGCCAATGCTTTGTCCACAAAATGTTGAAAATTAGTTTTTAAGATTTCTTAATATATAACTTTTCTCAGACTATGTCTTCTACTCTAAAAATGAAATGTGGCCTAATGATAACCTGGAGTTTTAATACCTAAGTCCAAAAAAAAAATGATTCCAGTTTCTGAAGCCAATTCTTACCTTATACTGTTCCCAATAAGACTGTACGAAACACTCAGCAGCTGCTTTAGACGATGCATAAGGATTTGTAGGTTGTTTGGGTGAAGATTCATCAAATTCCTAATTTTAAAGATACATTAAAAAAGTAAGTATTATGTATACTTCCTAAGCTGAAAAATCAGAGAACATATTATAAACTTGAAATGTTAACCACTTACATTTAAAAGACATTTACTGAAACCCAGCTATGTGCCTGGCATTTTTCTAAGCACTTTCTTTACGTGTAGTAACTTCTTTATAGTTCACAACAACCCTACAAGGCAGGCAGGACAACAAGTGCAAAGTCCCTGAGACAGAACTGCGTCCAGTGGAACTACAAGGAGGCTGGTGTGAGGGAAGAGAAACGTGAGATGAGGTGGGAAAGCTAGAGGCCAGAGCATGTGGAACCCTGAAGGCCTGTCAAAACACTGACGGGTTTTTGATCAGAATAACATCAAGATCTGACTTAGGTTTTAAAAAACATCCTGGCTACTGTGTCAGATCTGATGTAGGTCAACGAGAGTATAAGAAGGAAGAGGCTTGCTTGATAAAAATTGCAGAAAGATTTTGCAAATGGTTGATTCTCAGAAGTGGGATGGGGCATAAAAGAGAAACGATCAGGTCTGCTTTTTCTTACTATAAGTCTTTTCAAGCTACTTTTTTTTCCCCCACTGTTTATGTGTTTTGGTAAATAAATATATTTTTAAAATAAAATGAAGTCACTGTAGCCACAATGAAAAATAGAGTGAACAATGGAGCCACTTTTTGTGTAAAAGTATAATATTTACAAATGATTAACAAAGGAGAACAGATTCCAGCTTCTATAACAATTTCACACTAACTCCTTGACAGTGCAATGTGCTTTTCTGAGTGGAAGATAAGGGAGACAGGCCTTACGCTGCAGCCTAACTTACACATGCACTGGGCCATGGGAATGACATTCATGATGTAAGACTGGGTGGTCAGTAAGAGCTCGTTTTCAAAATACTGTCAGTCAAATTATATAAAATCTGTACCAGACTAGGCTGTTGTTCCCTGTGTGGGGTGGCATTATTTGATTTAAACAGAAGACACAATGGAATAACAGTCTGAAGAGTCCCACAAGTGTGTAAAATCAGAGGATTAAAAAAAAGTCCAGAGTATTTTCATCAGACAGGTTTGTTTGTATGGTGGTACAGGGTAAGTAGCTGAAACAGACATTTTCTAAGCTCACCTTATCAAGACTGCCTCCATAGACCTCATCTGTGCTGACGTAAATAAATTTCTCCACTCTGGCTTCATGAGCAGCACTTACCAACACATGAGTACCGTAAACATTAACGTAGGTAAACTCAAAGGCACGGACGAATGAAAGGTCTAAAAAAAAGAAGAAAAATTCAGAACAGCTGCTTTCAAGGGACAAAGGAAATAGCAACCAGTAGACTCAGGCTGTATATTGTCACCCTGCTTATTTAACTTATATGCAGAGTACATCATGAGAAACGCTGGGCTGGATGAAGCACAAGCTGGAATCAAGATTGCCAGGAGAAATATCAATAACCTCAGATATGCAGATGACACCACCCTTATGGCAGAAAGTGAAGAACTAAAGAGTCTCTTGATGAAAGTGAAAGAGGAGAGTGACAAAGTTGGCTTAAAGCTCAACATTCAGAAAACTAAGATCATGGCATCTGGTCCCATCACTTCATGGCAAATAGATGGGGAAACAGTGGCTGACTTTATTTTGGGGGGCTCCAAAATCACTGCAGATGGTGATTGCAGCCATGAAATTAAAAGACGCTTGCTCCTTGGAAGGAAAGTTATGACCAACCTAGACAGCATATTAAAAAGCAGAGACATTACTTTGCCAACAAAGGTCCGTCTAGTCAAGGCTATGGTTCTTCCAGTAGTCATGTATGGATGTGAGAGTTGGACTATAAAGAAAGCTGAGCGCCGAGGAATTGATGCTTTTGAACTGTGGTATTGGAGAAGACTCTTGAGAGTCCCTTGGACTGCAAGGAGATCCAACCAGTCCATCCTAAAGGAGATCAATCCTGGGTGTTCATTGGAAGGACTGATGTTGAAGCTGAAGCTCCAATACTTTGGCCACCTGATGCGAACAGCTGACTCATTTGAAAAGACCCTGATGCTGGGAAAGATTGAGGGCAGGAGGAGAAGGGGACAACAGAGGATGAGATGGTTGGATGGCATCACCGACTCAATGGACATGGGTTTGGGTGGACTCCGGGAGTTGGTGATGGACAGGAAGGCCTGGCATGCTGCGGTTCATGGGGTGGCAAAGAGTCAGACACGACTGATTGACTAAACTGAACTGAACTGAGACTCAGGCTTGGGCTTCCCAGGTGGCTCAGATGGTAAAGAATCCGCCTGCAATGCGGGGAACTTGGGTTTAATCCCTGGGTTGGGAAGATCCCCTGGAGGAGGGCATGGCAACCCACTCCAGTATTCTTGCCTGGAGAATCCCATGGACAGAGGAGCCTGGCGGCTTATAGTCCATGGTGTCTCAAAGAAGAGCTATATTCACTTTTTTTCATTTACCACAACTGCAACAGCATAAACTAACATAAAGGTGCAATGCTATTTATGATTTCTTCAAGATCAAATTACATACTACATGTACATTCTTAGAACCTAGAAAACTATCAGTGCTATATTTGCAGGAAACACTTTTTTTTAAAAATTCTAAAAAGAAATGATACAGCTAAAATTTTAAGTGCTCTTAAATTTTAAAAGTTTTGGAACTAAAAGGTAGGAGGGTTTGCTTCGCTGGTATCAAGAATTATTATAAAGTTATAGTAATTAGAGTGTGATAATGGCATAAGGATAGACAAAGACCAGTGAAACAGAATAGGAGCACAGAAACAGAACCGTGCGTATATGGGTACTTGATTTCCAATAAAGGGGCAATGGGAAAAGGCTGACTCTTTTCAATGAACTGTGTTGGGCCAAACTGATATTGACATAAGGAAAAAAAATCTGAATGTAGAAGGCAAAACAATAACTTTTATGAAAAGAATATAAGAGAATATCTCCATGCCCTTGGAGGTATGAAAAGAATTCTTACATAGATTTCAAAGAGAACTAACCCTATAGGAAAAGGTAGACAAACTGGACTACACTGAAGTGAAGAATTTCAACTGGTCAAAAGATACCTTTAAGAAAGTGAAAAGGCCAATCACAGATTAAAAAACAGTAGTGGCAAAAGGCTTGAATTCAGAGTAAGTAAGGGACTTATAAAGGAATTCCCTGGTGGTACAGTGGTTGGCACTAGGCGCTTTCACTGCTGTAGCCCCGGGATTCGATACCTGGTCAGGGAACTAAGATTCCATAAGCCATGTGGCGAGGTCAAAAGTAAAGAAATAAATAAATGACTAATAAAAATCTGTAATGAAAAAAACTGACAATCCTTTAGAAAATGGTATAGAGACTTACTTACACAGAAACTTTCTAAAGACATATATGAATAGGAAAGCAACGAGAATACTCCAATAAACAAATGCAAAGGTTTTAACCTCATTAATAATCAGGGGAAAATATAATAAAGTCACCAAAGGCTGACAACAGGAAGTACTGGTAAGCATCTCATAAGCTGCTGGAAGGAAAACTGCTTTGTCATTAATCAAGTAAAAGGATTTGTTCTAATAGATATGAAAGATTAGTCAATATATTGTGTAATCAGCACAGGCACAGACAAATAGACAAATGGGGAGTTGAGAAACAGTTCCTTGCATAAAATACTTGATATATGACAGGGCAGTGAAAACTGGTGAGCTTTCCCATGAGCAGAAGAGGTCCAATTAGTATTCAAAAATAAAACTGGATTCTCATCTTATACTGCATGTAAAAATCTATTTCAAATGGATTACAAATCAAAATGTGAAAGGTGAAACTGCAAACCTTTTCAAAAATAATATAGGAGAATATCTTCAAGACCTTGGGGTGAAAGAGAATTTCTTAAGACCCCCAAAACATTAACAATAACAAAAGATACATAAATTAATTCATAATTTATGTGAGAATATCTGCTCATCAAAACACACTAGCAAAAACATGAAAAGATAAGCCACAGAGTGGGAGAAAAAGATATCTGTAATACATGCAACAAAGGACTAGTATCCAGTCTATACACATATGTGTGGGTATATGTGTATATACTATACTCCTACAAATCAGTGAGAAAAAGGCAACTAATTTACAAATAGGCAAAAGATTTCAATAGGATTTCACAAAACAAGAAATTTAAATTATTAAGAAACCTATAAAAGGTACACAGCTTCATCAGTAATCAGGGAAATACAAATTAAAACCATAATGAGATATCACTCTGCACATTACTCAGACTGACAAAAATGGAAAAAAGCTAACAACTAAGATTTGGTGACATCTGGAATAAAAGGAGGGTTCCTACGTTCCTACGTTCCTGAAGGAGAAGAAATTCATACAGTTGCTTTGGGAACTAATTGGAAATTATCTCTACATTGAAGTGTGCAGATCTTATGATGCCAGGGCTATAATGAGAGAAATGTGTATTAATGTGTACCAAGATGCATGTATAAGAATGTTTTAATGATAGTACTGTTCAAAATTCCCCCAAGTGCAAATAATCCAAATGTCCAACAAGAGTAAAACAGGCACAGAAGTGTTATATACTTAAAGAGATGAATACTGTATGTCACTGACAATGAAGAAATTATACCTCCACCCAACTGCATGGATGAATCTACCAGCATGGAAAAGCAAGACCAAACACACCTACATGTTACTTTATGTGTGCCTTTTTATAAAATCTAAAAACAGACAAAACTAACCTAAACTCTTTAGAGATAAATACAGAGATATTTAGAGATAAATAGAGACAGTAAAGCTGCACAGAACACCAAGGGAAATTGCAACTTAAAAATCAAGTACTAAGGCAGTAGCAATACTACTTCTAAAGAGGGTTCAGCAACATTCTACCTTTTGCTTAGGTGATGACTACCTGGGTATTTTATTATCATCATTCATTTAACCTTACTTCTAAATTCTTCTGAATATATGCTATATTGCATAACATAAAATGCTAGACAAATTATTAGAAGATATCTCAGCACAAAACAGTACAGATAATAATATAATGTTTAACTGTGTATCGACCACTCACCTTAAGAAAAACAATATAAAAATACAGCTGAAGGCCCATTTCCCCAGAAGGAATCACTGTTCTGGATTTGGTTAAACTCAGTTTTCAGATAATGTTCAAGGTTACATTTTACTCTACACTAACACAAGTAATCTGGAAAGCACCAAGTATCTTGATAACAGTGTGACCATGGGCTATTCTGATACAACATGGTATATGTTCTTTCACATATGTTAAGTACCTGTTTGTTCAACCCCATTACTGGACCTTGATTTTGGCTAGACACTGGAAAAAAACTTTGCCTATTATAGCTGCAACATAAAACAATGCTTACCTACATGTGTTTGTGCGGCAAAGTGTAGTACTATGTCTATTTTCTCCGTTTCAAAAAGTAGTTTCACGAAGTGAGAATCACATATGTCACCCTATATAAAAAAGCAAACATGAAAAAACGAAGTCTCATTGAGCACTCTCAATCATAATCACCATTTTATTTCATGAACAAAAAAAAATGATAAGAAAAACGTTAATCCCACCCCAGGTATAGAAAAGAATATCTTGAAAATTCAATTGAGGGGTGAAGTATAGACAGTAATGGGGTATTTCTTCTGCATTCTAGTACACAAGATATTCAATTCAAAATATGTTTTTGTAAATAAGTATCTAAAACAGTATTTTTTTGAGCACCAACTACTACTATAAATTGTGCTAGTTTTTTTCCCTTAATAATTCTTGCCAACCTGAGGTAACTATGTTAACAGGAAAAAATTTAAACATATTTTTTAAAGTTTGAGATAACCATTATTGAAGTATATCTAAAATAAGTGTAACAACTATATTATGGATTTCACCACAACTAAGTAAATATTTTTAATGTTATATGTATATATTAGTTCTAAAAATATGTATTCTTAACAATTCTTCAGTAACTGAAGGAAACACTTTCACACAGAAGAAAAAAATTATGAAATGTTTGCCTAGTATAATCTTTATGATCTGCTGTTAAAAAGAGAGTTTGTACAATTACTTAAAATAACATAAATCACAAGTTAGTTCCATTTGACATTAAAATTTCCCTTTCTGAATTAGTCACCTGGCTTATTCTTTGGACTCTTCGAAGAGCGGCTAATAAGAATCAGCATTCCAGGGCCAATTCATCAACTTCATGGGAAAAAACTACCATGCGCTGTAAGCTGGGCTTTTTGATGACTGACTGGCCTCAGTAACATCCTACTTTGTATCAATCTCTTTAAATCCCAGCAAGGCCTTATTTAGAAGGCTAGTGAGGACCTAAAAATTACATACCATAGAAGTTCAATCAGCTACTCAGATCAGCCAAGGCACCAAAAATCACATGTAACTATAATGCAGTACTAATCTACAAGTATCAGTAATATTCTCTATAGCACATGTGCTTCTGAAATTAAAAAGGTCATTAATAAGCATGCTTTCCAAGCCTATATCACACAGGTTTATAAAGTAGAAAGCTATAATAATGTCTGAATGACTAAAGAGGCACAGGACAAAATAATTATATAATTACAAGAATACTTTCATACCTGTATAAATTTATAATTTTGTTTATTAGAAATGGTTTCAAGATTCTTCAAGCTTGCACAGTAATCCAACTTAAAATAAGTAAGGGGGACAAAAACAACACAAAAAGTGATAATAAATAGATTTTCTTATAAAATATCGATTTATTTTAAACACTATAGATTTTCTAACCATAACATAATTAGCAAATCAGCGTATACCAACGGGGGAAAACTTATTGTCCATGGTTGGCAGGCAAAAATTATTGACTTAAAGATTTTTTTTGTCTGTATATTTTTTACTATTATGCTTTATGAAATTACGGTAACTAATTGTATCTTGTGCTTAAAGTCAACAATGCAATGATTATGAATCATGGCTTTCAGAATCTCCAAGGAGATTACAATTATTACACAAATACTCTCAAAACTAAATTAATTTAACTACACTTTAGTTTTTAAAATAAATATACAATTTTCAGGGTGTGGCAGTTATAAAACCATATAATAAAATAAAATAATCAGAATATCTCAATGCCAAAAAAGGTTAACAATCACAAGATTACACTAAATATTACACCAAACATTGAATTTAGAGTGAAGACTTTCTTACAGTAAAAATACCATACTTAAAAACTTTACATTATGGGCTATCATAACAAATTTTAAAGTGTCAAGACTTTATCTAAGATTAAAAACCTATATGATCACATGACTAGGTAGGCTCCTAAGTTGCTAAAAATGACCAAATGCAAAACTAAAATATCAGCATGACAGGATTCTAATAATTTTTAAAAATATAAATAAGTTTCAGTACACAGAGTTCATTTTCTTTTTATATGGAGCTCATTTTTGTCAAACTTACCTTGTCTAGATTTATGATCATATAGTTTGGATAATCTTCTACTAAAGAGACAATCATATGTGACGCTCTATAGAAAAAAACATATCTTGTTAGTAGAAATTTAACCTTTTCCTTAAATTTTCAAATGTTACCCTAAGCTATTGAGTATTAGGAAACTATTCAAAGATGCCATCAAATTATTGCAAGATGACAGAAAGAATAACGACACTGAATATACCATCCACATTTTTTCATTAATCTTCTCAACAGTATTGATATACAAAGTCTTACATTCCCTTTTACACTATGGTGAAGAGAGAATTTATTGGTCCTGGATATAAGAAAATAATTAGCCAAAAGATTATCCATGCATGCTTTGAGTATGGGAGTAAAGCAATATCATAAATACAACAGGTGATGGTCAGTGCAAATGGACTTAAACTATAATGTGCTTTTGCAGAGACTGTAGGCATAACTGTGTAAAAATTAAGCTCTTATGAACATGGGAATTGTCCATGTTCACTGTAACCTTATTGCAATTTCTGCATGTCTACAGAAACCCTATTTCTTGATATAAGAATTTGGTGGTGTAAAGTAGAATCCTGGGGGTGGGGAGAGAGGAAGGTCCTAGAGAAGTTCTAGGGTAAACCTTGGTTTCCAAGGCTAAGAACTGCTGAAACCATCCTGAGGTGAATATCCATAGCGGCATCATGGGTATCAGATGGACCCTGAAGTGGAGACAGAGGCATCTCTCTGTGAGATAATCCACCAGATTTTATCACATGCACCAAAATGCTGGGCTCCTAGGAACAAATTATGAATCCAGAGTTTGTACCTGATAGCTCTTTCACAGAATTTTCTAGGATGTACCTTTCCTGGGCCAGCACTTAACCACCCTTCTATGCCCACGCTTCCCTTTCACTAAAGAAAACTTGCCTAGTATCCTCCTCCAAGTCACTGTCCCATTAGAAGAAGTGATCTAATGTACTAATGGGGTGGGAGCATTCCTCCAGGTGTTGAGGGAACCATAGTCTCTGTCCTCACCAGTTTACATGCTAGGGTGTGAATGCAGACACTAAGCAAGTAAACACAAATATGCAATATTATTTCAGAGAGTAGTAAGTGTGTTAGTTGGGAGAGGGGCTACTCAGATAGGGTGGGCCAGGAGGAGGTGATGTCTGAGCAAACATCTGAGCTGAGTGATGCAAACAAAGCACATCAGCAAAGGGGAAGCAAGGACCAAGGCCTCAAAAGAGGAGGAACTAGCCTCCTATGTTTCAGGGGGCAAGGGTGGCAGGCACAGAAAAGCAAGAGGAAGAAAGACAGGAGATCAGGTTCCAGCTTGGGCACCTGAGAGTCTTCTAGATGTGGCTAAGAGTCTAGATATTATTTTAAGCCCGAAAGGAACCTTTGGAGTGAAACGAGACACTTGTTTACTTAACAAACACAGACTCTGTGCCTGAGAACAAGCTCTAAGGGAATAAGGGTGAAAGAGGTATGGCTAATCAGGAAGTTACAGTAGTAGTCTAGGCAAAAGCAGACAGTAACAGGGTTTAGGGTCGAGTGGGGAGGAAGGTGAGAAGTGGTTGCTTACGAAGTAGAGAGAGGACTTGCTGATTAAATACGGGTGTAAGACGGAAAAAGGCTTTCAGACGACTAGTATAGGTCAAAACACCAGCAGAGATTTTTTTTTTTTTAAGTCGGCTGCATAAATGAAACCGCTCTCATAATCCAAAAACCATTTCATGAAGCCTACACGTACAAGGCCTGTGTTTCGACGGGGTGAGGATGGGATGGGAACTGGACCGGGGTTGGATGAGTTGATGAGAAGCTTTCTGCAAAGCGGGAGTGCTCAAAAGAGTGACAGGTACATCCCGGGCTAGGTAGAAAGGGGGACAGGTACCACGGCACTTCTGCTTTGATTGGGAGACTTTTAAAAGAAGTCGTGGTTTCAAAGGAGCCACGTCTTCGCCGGCCGGGAAAGGGGGAGAAGGTAAAACGATCCAGGTCGTGGGTTAAGACCCTCCCCCTGTCAATCAGATCCCCAAAGCTGGTCCCAAGTTGCCAAGGGCAAGCAGAGGCGCAGGAAAAGGCTGGGGTTTCTGGGGAGCCACTACTCGGCCAGCGGCGCCGTTACCTACATGAAACCAGCACCCCCGGTCACCAGGACCCGCTTCGCAAAGCTGTCGGGAGGACCCAAGGACTCGGCGCGGCCCGCAGCCGACATCTCCCAGCTCAGCAGGGCTTGGCACCGTAAAGTGCCAAGTCTGTAGATCGTAGGGAATTTCCACCGCGACTTTTTGCGACACGTCCCACTCCCCGCGACACGTTAAAGGCGCAGATAGCTGCTGCTTCCGGAGCTAGGACGGTCTTGTCCCCGCCCACCGAGGGCTGGGCGGGGCCCTCCTGTGTGCGCGCCTAAACAGCCGAGAATTATATGAACCCAGAAACCTGGCAGTCTGCAGTCCATAGGGTCGCACAGAGTCGGACAGGACTGAAGCGACTTAGCACGCACGCAAGATGAATGGGAATACTCAGTATACGTGGAAGTGTCTTTTTGTTACAGCCTTTTGAGGGAAACAAGTAGTAACATATATGAAAATTTCAAACGCAGAGACCACTCTCAGTTCAGTTGAGTCGCTCAGTCGTGTCTGACTCTTTGCTGCTGCACTGCATCATGCCAGGCTTCCCTGTCCATCATCAACTCCCGGAGCTTACTCAAACTCATGTCCATCCAGTCGGTGATGCCATCCAACCATCTCATCCTCTGTCTTCCCCTCCTCCTCCCGCCTTCAATTTTTCCCAGCATCAGGGTCTTTTCCAATGAGCCAGTTCTTCACATCAGGTGGCCAAAGTGTTGGAGTTTCAGCTTCAGCATCAGTCCTTCCAATGAATATTCAGGATTGATTTCCTTTAGGGTGGACTGGTTGGATCTCCTTGCAGTCCAAGGGACTCTCAAGAGTCTTCTCCAACACCACAGTTCAAAAGCATCAGTTCTTCGGTGCTCAGCCTTCTTTACAGTCCAACTCTTACATCCATACATGACTATGGAAAAACCATAGCTTTGACAGACCACTCTATGATCCCCAAATTTCATGATGTATAATATAGATATTGCAAAAAAAAAACATATGTTCACTTTTATGTTGCTTACAATAACGAAAATCTGGATACGATGTATGTGCCTACTAGTATTGTCTCACTTTTTAAATGTAATGGGCTGATAAAATTTAATGCAATGGGCTCTAAAATTTAATTTAATGCAATTGAATGATAATGGCCTTTAAAAAGGTTGTTCCAAAAGAAATGAAGGCCAAAATATATTGCAGGGAATACTTATGGTTTTATCTGACCAGACTTCCCTACCTTTTCTCATGTTCCCAAGTTACTCACCCAGGCAGACCATAGAATGTGTATCTGACTCACCATAGGCTAAATGAATCCTGTTCCTGAGATTTGGAATTGGGCTAAGGTTTCAGCATAGTCTGGTTGCTCTTATTGAACTCTGAGGACCTATGAAATTTGTGACTTGTTAGCTATACTAATTCAAATGAAATGAGGAAGCAAGAAGCCTGTCTTCAATGAGAGAAAGGAAGATGATCATGAAGATTAGAAAAAAAAGAAATCTTCACAGTATTCAAGGCCCATGTTCAGATTTTTTTCAGGACCAATTTTATTCCTGTCCTTGGTTTGCGAACACCACCAATTTGTAAATGTAAGTCTTAAAGGATCCACCCTGAACTATTAACAAGGAGTTACATTTGGTATCAGTATGAGCAGGGAAATGAGGAAATGAGGACTTCCATTTTGATCTCATACTTTTTGTCTAAATTTTTTTCTAAGCAGCATGAGTTACTTTTATAATTAAAAATAATGTTATTTTTAAAAACCTCATAATACTAATATCTCCAGTATATTCCTAGTCAGCCAGAGTTATAGAAAATGCTGGATACATGATATGAAGTTTTCCCTCAAGGTTTCCTTTTCTAAATTACAAGGTCTGTTGTGAGAACTTGCTTGTATGTAATAAAAGCTTGTTGTCAAATGAAAATAATTTATACACATTTATTCATGAAGTGATTTTGAGCTTCTACTCTCAAGATATAGTCTCTGACCAGCTGGAGCTTAACAATATATTAAGGTATTCAGATAAATCAGTAGACATTTACAATATAGTTTGGTTAAGTGTCCAGGTAGGGTAGTAAGAGATTCTGGTTCTTGGGGTATCTAACACAGATCTGAAGGCTTGAGAATGTCTTCTTAACGTGCCTTGGGAAAATAGAGTAGGAAAATGAGATAACGTGGGGGTTAAACAGTAGAATATGTGAAGTACTGCAGCCAGAGGGATCTACAAATGCTATAGGCCCAGAGGGGAGCATTTGGAGTGTGTCCGGCAAACTGACAGTGGCTCCGTATAAGGATGGACATCAAACACCGAGAGGTGGAAATCTGAGAGGCTTGAAAGTCATATTCTGAAGAGTTTGAGTTGTGTGCTAAGGCAGAGAGCCTCTGAAGGCAAGTGACGCAGTCATACAGTGTTTCCCAAAGCTTTCCGTGGTTCTAGGGTAGAGATGGACTGTGTGTAACCACTTGAAGAAAACTGACTGTTGTCAAATCAGTTGTCATAGGCCAAGTAAATGATGGTAAGGTGGTGGCCTGGGTAGTACAGAGGCTAGTACTTCCTAACCTAATCGAACAGAAGAAGCGCTAATAAACTGTTTCTTTGAACTGATTGGATGGAGGGAGCTTAGGGGCGGGGGTGAGGGGTTGCTACAATTAGCTCTCTGGCCTGCGGGATAATGGCATAACACAAGAAGACAGGAAACCTAGGAGGGAAAAGTCGGTTGGAGGTGCCGAGTGGCCAGGCGTTAAGCTGTGGACAGGGGCAGTTTCCTGCCTTTGAGACATCAAATTGGGCACATAGGACTTTCTTGGGTGGAGCATTTCCTCACGTCACCAGAAATGGTGCTGTTGTGTCTTTCTTCTTTCCGAAAACCACACATCACCGGAAAACCTTTCGGGCCGATGCCACGCGCAGGCGCATGCGCAGTGGCACCACGCGCGTGGCTGAGAGAAGGGCAATAATTTTTCCGTAACCAGAAGCAACATCCTCCCGAGTCTCCATAAAAAAGGCGGGAACTAGCCAACACGCCGGGGAGTGATGGGACTCCCGTATCTGCAGTCCCGCCCATGTCAGCCTCTGATTGGTGAATATCCTTGGATCGTGGCGGAGGGGCCCATATCATTGGCTGCTATTCTCCTGGGGGCGGGCCCGCGATGCCGGTCCTGCTCCCATCATCCCCCTCCCCCCATCTCAAGCTGTCGACGTGGGGCCGCGGCCGCGGGCGGTTAGGGGTTGGGGTGTGGGTTCCGAGCAGGAGGCGGGGATGGGGGGGCTGCGGCTTCTGGCAGTGGCCCTCACCTGCTGCTGGTGGCCACCAGGCAGCCAGGGTAAGACGCTGCGGGGCAGCTTCAGTAGCGCCACGGCCCGAGACGCTCAGGGCCAAAGCATCGGCCACTTCGAGTTCCACGGTAGGTTCGGGGCCGGGGAGAGGGATGAAGGCGCGTGAGCCCATCCCGCGGGCCCTTCCCTCCCCGCCTCTCTTGGGGAGCCTGGAGCTGGTAGCAGCAAGGCTGGGGACTTCAGCCAGCTTACCTGCGCTTCCCCTGTCGCCGGTTGTCTCCCCTACCGCGGCTTCCCGAAATCATGGGATGCGTTTATGGCCAACCCCTCTGTTGCAGCTCCCCAGATCCTCGTCAGCTCCCTCCCCCATGAGGGATTGTATCCTGCACCTAAAAGACCGTTTCCCGTTTTCCTCTCCTGCTAACGAATGTGCTGTTCCCTCTCCTGCTGCAAGTTTGGAGATCCTTCGCTCAAAGAAGCGTGCTTTATTCACTCCTGTCAGCTTGATTGTGTACACTAAGACACCGTAATTACATTTGAACATAAGTTCCAGAACTGAGATTTCCTGGGTTTTGTCCTTTTTGTTTTAGGATCAATTTGTTAAAACCTGCTTGCAGCACAGAAGTTTCGAATTCTCCTCACCACGTCTTATAATTTAGTTGTCACAATTGTCGGAATAGTTTGGTTACTTCCCTAGCTTTACTGTGGACCACGAGGCCTAGGATGAACTTGACAGAAATGCATGCAAGGGCGTCCTGGAAGCTTCTTAATTTGTATCCTATGTGACCCTTCTGAAATGAGATTGCATTTGATTCTTCACTTCTGGTCCCCCTCAAAAATCCATAATTATTAAATGAATGAATCTGCTTTCATTCTAATTTTTGCTTCATTTGCACCCTCAAAGTTTGAGTGTTTTTCTTGATACTTACTCTTAGTACTCTTAATTTGACTACTACTATATTTCAAATAATTATTTGCTCTGATGAAGTTAGGACCCTTATTTTATTTTATTTTTGGCCATGCTGTGTGTGGCATGCTCAAGTGATAGTAATGTCACTACGATAAATGGCACAGTCTGGACAGTGCCATGAGAAAATCTGGCGTGTATGGCTTATTCATGATTTGCAAACAGGCTTAGACAGCCCATATATTTAATTGATGATTACCTGATAGATATAGAGGAGAAACAAGTAATAAATCCAGATTTCTGAGGAAAGATTGAGGAATAGAGTGTTTCAAATATTTTAACATATGCACTTTCTCTTTTTGTGTGTGTTTTTACTATCATCAGTTTTCAGTGAATTCGAATTCAGTAAAATAATAATACCAAGACCATACTTTTGTAAGTACCGAAATAGGAATCGTAATTCAGAACATGATTCAAAATGTTAATAGGGGATAGAATCACTTTTAAGGCTGTTGATAATTTATAATGTCATTAGTTTATGTCAGAGACTTAAATGATTTTTTGATACACACTATACGTATAAATTTGTTTAAAATGTTTTGTCAAAGTGATAATAGTATAAAACAATAAAAAGAGAATTAAAAGATCTTAAAATGAAAAAACAGTCCCTTGTTTCACTTTTCCTTACTCACAGTCCCTTTCCCTAGAGGGACCTAGGGACTTTTTGCCATTTCTCTTCTAGGCCTTAAATGTAGTTGTGCTGTGCAACAAGGCTCATTGTATAGTTGTCTTACAACATATATTCTTCTGAAAATCCCTATGTAAAAGTCTCAGATGTCAAGTATATCTGAAATTCATTTATTTAAACTTTCTTACTATATTATATATGTTTGCTTTTTATAGTAAAAGAATAATTAAATATTAGCATCCATGTTATATTAAAAACCAAAAGAAACTGGCAGGACATTCCTATAGATAATTTATAAACAAGTGTTAAAGATTTGGAGTGGTTGTAAAATGAGGCGAAATTCTATCACAGTGCATGTCTACCTACAGCAGATGTTGCTGTTTATTCAGTGAAAAGCAATCAGTTATCAGCTGAAGCATAAGGAAACACAACACATTGTTTTGCATAATTAATGTGAATAATCACTTGACTTGTGTCTGAATGGGATGGTCATTCTAATATGAAGTACCTAGTTAAAATGAGATTTAAGAAAAATTGTGCTCTTTCAATTCCCGTTTTGATAAATAGAGTTATTGAATTGTCCTGCCATTTCAGTTCCATACAAGATCAAACTAGTTGATAATTTTTGCTTTAATGTCCCAGGTGACCATGCTCTTTTGTGTGTCAGAATCAACAACATAGCAGTAGCTGTTGGAAAGGAAGCTAAACTCTACCTGTTCCAAGCCCAGGAATGGCGAAAGCTGCAGGAAGGTGGTCCTGAGTATAGCTGCAGTGAAAAATTATCCAAAGCTCAGTTGACAAGTGAGTATTTCTCCTTTTCTTTGATCATTATGTGTTTTTTTTTTTTCCTCCTTAATGTTAGGAATATAGTATTTACATATCAAGATGTTTCATGGCACAGCACACACCACACTCTGCCTGGTACATTTTAAGCTAAATTTTAAGGAAACTAATCTTTTTGATCAAAAGATAGACTGCCTTTTTCCCCTCTTATTCAAAATCTTTGAAAAAAAAATGCAGATAATTTATAAAGGTATACTTTCCTTCATTCAGACTTCTAATAGGTCACATAATTCCTACCAATATGGCAGATGTATCTTGACCCAGTGGCAGCATGGAGTGAATGATTGTATTTGTTGAATGCTTATTGTCTGGTAGCACTGAGCTAAACACTAAGCATGTGTTATCTCAGTTAGTTGTATAATTTACCCCAAGTGATGCTGTTTTGCAATATGCTGTTGGCACACTTGGGACCTAGTCACACAGTGCCACAGTGTATCATTTTGGACCATCCCAGGACCACATCATTTGTAAACCGCAAGGTTCACCTCTGGAGAGGCTCTGCTTTTATTATTCTAGTTGTCTGAATCCTTGATCTCTTCCGTTGTCATCAACATTGTCCCATGCATTAGGGTGTTTGCCATCCAGAGTGAGTGCAGGCATTTTTAATGTAGAAATGAAGAGCCTGCTATGCCATGCTACCCATCCTACCCCTTGGAAGTTAACTGGTTATTAATTAGGAATGTGAAATATCCATGAGATAAACTGGGAAATATCTTTCTCCCCTTTTGCCCTTTATTTCCCCTACCATATTCTACATATTGATGAGTCTCTGAGTCTTCTTTTAGTCCAGTCAGTCAAGCCCTGCCATTTCTAAACATCCGTTCTTTGTCTTGGCAGCTGCCTGGTTCCCTCATAGCCTGAGTAGGGACGAGAGAACAAGTCCCATATCATCGCCGCCTATTGTGGGGATCTCTTGTCTAGGTTTCTGAGATGACATTGACAGTCTGCTGAAGAAGCCTGAATGACTAGATTCAGATATCAAAGAGACAGTTACTTATTTACCTCAATCCTGAATTGTAGAACTTATCTGGGAAATTCGTACAAAAGGTCATTGTCAGTTTTCTTTGCCTTTCTACACCAATTTGCTCAGCTAAGTGTTCCACACAAGTATGAGAAGTTCTGACCTTCAGTCCCCAGTTCCCATAATGTCTGCCGCCATGGCCATCCAAACCTGACCCTCTTCCAGTGTTCCCTGTTTGAGGAACCGGCACCACCATCTAGCTAGTGAATAAGCTAGAAACCGAGGAGTCTTCAACACTCCTTTCTTTAACCTCTCTATCCCCTTCCCGTCTAGTAAGTTTCCTCTAAAGATCTCTTGAATTCATCTACTTTTCTTCATCTTACCCCTATCATGTTATTCCAGGAGGCCATAGTCTCTTGCCTGTACTATTGCAATCCCTCCTGCCTGGCCACTGCCGCTGTGTTGTTCCCCCTCTGTAAGCAGAGTTACAGAACAGCAGGTTTACACCCTCACCACACCCTTAAATACTGCAGTGGGTTCCTACTGCTCAAAAACAGAGATGGCCCTCCTAACCTGATCAGGAAAGCCATCCGAGAGTCTGGCTGATACTAACCCCCCTACCCCCAGCTTCATCTCACAGTATTGCCCACTTTGGCCTCATTTTGTTTGTAGTGCTGGTTTTGTTTCAGAGCTCCCCTGGGCCTTTGCATAGGCTTTTCCTGTTTGTTCTTCCTCTTTGACTCTTCCATCCACTGAGTTAACACTTGAGGTTTTATAGCCTGTTTTCTTCCACAGCACTTGTTATAGTTACAAGTTTATATTTATTTGGTATAAAATCAATCAGTGAGAGCAGAAGGCCTCTTCTGATCTATTCATTCATTCATTCACAATACTTCCCATACTATGCTAGGCACTAGTGATAAATCAAGGGACCAAAATACTGACACTGTCCACACTGCTTAAGGCTGCTAAGGGTATGGATCAGGTCACTGTAAGTAAATGTGAAACTGAGGTTGTGATAAGAAGTATGAGTATTAGTTACATTTATGATTGAGAGAGAGTGAGAATTTACAATCACCATAGTGCTCAGTTAAGCATTGGCTAAGTATTTGTAGGATGAATTGTCATGCAGCTTAGTGCTTGAGGGGGTTTTGGTTAGTAGGTCATTTCCTTTGTATTTGGCACCTTAAAGTCTTTTTGCTTCTCTGTTAAAAGTTGATCAGACAGTTTAAAGCTTTGAGCTGTAGGAATCGATTTATTTTCTTATATTACATGGTCAATGTTATACCATATTGTATATACACTTGCAAAAACATAATTTTTATATCAGTCAAATACCTTCAGTCACAGAACTTATGTATATGGAAAGACTTGGTGCACTGGAAAGACCCCTAAACTGAGAATCACTGTTAGTAACTTGTAATAAGATCTTGTTATCTTTCACCTGCACTTTACCTATCTGTGCAATAAGGAAGTTTGACTAGTTTTCTCCAAGGTTCCTGAAAGTCTAAAATGCTGTGATTCTAATTATGACCCTTTAGGTGGAGTTGCGTGTATAGAGAGCTATAATTTATGAAACCTCTTGCTGTTGTTTCTTTTTCTATTCTCCCTTCCTCTTCCTTCTCTGTTATGTGAAGGGTATTCTTTGAAATTGTTGGAACGGAAGATCTCAGGAAACAGGAATTTTTGAGGAATGAAGATTGTTTTGTTAAATTTGAAGGTCTGAAATAAATTCAGTACTGATGGCATATATATTCCTTTCTACATATTTAATCAGTTCTTTTTCCACAACAAAAGCCAAGTCTTAACAAAATCTATATTCTCTAACTTTTGCATATTATTTTCATATTCATAGTATATTGTTATCTAGAAGCTTTGATGCATTGAAACAAAAAGTATATCCTTAAATTCATGACAGTGTAGTAGTATCACATATTTGAAAATAATTCCTTGTAAAAAAAAAATTCTCATTTCCTGACCATTAATGAGACTTTTAAGTATTAATAGCCTTTCACCTACTTGGTGATGAGCTCATTAACTGTGCCTGATTCCTATGTAAAACCTTATTGCTGCCATGAACTATGAAAAGATTAGTAGATTTGAAAAATCTCAGTGTTGAATGTTGCTTGTGATTATACGTTCTCCCCAAATTAATGTTTGAAGAATTATTTTTCAGTCTTCCTTTTTCCTCTTTCAGTAATGACATAAACCATCAGATTTTTTTAAATGGTGAAAACTATTTTGTAGGGTTTTTTTTTTTAAGAGCAAACAAAGAAGATATTTAAAGCACAGAAAATGAGTTTCTATGCAAAAGAAATTTACTGTCAGATAACAAGAATTAAATGTAATATTGTATATAAAACATTTTCAGTATTGTCTTTTTATATCATATGTATATATTTCCTTTTGTACATTTGGTATATTTTATTAACTGCTTAAAAGTGTTAGTATCTTATTATTTTGAGTAATTTTGTTAACAGTATTCATTTCATTTTATAATTCTATTGGGCAATTAGCCATTCAACGCCATTCTCTGCAAGTCAAGTTTTGTTAATATTTGAGGTACTAATTGCATCAGCATACAATAAGCATGCTATGCTGTAGTCTTTTGTTTCAAAAACAATGAACATGCAGTTTTGTCAAGAGGCTTATTTCCTAGGCTTACTGAAAAAGGCAGCAAGACAAAAACTCAAACCAGTATCTCTTTATGATGTGGTAATTTAAAATGAACACATAATTTAAAATGAAACATCAAAAAGTATATTGATGAAAATATAATAGTTAAATTCTTATTTTATCTAAGAGAAAAAGTGGAAGTGATAAAACCTCAACACAGCAGAGCTTTTATATAATAAAGTCAGATTATATAATTGCAAGCTGCACATTTCAAAAGCCTTATTTCTGAACTGCTTATTGATCATATATTGAATTCTTATTAAAGGTCTTCAAATATTTAACAGAAACTTGAGTCCTTGCTACTTTTTCCCAGAAGCTGTGCCTTAAGAAAAACAGTATAAATGTCAGCTAAATTAAGACAGAAAAAAAAAAAACAATGCTGTGGTATTCTTAACAAAATCATCTTGTCCATTTTAACTACTATTAATGAAGTTCCCAAATGTAAAGTTTTAAGTCCTCCAAATTTGAATCCTGTCTGGATAAGTCCCTCAGTGATAAAGACAACTTACAAATAATGTTTTTCCAACTTTTTATCAGGAAAATTTTCAGTTATACATACAAGCTGAAAGCAGAGTGCAACCAGCATCTGAATATTCTTGGCTTAGGTTTAATAATTTTAATATTTTGTTACATTTGCTTTATGTTTGTGTATGTTTGATTTTTGTTTTGAACCGAAATGAAAATAAGCTGTGGGTGTGTTGAGCAATTCAGCATACATCTCATAAGAGTAAGGACATTTTTCTCCATAAATATTACCGTAACAATACCATCACTGCGTTTAAGAAAATGAACGATTTCATAGTACCCTCTAAAATCTTTTCCATACGCAAATTTCCACAGTTATCTCAAGAAATGTCGTTTATTTATTAAAAAGTTTTGTGCTTTCAATTGAGGAAAAGATCAAGACTAGCTGGCATGCAGTAGGGGCAGTCTGGACTTGGGAATTGGGCTCATCATAATCCTGTATTTTAAGAACTCTTGACTTAGGATTTTCATCTACTGTCTCCTTTGCTCCTTATAAGGATTCTGAGTCAAACAGGGCAAGTGGCTTAAGTTTACTACTGAAGAAACACATGTAGAGAGGTTAAGTATTGTCTTTATATGAGTCCCAAGGTTATAAGACTTGCTCCTCTAACTCTCCTACTGTCTTTATTGCACATGGTGTTTGAGACTTTAGTCTCCTACCACGCTTATGGTGGGAGTGAGTTTCTCTTAGATCAGGATCATAGTTTTAGATTGAGAAGGAATCTCAGACATCATTTAGTGTTTCTCAAAGGGAGTGCTATTGGCGTTTTGGGTAGGAACAGGTCTTTGTCATGGGAGACTATGTTAGGTGGTGTGAGGATTAGCACTGCCCAGCTTCAAGTGTGTTCTCAACTGCTGTGACAGCAAAACTGTCAAATGCTCTACAGGGGAATAGAATTACCCTGGGTTGAGAACCGTTGATTAGTGTAATCACCTTATTTTAAAGAAAGGAAAAGGGCAACTTGTATTCAGCAACCATGCTGAGTGTATAACTTAGTGCCTGCATTGGCTCTTTGCTCTAAGTATTATGTTCATTTTACGGATGAAGAAAGTGTCATTGCTTATATAACTTGCCCAAAGTCATATAGAAGGTAAGTATAGTTTCCAAAGTTGAATGCTCCATATTTAAATATAACTCAAATAAGTAATTTTCAGAAATGTCACCATGATGGTTTACACAGCATTGTGAATGTACTTAATACACAGCTGTACCTAAAAATGGTAACTTTTGTGTTGTACACATTTTACCACTGCAACAAAGAAATTTTTAGTATTGCTCACTTACTTGAAAACTTTGGAAATATTTAATTGAAATTCAGAATTTCAGTGCAACCTTTCTAGTCATTTGTGGTATTACATAGAATTTTTTAAAACTATTTTATATTGGAGTGTAACTGATTAACAATGTCATAGTTTCAGGTGCACAGCAGAATGACTCTGTACATATTTTCATAAAACTTTTATGGTGATACCTTTGGTTGGTTAAATACAATATTTTTACCTGCTTGACTTACAGAACTTATTCCAGTACTACATCAGGGTGTGGATTACTGAGGCAATAAGAACTAAACAAAAGAATTCTAATTTCAAATTGATTGTGTGACTAAAACAATGACTACATTTGAGGGTTTTGCTTTGAAAGTGCTATTTTTTTTTCTTTGAAGTGGCCATGAATCAGACGGAACATAACTTAACAGTGTCCCAGACTCCTCACCCTCAGAAGTGGCACGTGTTCTACGCAGACAAGTACACGTGCAGAGAGGGCGGGGAGGAGTCTCAGGGGGAAGACATCCCATTTGAAATGATGTTACTGAATCCGGATGCTGAAGGGAACCCATTTGATCATTTCAGTGCTGGAGAATCTGGTAAGGATATGCACTTAGATATCCTAAGTGCAGAAAAAGATTTATGCCTGAGAATCTTCTTGTTGTGTTATTCGAATACTGAAAAATTAAAAACAACTTGTGTCCAACAGTAGAGAAATGGTTAAATAAACCTTCTTATAAAATTGTAACAGCTGTACTATTAAGTTTAAAACCATAACTGGAAATTTTATGTTGTATGTTTTCAATTATGTTACAAAATGCAGAGAATCAACAGAAAGAAGTAAAAAAATACGAACAGATTGTTTCCATACTTTGGCTGGTAGGCTTATGGGTAGTTTATAGTATCTGCATTCTAAACTCTGTTTTTATGATAAGCTAGCTTTATTTTTATGAACAGAAGAGTGTTCATAAACTGAGCAGTCTAAATTGGCAACCCAGTGATTAAGTAGGATAGAAACTCCTTTACTTCATATAGCTGTCCTTCACTAGGGTGTTTGAATATTTTTAGGAGTTGCTTTCATTGGAGTTTGCAACAATTTTAGGAAGGATCAAAATTGATGAAGTTTTCTGATATCAAATCTACTCCCATAAAATATTTCATCAGAATTTTAGCTTGACAGAATTTGAAGTTCTGACTCAGTTCTTAGTCCTGACTCCTTCTGATCTATCTTCTCCTGTGACTGATTTTGATTTGATACTTACAGTGTGTTTAAAAACTGTCTTTCTTTTACTCAAGTGGGGAATGTTACTTTGGTCATGTCACCAAGAGTATTTAAATGAAGGGGAAAAAAAATCTCACTATAGTATGGATTTCCATTAAGCATGGGATTCTTGGCAAGGCTTTTATGTGGGGATTGAGTTTTAAAAAGTGCTGTAAGTACTCAAAAGTATTCATTGCTAGGTAGCTGGCGTAATTTCCCAGGATCTCATCATTTCATTCTTTAAATATCTAGATGCCTTAAAATCTGATTAATTCTACATTGAGGAATTAATTCATTAATTCTCAACCCACTGCTGTGTATGCATCTGGAGAGCTTTAGGAAAAATACAGATGTCCGCCCCCAGAGACTGAGATAGACTTGGTTTTGGAGTGGAAGTGAGGCATTTAGCTAATCTAATGTGTAGACCCACTTATCTAGAAGTCCATGTTGCTTTAGAAATGTGTTGGTTTTAACATAAAGGCTTCAGAAGGATTCCTCCTAGTCTATAGCCTCAGGTATAGAATTTGTTTCCAGGGAATAATTCCCAATTAGTTCAGTTTAGAAACTTTTCCTCATTTGACTTATTTTCTGCCCTGAGTAGAGAAAATTGATTCGCTATGCTTTTTACTCAGAATAGACTGTTAAACCATGTATCTTAGAGGTTCAAATTAGAATAACCTGGTGCAAAAAGCTGCAATTAATGTTACATGTTACTCTGATTAAATTTTATAGTTTCCTTTCAAACCAATTAGGTATTTTATATATCTACCAGGCTTCAGTTACTCATATATTTTACAGACATAGGAACTTAGGGGTTTTTTTTAATATTGACTAAGGCAAGTTTGATGCTATTTGACAAAACACTACATAGGAATATCATGCCTCAAGTTAAAATAAAATAAAATCGCCTCTTAAAAAATTAGAATCCTTGTTAATTACTTGTAGTTGGTAGAGACCAAAAGAAGTGCACAGAATCCTGAGAGTTAAAGCATCATTGTCTAAAGTAGACTTGATTTTTCTTGGAATAATATTACAGGCTCTTCCACATCTGCCATTTCACTGTCTTTAAGACTCCAGATATGTTTATTATTTTCTCTTGTTCCTTTTTTCCTCTCTGTTATCCCAAAAGATAATGGATTGGATCTTACCTTTAGGTCTGTAACTTTGATGGAAAACTCTACTGCAAGTAGTATAGACAGTAAGGAAATTAATTCTCTTGCATAGCAATAACACCTGAGATTTCTTCAAGGCAGTTTATTTAGCATTTCTCTACCCTCATATCCTCTGACTGTCAGCTTTGTCAGCTTCCTCATGTTCACAGTTAACTGCAGTTATCTGGGCCTTGTATCTGGACAGTGGCCAAATTCAGTATCTCTTTGTTAAGAGCAAGCAAACTTTTCCCAGAAGGACCCTCATCACATTTCATTGGCCAGAGCTCGACACATGACCTTGTTACCTAACATGGTAAGAGAAATATTAAGTGAAGATATCAGAAAGGAGATAAAGGTAAACCAACAAGTCAAAGTAAAGGGTTAGGGTTAGGCTTACATCTTTGGGCAAAGAGAGTATTGGAATTTCTCTAATTGGTTTAGACTACTCAGGAGGTATCTTGAGACACCCGTGGGTGGGATGGACCTTGGGTTCTGAGACCACAGACATCACTGGTAGGCCAGACTGTTCCAGGGGCTGCCCCGTGACCCATTGACTCTCTCCTTCTCTTACCCTCGTTTCTCCCATCTCCCATCATTTAGCCGGAGGTAAATTTTTTTTAAAGCTGTCCTAAAAGTTTTCTTCCCACTGAATTTTACTAATGCTTTTTCCCATTAAGTTTGCGTTAAAATCTACTCATTCCCTTATAAGTCTTTGTCACCCATTGCATGGTGATTTAAGAGTGTTTTTCTTCTTTTGTGTATAGGCAAGACTTAATACCTAGTATCCACCTGTGTTAAAATTAGATTTTAGTTTCAAGGTGAACATAGATTGCACTCTGAGGGATGTTGGCAGAACAAAGTAAAGTTGAAGAGGAAAGAAACAGACTTTTTTCCTAGAGATGGTTTGTTTAAAAGAACCCTGAGTGCAGAAGCAGAGTTTTATCTTTAAAGAATCAGAGTCAAGGTAAATAATTTATGCAAAATGCAATGAGCAAAGTATAGGACAAATGTCCTTGTTCAAGTTACTTAATATATTATCTCAATGAAGTAATTTGTTGGTTACAGTGTTAGCTTTTTATGGAAAATACATTTAGTCTTGAATAATTTGAAAACATTTTTTGCTAGTGACATATGTCTTATTTTCAAAGTCCTTTCCTCTATTATTCTGGTCATGGTTATTGTTTAGTCTCTGAGTCATGTCCAACTCTTTTGTGACCCCATGGACTGTAGCCCACCAGTCCATCTTTCTCAGGCAAGATTTCCCATTCTTGCCTGGGAAACCCCATGGGATTCTCTAGGCAAGACTACTGGAGTGGGTTACCATTTCCTTCTCCAGGGGATCTCTCCGACCCAGGGACTGAACTTGTGTCTCCTGCTTGGCAGGCGGATTCTTTGCCCCTGAGCCACCTGGGAGGCTCACTATTCTGGTTACTCAATAGTCTGAGAATTTTCTTTTCCTCGTGCATTTCTAACCTAACAGAGCCTGGAACCTTAACTTGTAATGAATATTCTGTAGAGTACTATAAATAAATAACAATTTATAAGTAGAATACCATATTTAATTCTTTATGCTAAGAAGGACAGACAAAAACAGATTCAGAACCCAGCATAGCATGAAGACGTCACTGACCCACAGTTACAATGCCGTGCTTAGTTGCTCAGTCGTGTCTGACTGTTTGCGACCCCATGGACTATAGCCCACCAGGCTCCTCTGCCCTTGGGGATTCTCCAGGCAAGAACACTGAATGGGTTGCCATGCCCTCCAGGGGATTGTCCCAACCCAGGGATCAAACCCAGGTCTCCCGCATTGCAGGTGGATTCTTTACCAACTGAGCTACCCGGGAAGCCCACAGTTATGTTTAGCTTATTTTCTGCCTTGTTCTTTTACTCTAACAATCGCAGGCTTATGGTCCTGTTGTTTCTAAAACTAGAATACCCTACTTCTCTACGTCAGGAACTTTAAAAGAACGCACACCCATTCTGTCATTTGTTATTCTCTTCCGGAAGTCTGAACGTGCTTTCTCACCCGGACTAGCGAGGTGGATGATCAGCATTTATGTACGAAGAGCAGGAGAGACACCCAGTGGCTGGAAGACTTTCTGTGTTCTCCTAACCATGCCTAAAACATGACTGAGATTGAACTGTTTATTGAGCATTTTTCCTGCTATTTGTATCTCCTGAATTACTTTTCCAAAATGATTTCCATATAATGGAAGCATTTCCTTCTGTTGTTTCGAGTTTATCCGACATGGGAAATTGGAGCACATTCAGGGGTCACAGCTGGATAAAAGTGAGTGCAGTTTAGGCTATTCATTCACAGATTCAGTAGAGACAGCTGTCTTCATAGCCGCTGTCACTGTGTCCAGTGCTCTTTAGATAGAATATAAAAGCCCTAAAGTTAGGGACTAACTTTCAATGTGACCGAGTAAATGTAAACTGTTAAACTCAGAGCTTGCCCTGGTTTGTTATAAAAATTTTCTGAAAGTTCTGAAAAATGAAGACACAGTCAAAAGATGCCACTTAACACAGAAAAGAGGGTGTTTATCTTGAGAGTATGTGAAGACCATAATGAAAAGTTGGTGGTAGAAACTAAAGGCCGCTAAATGCCTAGCACCATTTTAAAAATTCTGCACATTTACTTTGTTCTTGTCTTTACCAGCCAACTCCCTTTACTCATTCATAATTTCCACTCACTCAAAACTTTTATTTCAGTATGGTCTGGCTTGACTCCTGTGACCTGCCCTAGCATCTATTCTTTCCAACTTCAGTTTTTCTTGCTTCATCCTTCCTATGTTTTGTGGTTTGATGTCCCAAGAGAACATGCTTAGCCTCTTATCTTTGAGAACCAAGTGATGCTATTGGCCAATGACTAGTCTTAGGATTAGTAGCCATTTGGTCAGGTGTTCTAGTTTCAGTCGCCTGTGGAGTGGAATCACGTGGTCTCCATAGGTTTTCCTTTATGACAGAACGAAAGCCCTTTCCTTCAGAAGGAGGCTCTGGTCATGAGACATATTGTGACACTTTGTCTAAGTGGGAATTTAAGGCTGCCATCCATCCCAGAGCTGTGGCTCTCAGGCTTTAGCTGCATCAGAGTCACTGAAGGACATTTTCAAACCCAGAGTGCTGGTCCCCACTCCCAGGGTCTCTGAGACCCTTGATACAGGATGAGTCCCAAACATGCATTTCTAACTAGGTCGCTAGTGCTGGTGCTGCTGCTGGCCCAGGGCTCACACTTCAAGCATTGTCAGGGTATGTAAACTATTATTGACTGACTAAGTCTATTTTTAAACGTCTTATAGAAGAAGCCCATTTTGGGGGTAAGAAACATATGTAACTGAAGGTTGAAATCATTGTTTTTTCCCACAGAGCTATGATTTTGTGGTTAGTCTGTGGGCTTATCTCCTGACCAGTAGTTTGTTTTTTAATAGATTGACCGTAGTTTAAGCTGTGCTGTTACAGTCAAGACTTCATTCCAGAGTAGGAGATTATTTAAGTTTCAACACTTTTCCTTTTTCTCTCTTGCAAAAGTAAATAAAGACTGTGACTCCAGTTAAAAGACAAGTTCTGAAAATATTGATGGAAGATTTGAAAGCACCCCAACACTGTAACTGGCTTGTTCCTTTCTTCTCTTCGCAGGGTTACATGAGTTCTTTTTCCTCCTGGTCCTAGTCTACTTTGTGATCGCTTGCATTTATGCGCAGTCGTTGTGGCAGGCTATTAAGAAAGGCGGACCCATGCACATGGTTTTAAAGGTTCTGACAACTGCATTGCTGTTACAAGCTGGTTCGGCTTTCGCTAATTACATTCATTTCTCCAGGTAACTCAAAACCATTAAAACTGTGTTCATCATTATGTCTAATTAATCCTAATTAGTCCACCAAAGTTATGTTTGCTTTGATTATGAATAATTTTGTTCACATTTGTAATTTATGCTAATATTCTCCTCTTCAATTCCTCAGTTACTCCAAAGATGGAATAGGGGTACCTTTTATGGGAAGTTTGGCAGAATGTGAGTATCTTACTAAACATTTCTTTAAAACATAAACTTGCTATCTGCTTCTTGTATGTTTTCCTTTTTCATCAGTTATTTTCTGTCATAATACAGTTTTTTCTAATCTGAGGTTGATTAGATTTGGCTCAACTGGAAATAAGATTACAGATTTAGTTTCCACATATCCTGTTTAGTTTCTGTAGGGATAGATAATGTGTTTAGCTCTTCATTGTGTTTAGAGCATATTTATGCCCTTTCTGTCATTTTTATCCTCAATAAAGACTCAGTGAAGTAGGTATGCTTATCCCTATTTTGCAGATAAAGAATCTAGGCTCAGTGACAGAAAGTACATTTCCAAATGTCAGTCATCTGGTAGATGGTAGAGCCAAGACTTAGACCTAATTTTCTGACCACAAAGCTAAAGATTTTTTTTTCCCTTTTATCATCCCTTTTTTGACTTTTTCTCTCTTTTTCTAACCTGGAGCCATAGAATAAACCTATAATTGAGCTGACTTCTCAGCTTTGTTCTTTGATTTATAAGAAGAACTCTTATGAGGTAATTTTTCAATTAAGCATGATGGTGAAAAAATAAAATTTCCTACAATCATAACTTTTAAAAGAGAACTTCAGAAGTACATCAGGTCATATGCCATTCTCAGTTCTGAAAAACAAGTTAAGATTTGCTCTAAAAAAGCAGGTCCTGAATATACAGCCATTCTAGGATTTACTTTCCTTGTATTTTCCATGTTTCTCTTCTAGTCTCCTCTCTCTTTAATAGGGTATCTTACAGTAATCTCTATAATCATCTCAGGACCCGATTATCCTGATCTTGCTACCTATTTTAAGATTCTAAAACTTCTATAACCTCTCCTTTTCCTTGTGAAGAGGATGTATATACTGTTCACTTCTTGGGAATGAGCAAAAGTTGATTCTCTTTGACATTACCAGAACCCTGCCTTGTCCCCCTGTTTTCTCTTAGATGACTCAGGATGTTTATAATAGAGTCCTAGAGTTTTAAAGCTGGACAGAACATAGACATAATTTAGCTCATGCATTTTAGATGAGGAAATTGTGGCCCAGAGAGGCAAAGCATACAGAGGCCCATCAGTAGCAAAGCTATTACTAAAATCAAGGACTTGAAGTTTTGTGAGTATCTACTATATACAAAACAGTTTCAGGCTGTCTGGCATCTTCATGGTAGGTTAAAAGCAAAAGTCTTTTTTAAAAAAACTGCAGTAAATCAACATTGATCATTTTGGTAGTTCTGACAACAGGTTTATTAAATGATAAAATTTCTTTTTAAAAAAAATTTTTGGCTGCACCACACGGCATGTGGGATCTTATTAATAGTTCCCAGACCAGGGATCAAACCTGTGCCCCTTGACCTTAACCACAAGACCACCAGGGAAGTCCCTAAAATTTCAGGATTTTTAATTAAATTCCACAGGATGGGATTTTTGTGTGATCTGTATAGTTCGTCTATAATTAGTTACTTTTCCAAGAACAGATAAGCAGTGTTCTGCCTGTCCTCATAGTTACAGTATATTATATCAATATGTGCATTAGTTAGTACACATAGAAATAAGCCAGAAAATCAGTGTACTCCCCAACCCTGTATTTGTAAAAACAAATAGCAAAAGCGAATTAGCAACTTATGTAGGTATATTCCTTTGGCTGACTTCTTTAAGTAAGTGAATATGTATTTGTAAAATGTTTAATAAAAATAATTAGCATCACAGTCATTTAAAATCTACAGTGAAAGAAAGTTATCCTTGATCTGAAAGGCCATGGTGTTTTATATCATTGAAATGTGGTGACAGTTCATTATTAGAATTCACTATTACAGATAAATAAGTCTAAATGTAAAGTATCTAGTTCTCATTGGGGTTAGGGTTAGAAAAATATGTCAAAATAAATCTGAGATCTATTATTAATAGTTTTTTGGCTTGTGACTTTTAATATAAGTATTATACTACAACTAGTCTTATCTGTTTCTCTAAGAATATTTTTGTATAAAAGAAGTATAAGTTGTAGACATCAAAGTCATAAGTGGCAATTTGAAGGAAGTTTTATTTTGTTAAATTGTGATCAAACGTTTATTCCAAAATCCACATCAAAATACACTTTGATGAAAGGTTATAATTTTTTAAAAAATCAGTAAATAGAACTTCCAAAATAAATACACATGTAAGCGGAGGTAAACAGCTGATGGTTGTTTAAACCAGTAGTGCTGAACTGGACGCAGGCGGTTTTGTCGCGTCCTTTCTGCAGCTGCCGACTTCCCCTGAAGTGTGAGTGATGGCCACCTGGTGGCGCTTCACACTAATGCATGGAGCACGTCATCTGTCTTCAGGACTGACAGTAAGGCCAGCATAATTGGATGTTACAGAGGCTCTGCGTTTCTTTATTGTCGTGCTATTGCTTACTAATAGTTTTAGAAACTATTCTTCACATTATGATTCAGCCATCAAAAAAACGTTAACAACCCAGAAATATGTAGTCTTCTCCACACTGCAGAAATTATATTTAAAATGTGTTTTCATAAGTAGTGAGTTATAGATTATAGTAAGAAAAACTAAGAAAAATAAGGAACACAAACAGATTTAAAACTGGCCTTAAAAATACGTACAGGTACATAAATATTTTTAAAAATAGGAATTTTGCCATTGTGTTAGCGATTCCCAGAAATGTTTACAAATATAATGGCAGAATTTTAATTCTTTAGATTTATTATTGAATTTCGGTAGTTTCTTTTTGAAAGTGCTTGTCTTTTGTGCTTAATAAAATAATTATGTTCTCAATGCAAAAAGGATAAAATTTGGGAATTCCCTGGCAGTCCTGTGGTTAGGACTCTGAGCTTTCACTGCCCAAAGTGTGGGTTCATTCTTCATTTGGGGAAACAAAAAAAAAAAAGGAGGAGATTTGTTGTATTGCAAAAGCTCAGCTGACTTTGGTTTTCATTTCCCATTAGTTTTTGACATCGCTTCCCAAATTCAAATGCTATACCTACTTCTGAGTCTGTGCATGGGTTGGACAATAGTCAGAATGAAGAAGTCTCAGAGCAGACCTCTCCAGTGGGACTCTACTCCTGCATCCACTGGTATTGCTGTATTCATGGTCATAACACAGGTGAGTAGTGAAACCAAATATTTCTGTTCTATGCTATTCAAAAATGCAGACTTGAACACATCTCCTGTCAAAATTGAACCCCGGGACCCATGAAACATTTGTGTCATTTTGAACTATGAGTTTAAAGTGTGATAGATCATAAGTGAAGTAAGTCAGAAAGAGAAAGACAGATACTATATGGTATCACTTACATGTGGAATCTAAAATATGACACAAGTGAACTTACCTATGAAACAGAGATTGTTCTCAGACATAGAAAATAAATTCATGGTTATCACAGGGAAAAGAGGATGGAGGAGGGATAAATGAGGAGCTTGGGATTAGCAGATGCACAACAGCTATGTATTAAATAGGTAAACAGCAAGGTCCTGCTGTGTAGCACTGGGAACTATATTCACAATCAGGTAATAAACCACAATGGAAAAGAATATGAGAAAGAATACATATATATGTGTAACTGAATCACTTTGTTGTACATCAGAAACTAACACAACATTATAAATCCCATATAGTTCAATTTTTTAAAAATAAGGAAAAAAAGAGTGATAGATCAAATAACCTGTTAATTTTCTGAGTGCTACTATATGTAGATTATAGAATTTCATTGTAATTTACCTGAATCTGAGCTTCCTATCAGCTTATTTAAGCACAGTATGTTTAACATTCAGTTAGATTCTCATTTTCTAATTAAGAGCTTTCTTTCATATTTTCTAACACTTTGTAAGTACTCAGTATTAAATCAGTCAATTGATGAATCTGGGATTCATTCATTGGCAGGAATCTACTTTATACATGAAAGAATCCAAGTGAATATCAGATTAAAGAAAAAACAAAATGTAGAATGAAAAAGAAGGGGATCTTGTTTTTGAAAGCAAATACACCCAAAACAAATTTGGTCTTTTAGAAGGGTCCTCTCTGCTCTTGTTTTGTTTTCCTCTACTGTGATATGTAGACATTCTAGGATCTCTGTATGCTTGTATGCAATGGATTTATAAAAATTTAGATGAAAGATATAAACATAAAAATTTGTACTGAATTTGTGACCAGTATAAGTTACAGATGAAAATGAAGTATACACTTGGGTTCTATACAGGACAGCATAATCTGTTTTAATGCATTAAATAAATTGAAAAACTCAGTAGTGGAGGGTAAAGCCTGTGCTTTATTCATCTCTGTACCTCTAGTACTTATTTAGTACTGTAAGTGCCGAGTGACGGTCTGTTGAATTTACATGACTGATTTAGAAAGGGACTATATCATAGGTATTTATATTTAAAAAGAAGATAATGCCAGGAAGGGAGAGCTAATGAGCAAGAAGTGAGTTGGAGGTGATTAAAATAAGGGCAAGATCCTACCAACTTAACACTTCTGATCCAGGGTTTATGGAGAGTAATGTTGCATCAAGTTCAATTCTCATTTCTCAGTAACCTTTTTTAAAAATTGAATTTTCATTATTTCATTGTAATTTAAATTCATTATCATAAACAAATACAAATTGAGATTATAACTCTACATTAGACTTTCTGTGAGCATGTGTGAAGACTGTGAGACGTGGCACTGGTCCTCAACAACAACCAGACTAGGTGGACGAGACAGGCAGAGATCATGTAAATACGTACACCATATTCCACAGGTCACACATTAGCGTGTGTGTGTGAAAATATGGGGGTGCTGTGCTTCGTTGCTTCCGTCGTGTCTGAGGCTTTGCGACCCCGTGGACTGTAGCCCACCAGGCTTCTCTGTCCATGGGGATTCCAGGCAAGAATACTGGAGTGGGCTGCCATGCCTTCCTCCAGAGGATCTTCGCAACCCAGAGATTGAACTCAGGTCTCCCACACTGCAGGCGGATTCTTTACTGCCTGAGCCACCAGGGAAGCATAGACATGGCACTTTCCCTCAACAACAGCCAGACTAGGTGGACGAGACAGGCAAAGAGAGATCACATAGATATGTACACTGTATTCCACAGGTCACGCCTTAGCATACGTATGTGAAAATATGGGAGTATGAGTATGTAAAAATGTGAATCATGGGAAATGGTTATTTTTTTCTGCTTTGTTGGATTATAATTGAAAACCAGAAATTGTATAGATTTAAGCTACATAACTTGATGTTTTGATATATATACATTTTGAAATGATCACCAAAACCTAGCCAGTTAACATCCATCACCTCATGTAGCAGGAGATATTAGTTCTGTGATAGCACTTTTTTGTGGTAAAAAGTCAAGTTTAGAAATGCATGTTGAGGAATCAGATGGGTATAATTTGGTGCGGTAGAGGAATAACTTTCAGTAAAAAAAAAAAGATCAAATATTTGGTCCAAGAAGAAAATTCATTTTGTGCAACAGGAGAAGGGAGTTCACCTAGCAAGAACATAGCAGAAGTAAAATGAGGGGGGAAGATTCAAGAATGAGGAAAGGAGGTGGTTGCTGGTAAACTCCATAAAGCCTAAAACTAGATTTAGTAATGGAGTTTTCATCTAAATCCTTTGGAAGCCACTGAAGACTCAATTCTGAGTGTTGAGTTGGTAAAAGAAGGGAGCACAGAGGACCAATGACTTGTGTGATGGTAAAAATTATCATAATTTAAGTGATTGATGTTTAGTAAAGATGGAGGGAATGTGGGCTCTGATTACTACTGAATAGCAATAAACAGAACAGCTTAATCAGGAACTTGCTGAGCTTTTCACTGGCATAGTAACCACGGGGGAGAAAAGGTGAACAAACACATAAGGAAAGTAACGCTGCCCTGGGTGCCATAATGGATATTAAAAATCCACTCTCCTTGGGACTTCCTTGGTGGTCCAGTGGTTAGCACTTAACCTTCCAACACAAGTACGCCTTCAAGCCCTGGTCAGAGAGCTAAGATCCCACGTGCCTCTCAGCCAAAAAATCAAAATAGAGAACAGAAACAACATTGTAACAAATTCAGTAAAGACTTTAAAAATGGTCCACATCAAAAAAAAAGAAAGAAAGAAAGAAATCTTAAAAAAATCTACTCTTCTTTAACCAGAGAGGTTAACGTGGAAAAAAAGAGTGAAATCAACAATTCAGACTTGCTCGTTTGTGGATTATAAAAGATACTGAGATATTTGAAACTTTATCCTGAGATAACAGGCTTGAATGCAGAACAGTTTGATTCATAATAAGGTGTTGAAATAAGAAAGAGATTGATTTAGAAGAAAGTTTGTGCTTATTCTCTTCCTCTTTTCAACTTATTTTCATCATAAGAGATGTGTTATTTGAATCATGGTAGCAGTAGTCTTTTTTGTCTCTAATACATGGTCTCATTTTGAGGGGCTTGATAACAAGGCCCCTTCCTCCAGCTTAGGGGTGTCAGTGAGGGGAAAAACTGCCCTTACTTTGTCAACACCTTATATAGTTTGATAAATCTTAGAACCTCTTAGGAATGAATGTACTGTTTAGGAGGATATATAAAAGAGTTGAATAAAGTACTTTATTCTAAGTAGATAAGACTTTTTTCTCTAAAAATATGTATTTATTATTATTTTTCTTTGCAGAGTATTTTGCTACTTTGGGAACAGTTTGAAGAAACCAGTTCTCACAACCACCATTCGCACCACAGCTTAGCAGGAATCCTTCTTATCGTTTTAAGAATTTGCCTAGCGTTGTCCTTAGGCTGCGGGCTCTACCAGATCATCACAGTGGAGAGGAGTACACTCAAAAGGGAGTTCTACATCACCTTTGCCAAAGTATGGGTTTGCTTAGAAGAGTACTTCTTTGCATTGTCAACTTCATTCTGCATTACTGGGGAGTTAGTACGCAACCCTGGGCTAATACTTCATAAACTTTTATTATGTGCCAGGCACCACTCTTAACGCCCTTTATGTGCTTCAGCTCATTTAATCTTCACAATTTATGAGCTGCAGGTGATACTATCCCCATGTTACAGAGCCCCTGGAACAGTAGTTTCCATGTAATCTTTGGCAGGTCAGTTTTGCTTGAATTGTGATTTCTCTATCAATAGGGATTTTACATTCTTTTCTATAGTATCAGAACTTTTTAAAATAGATTACTGTTTGCATTTCTCAAAAAGCAGTTTTTAATTGACTATGAGCTGTTTACTCCCAGAATTATGCAATGTTTTATAACGAACTATGAAGAGCCATTCTTCAGTGTAAGCAGAGGGAGCCAGGAGACTGAGTACACGCTGCACTTCAGCCATTTCATGGCATCCATACGAGATCATGTTGACTTCATTCCCCCTTTCCGTGTTCTTCCTATGCCAGTGAGAGCCAAAGGCAGATGGATTTTTTTTTTTCTGTACCCATTTAATAAAGGAAAAGATCAGGAGAGAGGTTGGGGCAGTCACATTACAGAAGCCTCCCTCCCTGGAAGGTAATACTTTTGATACACAGATGGAGAGAATCCATAACCCATCCTCTCGGCAACTCTAAACCACATTCTGACAAGCTGTTTGGTCACCCATCCTAGTCCACGGTCTCAGAAGAGTGAGGCTGCTATGGACAGAGGGCCAAGATTCCTTCTTTATTCCTGATGTGGAACTTTGTCAAGCTGCTGCTGCAGGCATCTTATGTATCAAACAGGCAAGGATATGCCTTTCACTTTGGAATTCTTCACAGAGACAATGGTGCCTATTGTCTGAAACGTTAGTATATACCTCGGTTGTATAAAAACTAAATTTTTTCTTTTCAATGTTTTAAACAGTACCAGAATTTTTCTTAAACTGAAATTTTTATTTTTATGTTTTCATATAGCTATTTGAATAAGTTCAGACATCCAGAAGCATTTAAAGAGTAGCAAACACATTCTCACCGCTCTCCCATCTATGAAGTTATCACCTCCTTATATAATCACAACTATTAATTCCTAATTTATTTTTCAGAGAATTAAAAATATATATTATTAAATATTTTATATTTCCCTTTGCATTTATACAGATAGTAACATACTAAACACATATTTATATATCTTGTTTATTTTTCTTACAATATCAAGGTACTAACCATGTCAAGAGCTAGTAATATTAACTTATTATTTTATTTCAAATTTAATTTTAGAAAAGGATATTTTGCCATGTTCTAGGAAAAATGGAAAATATATATTTGAAAATAAAAGAGTTAAAAAGTTTTCCATTCCTACTTTCCTAATTCCCGTGTCTTTTGTACTAAATCTCAAACACATAACCACTGTTAATCAGTTTTTTGTGTTATTCTTACAGAATTTCTTTATGTATCTATATGAAACTATGAGTGAATATTCTTATGGTTTTTACAGAAATATTGCACATTTGTACCGTACCTCGCTTTTCTCAATTATCGATTTGTTACTTGTTTAAACATGTTCGTAGTATATCAAAATGTGTATATGTGAAAGATGGAAGATTTTAAATACTCCTAAAAAAAACACCCATTTGATTAGAAACAAAGTATCATTGTCACAACAATAGCAAACTTATTTCTATCTTTTATCGCAGTTTCTACTGTACAGGCCAATTGAGATCAATCAAGACCTCCTAAATAGGCTAGTAATGTTTTCTGTCTGGTATATTATGAAAACAGAGGCACAGCTGCGCTTATTCAACGTATTTTTCATTTGTTTCAGGGCTGCATCTTGTGGTTTTTGTGCCATCCAGGTCTTGCATGCATTTCTATCATTTTTGATGACTACCAAAGAGATAAGGTAAATAATATACATGATCAAAATAGTTTTATTTTTAGTCTTTATTGGGAAATTAAGTAGGAAAAACCTATTTATCCGCTCAGTAGTTTCTTTGGATTCTATGAAATAGAACTTGGAAACAAAATATTAAACCAGTGAGTATTTCAATTTAGTTTATAAGCAAAATGATGGAAAAATAGCTTTTGTTATTCCTATTTTAACCTATCTCATAGTACTATTTTATAAATTAAATTGTAGAATTTATAAATACAGTTGTTAAGAAAAAATGATTAAAAATGTTCACTACATAATGTTAAATATGAAGATGACTTTTTAAAAATCAGTCTAGTTGCTTTAATACCCTGCAGACTGGAGTGCCGTGCTCAAGTATGTCACATTTTGGTTGCGTTGATACCTACCGTCTTAGGTGAATGACTCCATCATTTCAAAGTGGAATTCTGCCAGGAGCTCTTTACAAGCTATGCCATATATGCTTGAACACAGAAATGTTTCTTGAACCTGAGGTATTTACAGAGGGTAGATAGGAAGGTAGTCTACAAAGACAGAGAAACAACCTGAGAATTTCTGAAAGAGCTTTTAGAGTACTCGTCAAGATTCAGGTAGGGGCATTCTTTATTCCTATTACTAGATTAGCCAGGAGCCTGATTTTTCATATTATTTTCTTGTAACTTATTACTTTGTTCAGTGCATGCACCCTTGAGGAGAGAATGTAAATTATTCTTTTGTGTCTTATTTTGACATCTATAAACTGCTAAAAGAATTTTACTTGTGAACAATTACAGTCCTGAACATTAGTTGTATTTTTCTATTGAAAATTTCTTTTTTAAAATTTACCTTCAGTAAAGATGGGGAAGATATAATTTTTTATTTATATATATTTACTTAAAGTATATATATGTTTATGTGTGTATAAAGTGTATATAGGTTCATGATAAATTGAGTATAATTTCTCTGTTTTTGCATGCAGTAAAGCATTCCCTTTCTTTCCTTTTCAGGTCATTACAATAGGTGTTATCCTTTGCCAGTCTGTTGCCATGGTCATTCTCTACAGACTCTTTCTATCCCACAGCCTGTACTGGGAAGTTTCTTCACTTTCCTCAGTAACACTACCACTGACCATATCATCTGGACACAAAACTCGGTCTCACTTCTGATACTTGCTTTTCTCTAAAGGAAAGTGAATTGATTCACCAGAGTGCAATAAGGATCCAAATACAGTGACTTTTTTTTTCATACTTGTGGTATGAAAAACTGAACAGAGAAAGCAGAGCATGTTATATATATAACTGCATTTAAGCAGTACCAAACTGAAAACTGAAAAAAAGGTAATAAATGTTTTGAAATATACTTAATAAACTTTCAAGAAAGAGCGTTGTTATAAGGTGATTTATGCAATTTCTATATGGAAATAAAGATGAAAAGAATTATATGATATTTTTATAAGAGACTCATCACTTACAATGCCTCATCCTACATCAGTAGTTAACTCAGGTTTGATAGTCCAAAAAAAGTGATCAGTTAAATGATTACTTACTTATATGAATCTAAAATAAGTCCAGTTATGAAATCAGTGTAATACACTGGTTAAAAACTGCTTCTTTTTATGCTTTAAGGAAACTGCATTTCATATTGGAGTTTAAAGATATTGAAAATTAAGTTACTTCAGAAAACTAATATAAAATATATTTGTAGTTAAGTGAATAAGCTTTTGTTTATTTTTGGATGGGGTTATTCTGCATTTTCTTCTATTATTTTGGCTCTAGTTAGGATTTAGCTTGATTAGCAAAGGGTTTTTGACAGATAATTTATGAAAAACTTAGATAAATTGCAGCGGTTGTACAAAGGATTTTAAAATCTGAGCACTTAGGTGAAGGGACAAGCAGGTTAACATGTTTAAAAAGAAAGAAGGAAAAAGTACTCTATGATATGGTTACTAAAATTTTAATCCTGATATAATTCATTTCTCTTACATTGAATCCCCAATCATAATTAAGCTGTATACACAGATTAAATTAACAGAAGCATTTCACATAAATGTTGGTTTCAGTCATCAACTACCCATGAATTCCTGCCCAAGGATACTTAATCAGGATTAAATTTTCTATGAATAATTGAAAAACAAAATACTCACTGGATTTGTTATAATCCGTGTTGGCACTGGATTCTAAGTGGTTGCCATCTTGAATCCTTTGTAATAAAGCCATATTTTTTGCGAATGATGCCCTGGTATTGAGTATACAAATACTCTATCAAGTGCCTGTTTAAAAAATTGCTAAATGGTTGTTGGTACTTGCAATATAAAATGACTATTCCCATTAAGAGTCACTGATCAGAAATTATTCTGTCTTGCAAGTCCTTCAGGCCTTTTCATTTTTACCTCTGGCTTATTTTAAAGATTTTTTTTAAAAAATCTACTTTCAAAGGTGTTACGTTTTTGAGCAAGAAATAGTGCACTGATCTGGTAATTAACCGTTTTAATTAAATAGTTAAAGTAACATAGCAGAACTTAAAAAATATCTATGATTTTGTCTTTGTTTTTCCTTTGCATCTAGTCTCATTGAAAGTGAATAGTATTCTGCTTCATTTTAAAGGCAAAGTACATGTGTTCGTGACTAGCAAAATGGCAGAGTGACAAAGTTCAACCTGCTCATTAAATCATCAACAGCTCTTTGTAAATTATTTAATAAATGAGAGCTACAGGTTGAGACTAGAAAGTCTACAGTATATTTTAGATTTATGTGATCTTCTGAGTGGTCATGACCTTTTCTTTTACCACATCTCACTAATAACCCCAGTTATTGTCTGTTGTATTCAACTGAAGTGCAGTTAATTGAGCTGGAAAAAAAGACTGAAGCCTTTTCAAAAGTTTTGTTAACTTGCAACAATGGGAAGAGAATAATCTTTGTGTTACCTACACAAAGAACATGGAAACTGTAATCAACATGTATGAAATACATTACTGTGCTTGCATTTATGAGGCTTGAGCAATTTTTTTTACTTTTATTTTTTAATTTATGGTTGAATTTACTGATAATTTATTTTATTATTCAAGAGCCATTGTTAAATGAAGGAAGACAGTTTGTTAATAAATGTATAAAACAGCTGTGAATAAAGTTTAGTAATCTGAGTTCAGAATTCATAGTTCATAAGTCATGACATGGTATCCCCTGTTTTTTCTCTTCCTGAATGTTTACATGGAGATTTGTTACCACAGATTACAGAAAGATAAGTGTATACTGCAAACTCTAATTAAAAATCAGAATTTTGCCACTTTTCTTTATTTGTCAGATAATGCTTTTTTTTAAATCTATGTTTACATTTTTTCTTGGAGAAGTTGGTCTTTCCAGAGCTTTTTTTCCCCAGGAGCATTTTCTTTCTTTACGTAGGAAGGTATGTCTGCTCGGATGCTCAGTTTTGCCTGACTCTTTGTGACCCCATGGACTGTAGCCCACCAGCCTCCTCTGTCCATGGGGATTCTCCATGGGGATTCTCCAGGCAAGAATAGTGGAGTGGGTTGCCATTTCCTTCTCCCGGGGCTCTTCCTGACTTAGGGATCGAACCTGTGTCTCCAGTCTCCTGCATTGGCAGGCAGATTCTTTGCCTTCTAGCACCACCCGGGAAGGAAGGTATATGAAGGTGTTTTTATTGATATGTATAATCAATACATATCACCCTAAGCACTAATGTGATAATCACGCTCCCCTGTAACTGAGTATGAAACAGAGAATAAATGATTCCCCATAGTCACCTGACTTCTCTTTCACTTTTCTACTTTACCCTCATGATTTAATGAGCACCTATTAGATATTGTGTTAAATTTTAGTGAGAAAGAATGGCTAGCCATAGTTAACTTTCGCTGTTGGTTTTTAACAGTAAACCTGAAATTGTACTGAAAGTTAGAAATGAGCTTGAATATCTCTGTGTACCTCAGCTCACTTCAATATTTGAACCTTGGCTTTCAGCCAGATAGTGTTGCTAGCAGGGAGATATAATCCAGGCAGAAGAACTTGCTTTAGGAAAAAAAATTTTCATGATCTCAAGTAAAGTAAGCCATGTCTGATGAAAATGGGAGATATACGAGTCTAAGGCCAATTCTAACATAAGGAAACTAGAATCTATATATCAGCATGAACATTGGCCCCTTCAACATGTTTCCCTCAGGAGGCTGTGCATGTTCTCTGAAAATTCTTTGGAAATCCGGAATTATTTGTGAAACATTCATTTTAAATAGCTTCAGTGGTATCAAATCTTTGAGGTTCTTTGTTTTTGAGAAGTGATATGATATAGCCTATCAGTTTGAGACTAGATCTGAAGGGGTAGCACCAATTTTTGTTTCAACGTGTATTTATAAATTGAGACTAAAATAATGACATTGGTTTTCCCATGAGATCTGAAAACTAGTGCGTGAACTCATGCAGTGGTTTTCTAATAGTGCTGCTTCCACACTTGGGCACCTTCTCTGCACAACTCCAAGGGCATTGTGCTCTAGGAGTGATACGAGTGGGTGCTAAGTCCCTTCAGTCATGTTTGGCTCTGTGCGACCTTATGGACCGTAGTCCGCCAGGCTCCTCTGTCCATGGGATTCTCCAGGCGAGAATACTGGAGTGGGTTGCCGTGCCCTCCAGGGGATCTTCTCATCCCAGGAATTGAACCTGCATCTCTTACGGCTCCTGCGTTGGCAGGCGGGTTCTTTACCATCATAGCCACCTGAAAAGTACCCTAGGGGTGACAGTTAGATGAGAATAGTAGGAAGCCTGGAGTTGTGGAAGGAGTGGTCCTGCCCACTACAACCTGGTCTCCACACAGCAAAGGGAAATCAGCTGGATGATGGAATTCTTCATGCTAACTTTATGCCTTTTGTATATTTGAAATTATTTTAAAATTTAGAAATGTAAATGAGCTCAAAGCGACTGTCTTATTAAAGCTCTCCATTTGCTTCCCATTGCACTTGGGAAAAAGTGACTCATGCTCATGACTGTGTTCTACAAGGCCCCACGTGAACAGGGCCCTTTATATCTAATTTCATACCATTCTTCTCACCATGCCCCAGCCTTATCCTTCCAAAATACCTCATTTATGTCACTGCCTCAGAGCCTTTGCATTAGCTATTTCTTCTGCCTGGAATATTCTCTCCCAAATCTTGATGTGGTTCATGGTTGAATTCTCATCCTTCAAGTTCTCAGCTAAAATATCTTTCAGAGACCTCTGACCATCTGTGGTGAATTTATATGGGGCCAATATAGCTAAGCTGCTCATAGGTTCCTCCGAATTACATCTGCATAATTCCAGAATAGTGTGGATCAAAGAGATGTTTGGCATGAGACTTAGAGGACTAAGGGAAAGCAACCAGATCCAGATTCTTTTGATAATTGAAAGCTCCAAGCGAGGCATGCACTGTTGCTGCTCACCCGGTTTATTGCTTAGTTGCCAGTTCACCTTCTTGGTTTGAAGACCAAAAGCTAGGCCCACAGAACACCAACTCCAGCTGAGTCACCTCCGTCAGTTTCTTTGACTCCTGGGCCAGATGTGTGTATTGCTCTGTGACAAAGGGTGCTGGGTTCTACAGGACAACCCCGTCATCGAGGTTGGAGACTTGAAGGCAATGAGGCGGGCCTGGGTTCCAGTGCACCCTCATAAGTTCCACTCAGTTCTTGTGGGTCGCCTCATCCTGGCAGGTCCCAGTGCACCCTTGCTTTCCCCACTTCACATCCATTTTCGCTTCTCACTTCACGTCAGTTCAGTTCAGTTGCTCAATTGTGTCTGACTTCTTGCGACCCTGTGTACTGCAGCATACCAGGCTTCCCTGTCCTTTACTATCTCCCAGAGTTTGCTCAAACTCATGTCCATTGAGTCAGTGATGCCATCCAACCATCTCATCTTCTGTCGTCCCCTTCTCCTCCCACCTTCAATCTTTCCCAGCATCAGGGTCTTTTCCAATGAGTCAGTTCTTCGCATCAGGTGGCCAAAGTATTGGAGTTTCACCTTCAGCATCAGTCCTTCCAATGAATATTCAGGACTGATTTCTTTTGGGATGGACTGAGTGGATCTCCTTGAAGTCCAAGGGACTCTCAAGAGTCTTCTCCAACACCACAGTTCAAAAGCATCAATTCTGCACTCAGCTTTCTTTATAGTCCAACTCTGACATCCATACATGACTACTGGAAAAACCACAGCCTTGACTAGACAGACATTTGTTTGCAAAGTAATGCCTCTGCTTTTTAATATGCTGTCTAGGTTGGTCATAACTTCTTCCAAGGAATAAGTATCTTTTAAATTCATGGCTGCAGTCACCATCTGCAGTGATTGTGAAGCCCCCCAAAATAAAGTCTCTCACTGTTTCCACTGTTTCCCCATCTATTTGCCATGAAGTGATGGGACCAGGTGCCATGATCTTCATTTTCTGAATGTTGAGTTTTAAGCCAACTTTTTCACTCTCTTCTTTCACTTTCATCAAGAGGCTCTTTAGTTCTTCATTGCTTTCTGCCATAAGAGTGGTGTCATCTGCATATCTGAGGTTATTGATATTTCTCCCGGCTATCTGGATTCCAGCTTGTGCTTCATCCAGCCCAGTATTTCTCATGATGTACTCTGCATATAAGTTAAATAAGCAGGGTGACAATACACAGCCTTGACGTACTCCTTTTCCTATTTGGAACCAGTCTGTTGTTCTGTGTCCAGTTCTAACTGTTGCTTCCTGACCTGCATACAGGTTTCTCAAGAGGCAGTTCAGGTGGTCTGGTATTCCCATCTTTTTCAGAATTTTCCACGGTTTATTGTGATCCACACAGTCAGTAAAACAGAAATAGCTTTGGTATAGTCAGTAAAACAGAAATAGATGTTTTTCTGGAACTCTCTTGCTTTTTCAGTGATCCAGCGGATATTGGCAATTTGATCTCTGGTTCCTCTGCCTATTCTAAAACCAACTTGAACATCTGGAAGTTCACGGTTCGCGTACTATTGAAGCCTGGCTTGGAGAATTTTGAGCATTACTTTACTAGTGTGTGAGATGTGTACAATTGTGTGGTAGTTTGAGCATTCTTTGGCATTGCCTTTCTTTGGGATTGGAACAGCCTCCTATAAGAAAATCCCTATAATAAATACCTAATTTTGTATATTAAAAATGGAATGTGTGTGTATGTTGGGGATGTCCTAGTGGTATTTCTTTTCTGATCAGACCCTACAGATACACCATCGTATTTAATGCTGTTCCCCATCCTAATCACTCTATTAGATTATTTTCTTTTTATAGTACTGCTTTCTCTTTGCCATTGCCTCTCTCCTCAATTAGATTGTAAATTCTGAGGGAGTTTGGCCCATTGTATTGTTTATTGCTGTATCCCTAGGACCTAGAACATTCTCTGATTGGTGCACCTTAGATGCTCAAAAATACTTTTGAATGCATGGATAAAAGAAATTCTGAAAAAGTTTTAGACATATATTTAGCAATATCTCCTATATAGTGACATCAACAATGCTGTGCTATTCTTTGAAAGTGACAGTGAAAGTCCCTCAGTTATGTCCAACTCTGTGACCCCATGGACTGTACAGTCTATGGGCTTCTCCAGGCCAGAATACTGGAGTGGGCCTATCCCTTCTCCAGCGAATCTTCCCGACCCAGGAATTGAACCAGGGTCTTTTGCATTGCAGGGAGATTCTTTACTAACTCTGCTACCAGGGAAGCCAATGTGCTGTTCTTTATTAAGTTATTAAAATATGGAACTGAGAATGTGTAAAAATCTTGAGTAGTCAAGTGGTTATTAATAAACCTAATCTCTAAAATTCATCAATTGTAGAAGGATTTTTCAAGTTATCAGAGAGTCAGTTTCTCTCTATTTTAGAGAGACCATGTGGCTGGCATCTTAGCCCACCACAACTAAACGAATCGATTTAAAAGATGTTTACGTTAGCTAGAGGAAGGAATGTTGACAGTAGTCTGAAGCATCTGGGAGAAGACAGAAAAACTATAAATGACCCTAACACTCAAATTCCAGCAGCCTGGGGTCATTTAGTATGGGTGAAAACAGCCCTGCATGCCATGATAGACACTTAGAGCTTTATTATTCAATATAGCTCATGACAGGAATTCCTTGGTGGTCCAGTGGTTAGGTCTCTGTGCTCTCACTGCCAAGGGCTTTCACTTGATTCCTGGTCAAGGAGCTAAGATGCCACAAGTTGTGCAGCCTGGCCTATATGTACATATATATATATATATATATATACACACACACACACACACACACACACATATATCATGGTAATAACACTTAATATTCAAAGATTAAATAATGTTCAGTATTCTCATAGAAATGTTCAAGTACATTGTTAATGTTTTATTCTTATTAAATTGGTAATACATGTACCTTGATTGTACAAAAATTAGAAGCTTGAAAAGAGTAAAAAATTGAGAAATTAAGTCCCTACGGCCACTTATTTCCCTCCCCTGGATTCAACCTCTACTCCCAGTTTCTTGTGTATTTTTCTACAGGTGGCCCCATGTATATGTAAACACATGTGAAACGTAAACTGGAGCATCCCATACAGGTTGTTATGCACATTCAGCAGTTTGTTTTGTATCCCTACTGACTGCATCACCCCATCTTTTCACTGATTGCTTAGAATTTCATTATATGAATGAATCTTTTTAAATTAGTGATTCAATTAGTGATTTTTAAATTAAATTAAATGAATTTTTAAAAATAGTCCTCTGTTACTGGACATTGTTGGTTTCAAGCCTTTTGCTATTACAGGTAGCCCCCTAAACTTCTGGAATAAAAAATTTGCCTGGCCCTCTTCCCCTATTCCCAGACCCTCCCTGCCCTCCCTGTCTCACTTTCCAGGATCTAAATCATTGAAATTTCCAGAGCGATAGAAGTGTTTTTGTTATTCATGGTGGAAACTGATATTTTGTGCTAATGAGATGACTCAGTGTGAGGGTTGACCACACCAGAAAGGCCAAACATGTGATTAGAAGGTTGGGGCTTTGAGTCATGAAAATTTCAGCCTGATCTCCAGGGAGGGAGGAGGCAGTGAGGATTAAGTTCAGCCTTGTGGTCAATGAGCCAATCTATCATGCCCATGTAGTGAAATCCCAACAAAAACTTTGCACACTGAAGCTCAGATAAGCTTATAGATTTTTTTAAATGCAGGTAGAATTAAAAGCATTTGTTTAATGGCCACTGTGTTCTACCTGTGTCACAGGTAGAAAAGCCTTACTTCTTGGAGATTATGTTTAAACCCCCATATTTTCCTCTAGCAGTCTTATTTTTTTATGTTTAAAGTTTTGATCCACTTGAAATTAATTTTGCTGTAAAATATGAACTAGGGATACAACTTAATTTTTTTCAGAAGGTTGCCCACTTATTGCAACATCATTTATTGTGTAATCCACCTTTTATTTATTGATTTGTAGCTAGTCTATTTTGAAACTTTAGGCCTTTCAATAAACTTGATTCATGGTCTAATACCACACTGTTCTAATTATTGTAGCTTTAAAATATGCCTTACTGTCTGGTTGGGATAATTTCTTGCTAGTACACTCATTTTTCCTGATTTTTTATTATTCGTGCCATTTTTTTCATATGATCTTTAGAATCAATTTTTTTCTGATTTTCTTTTTCAAAAGAAAAACAAATCTGCTTTCTGTTTTTAGTGGAGTGAATTAAATTTCCATATTAATTTAGGATGATTTGACTTACTTAACATGTTGGATGTTGATTTCACAGATGGTAGCTCGTCCTTTTGGCTCCTTAGCCAAACATGTCATCAACTGTCTGAATTGTGGTTGCTTCCATAGTGATCCAAGAAACTGGTATGAAATACCTTTCTGTTTTTTTCTAATGTGAACGTTATTTGTCATCACTTTTTAAAGCCTTTTTTATATAAAACTTGAACGTTTCTTGATAATCTCTAGATATTTTAATGTTTTCTTTCACTTTATGTTGCATGTGACTGTTGTTTTATATGTGAAGACTGTTGGTTTCTATATTTTAATTTTGCTTTCAATCACCCAACTGAAATCTTCTAACAGTTGTAATAACTTTTTAGTTGACTCTCTGGTACTTTCTAGATAAACAATCATGATATCTGCAAAGAATGATCATTTAAATTCTCTTTCCCTTTTTTACCCCTTATTTTCACTCCTTATTACTAGTATCTCCAGAACAAGAGTAATTAGTTTTGGTAACATGGTGTTACTATTCCTACATTCCACATTAGGTGGTTCCAAGAGACTGTGAAATATGTATACTGTAATGCCTAGAATAACAACTAAGAAAAAAAACAAGTTATATATTTTGTCAAAATGCAATAGGAAAATTGAAGCAAAATAATTTTAAAAAGTTCAAAACAAAAAAAAAAGGAAAGAGGAAACAAAGAAATTAAAGACAGAGGAAAAAGAGAAAAGCAGAAAACAACAAAATGATAGACCTAAATCCAAACACATCAATAATTACGTTAAATGTAAATGTTTAGAATATACCAATTAAAAGAGACAGAATAGGCTTTTTAAAAATGTTCCAACTATGTGTTATCTATAAGAAACACACTTCAAGTATGATATAGGTGTGTGTGTGCATGCTCAGTCACTTCAGTCATGTCCAACTCTTTGCAACCCCATGGATGTCACCCACCAGGCTCCTCTCTCCATGGACTTTTTCAGGCAAGAATACTGGAGTAGGTTGCCATGCCCAATAATGGGAAAGATATACACATGCAAACAACAATCAACTGAAAATTGTTACTACTGTTGTTGTGTAGTCACTAAGTTGTGTCTGATTCTTTGTGATTCCATGGACTATAGCATGTCAAGCTCCCCTGAGCATGGAATTTTCTAGGCAAGAATACTGGAGTGGGTTGCCATGCCCAATACAGGAAAGTTACACACATGCAAGCAGCAATCAATTGAAAACTGGAATTACTATTGTTGTTGTTGTTCAGTCGCTAAGTCGCTCTTTGCGACCCGATAGACCATATTGGACTTCCCTGGTGGCTCAGACGGTAAAGCATCTGCCTACAATGTGGGAGATCTGGGTTCAATCCCTGGGTCAGGAAGATCTCCTGGAGAAGGAAATGGCAACCCACTCCAGTCTTCTTGCCTGGAAAATCCCATGGACGGAGGAGCCTGGTAGGCTACAGTCCATGGGGTCGCAGAGAGTCAAGACATGACTGAGCGACTTCACTTCACTTCACTTCAGACTGTATGCAGCTTGTCTGGCTCCCCTGTCCTCCACTATCTCCCCAAGTTTGCTCAAATTCATTCATGTCCATTGAATTACTATATTAAGATCAAAGTAGACTTCAGAGTAATGAAAATTACCAGGGATAAAGAAGGGATGAAAAGATAAAAGGGTCAATTCCCTAAGACAACATTGCAGTCTTAAATGTATACATCAAACAATAGATCTTCAAAATACATATTTCAAAAACTGACAGAACTGAAAGGAGAAATAGGCAAGCTCAATTTGGAGACAACAACACTCTTCTCTCAGTGATCAACAGAACTAGTTAAAAAAAAAAAATCAGCTAGAATATAGAAATGAACACCACCACCAATCAAGCAGATCTAGTTGATATTTATAGATCACTCAACCCAACAGTAGAAAAATATACATTCTTTTCAGGTACACATGGACCATTCATTATGATAGACTATATCCTGGTTCATAAACCATAACAAATCTAAAAGAATTGAATTTATACAAAATATACTCTCTGATCATAATCAGGAACAGATAGATAACTGGAAAATCTACAAACACTTGAAAACTAAACACTTTTTAAATGAACCATGGCTTACCAAATATATTTTGAATTGACAGAAAATGAAAATACAGCATATGAAAATTTGTGGGAAGAAGCAAGTGTGTTTCTTAGAAGAAAGTTTATAGTATCAAAAGCTTGTGCAAAAAAGAAGAAAGTCTCAAATTAATAACTTCAGCTTCCAACTGAAGAAAATAAAAAAGAAGTGAAAAATAATCCCTCTTTTCGACCCTATGAACTGTAGCCCACCAGGCTCCTCTCTCCAAGGGATTCTCCAGGCAAGAATACTGGAGTGGGCTGCCATGCCCTCCTCCAGGGGATCTTCCTGACCCAGGGATCTAACTCATGGTCTTCTAGGTCTCCTGCATTGGCAGGCGGGTTCTTTACCCCTAGCATCACCTGGGAAGCCCATTTAGCCATTTGGGAAATATAAAGGGCACAGTGATAAAAGAATCTGCCTGCCAATGCAGGAGACGTGGGTTTGATCCCTGGATCAGGAAGATTCCATTCTCCATGGACAGGGAAGCCTGGCAAGCTGCAGCCCATGGGGTCACAAAGAGTCGGACACAGCTAAGCATGAGCGTGCACATCACATATGCAAATTAAAATTGTGGTGAGAAATACCACTAGATGCCTATTAGAATGCTAAAATAAAAATAATGAAAATAGCAAGTCCTACCAGGGATGTGGAGTGTCTGTAACTCTCCTATATTGCCGGTGGAAATGCAAAATGGCACAGCCGCTCTAGAAAAAGTTTTGCAATTACTTATAATGTTAAATAAATTACCATATCACACAACAATCCTACCTCTGAGTATTAACCCTAGATAAGGGAAAACTTATACTCGCATAAAAATCTGTACACAGACTTCCCTGGCAGTCCAGTGGTTAAAACTCCACCCTTCCACTGCAGGGACCACAGGTTCTATCCCTGGTGAGGGCACTAAGATCCCACATGCTATACAGCACAGCCACAAACAAACAAAAGATCTGTACCCAAATGTTGATAGTAGCTCTGTTCACAATCATAAAAAACTGGAAACAACCCATATGCCCTGAATTTACAAAGTAGGATATATCCATGCAAAGTAATACTGTTGGTAACAAAAAGAAACAAACTATTGAGTCACACAACTTGGATGAGTCACAAAAGCATTCCAGTCTTAAAAGGTTATATACTATATGATCCCATTTAGACGGCATTTTCAAACAGGGCTTCCCTAGTGGCTCAGTTGGTAAAGAATCTGCTTGTAGTCATGGAGAAAAGATCAGTGGTTGCCAGGAGTTACAGGTGGGAGAAGGGTATGACTGTGAAGGGATAACACGAAGGAGTTAGTTGGATGTGATGGAACCTTTCTGTATCCCAGTTGTGGTTGTGGCTACATCAATCTGTACATGTGTTAAAATTCAAAGAGCTGCACACTGAAAAGGTCAATTTTATTGGGTCATAATTTAGAGACTAAAATAAATTTTACGAAGTGGATGTTGAATTTTGTCTAGTGCCTTTCAGCATTTAAGAATATGATATGATTTTCTCTTTTGTTCTATTAAATAGTGAGTAGTATTAACAGATTTCCTGAAGAAGAACCATCATTCAGTACATTTTTTAAAGTTTTACCATCCCAAACCAATGAGATTTTTAAAACTGGGATAATCAACAGGGTATAAACTTGAGCAGTTTGAAGACTGAAAGTATTCAGATTCTCTTATTCTTTGAGGATGTCTTTGAAAGACAAGACTCATATGTGTTTGTTCTGAAAAGTGCATTTAAAATCAGTTGATTTATTTTTATTTTTGCTTTATGCATCACTTATACTTCAGGGGTTTTGCCACTAGATACTTTATAGAGCTGGTTAGTTGTAAAAGGTGCCAAAGTCTGTCATATTTAGAAGGTATTATTATCTACTAGGAAGAGCAGAGACTTTTTGACAAGACAGTCTGATTTCAAATCTTGGCTCTGCCATTTTTCAATCATTTTCTCGTATGTAATCTTGTTTGGAATGAACAGTGATTCCTTTAGCATGGCGAAGGGGTCATATTGAAAAAAGCGAGGAGTGTTCAGCTGTGAGAGATGGTTCTGACGTTACCAACTCACGGGACTGGTGTAAAGATTATGTCTGGTGCTTGTGCCTGTACAGTGCAGTGCTCTTTATTTATAGGCTTGAAGGTTGTGCGCAAAACTTTCAGTGAACCAAAGGTTCTTCCTAACCTATTCACTCACAGAGATAATATTTAAATGTCCATGAGATGAAAGTGTGTGTTTTAAATAATGGTACATATGTGGTTAGAACAGAAAGTAGGTGTGATTGGAATATATTCAAGATTCTATCTACTTCACACACGACTACATTCCAACATACACCCACACAAAATAAACTTTTAAATCTCTTGCCTAGCCTGTGAGCCTTAAAGATCTTTCAGATTAGCTTTTAAGACTTACCCAGAAGTCAAAGCATTTGTAAAAGATTTGATGGTGGAGGGGGGGGAGGCAGAGAGGTGTTGAAGTGCAAAGTGGTTTCTTCTCAGATGCACCAATTTCTGTGACCAAAGTTCCTTATCAATTTAGTAAATTGTATTATTCTTTTGTTCCTTTTGTGAAGACATCAGGTTCTGTAGAAATCAATGACATTCCATAGTTTGTTAAAGTTTAGTAGTTAGTTTCAGACTAACAATCTTCTTAAACCCCTGTAAATTCTATCTTTGGTTGTTCCCAAATGCATAGAGAGTGGTTCACACGCTTAATTTGAGAATTCAGGATAGAAGGCATTCTAGATGTAGCAGAGTTAGGTTTTACGAACAGTATCTAAAGTCACGAATTACGGCTGCTATGTAGATTTCAAGGTCATAGGTATCTCACCTTTTAAAATATAAATTCCTTTCCAGAGAGCAACATTTCCCTGCCTGCCCTTCAGCTTCCGAGATCCTGTCTCTCTCACTCTGCCCAGTAGGACCCCTTCCTTGTGCTGAAAGAATCTCTTTGCTCCGAACCAGATGTTTTCCCCCAGGGCTCGGCTTTAAGTCGGTAAGGCAATATTTCCTGCCTTTTGTCTCCTCATTTCTCATGCTTCTACTCTTTATCATAATGTTGTTTTGGTGTTTCTAGTTCTTGATGATACACCACTGTCAGCTCAAGCGCACGCTATGAGTTTCAACAGCTGTGACATGTCTAAACCGCATTATCTTGAAAGTGTTGGCACCAGTGAAAAATAGAAAGGAGCCAAATTAATAAAACAAAACATTTCAAAGGGTTCCTATGGATACACCCTGAAACCGGGAAGTACCCATTGGGCTGAGTTGACTCATCCCTCCTGTAATCGCCTCTCCTAGCCTTGCTGCATCATTTATGTCCACACCGTATAATGCATGCTTGAGGAGAGTCGGAGCATCTGATGATTGCAATCACATCACCAAAGGTGTGCCTTTTTGCCTATAAAATCCATTCTTAAATGGGTTATTGTGTTTGAAGTGATTGATTACAGTCTTTAGAGATAAAATATGAATACTGTACAAGGGGTGTGGAAACCAAGGTACAAAAATGGTATGTTTTATGTAAAGGAGTAATCAGAAAATAATGAGTATGCATTCTAATGAAGGTAAAGTCACTGCAGCAGATTGAAAAGACTTCCTTTTATTGCGAGTAGAACCTGTGCAGAGCCGGGCTCAGGCAGTAATAACGCGGTGTTACGTTCCTTTACATCTGATTTTATGAGACCTTTAAGTGTCGGTGCTACTCTCCTCTTTATGTATTCGTATTTTAGTTTTAATATAGTTGCTTAGAGTTTGATTTTTTTTAATGAGGTGAAGCTTCAGGGTGTAAACATAAATGCCTCTGAGTTATGAGTGGCAGGGGAGGAGTCAGGAAAGGAAGAATATAGTCTGAAGTGAAGATCAGTTTATTTTTCATTTGAAAAGGAAATGCTTTTTATCTCCATATGTGTAGTGACCTTTTTTTCTTTTTTGCTGAGTGATTTACCTATACCTGACCTTTTCTATTTAGTTCTTCATCATTCCCTTTATACTTTCTAAGAGCTTTGCCTATAATGCATATTGGAAATTTTTCCTTGTTTGTGATTTGCTTTTCCGTTTAGTTTGTGATTTTTTTGGCATTCGGAAATGTAGTTTTCATATAGTTAAATATGTGAATATTTCCCTTTGATGTTTCTACCTTTAGTGTTCTTTAGTACCTTAAAGATTATATATACAGTTATTTTTTATTCACTAATTCCATGGTTTGTTTTGTTTTGTTGTGATCAATTTCTTATCTACTTGGAGTTTATCTTGATGTAAAACAATAGTTCTTATCCGGGGCTGTGCATTAGAATTACGTGAGAAAAACATTTATGTGTCTAGCTAGATGCCGTCCAGACTAATTCATTTAGACTTTCTGAGGGTGGGGTCTGGCCATTGTATTTTTCTTAGAATTTCTGCAAGTGATTTGTGGTTTATAACCAGGGTCAAGAAACACTGTTTAAAGAATCAGGTATGGATGCAATGTTTTGTTTTCCATATTGTTTCAACCTGCATTACAAAGATGTTTTTGAAGACTATTTGCAAATATGAAAATGGTGATGATAAAATGTGCGTAAGTGAAAAAAATTGACAAACTTTACATGTGTGGCGAATATACCTATACCCCCTGATTCCAACAAAAAACTGAGAAAATACATTTAAATCTTTAAATACATTTAAATCAGAGATTTAAATCTCTGATGATTGTCTCAGAGTAGTGGAATTCAAATGTTCTTACTTATTCCTTTCTGCCTTTTCCAAATTCTCTATAAGGAGAATTAATTGCCCTTTATCATAAGAAAATTCTGTTGCAGAAGGACGTTACTTTTTTAAAAGATTAATTTCTAGTCGTTACTTTTTAAACAGTACATCGAAGAGTATGGGAAATGTTTCGGCTGTGACTGTTTTCATTAGATTAGATCTGTGGCTTGTAAGATGAGGACATTGCACTTGCATACCTAAGTTTTACTGTTTGCTGCTTTTATTTTATAAACAAAAATATGTTTATTTTATAGACATATACTGATTTAAATCATAACCAATTTTAAGTTTATGAAATGTTTGCTTTTTAGCATTAAGTTATCTCTGAGAATAAAACACAATTTTGGAAAGACTGATAAAAATAATCTGTAGAGTTCAGCATCTGATTTCTTTGGCCAGTAAGGAAATCACAGTGGCCAGTATGGTTTTATCTTAGCTTGTGTTAACACATTTCCTCATTCTGCAGAAGAGATTCAATTTAATACTAAGATTCATGTAGGACTTCTGTAGACATTAGAAACTGAGAACTTTAGACCGTATCAAATCCATTCTCCTGGTGACAAAAACAATTTGTTTAAAATTGAAGTGTAGTTGATTTGCAATATTGTGTTAGCTTCAAGTATACAGCAAAGTGATTCAGCTTTTCAGATTCTTGTCCATTCTTTTCAGATTCTTTTCCATTATAGGTTATCACAAGATATTGAATAGAGTTCCCTGTGCTATACAGTAGGTCCTTGTTGTTTATGCTGACAATTGACAAGACTGTTTGAAGGCCATTTATTTTACTGGAGCCTTACAAAAGTTCTTGTATTCGATTGGTGGGATTTTACCATATGTAATCGAATCTAGGGTTTCATTGTTTTAAGATTTACCGTTAATTTTACCAAGAAGCGGATTATGCCAGAATGCTTTCCAATTATATTGACTATTAAATGCATTCAATTTCAAGATCTTAAAATCTGAAACACATATGCATCTTAGAATTGAAACACAGCCTTTTTTCTTTTTAAATGAGAATATGGGAAGATGAAACTTTCTTTTCCAATACATCCAGGATTTAAACTTTAACATTTGAATGTTCTAGACCATACAGACAATTAATCTGTAGATGTTATAACAGATTAGTGAAGAAAGGACGTGTATGATCATTTTTTGAGGAGATGTATTTAGTCCAAGTGATGAAAGTATTATTGTGGGAGGTCAACCTAAGAAGGATCAGAAGCCACATCTTCCTACCAATCCAAGTAACACTGGTTTTCTGCCATATGGAGTGTGATATCTTATGGCTAGTGAGAGTTCTTCTGCACAAGTTTTCTAATTAGCTAAATGACTCAGGCCCTACTTTGCTATAGCTTTGGCATCTTCCCTAAGTGCTAGAGGGGAATGAGGGGATGCATAAGTATTTAACTAGTTAGATCTGAGCAGAGTGGCAATTACATGACTCAGTCAAGTTTTACAGTTACAGCTTTGAAAAGGAATCTTAGAGATTCTCCTAAAACGGTCCCCTCATTTTGAAGAAAGGAATCTAGAGGCTCTGGGCAGAGGCGAGGAAGTGTAAATAATTTGCTCGAGATCACATAGTCACATACAGGCAGAGCCAAGCCTGGAATCCAGGCCCCAGGCTCCCAGTCTGATACGCCCTTTCCACTGTTACACATTCCCCATATTCAAGGATATGAAAATGGTGGGTGTTAAGTAAGTTTAAGCACACTGAATTTATAAACTATGTGCTGATTTTGGCATATTTGTTTTGTAAGTGTTTGCTTCATCTACTTTGGGAAAATCCAAAAAGGAAACTGGCAGTGATGACTTATTTATCACTCACAGAGTTCAAGGCAGAGCCAAATACTTTGTCTAATATAATCCTCTCAACAACCTCCAGAGGGAATGAGTTCAAATAGATAAAGTAATTTACACAAAGTTACACAGTTTGACAGAACTGAGAGTGTAAAGCTTATTAACTGCTACACTCAACTCCCTTCTTTGGATGAAGTCAAACTTCAAGTGAGGTATTCTATATTGCACAGAAGGTGGACACCCTGAGCCTCTCATGTTTGCAGACGATACTTTGACAGACTTGCCAGAACATTCATAGCCCCGGCTGAGAGAGGAGTAGGAAGGGCGGCTTCTTTGGGGAGGAAACTTTCACTGATGCTGTTGTGTTATATTTGCAGGGAGGGGAAAGAAAAGGCCTTCAGATCTCCCAGATCAATCAGCCTGATAAGCTGATTTTTATTGGTAGCATAACATCTTTCTCATCAATCAGATTATCGCTCATTTTTATTAAATAATATGGATTTACTGAGGTGTGTTAAAGAAAATAAAAATCTTTTATTTTTTTAAGTTGTAAATTTGCTTATTCTATTATTAAGTGTAATTTTAAGCATTTTTTATCCCTTTGCAAATATATGCCATAAAAAAGTATTAAGCGTGACCTCAAAAATAGGTGTGTCCTTGGTAAGAACTGTAAAATGCTCTCTTCAGGAATAGTAGTAACATTAACACATTGCTCTCTCATCACAACTTTTTCTTTAAAAAATTTTTTTAATGAAATTCTAAAATTTGAGTCCAAGTTTGTTCTCTTCACACACATTCCTGAATGATTTTTTTCCTTGGTTTATTGAGATATAATTGACATGTAACACTGTATAAGCTTAAGGCATACAGCATAATAATTTGACTTATATATATTATGAAATGATTATCATTACCATAATAAGTTTAATTAACCTCCATAGATACAAAAGAAAAAAGCAAGATGGCAAATGAAAAAAATCATTTTTTGCTGATGAAAACAGCAAAATGTTGAAGAGAGCTCTTAGGAGGTATTCTCTTAACAATTTTCAAATATAGCATAGAGCAGTGTTAATAGTGGTCATCATTTTGTATGTTACATCCTCAGTACTTACCTATCTTAAAACTGCAAGTTTGTATCTTTTAACATCCAGTTCCCTGTCTCTCCATTCCCCTCCTCTGGTAACCACAAATCTGATCTCTTTTTTTGTGTCTTTGGTTTTATTGTCATGTTACTGTTTTAGATTTCACATATAAATAAAATCATACAGTGTTGGTCTTTCTCTGTCTGATTTATTTCACTTAGCATAATGTCCTCAAGGTCAATCCTTGTTTTTTGCAAATAGCAAGATTTCCTTCTTTTTTAATAGCTGAATTTTATATATATATATAAAATCGCCATTCATTTGTTGATGAACACTTAGGCTGTTTCCATATCTTTTGCTGTTGTAAATAAAGCTGTTGTGAACATGGAGGTACAGAAATCTCTCCTTGAATGATTTTATGTACACATATCAAGATAGGATATAAGACTGCTAATCTATTTAAGGGGCTTCCCAGGTGATGCTAGTGGGAAAGATCCCACCTGCCAGTGCAGGAGATGTAAGAGATGCAGGTTTGATCCCTGGATCAGGAAGATCCCCTGGAAGAAGGCATGGAAATCCACTCCAGTATTCTTGCCTAGAGAATCCCATGGACAGAGGAGCTTGGTGGGCTATAATCCATGGGGTTGCAAAGAGTTACACATGACTGAAGTGACTTAGCTCACAATCTGAACAGATTTGTCAAGACCCTCATGACAAAGAGGGATTGTGTTGGCTATTGTTCTGTTGGCCAAAAGATCCGTCTTGAAATGTTTCATTTTTAAAAAATTGACTTTTTCCAAAAGTTATATTTATTAATATTAAACAGTATATAATTTTAAAGATATGGGGAGCTAGCATCCCACATGCATCATGGCCAAAAAACCAAAACATAAAACAGAAGCAATATTGTAACAAATTTCAATGAAGATTTTAAAAATGGTACACATCAAAAATCTTAAAAAAAAAAAAAAAAAAAAAAAAGGTGGGGGGACTTCCCTGGTGGTTCAGGGGCTAGGACTCCACAGTCCCAGTGCAGGGGACCTGAGTTAGATCCCTGGTCAGGAAACTAGATGCCACAACTATAAGTTCACATGCCTCAGCTCCTCAACTAAAGATCCCTTATACTGAAAGTAAAGGCTTCCCAGGTGGTGCTAGTTGTAAAGAACTCGCCTGAAGAATGCAGGAGACTCCAGATACAGAGGTTCGATCCCTAAGCCGGGAAGATCCCCTGGAGAAGGAAATGGCAACCCACTCCAGTATTCTTGCCCGGGAAATCCCATGAACAGGGAGCCTGGTGGTCTATACTCTGTGGGGTTGCAAAGAGTCGGACATGACGAGTGTCTGAATACACACATGCTGAGACTAGAAAGATTCTGCATGCTGCAGAGCGCTGCTCTAAGACCCAGAGCAGCCAAATCAATAAATAAATGAATAAAACATTTTTTTAAATCACAAACAAAAAGGATGTAGTCAAAATATTCTTGAAAAATAAGAATAAAATTAGACTCACATGACTTGATTTTAAGACCTTCTATATAGTTACAATAATCAAGATGAGATGGTTTTGGTGTGAAGATACAGATCAACGAAACAGAATATAGACCCCAAAATTGACCCACAATTACATAATCAAATGTTTTGCAACAATCATGTCAAGGCAATTAAATGAGGAAAGTCTTTGCAACAAATGATACCAAAATGACTGGATAGATATATGTAAATAATAATGAACTAATGAAACTTGAACCCTCTACCTCATACCAAACCTCAAAAATTAATTTGAGAGGAATAATAAGTCTAAGACATAAAAACTAAAATTACGAAACTTCTAGAAGAAAACATTGTGACTTTGGGGCAGGAAAAAATTTCTTAAGACACAAAAAGCACTAAGCATCAGAGAGAGTTCACACAGTGACTTCGTCAAAATCAAAACTTTTTCTTTTCAAAAGATACCATGAAAAAATGATTGGCAAGACATAGATCAGTAGAAAATATTCACAATGCATGCAGCCAAAAAAGGACTTTATCCAGACTAAAGAAGCCTTATAATCAAATAAGAAAAGCACAACCTAATTTGTAAAAATGGGCAAAAATCTTGAACACAAAAAAGATAAATGAATGATTAATAAGCCCATGGAAATATGTTCAACATCATTATCATCAGAGAAATATTAATGCAACTCAAAGCTGAATACCACTTCACACCCACTAGAATGTCTGAAATTAATAAGGCTGTTTCCAAACAATGAGGCTGTGGAGCAGTTCAAATTCATATACATTAAATTACTATTAGGAGTGTAAACTAACACACTTACTTTGGAACACTTATTGCCAGTTTCTTATATGGTTGAACAAACATACATTGATCCTAGGGCCCAGCAATTCCACTCCTAGGTCTTTATCTTGAATAAAAAATATATGTCCACAAGACATTTGGTTTAAATAAGAATGTTCAGAATGGCCAAATCCTGGGAACAACCCAAATATCTGTAAATGGGGGAATGAATAATAGTGCTAGATTCGTGTAATCAAATATCACGCAGCAATAAAAGAGATTGAACTATGACATATGCAACAACATGAATGAATCACTAAAGCATTATGTTAAACAAAAGAAGCCATACATGAAGGAGTATGCCCACATTCATATGAAGTTTTAGAGCAGGCAAAGCTAATATATGGCAATGGAAACATAAACAGTGAGAGCTGATTAGAAGGAGACAAAGAGAACTTTGTGGGTTACTAGACATAGCCTTGTACTTCCCAAGTGGTACAGTAGTAAAGAATCCACCTGCCAATGTAGGAGACGCAGCTTCAGTCCCTGGGTGGGAAAGATCCCCCGGAGAAGGAAATGGAAACCCACTCCAGTAGTCTTGCCTGAAAAATCCCATGGACAGAGGAGCCTGGCAGGCTACGGTCCACGGGGTCGCAAAGAGTTGGACACAACTTAACAACTGAGCACAAGACATATCCTTACCTTGATTGGATGTTTGTTACATGGACATGCAGGCTTATCAAAATGCACCAAATTGTATGCTTAAGATCCACACATTCTAGTCTGTATAAATTTTACCTAAAAAGTATTTTTTAAAGATGCCATTGTATTCATAGCTATGAAGGTAGCTAACAAAATTGTTTCTCATAAAATGAGGGCATAGTTAAGTATACACAGTATAGAAGAAAAATTTGTATTGGACTGCTACTGAATATTACTAAGCAATGGAGTATATTTTCTCTACAAAACCTGTATGTACTAAATAGAATCATCACACGGAAGAGCTGGAAATGCATTATTTGTTACTGAAACAGGTTTGATTGGATTGTAGTATTTTGAGAGGACTATGGATGTATTGGGGCTTCCCAAGTGGCTCAGTGGTAAAAAATCTGCCTGCCAATGTAGGAGACATAAGAAATGCAGGTTCAATCCCTGGATCGGGAAGATCCCCTGGAATAGGAAATGGCAACCCACTCCGGTATTCTTGCCTGGAGAATTCCCATGATCAGAGGAGCCTTGTGGGACAGGTCCTTGGGGTCGCAAAGAGTCAGACACAAACTAAGCGACTGAGCAGCAGCATGGATGTATTGAAGAGGATAGAAGACAAAGCAAGGTGAAATAGATTCTATGAGAAAATGTGAAATGAGTGACAGTTACAGGATTCAAAAAATGGCAGAAGGGGCTCTTTAAAAAGCAAACAAAAAATGTGAATAAAGGAGCATGTGGAAGAAATACCTCTTTTTATCTCACAGCTGACGTTATATGTAATAATTCAAAACTATTATATAAGAGCAATTTAGTTTAGACTTTTAGAAAGAAAATTCGTGATTGAACAAGCTCGCACTGGCCAAAGGTCAGACCCTGGAGCCTGAAAGTTCAGTGTTGGTGCTGCCTGCAAGCTCATGGAGAGCTACCAGCAAGCGGAGAGCCCCTCTTGGCCCTGAACTGGAGAACTCAGGACATCTGGGCTCAGTCAAAGAAAACCCCTAAGCCAGTACACATCCTCATTCATTTCAGTTCTCATGAACTATGGAATAAAGGAAGATGTTTGTTAACATTTTTTTATTAAGAAGAATCCCCCGACTTTTGACCTTTGGGACTCAGCCAAAATGTCAGCTCTTATGATGTCAACTTCCCTGTGGGAAGCCTCTCTGGTTCACCCTTCTCCCAGGCTGTGTTAGATGTTTCCCCTTTATGCTCATGGTTATGGGTTCTCACCATAGTATACTGTATCGAATTTTCCAGTTCTCACATTAGCATGAACTTAGTGGCCTAAAAACAACATACATTTATCACGTCAATTTCTGTGGGTTGACAGACCAAGCGTGACTTAGCCGCGTCCTCTGCCCAGAGTCTTATAAAGCTACAGTTAGGAATCAGCTGGCTTGTCTTCCTTCCTGCAGCCCAAGGTCTTACAAGCTCATGTGGTTGCAGGCAGTCCTTTGCATCTGTAAGGCTGACTTGCATCCCACTCCCTTGCTGGCCAGGGGTCACTCTCACCTCCTAGAGGCCATCTGCACGTGGTCCTCCCACAGGTCCTCTCCCAAAATAGGAACTTCCTTCTTCAGAGCTAGCAGGAGAACCTCTCTGACGTCTAGACCTCTTTTAAAGGGCTCACCTGATACAATCAGGTCCATTCAGTTTCATCTCTCTTTTTTTTCTATCTCTCTTTGATGAAGTCAAGGCAAACCAATTAGGAGCTTTAATTACATCTGCAAAATCCCTTCACCTTTGCCACTCAGTGTGACCTAGCCCCGGGAGGGCTGTCCTACCATCCTCATAGGTCTTGCCCACAGTGTGGGGGGTTATTGGGGTGGCCTTAGGGTTCTGTCTACCACTGATAGTGTGGCATGAGTTGAAATAGAAAATACATGAAGATGGGCCGTTTTTATTGGTGTTAAATATTGAGTTTAATATTGGAGGGGTTGAGTTTGAAATGCCTGTGTTACCTGGATGTAGAATACTGTGTTTGGTGACTTTCCCCACAGTGCCTGTGCGCTTTGGTAACCATTCCACTCCAGCACAAATACTGCAAAATCATCTTCTGAATAACTGTATCCATCCAATAGGACAGAGGGCTTCCCTAGTGGCTCAGATGGTAAAGAATCCACCTGCAATGCAGCAGATGTAGGACACTGCAGGTCCGACCCCTGGGTTGGGAAGACCCCCTGGAGGAGGGCATGGCAACCCACTCCATATCCTTGCCTGGAGAATCCCCATGGACAGAGGAGCCTGGTGGGCTACAGTCCGTGGAGTCGCAGAGTAGGATACGACTGAGCGACTAAGCACGGTACGCAGAAATGGGAGAGAAGCAGTGCCTGCATGACTGATAAGAACACCTTAAAATTTCTTGTGACTGTGCCATTACAAGCTTGATGTAAATTTTCAACTTTATACACTTCATAGTTTTGTGCACATGTGTTTGCACACACACATCTTGAAATAACATAAGTTCTTTCCCATGATGTATGTGCTTGTAAGCAGTGTGAGATATTCCTATGAAAGATGGATACATAAACCACCTGTATTCCATCAACAGTATACATTTATTTCCTAATATTTCCTGGGTTCTCTGGCTTTAGGATAGAAACCAAAACACATTCTCTCTTGAGCTTTGAATTCTAAGAAGCATCTGTATAATGATATGTTATTATGTCCTTCTGCAGAGTGTGATCTCATGCAATAAAATGTAGTTTATGTGATACCTGATATTACACAGTTGATGTCCATGAATATTGTTGTGTTTTGCACTTACAGCGTGTGGGTTGGCATTTTATGGGAGAGTCTGTGTTACAGCTGCACAGTGGCCCCACAAAGGTTGAAACAGCTGCTAATAGAGAGTAGACACCACCCGAGGCCTTTCAGAGCTCCTTTTAACTACAAACACAACATCAAACAAGATGGCGGATGGCTTCATTAGCAGCGTTTGAAAAGCGTTTTCTCACTTTGAGATAAAAATGTTCTGAAGCGTTTGTTTCGGTCTACTAATGAATATTTCATCCCCAGTGGAGGGAACACACCGGGGAATGCCACGCAAACAACCCTACCATGAACTCACCCACACTTTGTGTTCAAGTGGCGTGGGTATCTGGAGAGAAGTGCTGACTCTTTTCCAACGTGGTTTTCTTGCTGTTTGGTTTGATTCGCCATGTGAAACAACTGAATTCTCACTTGCAGTCTCCAAGTGTGGTACATACGTGAGACATTAAATGAGAGCAATATTTGTTTAGTAAACATCTAATTTCAGGGTTTTAAAACCCTCCCTCCTAAAGATTTTTATTAGGGTGAAACTTCACATGGAATTTAAAATTAAAATGTTTACCAATAAGCATGTTTTGCTGTGTTGCATGATGACTTTAATTTTTGAGTTAAAAAAAAAATCTTTGAAGTGTATCAGCCCTTACATGTTCACAAGATCTGGAGGATGAGGCCCTTCATTTGCATTTTTGTATTTTCTTTAGCTCAAAATAGATTTGATTAAAAAACAAAATTTGGCACAAGATTAATCCATAATAGGATTTTATTGCTTCTGTTATTTAAAAGAAACAAACAAACAGTGTTACTCTTTGAGGTGTGATTAGCGCATAAGTACAGCCGCTACTTTTTGGATATGTCTCATTTCATTTTATTCTGTATTCACTCACTGGATTCCACATTTGTGGAATGCCATGTTGGAAGCATACAGTTTAGTTCACTTTCCTTACATCCACCAAGAGACACAAAATATAATACCATTTGCTTTTCCCTGGCTGTAACAAATGAGTATTCACATTTACTAGGTGTGAGGTTTCATTTATTGCAAAAACTAATAGCTTTGCCAGGGCTTCACAGTTGGTGCTAGTGGTAAAACCTCGCCTGCCAATGCAGAAGATAAAGAGACACAGGTTCCATCCCTCAGTTGGGAAGATCCTCTGGAGGAGGGCATGACAACCCACTCCAGTATTCTTGTCTGGAGAATCACATGGATAGAGGAGCCTGGTGAGCTATGGACTATAGTCCACTGGGTTTCAAAGAGTCCGACACTCTGAATCGACTTAGCACAGCACACACAGTACAGTAGGTTTGCCCAGAAGTAGATTTTTTTTTAATCTAAAAAATGTAGATTTTTGAATTCTGAGAAATTTAAAGTTATGGTTGAAAGGCTAAAATGAAATTGCCCTACCCTACCTCAGGGGCCAGATTTTGCACCATTAGACATCTACATACGTAAGGATTTCAGAAATCAGTACACTTCCTGTAGTGTAATCTACTTGGAGCATTGCTCTTTTTTCTAATAGTCTATTTTGGTTAGGAAACTTAAGATCACAATGACTGTTGCTTTTCCATAAATGGCCAGTTTAATTTTTTTCTAGACGTGAACATGACCTTTGATTTTGAATTGTTCCCTTTGTTTCCTGTAACATTCTAATCATAATTTACTATTTCTTGAGCACAAGCTGAGAATTAAATAAGGCTCAAGACTGGAGGGTAAACTTGGTTCTTGGATTTATGATCTAACTTAGGCGTATACTTCAAAGACAAGCTGTTGAAGTATGTAGTTAACATAAAAAACTCATTACCTGAAGAGGTGACTCAGCTTGTGCTTCAGGTTGGCCCAATGACACTTGATTTCACAAGTTTTGCTGGCAATTTGGGGAGAAAAGGAGTCTTACCATTGTTGTTTGTTTTTTTGTCTTGTTTTGTTTTTACTTTGGGGCTTCTGAGCTAATAGTGTATATGTTTAGAGGCTCTGAAGGCCAGTGCATGGATTAGACCCGCCTGAGAGTGAATCCAACACAGAAGATAGTGCGAGCAATGGAGGAAGAGGTTGATGTCCAGGTCCAGCCCATGCCAGAAACCAGTTAAATTCCCCTGGCTTCTTCAGTGATAAACCAATGAGTAACAGTCTTCACCCTTCACCCCCAGTCCTGACTTACATATGACTTAATCAAGAAGTATTGATTACCCACCCATGCTAGATTTAAAGATGCAGCAAAGAACATGCTCCATAAATGTTTGCTTATTTTGATTTTTATTTGAATGGCCTTGGGATTGGAAAGTTACAATTTTAGCCTCTAATGATCTTTAATGTAGATACCTATAAATGAACAGTTGCCAGCTTCCTCAAAAACAGTCAAATATTCATTCAATACATTACAAATGGGCTTCCCTGGTGGCTCAGTAGTAAAGAATCTGCCTGCAATGCAGGAGACCAGGGTTTGATCCCTGGGTTGGGAAGATCCCCTGGAGGAGGGCATGGCAACCCACTCCAGTATTCTTGCCTGGAGAATCCCCACGGACAGAGGAGCCTGGTGGGCTACAGTCCACAGGGTTGCAAAGAGTCAGACACGACTGAAGTGACTTAGCACGCACACAAGCACGTTACAAACAGCAAACCAACACATTGATATTCTGGCCCAGAATGTAAAGAAGAGACCGTCTCTACCATGGAGTCGTTCACTGGGTCATCAGATGGAAAAGAGAACATTATCACAGGGAAAGCCCTCAGGCTCCTAAAACCGCAATGTGCACAAGCAAGACGTGTAGTTCAGAGACAGGAGAGGCTGGCCTGGGTCCTAAGAAGGTTCTGGACTGAGTGAATGCTCACATCCAGGTTCAGTGGTAAGAGACTGGGGGCAGGTACCAATTCTGTGGAGCCTGAAACTTATCTAATTTGGTAGAGAGGGAGTCCTCTTTAAGAAACACAGGCAAAATTAGGTGTAAGCTCTTAGAAATGACCCATGCAATAGGTCCTGAGGTCTAGGCTTCATCAGATTGATGGTGAATTTGTCTGGGCAGGAGGGGTGTGAGTACATGTAAAAATCGAAGTCCTGGTTCAAGGAAGAGCAAACTGGTTTATCCAAGTATGGTCTAGCAGATAGAGGAATGTCACAGTTGCATTACTGAATGATTGAAAAGGCCACAGTACCTTTGGGGGGCCTCAAAGTTCAGGACATGAGATTTCAGGGTAATATTGGGAACTAGAGCCCACTTCTGAGAAGGGAAGTTGCATGTTTAGGTAGATCTTTCTTGCCACTGGAGTTAGGATGAATTAATTAATTAATAAAAAGGGGCCCTGGGGCTCCCAGAGATGTTTCTGGCAAGAAATGATGATTTTGTAAACCAGGAAGAAGACTGCAGAAACTGAAAGGAAGGAAATGAAGCCAAGTCCAAGTGTTATTGAAAAAATAGTCTAGACATTTGGGAGAAACCCAGACTTAAAATAAGTCCAAGCTTTCAAGGCTGAAGTGCAAGGAGGTTGGCAATAGGTTATCTTGTTTTTGGCCATGCTGTGTGGCATGCAGGGTCTTACTTCCCCCACCAGAGACCGAACCTGTGCCCCCTGCATCAGGAGCACAGATTCTTAGCCATGGGACACCAGGTAAGTCTCAAAGGATTCATTTCGTGATGTCACTGTTTCCTAATGTCATAAGCTTCCAGTGAGGCAAGCCTTAGGGTTTTAGAATTATTTTGCACTGTTTTTGGTAGATGCATGTTTAGCAAAGATCTAAAATTCTTCTTCTTCCACGTTCCGCCGCTGTGCTCTGAGTATCTGTGTGCCCTTCCTGCCAACCCCGACAAATTCATATGTTGAAATTCCAACGCCCCCACCCCCCCCCCATCATGTGATGGTATTAGGAAGTGGGGCCTTTGGGAGGTGGTCGGCTCTGTCCTCATGAATGGGACTAGTTTTCTCAAAGAGACTCGAGGCCTCCCTCCCCTTCCACCCTGTGAGGACACAGCGAGACGTCAGCAGTCTGAAGAGGGCCTTCGCCAGAACCCAACCATGAGGGATGATGAGTAAAGTTCTGCTGTTTCTAAAGCACCAGCCTGAAGTATTTTGTTGTAGCAGCCTGAACAGACTGGGACATCCAGTAACGTAAGAAATCTTGATTCTCTCCCCATCTAAGCCATCCAGGGCAATGCTATGGAGCCTCTTCCACGATCAGTGGATGTGCTGGATTCCATTTCTATCTGGTCTGTAAAAGGAGCAGGACTGGGAACACAGCTGAGGGAAAGGAAACCGACACTCAGGGGAGTGGGGTGTCTCCTCCTCTCAGTGTTCAAGGCTTGAAATGCTTGGCTGGCCTCAGACCAGGGAGAGCAGGCTTCCTGTGGAGGCGGAACCTAGAAGGAAGCCACGGAGGATGTTAGGCAGTTCATCTCACCTTCAAACGCTGAAGGAAGGAGGATTCTTTGTGCAGAGTGAAGAAAAGGATTGGACACCGGATGGCAACGATGACCAGGCGTTTTCTAAGTGGTTACACTTGAGAGACAGGGTTCTTTCATCATATAAAAGTAATTCTGTCCTAAAGGATTGAAATAATCCAGTTTGGGCCAAACCTTCTTGAAAGAAAGGTGCAGGCCATTTCCATGATTTACTCTTTCCCTTCAGAAACCCAAATCCAGTATTTTGAGTGCATCACACCCCTGGTCTATTCCGTGATTTCAGCGAGGGGAATTGTAAACACCAGAGCTCTCAGGTTATTTGTCAGTTTTGAGAAAATCCTTGAAAAAGAAAGCTGGCTCTATGGTAGGATTTAGTCCCATCACTTTTTGAGAAATGAGGCTCTGTCTGAGCATAGGAAAGGAGGAATTCAGGGAAAGCTCATCTCAACTCTAAATAGTCTGACTTTGTTTTTTATTTTTTTCTTCCAGTTTCTTTGCTTTGAGCCTATAAACACACCAAGTGGGCAGTTTTGAAAAGGAGAATGTTCATAAATCACAGGAACAGGAAACGGACCACTAGGGGGGATTGTTAGGCCATTTTGTGCAAAAAAGAATGACTCTTAACTTTTGGAAATGACTGCAGTTTCTTTCTTTTAAATTGTCTTTAGTCAACTTTAAGCAGGCGCCGCACACCAAAACTGGAATTCAATCTCAGGAAGCAAACTCATATCTCCCCCCACCCCACAGCCACCACCTCTGAAAGCGATCGAATGCCTGTGAACATCCCTTTCTTGTTTAATTGCAAACGGATTAATGCAGGCTTTGAAGAAATAGCTGTCCCCAGTACCTGCTTCCAGAAGCAGCTGTTCCCACAGCATCTCGGCAGGTGCAGCCCAGAAGCTGGCCCTGCCCTTATCATGTGGCGGAAGGTATATTTGCAGAGTCCAATGTGTGTTCAGCTCTGAATTAGTAAACTTTGTTATCTGAATTCTCCTAAACCCAAAGCCTAACAAGAAAATAGCAGAGAGTAATTCCCCCACAATGATTACAGAAGGATGGGGATCAGGGGAATATGGAAGAGGCCGGACTGAAGAAAGCGTTTTTCAGACAAAGAGGTAAAACTCTAGATGAGAGAGAGATGGAGAGAGACAGAAAGGGAGAGAGAGAGAGGCAGAAACACACATGTGGGGATTGTTTATAGGAAATATCGTGTTTCTAGAATTGCTTTCCCATAGGATAAGATATCTGCCTTGAAGTGTGTTAATAATCGTTTTCAAATCGGTAGCTGGAAGTGGCTCTCGGCAGGTGGCAAGTCCCAGGTTTGGTGTCAGTGCAGAGACGCTGGGAAGATGTTTTGGAAGAGAACGAATTAGGAAAAGGTGCCAGGAGGCGCCAAGGGACACCAGGGGGGGCATGCAAAAGACTCACGATTGTTTCAGTCATTAAACACTGATATTTAATTTTAGTTTAGTAATCCGGGGCACTATTATTTGGATTCAAGCAAAAAAAAAAAAAAAAGAGAGAGGAAAAAAGAAAATTGAATAAGTATAAAAAAAGAGCGAGGAGGGGCCAACCTGCTTTGGGCCAAGAAGGGCAATAAAGGAGTCTTTATAAGCGCAGGATGGTGGAATACGCTTCCGCCCCCCCCCACCCCACCAAGCAGAATGTCAAATTCTGTCCCCCTTTTTTTCCCCTCTCAAAGCATGCTAAAAGGAAAATTCTTCACAGAATCTTAAAGAACTTTTTTGACACAACAGCTGCAAAATCTATTTTCTAAACAAAGATTTATACATATTTATATGAGCTTAATCCAGATTTTTTTTAATAAATCATCCTCAGAACTGCAGAGGTAAACTATATGTAAATACCTCAAGTAATAGGCTTGTAGTGTAAATCACATCATTTTATCTTCAATTTTGCATTCGTTTTTCTGGCTTAAAGGTGCATCAGAGATATGCATTTTAGCATATTCAGAACACGGGGCGTGAAATTAAATGTTTGACAGAGTGAGAAAAATATACAGACTTTGGAGATGCCTTAAAAATAGTAATTTATGCAGATCTAGAGGAGTGAAATCATTTGCAATGGAGTGACCTCTCTCCAGGAATTTTGTGCTCAGTGTTCTTCCCTAATCTCCCGCTGTATCTTCATTTTTCATTGAACTAGCCAGTTTTCTGCGAAGCCGTCTTGTAGATAAGGGGAGTGCTAAAGAAGAAGAAAGAGGACGCTCGGTGGGTCCGTTTCCATTGCACTTTTACCCAAGGCAATGGGCAGAATTTAACGGATTCCTTCCAACATATGTTTTTGCCAGATAAGTAAACAGTGTGTGTCGGAAATGAAAAAGCATTTGCAATTTAATGACATTACAGCTCTCAGCTTAGGCTGGCGTGCTGCGAGGCGAAAAGCAGAAAAAGAGAGGAGAGTAGAAAGAGAAAAAGAACAAAGTTCATCTTCCCTTTTGTGCATTTTTATCAAGGAAAATATTACTTCTTTCCCCCTCTTGTTCTCTTTTTTCTTTTTCGTCTTTTGGCTTTTTTGTCTCAGTCATTTACATTTTTTTTCTTTTCTGCCTTTCTGTCCTCTGTTCACTTCTGCCTTTTTCTCATATTGCTATGGACTCATTTCTTTTTTTTCTCTCCATTGTGTGTCCTTATTCATCTATTTTGACCATTCAGTTTTACCTTCTAAGAAGCTGTTTATCCTACAATGTATCTTTTTTTCCTGTGTTGTACTCCTAGCGCTATAGCTCATAGTCAACAGGATTGTCGGAGGGATTATAACGTTTCATTTCAAAGCACTACAAATCTGCTCTTTTGCCTTCAGTCTCTGCCCCTGTTTCTTCTGATACTTGTCGTTTTATTTCGCATTCATTTCAGTCTTTAGTTTCACCCCCAGACGTCACAGCGCCCCAATATCTAACCACTGATGCTCACTGTCTTTGCACTGTGTGTTAGTATTGCAAGGTTCTAGAACCTTCCCCTTGAAATGGCAGAGCCCTTCTCTCACACCCTCGCTCAGGTTCGGAAAGGTGCAGACGGTGAGCGTGTGGTCAGAATGGGTCCTCCCAGAGGCTGGTGGCCAGGACAAGGCATCCCGCAGTCTCTGCTTGTAATGAGCCGTCTTCCAATAGAAAATGAGTCCCACCAGGTACTGCAGCTGCATTTGCTGCTACTTTTCCTTTGTGTGAGGGCAATTACTGAAATATGTGTAGATCTGAGTTCTGTGATTGTGTAATCAGGTGTGTACCTGTGTGTTCATATGTGTGTTTGAAACCTGACTATGTGATAAGCGTGTACAGATTGTTTAAGGCAGTACACTGTAAGTCTTTGAATACAGACATATAGAAAGACATGACTAATATTTCAGATCTGATTCTACCTTAAATTCCAGCAGTAAAAGTTGTGTGCAGAAAACAATGTTTTCTCCCCACTCAGGTTCACAGCACTTTTATTTCTAGCATTATTTTCACTGCCCCTTTTACAAGGAGGAATAAGATTTGGCACCTGAGTTCATTTTTGTAACAGACTAACTATTTAAAGGAGGAAGCCACCCTATTTAAGAGAAAGGAATGTGTCTGAGTCATTGTTGCCACTTTTGAGTTGTTAGTCTGTCAATCTAAGCAGTTCCTGAAGAAACAACTTCTAACATGAAGATTAGTATTCAGGGTTGCTTTCTATTTTTGCAAAACAAGTTCACATTATTTTAGATACTGTTATCACAAGCATTTGAATATTAGTACTCCCGATGTTTAACATAAATTCCATTTCAAGAATACACTTGAAAGTCACCGGTTAACCTGCAGGTTGAGCGTAATTGAAAGACTCCGTAATCAAATTGTAAGCCCTATCACAGAAATACTCTACAGACTTTAAAAAGATGCTTAAATAAAATGCTCTTGTCTAAAGACATGTGCATGTTTTTACCATAAAATTACATCTTCAGCATCTTCCAGATCCAGCACTTGGTAAGTAAAAAAGAAAATCTATTTGGACAGAAGGATGTAAAGTAGCTGGAGGTGGTAATTTAATCAACCAAGGATATATTTCAATGTTTTTCTGGTCTTCTAGGCATTAGCACTTTAAATTCATTATGTCGGTTTGACAGATATATGCAGCCTTAAGGATCTAAAAATGAAATCCTAGAAGTATAGCCTGCTAGAGGATATATATTGAACTTAAGAGATTAAAATGGTATAACCATTGCAACAGAATGGAACATATCACGTTTCTCATTTTTCCCCCACTAAGCATGAGTCTTTTGCAGATGTAAAATGCAGTTGTCTAATTATAAAACCTGGCTGAAGAGCTACAGCTTTCTAACTTTTATACTGATGAAGTGGATATTAGAAAGAAAATGTTGGCTTCATGTACAGTCTGAAGAAGTCCTCCGTTTGGGATTTTCCATATCAATAATTTATCAGGGGAAAATGACTCAAGTAGTTACATGCAGCCTGCTATTAAAAGGCTCGCTTGCATGCTTTCCCTATTTAAGGCAAATAACAAAAGAGCCAAATTATCAAGCAGGTCTTAACTGTAACTGGGACGTTAAATCTACTATGTCATTATGCCAATTTAGTAACATTAATGATCTGTAATATTAATTCATCATCCTGGAACATAGGGAAGGTTTGCCATAATTAACTATATTAAGCCACAATTAAAAAGTCATCCAAGCTGTTGTAAAGATTCGAGTGATGATAAGTATGTTCGTTATATTGCAAACCTTTCTGACCATGGACATTTTGAACATAAAACTTTGTTACCAACAGCCCCCCCACCCCGCTTCGAATTCAGATGTGTCAAAAGAGCAGCCACCCACGGAGGTGGTGGCAGCAACCAGACGCCTTATCAGCCATTTCCATCGCCTTCTGTGGTTTAACACTTTCTTACAGGGAGAATCAGCTTTGAAAGAGGTACAACCTTTTAGCATATCTACTTTAATTCCTCAAGGGGGAGCAAAAATGGGCTGTCTAGCGAAATTCACATCTGTGGGACAGAATATCTACTCCTCTGAGATTAGGGTCATCTTTGAAAGTCACATTTCAAACTGCACAAAATGAACATTTTGATGTTTTAAAATGGAGATCCTGTAACGTCTAAGCCTAAATCCGAGTCTCCTATCACCAGATGTCTACAAGCTCCTAGTTCTCCTCCCCACCTATTTGAAGTCTTTATTGTGGACGGGAATCTTTGAGTCACAGACGATATTGGGTGAAAGATAAATGGGACCAGGAAAGGGGTGAGTTGCAGCCCAGACTATTACTGATGTAACCGTCCAGCCCAAAGGACCCCCTTTATCAGTGACCCCCAACCTTTTTGGCACCAGAGACTGGTTCTATGGAAGACAGTTTTTTCAGTGACCGGGGATGGGCAGGGGTATGGTTCCAGGATGATTCAAACACATCACATTTATTGTGCACTTTATTTCTATTATCATTACATCAGTTGCTCCTTCAGATCATCAGGCATTAGATCCCGGAGGTTGGGGGCCCCTGATGGGGCAAACCAGTGGATGATAAAGGACTATTTCCTCCCCATTTTAAAACCCCAACTTTTCTTTATACCCACTGTTATTAGCCTTGCCATTAGTGGTCATGAATTCTTCCTCCCTAAAGCAACATTTAGAATGCTGCTATCTCTGTGTACAAACACCCCCTTCAGTTGCATTTGTAATCACTGTCACTGCTGTGGGAAGCTGAGGGAAGAAGGAAGTGTAAATGGTAACTTGCACACACGTGTAACTGAAAGTAATTTAGGACAGCCGAAGGAGGAGGCACATCACCAACTTGGTCTGAAGGAAGGACTAGGGGTTGGTGTTTGCAGAAATTGATAAAGGACTCCTGTGTATCTGGGTGTGGCTGTTCTTTTGCCCATGAAGCCTAGAGCTGCATCACAAATCCGAAAGCCTGCCTGACACAGGATTGCTCAACATCTAATCAAGATTTTCAAGGAGAAGAAACTGCACTGAGTCCCCTCACACCATGTGCCTTTCTTTCTGTTTTTCTTTTTTGCACTGTTGCTGGAGGCACTGCAATACTAGGTCGACACATGGAGAGAATAGAGCAAGCTCCTATTCCAACTCCCTGCTCCAAAAATCCAGAGAGTACGTTGTCTTTGATAGAAGACGCATCAGATATTAAACAGGTAAGAACAGATACTACACTTGATCTTAGCCAAAAGACCAGGAAGCGATACACCATGTACCTTTCCATCCACATTACAGTGTGTGCTTTTGTGAAGATACACGTATGCTCCCCACTCTGATTTCTGCAACTCTGCTTTGTGTCATATGCCAGAGAAGTCCTGACAGTGGTACTGATGCTCTATCTCAGTGACAGGGGACAGATCACTTGACAATCTTAGTCTTACTGCTTTGAGTAGTGACATTCCATTTCAGTATTCTCACTCAGCAGGAACCAGTAACTCGTTCTCAGAAAAATAAAATCTCTGCTCCATGCTTGTAAACCAAGAAGCCAGTCTAAACTTCCAGCCAAAGAAGATTCATATCCCTTCATGGAACGCTGGAAGCTTTGTGACTGTTGGCTTAAAAGTGTGGTACTAGATAGGAAAGCAGCAGCTACTGCTTCTGACATGAGAGAGCTCCAAAGAACCTGTCTTCCAGCAGACTTTGCCAAATGGAAAGCAGGGCTCTCAGGTTACCTCTCTGAAAAGTCCAAGAAATTCACCAAACCAAACCTAACTTCACTCCCACTTCTCTGGAGTAATTGCCACCAACAAGCCTGATTTGTCCTTTCTCGGCAAACGATGTTAAGGGATATAAAGGTGAAAAGACACAGTTTTCTGGACAATTTTACAAAAACCCTAGCCTCGATGTTGGAAAGACATTCTTGCCGAGTCTTCATCCGTAGATAGTCTTGGTTCCTGTTCTCTTCTGTGTGTTTTGAAGAGAGTGTTCAAAGATTCAAGTGGGAGCCAGATTTGCGGTACTTTTCTGAGGCTCTCAAGACACTTTCCAGTTGATATGAACTGGAGTCCTTTTGAAAACCAGTTGAAGTGGTGACTCAGCTAAGATTGCCAACGGTGTGTTCATGGTCACAAAAACATGCACCTGTTAACAACTACTCTATAGAATCCCGGTTCTGAAAAGACAAAAGTCAGTCTCTCAACCTCGCCATCAGACGTTTCTGAATCATCCTGGTGAAGGTGATTGGTGTCCCCAGACACGACCAGTCTATAGATCAGCTCTTCCTCTGCACTTACTTGGACAATTCTTCCTCTGCACTTATGTAGACACAATCGTGTCCATGATCCTTTTAGTTCTCAGATATCTTTGCCCATTAAGCCTTCTACATAGGTTAACCCACCTGTCACAGGCAAAGCCCTCAGCTCCCATTTCCCCTGTAGGACTGTCCACAGAGTAACTTCCAGTGCTGGTAAGTGGAGAGGAAGCTACTAAGAGAGGAGAGGAGCACCTGGCCATGCTGACAAGTAAGAGTTCCTCTAAATTTCTCATTTCCTGTGATCAGGGCCTTGATATTTCCAGGACCCCATCCTTTCACTGTGTGTGGGAGTGGAAGTAGCAGTTATTGGCAGGTCAGAGTTGAATCAATGGAGCATACGGTGTGCAGACAGCATGAATTAGGGACTGAGGGTCTCTGAATTGGAGCGCTGAAAAGAGCTACTTCCTGTCCTGTCTCAGGAATGATGGGAGTATCTCACCAGGTCGTTCAGCGTACAGTGGTGACGGATACATTAGTCTGGGAAGGAACTTAAGGATCATTTGCCCAACCCCTCGTAAGGATGCTGGGACTAATAAATGCTATAATCATCCTTCCATATCCAAGGGGGATTGGTTCCAGCTCACCCTGCCTCCCCACCCCGCTCAGATACCAATATCCATGGATGCCCAAGTCCCTTATAGAAAATGTATAGTGTTTGCTCATAACCTATGCACATCTTCCAATACACTTTAAATCCTCTCTAGATTATTTATAAAACCTAATACAATATAAATGCTATATAGATAGTTACTGGCAAGTGGCAAATTCAAGTTTTTCTTTTTGGAACTTTTCTGAGATTTTTTTTTTCCCTGAGTATTTTCTATCCATGGTTGGTTAAACTCACAGATATAAGAGCCACTGTAGTTATCTTCCTAAAGCCACCAGTCAGGGACTTCCTTGGTGGTCCAGTGGCCAAGACTCCACACTCCCAGTCCAGGGGGCTCAAGTTCCATCCCTGGTCAGAGAACTAGATGCCGTGTGCTGCAACTGTGAGTTCACAGGCCACGACTAAAGATCCCACATGCTCCAATGAAGACGAAAGATCCCTACTGCCACAACTGAGACCCAGTGTAGCCAAATAAAAATAAATGAAAAAATATTAAAAATAGCAAAGCTACCAGCTGTCTGAGGAGACCATGACTGAAACGCAGAACTCTAACTTTGTCCGGGTCTCTTTTCACCAGCTGACTAGGCAATTCTGTCTTTATAAGGAATCATGACTTATCAAAACCAGACTTTGCTAGTAGCTTTTTAAATCAATCTTTTTGAAGCTTTTGAAAATTTATTTTTGGTCAATGGGTCAGGAAAATGAGTTGCAATCATCTCCCATCCAGCTCTCTGATCTAACAGCATCTTATGGTGTGGCACTTGCCTTCCTGTGACTGTCTAGATTAAGGGGCTTTTGCATTCACTGTTCATGAATCAAAATTGAAGCTAAGGAAATCATACCAGCTTATCATGGCTTCCTTTTATGAAACCCAGAAGTATTTGGATGGTTGTCCAGTACGCCTTAATCTGAGTAGAATTGTGTTCCCCCAAAAGATGCTGAAGTCCTAGTCCCCAGAATCTGTGAATGTAGCCTTATTTGGAAATAGGTTCTTTGCAGATAATCAAGATGAGGTCATTAGGGTGGGCTTTATTCCTTTTTTTTTTTTTTTTTTTTTGCTTTGTATGCAACTATTCCCTATTGTTGTTTAGCCACTAAGTCATGTCCAACTCTTTTGTGACTGCATGGACTGCAGCCAGTCAGGCTCCTCTGTCCATGGGATTTTCCAGGCAAGAATACTGGAGTGTCCTTATAAAAGGGGGAACTTTGGGCAGGAAGAGGGTGTGAGGACATAAGGAGGATGCCAAGTTAAGACAGAGGATTGGCATGATGCATCTAGAAGCCAAGGAAAGCCAGTGATGTCTGGCAAACCACCGGAAGTCGGGGTCAGGCCTGGGACAGATTCTCCCTCACAGCCTCAGAGGAACCAAACGTGCTGACAACTTGATCTCAGGCTTCCAGCCTCCAGACTGTGAGACAATATATTTCTATTGTTCGAGTCACCCAGTCTGTAACTCTGTTGCTGCAGCTTTAGGAAGTTAATATACCTCCCAAAGAAATATGAAATGCAGGTTTCTTTTCGTGGGTTACTTCAGATGTGTTTGGTCTTTTCTTTCACTGAAGGCAGTCTTGAGGTTACTGGTTTTAAATGTATTTGCAGAAAGGCACCCTAGACACCCTTGGTGTGATATGGAAGTATGGATGTGAGAGTTGGACCATGAAGAATGCTGAGTGCCGAAAAATTGATGCTTTTGAGTTGTGGCACTAGAGAAGACTCATGAGAGTCCTGTGGACAGCAAGGAGATTAAACCAATCAATGCTAAAGGAAATCAACCATGAATATTCATTGAAAGGACTGCTGCTGATTCTGGAGCTCCAGTACTTTGGCCACCTGATTCAAAGACCTGACTCATTGAAAAGCACCCTGATGCTGGGGAAAATTGAAGACAAAAGAAGAAGGGGGTGGCAGAAGATGAGATGGTCAGATAGCATCACTGACTCAATGGACATGAATGTGAGCAAACTCTGGGAGATAGTGAAGAACAGGGGAGCCTAGCATGCTGCAGTCCATGGGATGGAAAGGAGTCAGACACGACTTAGCTACTGAACAACAATCCTTGGTGATCTTAAAAGGAAATGAGATTTGTAACCCTTAGTTTGTAACTATTTAAACTCTGTTCTTCAGGGATTCTTTGACTTTCCAGTATTATTTCCTCTTTATTTCTGAATAGGATTCATTAAGTATCCCTAGGATTTGTCACTGTGCTTGGTTTTGAACTTGATAGACCCTCAATGCCTGAGTTACTTAGTACACTTAATAAGGCTCTATTTGACCTGTGTTAAAGTGCTAAAAAACACTTCGTGTGGCACACGGGAAGCTTGTCTAATACTAAGTGAGTGAATTACGGAAGAGGCATACATGCACACGCAGGACAGGCCAGGAGACTTTGTGGCAGCTAGAGTTGACATCACTGTATTTTAGTTCTTGCAGAGTAGAGGCGGTTTTGTTCTTTGCAGAGTTTTCTGTTATTTTCTAGAATATTTCAGGGTTGAGGCAAAGATTTTGTGATATTATTTAATTATATATGGAGAAAAGTTACCTGCTAAATATTAAAGAATTGGGAACATATGATCAACTTTTTGACACTCATACATACTTTTAGGGGAGTGAGGGAAAGATGGAGGTGGAGGTTGTATAGTGATGTAATTTCTAACACCAGGTAGAAAATTGTAAAACAGAAGCTACCATGTTTACTTGACTCAGAGATCTAAGAAGGCCAAATTACATATGCTACTCAGAGAGGTTTATGGAAGACTACCTAAAGGGACTGAAATTGACAGCATTTAACAGGCAAGAGTTGAATCACGTGCCTCCACGGGACACCTCGCCAGCCAGTGCAATAGGTTTCCCTGGAGAGCATCTTTCAGGACCCCCTGCATGTGCCATGACAGGCCCGGCTGATTAAAGCAGAGATTGAACATATACAGCACTTTATCCGCCAAAGCCTTATTTAAGCTTGTCTTTCAAAAAAAATAAGCAAATCTTCCTGGAATTAACAGCTCATATATTTCCTGAGAATCTTTCTTGGGTCTTTTTTTTTTTTTTTAATAGTAATTGAAAAATGATATTACATTGACGTTTAGCCTCTGGTTAGTGTACTGCAAAAACTTCGCTTTAGGCAAGATAGAAGGCATGAAATGTGATACCTACAGGTCGTGCAGGGGCCTGGGGCTCTTGGCTCTCCTATCTCAGCTCACCCACTGCCCTCCCATCACCTCCTGTCAGCCTCCTGACCTCCTCCTCCCCGGCGGTGACAGCCTGGCCCATCGCAGGGCCTTCCCACCCGCTTTGGGCTCAGGTGCCCACCTGGGATGGCCAGATAAGAGACCCAGTCAAATTCAGATTTCGGACAAACAACAAATGCTTTCTTTGTGGAAATGTGTTCCAAGTATTGCAAACTTATACTAAAAAAATTACTTGTTTATTGAAAGCCTAACCCACTTCATTCATCACCTGGCTGCCTCAGGTTCTTCCTTCAGGTGATTTAAATGTCACTTCCTCAAAGATACCCCCTCCAGGCACCAGATAAGGTAGGTTATTCTATTATCCTCCAGACCACTGCATTTGCCCTTACCTCATCTACATTGCTCCGGAACTAGATTTTTATTTTTGTGTTTATTTGATTCATGTCTGTCTTCACCACAAAGGCAGGGATTTACGCCTCTTGTTTGCTGTAATAATGTCCAGTGCCTGGTCCTTACTAGACAATAAATATTGAATCATTGAATGGATGAATGAATAAATGAATGGGGAAGGGAAAGTTAAACTGAGACAATACCCTTGTCTTGCCTTCCTTCTAATTTGTTTAATAGAATAGCTAATGGTTTAAACAGGTTTACAGAGAAGAATGAGATTCTTCAGGAAGTAAATGTAATTTTCACAGAGTATGTTGAGAGTAGTGTTCAAGTATTTCAGATCATGTCGTGTGTAATTACATGTTAGAAAGTAGATGTTCAAAGTATTATATATGAACCAGGGCTTCATCTCATTCAAATAATTTTGCTAATAGATCTGCTGTTTGTTCTAAGGTAGAATTCTGAATAGAAAGGTTATTAGTTCCAATTCAGTTGTTAAAATGGTCAAATTAAAACCATCACCATTTCTATACATTCTTTGGAGAATGAGCTGCAAATAGCTCATTCAGTTGGACATGTAAACCCATCTAATAAGTGGCAAAATGTGTCTTATACAAGAATTTTTGAAAAAGAAAATAGTCATAATGTTTCATGGAAAATGTCAGCTTCTCCTCAGCTACAAGAACTAAGTAACCAAAATGGCTCATGCTTTTAGGGAAAATAGCTTCAAAATCACATATACAGAAAAACAGCAAAGATTTTCCCATACTGCCGATAGCTCTAGCAAGATGCATATTTTCTAATTAAGAGTCCAAGATGAAGTTCTGACCGTTTTGTGGGGTTTTTTCCTTCTTAATGACTCGTTACTAAATATTGGATTGCAGTTGTTGCTTGAAAAACAGTTTCAGAACTGACAGGTTAGGGTTGGATCAACTCAGAGGAAATGAAGAGAATGGTTGGACCAACAGTTTTGATGGGATATTGGCATGAGTTTAATTTACTGGAGGATGGTTCAATTTCACTTCTTCTTAGCTTTGTAGCCATGTGACTAGGACTGTAAATTGGATATCATTCAACAGTTGCCATTTACATATTCCCCCTCTTTAAAATAATGCCACAACCAGCTCAGTTACATAAAAATCTCTTATTTTAATCCATTTTTACTGGATAATGACTTCATCACTGACTCTACCAATTTTATAGTTTTTTATAATATCACAAACTTATACAGTGAAAGATGGAAATGCTTGTATTTAAAATTTCCAAACACCTTTATTTCACTTTTTTTTAAGCTATCAACCTCTATTCAGTGTAATTCTTGAAGGAAATTGGAGTAAGGAAAAATTGTGAATATATGTCACAAATAATTGCTGAATATTTATATATAGTGTTATATAAACACACACACACATATATATATATATACATACAACACACATATATACAAAAGATAGCAGTTATGCTTGGCATACAGCATATATGGTATATGGCACGTAAGGTATACCAACAAGTACTGATAAGATTGGATTATGAACTGATTCACTTTGCTGTATGTACAGCAGAAACTAACATAACGTTGTAAATCAACTATATACCAATAAAAATTAATTTTAAAAAAGGAAAAAATTAGATTATGTTTAGGCCACAGTCTGTGATCCATCTAGTTAAAATATGCAGAATCCCAAACATGTGTTTTTGCTCAGTCGTGTCCAACTCTGCAACCCCATGGAGTGCAGCACGCTGGCCATGCTCCCTGTCCATCACCAACTCCCAGAGTTTACTCAAATTCATCTCCATGGAGTTGGTGATGCCATCCAGCCATCTCATCCTCTGTCATCCCCTTCTCCTCCTGCCTTCAATCTTTCCCAGCATCAGGGTTTTTTTAAATGAGTCAGCTCTTCGAATGAGATGGCCAAAGTATTGGAGTTTCAGCTTCAGCATCAGTCCTTCCAATGAATATTCAGGACTGATTTCCTCTAGGATTTTCTATTATTATGCTTTAAATAGGACAGAATTGCATTTTTTCCAAATATTCATCCAAAATGCAAACGACATTGATATGGTGGTTCTGTGTTTTTTTATTCACTTGAACAAGCTGGTCCAAAATTCCAAAATGAACTTGAAAAAAATTGCACCCACTTGCTTAGCAGAAGCTGTTGAGTTTGCGTATGCGTAATGCTTTGTTTCAATTTTGTGAAAACAATTGTGGAATCTCCAGGGCCTTTTACTCAATCACAAGGTGGCTCAGTGGTAAAGAATCCACCTGCCAAGCATGAGACACGCGTTGATCCCTGGGTGGGGAAGATCCCCTAGAGAAGGGAATGGCTACCCACTCCAATATTCTTGCCTAGAGAATCCCATGGACAGAGGAACCTGGTGGGCTACAGTCCATGGGGTCACAAAAGAATCAGACATCACAATGAGCAAACAACAGCAAAGTGGTCTGTAGACAGAAAAAATTAAATCACACATAGAGGCAGAAAGTCTTCAGGACTACACGATATTTTTCACATTTTTAAAACCAGACAGTTCAACTTTTTATAAAATGACCTAAAGCAAATCATCGTACTTTTAGGGATGTGATGGAAGGCGTTACCCTGTCTGCCACCCTGAACACACTGACAGTGGCCTGGGATCACACGAGCACTGACAAGGTCAGCCTGACATTTCTGGGTTCCCGTCTTTGTCACCACAATAAGCGGCTTTGGGCTCAGGATTCCACGCGTCTTTTCTCTCCGAGTTGCAGGAGATAAATGGAAGTCTTCTTTCAGCCATTGTGGCAACCTGAAGGACATGTTCTTTGAGCTTTGCTTTGTAACTTTTAACATCCATTTACTTTTTTTAGTTAGTATGGCCAAGGACCAAATTAGGTGAAGTACTTGGTAGTGCTTGTTCAAAGAAGTTGAGGACCATTGACATAAGTGTTTTCTAGAAAATCAATAGTTGAGATGTGTGTCCACGTAAGATGTAAGCAACCCAGAGAAAGGGTGTGTGTGTGTTTGTGATTGAGATGAAGTTTCTATGTATGCCATCTATGTTCAACAGACAAGTTCACATGGAGAAAACTCTTTAACCTCATGACGAGGATGCATTTTTCTTTGCAAATTAGCAAACAAATTTAATGTGAAAAGTGTTACTGTTTTTGCCGAAATGACACAGCTGCTTGCAAAATGAATAGATGCTGACTTTTTAAAATCTTATTTAGTGATTAACAATACATTTATGTGGTTTGAAAACAAACAACATAGTATATAATGAAAGGCCTCCTTTCTGTCCCCTTGCACCCTATTCTCACCCACTCATCCATGCCTCTTTTGTTTTTCTTCCCGAGTTCCTTATATTTGAAAAATATATCAGCACTTTTGAAAATATGTTAGTCTCTCAGTCGTGTCTGACTCTTTGCAACCCGATAGACTGTAGACCATCAGGCTCCTCTGTCCATGGGATTTTTCCAGGCAAGAATACGGAAGTGGGTTGCCATTCCCTCCTCCAGGGAATCTTCCCTACCCAGGGATCGAACCCTGGTCTCCTGCATTGCGGGCTTTGAAAATTTGTGAAATCTTAAATTGCGATACAAAGTATTGGTTGGATTTTTAAATTTCCTGACTCAGTCTTTTGACTTCTAAGTTAGAATTCTTTGTTAAAATATTTAAAATTATATACCTGTGTGAACTTAAAATAATCCTTTTCAAAGGGAAGTGAAATGAATCAAGTTGTTTTATTTGGAAAGTATTGAAGTGCAATTTCCACTAGGTGGCACTCATGTGCCTGGAGGTCAGGGAGCAGTCACTCTCCCCCCCATCTTCAGACACAGTCTGCTAATTAGCAGAGTTACTATGGAGACTTCCAAGGTCACACAGAGGGAAAGCCCTCCTTATTTTTTCCCCTCCAAAGAATGAGTGTTCTGCTCATATTTCTGCTCTATGCTCTATGGATGACCTTCCAAGTAGAGTGAAATTGTTGTGGTCTTCTCTTTACACTGGGAGGTTATGTTATATGAAGTTTGTTCGCGGATGAGACAGGATCATGACAACTATTACTTTGATCTGGGAAAAAACCCTAGGTGAGTTGAATTTTTTTATAGAGAAGTTGCCTATAGAACAAATATGATCTGGAACATGACTGGTAGGTCTCTAAGGATCTTAATGTCCATCCAATAACCAAAAGCTTTTAAACATGCTTTACTGATATTATCTCTCTTAAGCATTGACATAGCCTCTCTGCTATGGAGGGATCAAAGTGCATGAGGCATTCTGATTTCACACCCTCCATGAGTCAAGTAGAACATTATAGATGTGTGTATAATAGTAATAGTAATCTGGGCATTTCCATTTGCCACTCAAATGCCATGGGCATTTCCATGTGCCACTGTCACAAAGTCAAAAAGATTAGCAGCAGGCATTAGGAGAAGGAAAAAAGAAACTTATGCTAAGATAGAAGAAAGCTAGAAATACACTTGTTAACTTTTAAAAAAATATTTATTTATTTGGCTACCCTGGGTCTTAGTTCCAGTGTGTGGGATCTTTAGTTGGGACATGCAGGCTCTTAGTTGTGGTGTGTGGGATCTAGTTCCCTGACCAGGGATCAAACCTGGGCCCCCAACGGTGGTAGCAGAGAGTCTTAGCCACTAGACCACTAGGGAAGTCCTGCACTAATTAACTTTTTATTCGATGTATTTGATCATGCAATTAAGTAGTTTCTCCTGCATTAATTTATCAGTCATTTGTTGCCCATTTATTGTGCCTGGCACTGTGCTGATTGCCATGCACATAAAGATAGATAAGATTAAAACTGTGTTTCAAGCCTGATGAGAAAGTGAACTTTCATCCAGAGTCCTTCCTCAATCAAACTCCTGTCTTCTTTACAGGAATTACTCTGACTCAGCCATGTATCATTTTATACACCACTCACTCTCTTCCACTTTCTCTCATCTGCATCAAAATGTCACTCAAATTTATCTCTTTTAAGACACCTTCTAAGAATCTGCCTGCAATGCAGGAAACGTGGGTTCCATCCCTGCATTGGGAAGATCCCTTGGAGGAGGGCATGGCAACCCACTCCGGTATTCTTGCCTGGAGAATCCCCATGGACAGAGAAGCCTGGAGGGGTGGGGAATGGGGCGGCTACAGTCCTTGGGGTCGCAAAGAGTTGGACATGACTGAGCAACTAAGCATAGCACAAGACACCTTCTAACAGATAACTTCCTTACGCCACATACTCTACTGCATTTATCATTTGTAAAAGTGTTTATGTCACCTTAACCTGGAGATAGGTCACGTGACTGACAGTTCCCCTGCTCAGAATGATTTCACGTTCTTAAAAACAATGTCTTCTGGGTCTCTTGCACACATAGTATGACCTCAGGTCTCCTTGACTGAAATACCATTTTTGGTGTTTTATTAGGAGAGACAAACAAAAACCCGTGTAGTAAGACCCTTTAGGGAACATGAGACTAGTGGGTCAGAGGGCATCAACTCATCCTTGGGGGCTCCTTCAAGTGACAGCTGTCCAGTGGGACATGGATGACATAGGAAGGCTTCAGGCTAGTGCCCAGGTCATGCCAACTGTAGAGGTGATCATTTGCGCCTCTGGCTTTTAGAAGTAATGCTAATGCCCAAGTAGCCCAGATTCCTGTTCCTCAGTGAAATGTGTTTAAAGAGAAGTAAGGGGGTTGGGGAGATAGAAAAAAGAAAAGAAAAAAGAAGACCCAACATCCTCATCTGGTTAGTGCTTTCCTTATGAAGTTGCTGGGGTTTTTTGTTTGTTTGTTTGTTTGACAGTTCTTCCCCCAAAGTGGGAAGAAAGTGAGAGAAGACAGGAAAGAGGCAGTCTCTTCTCAAATGACTCTAAGGAAAATTTTCCCTCTTGTGATGCAGGTGAGATCTCAGTGCCCTTTCTTGGGACTCCGTGGAGTCAAGGAGAGCTCTTCATCCCTGGGGGATACCATGAGTCCAGGTGAAGCTTTGGAGGGGAAAGTCCTTGAGATGAAATGCACTCCTGGCTGCAGAGAGCAGGGAAGATACTATAGGGTTGTTTTCTTTAAAACCACCAAAGCCTCTTCATACTGTTCATGGGGTTCTCAAGGCAAGAATATTCATTGGAAGGACTGAGGCTGAAGCTGAAGCTCTAATACTTTGGTCACCTGATGCGAAGAGCCAACTCATTGGAAAAGATCCTGATGCTGGGAAAGATTGGAGGCAAAAAGAGAAGGGAGAGGCAGAGGATGAGATGGTTGGGTGGCATCACCGACTCGATGGACATGAGTTTGAGCAAACCCTGGGAGATGGTGAAGGGCAGGGAAGCCTGGCATGCCGCAATCCGTGGGGTTGCAAAGACTTGGACATGACTTAGCGACTGAACAACAACAAAACCTCTTCAGGACAAGCTATCAATATTGTAACCCGAGCTAAAATGCAAGAGAAAATCCAAAGAACTACCTGATGCTTCTCCATGCCTGGTGGACTGTGCCTTCCTCGGGTGAGTATAGCGAAGAAGGGCAGAGATACACAGTTCTGAACATGATTGTGCCTGCTTCCGCTTCAACATCTTCCATTCTTCAACTATGCATGAGGGTCTCCTCCATTGTATTCTTTAGTCCTTATAGGTGGAGAGGAGTGCAGTCTTTCCTTGCAAATGATTTCTCCAGCATTTCTCTTCCCTTATTATATCTCTCTGGGCTTGGTTGAATTTAACGAGCACTCGTCCACATCAAGTGAATTCCTTCTATAATCTGATATGCCAGGGACGCATAAGGATTGATCACAATGGATACACTATAACAGTTATTTCCTTTGGCCATCAAACTGCAAATATCTTAAAACCAAATCCCATCATAATTGGTGTTTATTGGGGATGACAGGCAATAAGTGGTGGTGTGATTCTAATGAATGAAGTGAAAGTCACTCAGTCATGTCTGACTCTTTGTGAACTCATGGACTATACAGACCATGGAATTCTCCAGGCCAGCATACTGGAGTGGGTAGCTGTTCCCTTCTCCTGGGGATCTTTCCGACCCAGGAATTGAACCCAGGTCTCTCGTATTACAGGCAGATTCTTTACCAACTGAGCCACAAGAGAAGCCTGATTCTAATGAGAGGGAGATGTAAACATGCATCTGGAACTATTCCTGATCTTAAGACACATATTGTCAAAGTAGGGGGCTTCCCAGATGGCTCAGTTCTAAAGAATCTGCCTGCCAATATAGAAGATGCAGGGGACACAGGTTCGATCCCCGGGTCGGGAAGATCCCCTGGAGAAGGAAATGACAACACACTCCAGTTTTCTTGCCTGGAAAATCCCAAGGACAAAGGAGCCTGGCAAGCTACCGTCCATGGGGTCTCAAAGAGTTGGACACAACTGAGCATGCACACAGTCAAAGCAGAACTAAATAATGACTTGTAGTAGGCTGTGACTTGAGACACTGTGTTTTCTAGAAATTCTGAGGAAGATTTAGCTACCCAGTTAAGAAACCTCACAAAAGGCAGGAGAACTTGGCCTGAGCCTCAAAAAATGAACACATATCTCAGTGACAGGCTGGAAAAATCATTCCAGGTGGATGAATGGTGTGACTAGACTGGTTTTAGTGGCGTCTACAAAGACTGTGGGGAAATAGTGGGCAAAAAACTGGAAACGTGGATTGAGGCCAGATAGTGGAAGGAAACTAAGGCGCTTGGACTTTATCCTGGTGGTAATGAAGAGATAATGAAGATTTTTAATTAAGGGTTTGGCATGATTAAATGGTGTTTTAGGGAGATTACTGTGGCAGCGGTGAATTGAAGGGGGAGAAAACAAGTAGGCGATTAGTTAGGAGGCTATTATAATCACCCAGGCTTGAAGCAGCAGGGGTCTGGAGGCAATGGGAATTGAAAGAAAGGGTGGAGTGTGAGAGATAGTGCAAGGGAATGTCCAAAGCGCCTTGAGGACTTGTGAGTCTTCAGGACAAAAGGAAGGAAGGTGGCTGTGAGCACCAAATCTGGGAATCAGGAGGGAGAGCCATTTAGTAGTAGAGGGGAGTTTGGAGCACTGAGTTAGCTGAGCCTGGCAGTATCTCCAAACGTCCAAGTTCAGGTGTCCAGCAGGTGGGTGGAGATGCAACACAGGGTGGCTCCGGAGAGCGGCCAGGCTAGGGACCTTGACTTTTCTCTCTTATTGATTCAATCTGACTTCCTTCTCCAGAGAGCACTGAAATTCAATGCCTAAGCAATTATGACAGAATGTGTGTCTTATAGGATGTGTGCCTACATATCAATAGGAAGGAAGAATTAGGTCATTCTTTGAATATTTTAAACTTCTGGGAAAGCACTTTTTAAATAAATCACCCAAATATTTCAAATGAATATTTTTTTTTAAAAGCTAAATTTCCCAGATAATATTCCCAAATGTTCACAGTTCTTCCTTCAGGGAGGCTCAACCTTAGCGTCTAATAGAGTTCAATTACGGAGTAATTTCCATGTTGAACGTGGTGGCGATTGCGCTATCTGAGTGGAGCTGTGTAGCAGCTCTGTGACGCCAGATGAAGAGTACAAGAGGCCCGTAAGCCTCGTAGGCCCTCTGCCTAATTCTCTCATGCAAATTAGAGGGAAGAGAGGTTCCCATGTTTCATTTATCAGGAAAGTGCATCCTTCTCACAAAAGGAATCGAAGAGAAGAGGCACGCTGTCCTTTAAGGTGTGCATACAACCTGCGCAGGTGGCCACCCAGAGTTCCAGCAGACTAAATGCCAGCCAGCCCTTTCCTTCAAAAAGTAGGACGTTCTGGATAGAAATGTGACCAGGGCGTGGTCCAGTGGTTAAGAATCCACCTGTCTGAGCAGGGGACACAGGTTTGATCCCTGGTCTGGGAAGATTCCACATGCCCGGGGACAACTATGACTGTGCCCCGCTACTAGAGAAAGCCTGCTCACCACAACAAGACCCAGGGCAGTTAAAAATAAAAATGTTAAATTAAAAAAAAAAAAAATGTGACCAGGGCGGAAATAAAACAGCTTTGGACTTCATCCTTGGGTATGTGGACTCAGCTGCCAAAATCCTCCCCATACAACTCAGACCTTAGTGGTCATTGTTTGAGTTTTGCTGTGAAATTCAAGGCACTGAACAAGTCAATCAAATCAGTCACTCTCTGTAAATAAAGGGAAAAACTTTTTAAAACCTGATAAGTGGTAAACAATTGGCTTTCAAATCCAGAAGAATGGCTCCTCTTAGTTCACAAATGCATCTGAATGGCACTTACACGAGACTTCATGAGACTTACAAGGGGTAATTTGAAGGCTCTGCTGCCATCTGTGAGCCCCATGGTGTTTTTAAGATGGGGGCAGTCATGAGCGGGATCCCTGAGTTGTACCTCTGTGGAGTTATAATCACCGTGTCTGGTTGTCATCTGGCCACAAAGAGCTTAAACTCCTGTCCACTGTCCTTGATTCCACCATTGGAACTCGTTGCTGCCCTCATGCAGAGGTATGCTCCACTGATGTGCTAGGAGAATTTGCCAGCATTTTAAGTCATTTCTAGTTAGACCAGGGCAGTGATGACATGAATTTTTAACTGAAGCCCAAGCTCAGCTGCCCAGGACCTGCTGGAAACCTGGCAGGGGATATTGAGATTTCTTGGGTATCACCATTTCCTCACCCCTACCCCTCCTTACTCAAGAAGCATCTGACTTTAGCAGACACTCAGATTTCTCTGGCCTCCCGTCCCATCACTTCATGGCAAATAGATGGGAAGAAAATGGAAACAGTGACAGATTTTATTTTCTTGGGCTCCAAAATCACCGCGGATGGTGAATGCAGCCACGAAATTAAAAGATGCTTTCTCCTTGGAAGATAAGTCAAGACAAACCTAGACAGCATATCAAAAAGCAGAGACATCATTTTGCTGACAAAGGTCCGTATATTAAAAGCTATGGTTTTTCCAGTAGTCATGTGCAGATGAGAGAGTCAGACTATAAAGAAGGCTGAATGTCGAAGAATTGATGCTTTCGAACTGTGGTGCTGGAGAAGACTCTTGGGAGTCCCTTGGACAGCAAGAAAATCAAACCAGTCAATCTTAAAGGAAATCAACCCGGAATATTCACTGGAAGGACTGATGCTGAAGCCAAAGCTCCAATACTTTGGCCAACTGATGTGAAGAGCCAACTCATTGGAAAAGACCCTGATGCTGGGAAAGATTGAAGGCAGGAGGAGAAGGGAGTGACAGAGGATGGGATGGTTGGATGGCATCACCGACTCAATGGACCTGAGTCTGAGCAAACGCTGGCAGATAGTGAAGGACAGGGAAGCCTGGCGTGCTGCAGTCCCTGTGGTCGCAAAGAGTCAGGCATGACTGAGTGACTGGACAACAGATTCTCAATCTTAGGCACTGTTCAGTTCAGTTCAGTTGCTCAGCAATTAACAAGGGATCCCATCTAGGCATTCTGCTTTATTTGTGGTCAAACCTTTTCACTGGCAGATAATAGATAATATTGAGTAATCAAGAAGTTTACCAGACAGACTGGCTCAGTTCGAGAGGCACTCCTTCCTTCTCCACCCTCATAAGATAATGTGTTATCAGTAGAGCCATGTTTTAAATACAAGGTGGTGAGATTAGATGACTTTAAGGGCCCTTCCAACTCTGAGATCTTCTGTTGTCTTTTGATTATGATGAATATAGTTGCACATTGTCCGTGATTCCGTGGACCTCTACTCAACTGAACATTGCCTTTGACCTTCCCAGTAATGACCTCAGTCCTTGATTTGGTGAAGCCCTTATCAGAAAATGTCTGCTGGATACTACAACTTTCAAACAAACGGGGGAGGCACATACATGAACACACACATTTAATTTAAATTTTAACTCAGTTGATCCCAAATTTTCTGATATCCCCAAGATTTATCTTTCTCCATATTTAAACAATGACTTTTATATTCCAGTATTAAAGTACATACACCTGTATATGTTTTTGCTTGCTAATAATCATTCCTAAGAAGACATTATGTAAAGAAATCTAATCATGGTTAATTCAAGTTTGCCAAGGTTGATAGTTTGGTCTTAGTTCCCCTTCAGCAAAAAAAAAAAAAAAAGACAAAGGTCAAAAAAATAATCTTTTTTTACAGTAGTTCTTAGTTGTGTCAACTACAAATGAAAATAAATTCTGAATTTCTCTTTTATTAATACGTTGCCCTTTTTTGTGTGTCAGAAATAGAAATGGGAGAGAGCTGGAATGTGATCTTGATATATGGGCTTACTGCTCTTTCTACCAACTGCTGAATTATTATCATTTCACAGAAATTACATCTGAAAGGGAGGCATGTGTCCTTAAATCGAAAGATTCCAAATGAATAACCTTTGCTAAAACGATTAGTAATTTCTCCAAGCAGTGAGGTTATAAATACTCAGTTCCAAGGATCTATATAACCCGTTCATTCTTCTTTAGTACTGTCACACGCTGAACAGAAAACACAAGCGGGAATGTCTACAATGCATGAAACGCATTCTGTTTTACTAGGGATCAAGAAAAGGGAAAAAAAAAAATACCCGAACCAACTAGTTACTGGGCGGTGAGGGGAGAAGAGTGGAGGGTGGGATGGAGCTACTGTTAAGTACTTGAATTAACAAAAATGAATTCCCCAGTGGTCCCCCTATCCATTAACTCTATCAGAAAGCTGCTCCGCAGGCAAATTTAACTTCAGGAAGTGACTTAGGACTGGGAAGAATAGGCCACAATATTTCATCAAATGCAGCAAAAACAAATTACCTCAGACTCAGGAACCCTGAGACCACTCTCTGAGAGTGTGTGCTGCTTGAAGGGGAAGGAAACTGCTTTCTCAAGGAGTGGTGGCTGGCTTCCCGGCTCCCTCACACTCACCTTGGGAGGGGACCTCATAAATCCCAAACTGGCAGCCTCTGGGCATGTCCTGCTGGCTCCTGAAGGCGACTCAGATACTCCTGCTGTGAAGTGGACCTGGCTTGCTTTGAGTCTGATGAAGATGAGGGTGATTTTCGTGTCTGCTCAGAATCCCTGGGAAGCCTGAATGAGCAGGTTCGTCAGAGTCAGCTGCAGGCCTGAAGGTTCCAGCAGGGTAGGAGTGGATTGCAAATGGCTCTGGAAGTTCCCCCCTGTTTCACTTTCTACTATTTAAGGGGGCTTCCCTTCTGGCTCAGACGGTAAAGAATCTGCCTGCAATGCAGGAGACTCATGTTCAATCCCTGGGTCGGGAAGATCTCCTGGAGAAGGTTATGGCTACCCACTCCAGTGTTTAAGACATTCCTCTAGGTTGTTTTATTGCTGTGTGTTCCAGGCAGGGTCTCCCTTGGATCCAAGACAGAAGAGCCACCCTATATCCTTCTGCTCTCCCAGTCTCTAATGATAACCAAGGCAGCACCTCGTGGGTGGAGAAAAGCAGGATGTTATAGTGGTTAAGGTCATGGACCCTGAAGACTGCCTGTCTGGCCTCTAACCCTGGCTCTATGACTTAGAGTCATGGCACCTTGGCCTCGGGACTTAACCCTGTGCTTTGATTTTCCCATCTGTAAAACAGATTCATTCATTCATTCATTTTTATAAGTGTTTATTCAATATTCTTCCCTGGTGGCTCAGATGGTAAAGAATCTTCCTGCAATGCAGGAGACCCAGGTTTGATCCCTGGATCAGGAAGATCCCGTATAGAAGGGAATGGCTACCCATTCCAGTTTTCTTGCCTAGGAAATTCCATTGACAGATGAGCCTGGAGGGTTACAGTCCATGGAGTTGCAAAGTGTCAGACACAACTGAGCAATTAACACTAACTATTCAATATTCTAGGCACGGGGGTGAATAGAACATATGAAGTCTCTGCTCTCATGGAGTTTGCATTATCGTAGGGAGAAAAACAAATAAATGAGGATGTATCAGATAGTAATAAGTGCACTGAAGAGAATTAAAATAGGTTTATGGGGTAGAGTGTCACATGGCTGCTTAGCAAAGTCCTCTCTGAAGAGATGACCAGAGTAAGAAGTCAACCACGAGAAGATCATGGGGAAGAGTTTTCCAGGCAGAGGAAACAGCAACTACAAACTCTGATGCAGAATGAGCTTGGTGTGTCCATGTTAGAGAAGGGCCAGTGTGCCTGGAGCATGTGGGCAAGCAGGAGAGACGAGGAAGTCGGGCCAGAGAACAGGATGCTAGTGGCTGGCAGATCAGGGCATTTGAATGACTATGACATGATATTTCTATCTGAATATGGTAGAAACCATGATCTGACCTTCACTGACTGTGCAGGACAAGAGTGGAAGCAGAGAGGCTAGTCCAGATACTACAGCAGTGACTTAGGTAAGAGGGGAGAGGAGCTGGAGAGAAGTGGGGAGGTGTTGGATATGTTGAGGGAAAAGAGGCCGGAGAAGTTAGGGGTTTGGAGATAGAGACTGAAAGTCAGGGTGCCTTCTAGGATTGGGGGCTTGAGCAACCAGGAACTGTAGGTGGTAGTGTCTTTCATGGTCATGAGAAGGACTGGAGGGAAGAGCAGGTCAAGGTGGGAGAGGATCAAAAATTTGGTTGGAACATGATGCTTAAGATGCCTATTAGATGTGCAAAGAGAGAGAAATATTGGGCAGAATGCTGGATAAACAAGTCTGAGTTCTGGGGACTCATCTGGGCTGGTGCCTTGAGGACCGCAGGAGTCTGTGTGGATTCCTGCAGCCTGGGACTGGACAAGGTCATCTGGACAGGGACTGCAGATGGAGAAGATAAGAAGGTAGAGGTGGGAGGGAGGAGGAGAAGCAGCCTGGAGACGGATGGAAAGGGAGGGTGGGAGGAACCAGAAGGGCCTGGAGTCTGAAAGCCCAGAGGAGAGAGCGGGCAATGGTGTAAAATGCCACCGAGCGCTGAGCAGCACGGGAACTGGGAGCTGACCTTTGCTTGGATGTTCCAAACTGGGGTTGTGGGTAATCCCTGGTGAAGCGTCGGTGAAGTGGGGAGGACAGCTGTTAGTGTGCAATGGGCTGGGGCAGCAGAGGATCGGGTCTAATTATAAGCAAATCTGTGGTCAGTGGGGAAAGGCAGAACGTGGTGTTGGTGAAGATGACTGTGGGACCTGAGGCTCTACAGCAGGGGGTTCTTTTCATGAAAAATCATACAGGCCTTTGGTGGCTCAGTGGTAAAGAATCTGCCTGCCAATGCAGGAGACATGGGTTCGATCCCTGATCCAGGAAGATCCCACATGCCAAAGGGCAACTAAGCCCGTGTGTGCCACAACTGTGAGCCTGTAGTCTTGAGCCCCGGAACTGCAACTACTGAAGCCCGTACACCTAGAGCCCGTGTTCTGCAACAATAGAAGCCACTGCAATGAGAAGCTCACGCCCTGCCACCAAGATGAGAGAAGGCCCACGCAGCAATGAAAACCCAGAGCAGCCATAAACAAAAATCAATAAATCTTTTTTGAAAAGAAAGATCATACAGAGTTAATACAAAGTAGGTGTGACTGTCAATACCTATTTAGAATGAGAAGTCGTAACTTATAAACTTGAAAAGTCTGACAAATCCCATATACAACAAAATATAGAAAAATAACATTTTTATAAATTAAATACTAGATGCACCTCTATTTTGCCTTCCTTTTTGGTCTAGAGACACTTGTTTATATGATAATAATTTTTATATAGAATATACACACACACATACAAGTCAACCTCTTCACTTGCCCTCCAGTGTCTATCAATACATATTTCATAGATGGCTAGAGTTCACTAAAGTCCCTGGTGGATTATTTTTCTTTTCTTTTTATTTTACTGGTGGTATTTCGAGTACTATTTGTTAATAGGAGTATAAAAAAATCTGTTCTCCACTATCACCTGGGGCCTCAACTACCGAAGTTTAGCCAAAGAGGTCAACCAAAGCTTTCGAAATAGGCTGCAAATCGAAGGTCGGAAGAATCCTCTTTGGTATCCTATTACACCAGTGTTTCTAAGCCTTGCACTCTTTTTTTTAATCTAACTTCTTTTTTTTTTAATTTATTTTTATTAGTTGGACACTCTTAACAATGGGGGCCAGATAGTTCTTTGCTGTCGGAAGCTGTCTTGTGCATTGCTGGATGTTCAATGATTCCTGTTTTCTACCCACTAGATGCCAGTAGACAACCAAAAGTGTCTTCAGACATTGACAAAAGCTCCCTGGGGGGGCAGAGTTGTTCCAGTTGAAAGCCACTGTGTCGCAACTAATTGTGTGTGGTCCTTGGCTGATCTTTCCCTGTTGTGAACGTGTTGCCCAGGATTATCTGGCTGAGGCTTGGCCTTTATCTCTAGGAGACGTTGTGTAGGGATGACGATGCCATGGCACCTCTCTGCCCTCTTGGCATCTCAGATGATGCAAAGCCAGAGCGCACAGCACACTGAAAAACTCAGATTTCTAGGTAGACAAACCCTAGAGTGACATATAGCCGCAGAAACTTGACGAATAAGGCAGTGAGCGTAAAAACCCTCAGCTAATGGATGATTAGGACTAAGGCATAAGTGGTGAAAGCTGAACTAATTCTTTTCTTTTTTTTTAATAACAAGAGCAAGCATTATTTTAGGCAGAGACTACATTTAACAAACTTGTTACTCTAAGAAGTGTGTGCAAGTTGAAAACAAATTACTTTTAAGAACTGTTTACCAAATGTATGACTAGTGTTAAGATAAAGAGGTTGATACGGACATTTGAAGGGAGTATCTTAAAACTTCCTGACTTAGAAGAGACAACCAAATCAAATGCCATACATACCATTTCACACTCACTAGAATTGCAAGAGAGCTTCGCTGGTGGCTCAGACAATAAAGAATCTGTCTACAATGCAGGAAACCCAGGTTCTATTGCTGGGTCAGAAAGATCCCTTAGAGAGGGAAATGGCAACCCACTCCAGTATTCTTACCTGGGGAATCGTATTGACAGAGAAGCCTGGTGGGCTACAGTCCGGGGGGCTGCAAAGAGTCAGACATGACTGAGCAACTAACACTTTCACTTTTTTCAGCATAGCAAGAATCAAAGAAACTGAAATAAACGAAGTGTTGACAAGGCTGTGGAGAAATTGGGACCTTCGTACATTGATGGCGAGAATGCAAAATGGTGCAGTCACTGCGGAAGGCAGTTTGGAAGTTCCTCAAATGGTTAAATGTATAATTACCCTAGCACTCATCAATTCCATTCTGGATACCCAAGATAATTAAAACATAAATTCATACAAAAACATGTACATACATGCTCAAACAAGCATTATTCATAATAGCTTGAAAGTAGAAACAACTCAAATGTCCATCAACAGATGAGTGGGTAGATAAAATATGATATATACACATGGTCGCTTATTATTGAGCCATAAAAAGGAAAACATGCGACAGGGATAAACCTTGAAAGCATTATGCTAGATGAAGTAAGCCAGGCACAAAAGGCTACATATTGCATGATTCCATTTATATAAAATGGACATAAGAAGCAAATCCAGAGAAACAGAAAGTGGATTAGTGGTACCTGGGGGATGGAAGGATGAGGGAATTGAGATCAACTGCTAATAGGTACGAGTTTTCGTGAGATGATGGAAATGTTCTGGAATTAGATAGTGGTGATGGGTGCACAAGTCTATGAATACGCAAAATACCACTGAACTGTATGCTTTAAATGATGAATTTAAATGATGTCATGGGAGTTATATTTCAATTTTTTAAAAAGAGGCAACAACCAAAACCTAGAATTAGTAGGGTCCTGAAGAATCATGTTGTACAAATTTCATGTTTTCTAATTGAGAAATCTTGAGGGTAGTGTCTAAGAAAGTGGATTTCTCCTTACTTAGAACCCACTGAGACTTGAGAAGGACAAAAAAGTGTTAGTCGCTCAGTTGTATCCGATTTTTTGCAACCCCATGGACTGTAGCCCGCCAGGTTCCTCTGGCCATGGAATTCTCCAGGCAAGAATACTGGAGTGGGTTGCTATTCACTTCTCCAGGGGATCTTCCTACCCCAGGGATAGAACCTGGTTCTCTGCATTGCAGACAGATTCTTTACAATCTGAGCCACCAGGTAACAGCAGAATGATGCCCTGAACAGGGTCATAGAGGCCACCTTTCGAGATCCATCACTTAAGTAAATGAATATTTATTGAGGGCCTGCTATGTACCAGACACTTTCCCCGGTGCTGGGGCTACCTCACGAATTTAACAGGCAAAAAGAGTCCTGCCTCCATGGAACTTAACTTCTAAAGCAAGTCTTTCCTAGACAGCACATTTTAGAAGCTATGTCGTCAAACTGGTGCACATTTAGAAATCAGAACCAGTTTTCATAAAGAATGGTTGAATGAACTGAGCGTTTTCACCTTTAGAAAGGGAAGATTGAGGGAGAACATGATAACTGCTTCAAAAGCTGTTTGGAGGAGAGAGCCGTTTCATTCTCCACTGCTCTCTGGAGCAGCACTCGGCTCAGAGGTAAATGTTACAGGGAGGTGGATTTGGGCTCTGAGAGAGGAAGGGAGAAAGCTCCCTAGGTTCACCTCCTGAGCAGCAGGCATTCCACTGGGTATTTCACCCGTGTTATCTCATTTAATCCCCACGGTATCCCTATAAGGCGCAGTGATTAACACCACTTAAAGAAGTGGAAATGGAGGCTTAGCAAGGTTGTGTAAGCCACCCCAAGGTCACACCGCTGGTTAATGGCTGAGGCAACGGTCAGACTTTTCCCTGGCTGTCTCCACACTCTCGCCACTGGCCAGGCTGTCTTCCCAACAGTTAATGCTTTTAAAAACATGCACATTTGTGGAAGGGAGGCCTCCTGGGATGTAGAGGTGAACTGAATGACCTGTCTCATGACATACTCTCATACTGTTTCATTTGGCTCACTCTATGAGGAGGGTTGGGCTTCCCAGGTGGCGCTAGTGGTAAAGAACCTGCCTGCCAATGCAGGAGACATAAGAGATGTGGGTTTGATGCTTGGGTCAAGAAGATTCCCTAAAGAAGGAAATGTCAACCCAGTCCAGTATTCTTGCCTGGAGAATTCCATGGAAAGAGGAACCTGTTGGGCTACAGTTCATAGCATTGCAAAGTCAGACACAACTGAAGTGACTTAGCCCACAGCATGCATGAGGAGGGTTAAAGTGGTAAAAGGAAATAAATAATAATCCACAGGTGTGTGGGTCATTTGAAATAACGTACTTGCAGTCTAGCACAAGAGACATCAACATTGCTGTTGTTTAGTTGCTAAACCGTGTCCAACTCTTTTGCAACCCCATGGACTGTAGCCCACCAGGCTCCTCTGTCCTGGATTCTCCAGGCAAGAATACCGGAGTGGGTTGCCATTTCCTTCTCCAGGGGATCTTCCTGACCCAGAGATCAAACCTGTGTCTCTTGCATCTCCTGCACTGGCAGGCAGGTTCTTTACCACTGAGCCACCCGAGAAGCCGACATTGACAGGATGCAGCCAGTATTTACTGCGAATCTACTTTATGCCAGGTCCTCTGATATGACATCAGCCTGATCTTCATGGAGCTTACCGTTTTGCCTGACAGAGGGCACACCCTAGGATGTAAGATCCAAGCCCTTTTTCCTAGCCCCCAACCCTCTATGCATGGCAGGCTACCCTCCTCATTTTATACTCCAGTATTCAGTCAGCTGGAAAATTTTTCTGGGTGGTTCTGTGTGTCAGGCACTGTTGTAGGCATTGGAGATAAAGCAGTGAACAAAATGGAGCAAAAAAAAAAAAAAATCTCTTTTATGGGGCTTGCTTTGGTGCTTACCATAAACGAATATAAATAAGTAAAATATGTACTACATTCAAAAGTGAAAAGTGCTGTGAAGAAAAATAAAGCTTGGAAGGGGATTAAGGGAGTCCTGGGGAATTTGGAGGCTGCAGTTTTAAATAGGTGGTCAGGCGGGACCTCACCAAGTTTGAGTTTCGGCACTGACATTCAGGATAGCAAGGGTGAGCCACGCAGCTACTGCGGGAAACAGAACTTGGGATGGAGGAAGGCCCAGGGTGATTGTCTGTAATGGAGAGCCTGCTGGCTGTGAGGGAGACAGGTCAGGAAGGTAATGGGGATGCAAACTGTGTAGGGCAGGTGGGGCATGTGAAAATGTGGATTTGCTCTCAGGGAGATGGGACATCCTGGCAGGTCTGTCCGCTGTGCTGTAAACAGGCTGGATGGGAACAAGGGGTGAAGCAGGAAGTTGAGCCAGGGCAGGTAGGAGGAACCCGCCACAGTTCATGCCCTAATCCCTGGAAGGTGGGGATCTGTTACATTACATGGCTGAAGGAACTCAGCAGATGCAGTTAAGGTTACGGACTCTAAAATAGGAAGATTGTGGGACTTCCCTGTTGGTCCTGTGATTAAGAATCCACCTTGAAATGCAGAGGACTCAGATTCAATCCCTAGTCCAGAAACTGAGATCCTACAGGCCTGGGAGCAGCTAAGCCTATGCGCTGCAAATATTGAGATCTTGTGCCTCAAGAGAGTCCCTGCACCTCAATGAAGGATGCTGAACGATGCAATGAAGATTCCAAGCACTGCAACTAAGACCCGACACAGCCAAATAAATAAAATAAAATAAGTAGGGAGATGGGTCCTGGATTGTCCAGATGGGTCCAGTCTAAACACATGAACCTTTAAATGCAGAGTTTTCTTAAGTGGGAGTCAGAGAAATGCAACAGACGAGGGGTTGTTGCCATAATTCACTTGAGAGACGCTGATGGCTTGGACCTTTATGGGGGGAGGAGCAGGGTTTAAATATTTATTTATTTGACTGTGTCAGACCTTAGTTGCAGGCCACTGCAGCATGTGGGATCCCAGTTTCCCAACCAGGGATTGAACCTGTGTCCCCTGCATCGGAAGGTGGATTCTTAACCACTAGACCACCAGGGAAATCCTTGGTTTGGACCTTTGCTAAATCCAGAAGATTTCCCAATAGGTGAAATGAAGGGCACTAGAAAAAGGGAGGAATCGAACCCAGGCCCCCTGCATTGGAGCTCAGAGTTTTAGCTGCTGAACTACAACATAAGTCCCCATCAATATTGTTTTTCTAAAAAAAAAAAAAAACTTTTGAATTGAATTGAGAGGCAAGATATTTGGGGTTCTGTTTATTTATTTGCCAAGACAAATTTATAAATGTTTACTCCAATATAAAACATTACAATGATCTGACTCTGGGTCTTACCCAACATGCCTTTCTCAAGTCTCAACAGTCGTTTTCAATCCTGGGTGTACACTGGATCACCAAGGAAAATTTTAGAGATATACATGCCTGAGCTCTAGTTCTGGGAAGCTCTAACTCAGCAGATCTTCATGTATGGATGTGAGCCTTGGACCATAAAGAAGGCTGAGCACCAAAGAATTGATGCTTTTGAATTGTGGTGCTGGAGAAGACTCCTGAGAGTCCCTTGGACTGCAAGGAGATCAAACCAGTCAATCCTAAAGGAAATCAACCCTGAATATTTATTGAAAGGACTGATGCTGAAGCTGAAGCTCCAATACTTTGGCCACCTGATGCAAAGAGCCAACTCACTGGAAAAGAGCCTGATGTTGGGAAAGATTGGAGGCAGGAGAAGGGGATGACAGAGGATGAGATGGTTGGATGGCATCACCAACTCGATGGACATGAGTTTGAGGAAGCTCTGAGAGTTGGTGAAAGACAGAGAAGCCTGGCGTGCTGCAGTCCATGGGGTCGCAAAGAATCAGACATGACTAAGTGACTGAACAACAAGATCTTCAGATAGCCTTGAGTGCCCCTAATGGTTCAAACTGAAGTCGCTCAGTCGTGTCCAACTCTTTGCAACCCCATGGACTGTAGCCTACCAGGCTCCTCCATCCATGGAATTCTCCAGGCAAGAGTACTGGAGTGGGTTGCCATTCCCTTCTTCAGGGGATCCTCCCGACCCAGGGATCGAAACCGGGTCTTCCGCGCTTCAGGCAGATGCTTTTCCATCTGGCGGTGCAGGAGACCGTGTTCGAATCTTGGGTTGGGAGGATCCCCTGGAGAAGGGAATGGCAACCCACTCCACTATTCTTGCCTGGAGAATTCCATGGACAGAGAGGAGCCTGGCAGGTTACAGTCCATGGGGTTGCAAAGAGTCAGACATGACTGAGCGACTCCAATGGTTCAAAAGCTCACATCAATTCTGATGCTCTGCTACGACAGAGAGACATTCTTCTACAATATTTCTTGGTGGTATAGTGCTAAAGAATCCATCTGCTAATGCTGAGACACAAGAGATGCAGTTTCGATCCTTGGGTCAGGAAGATCCCCTGAGGAAGGAAATGGCAACTCACTCCAGTATTCTTGCCTGGGAAATCCCATGGACAGAGGAGACTTGAGACTTTCGGGCTATAGTCCATGGGGTCACAAAAGAGTCAGACACAACTAAGCAACCCAGCATTAGTCTCAGGGAGAGAAGACTAATGTCAGATGGAAGAGACTCTCTATCCAGTTTTCTTTTCTTTTTTTTTTTCTAGAGAGTGAGTGAATTATGAGTTTTGTAAGAAATAGACAGATGTAGGTATGTAGGTGCTCAGTTGTATCTGACTCTTTGTGACCTCATGACTGTAGCCTGCCAGGCTCCACTGTCCATGGGATTTTCCAGGCAAGAATACTGGAGTGAGTTGTCATTTCTTCCTCCAGGGGTTCTTCCCGACCCAGGGATCAAACCTGTGTCTCCAGCATCTCCTGCTCTGGAAGGTGGATTCTTTTCCACTGAGCCACCTGGGAAGCTCCAGGATTAATTGTTGTGGGGGAATTCACCATACCTTCTGTGTATGGAACTGTATCTGTCTGTTCAGAAAAGTGCTGGAGCAGTGTCTGGATATTGTAAAGTGAAGAAATGCCTTCTTCCTTTGGAAGAAACAAGTTAGATGTTTACCAACCTTATTTTCTTTGTTTTAGCATAGCAACAATTTATATATCCCAGCATTCTTTATAATCAGTTTGACACACTGGCTATGGATATAGGAGCTAAGAATGGCCATTGGTCCCAGGCATGGCTGTATATCCCCTGCAACAGCCATGGTCTTTGGTTGTCAATCAGCTAGATGCAGAGAATGTAGAAGACCCTTAGGCGATGGTCCCGAGACATTACTTAGAGAGGGGCCCCATGACTTGCCTTGGACTGTGACACATATGAAAAATAAACTTTTTTTGTGTTAAGCCATTGAGATTTGGGGGTTGTTGGTTATAACAGCTCACAATAAACTTCTGTTGTGGTAAGACATTGAGGTGAAGGATTTATATGTTATTTCAGCCTACTGTTGCTCATGTGTGTGTATGTGTGCTAGTCACTCAGTTGTATCTGACTCTTTGTGACCCCATGGACTATAGCCCACCAGGCTCCTCTGTCTGTGGAATTCTTTAGGCAAGAATACTGGAGTGGATAGCCATTTCCTTTTCTAGGGGATCTTCCCAACCCAGGGATTGAACCTGGGTCTCCTGCATTGCAGGCAGATTCTTTTTCATCTGAGCCACCAGGGATAAATATACTCTTGCTCATAATGACTGACAAATCTATACTGTCAGTTAAAAAGATATATAATTGACATCATAATGATCTCCTACTGAAACTATTACAGTAATATCAGAAGACAATTGCAGTTTGTTGGAAGATTGAAGAATGTCTTAATCAGGTGCAGCTGCTATAACAAAGTTTCATACCCTGGGTGGCTTATAAATAACAAACTTATTTCTCACAGATCTGGAGGCTGGAGACATCCCTGGCAGTCCAGTGGTTAAGACTCTGCAATTCCAATGCAGGGGCATGGGTTCGATCCCTGGGCGGAGGACAAAGATCCCACATGTCACATGGCAAAAAGAAAAACAAACAAACAAAAACCAGAGACGTTCTGGAGTCTGAAAGGTCTAAGATCAAGATGCCAGCAGATTCTGTATGTGCTGAGACTCCACTTCCTGATTCACTGAGAGCCAACTTCTGGCTGTGTCCTCAAATGGCAGTAAGGGAGCTCTCTGAAATCTCTTGGCACTAATCACATTCATGGGACTCCACCCTCATGACCTAATCACTTCTCACTGGGCATTAGGATTTAACCTACGAATCTGAAAGAAAAGTGAAAGTGAAAGGCGCTCAGTCATATCCGACTCGTTGCAACCCCATAGACTATACAGTCCATGGAACTCTCCAGGCCAGAATACTGGAGTGGGTAGCCTTTCCCGTTTCCAGGGCATCTTCCCAATCCAGGGATCAAACCTAGGTCTCCTGCATTGCAGGCGGATTTTTTACCAGCTGAGCCACAAGGGAAGCCCAGATATGAATCTGGAAGGGACACAACATTCAGTCTACAGCAGAGAATATGACTGTGTTCCTATCTTTCCTGAAAAAACTTGATTAAGAGGTTGGAGAGATGTAGAACCAAGGAGGGAAAATGGCAGAGCATCCAGTGAGGAAGTAGGAAACCCAGATGAGTGTGGTACCCTTGCCACCAAGTAGCTTTTAGGAGGAGAGAGTGACCAATTCTGTCAAACGCTGTAGATCAAGGTAGATGAGAACTGACTGTTCATTTCAGGAAGCACTGGGGACCTGGGTAAGAGCAGATTTTGGTGGAGCAGTGTTGGCAGAGGGGGACAAACTCCCAGCTAGAGGGGGTTTAAGAGAAAGGAGGAAACAGGGAATTAGAGATAAGGAAGAGAGACATCTTTTGTTTTTTAACGAATTCACTGTAAAGGGGAGCAGAGAAGTGGTACCTGGAGGAAAAACGAAGTTGTTTTTTTTTTTGTTTTTTTTTTTATGGGAGAATAGGATTTTTTTTAATACTGACAAGAGTGATTTAGTAAACAAAGAAATTTTTGACAAGAGAAAAGGGGAGAGATTTTCTGGAGCCATATCTAGTATTTTTCACGTGGTATATTAGTTACCTCATGTTGCATAACAAATCATCCCCAAACCTAATGGCTTAAAATAATATGAGCTGATTATCTCATGATTTCTGTGGGTTAAGGTTCCAGGAGCGCCTTGTTGAAAGTTTCTGGCTCAAGTGTCTCTCCCAAGGCTATAGTCACCCTCTCAAGGGGGCTGCTGTCATCTCAAGGCTCAACTGAGTGAGGGTCCATTTCCATGTCACTCAACCCTACAGGTGGCAGATTTCAGGGCCCTGTTGGGTTCTGGCCAGAGACATCAGTTCCACCTCTACCCCCCAGCCCCCTACCCCGGCCTCTGCATGCAGCAGCTCACAAAATGGCAGCTGGCTTCCCACAACAAGAGCTGAGAGGAAGAAAGAGGGGGAAGTCATTGTTCTGTAACTTAACCAGGAAGTGCCATCCCATCAGTTTGCCATATTTTATTTGTTAGGAGCAAATCACTAGCTCTGGCCCACTTCAAGAGGGAGAGGTTTACACAGAGGCATGAAGTCCAGGAAGTGGCGACTGCTGGGGGCATTTGAGAGGCTGCCTACCAAACAGGGGAGGGTGTAAGTAGAGAAGCCGGCCCTAGTCAGGAGTGGGGATTGTTCACCCACAGTCACAGGAGAACAGGCAGTGTCTGAGGGCACACAGAAGCTAGTAAGTAGGCCACTGTGTGAGGGTGGAGGAAGAAGTATTTGCTCATTAGCCCCGAGACCTTGGAGAATGGCAGGAGATAACCTGAGGAACCAGGGCTCATTTCCTTTGTTCCTCTGTTGGATCTCTGGCAAAGCCAGAAGGATTCTAAATCCAGCACAACACAGCTCTCTCCCCTCTGAGACCGTTAACAAGGAAGCATTTAAAGTGTCACACCAGGATTTGCAAACAGTTTTACTTACCTGAACTTAGAAAACCCACAAGGAACTATGAGCAGGAGAAGAAACAAGAAGGTGGGGAGAAAAGAAAAGGTGAGGCATTGCCTGAGGAATCCGCTCCTCAGCTGGGTTTTCATGCATGGGTTTCTCTCACTTTTCAAAAGTCATATTAAACCAGAAGTCTTTGCCGCTGAACATTTGTGGTTCGAGGGAAAAGACTTTTTGATTATTTGTTTTGTTAAAGCAGAAAAGTGAGACAAACATATTCTTTTCAGTAACAGCATCCTCAGACCCAGCTGCCTGCAGTCATGATAGAGTGGGTTTCCGCTTGGAGAGTGGAATACACCAGAAAGAGCAAATTACCAAGGGACTTCAGTTGTGATTTTCCAGGCCATCAGGGAAGGAAAACTGATTGCTGCTAAGATTGTGGAAGTTTGCTTCCTTAGTGGGTAGCAGCAAGGTGAATGAATGAGTTTGGGCTTTGGGGCCAGAAAATACAGTCTAGAACCCTACTTAACCTTGGGAAAGCCCTACTCCCCCTTCTGTAAATAGGAAGTTCTTGTCTGGAAAGTTAGAGAGAAATGGGGGAAATGGCTTCCAGGGGGCGCCATTCACACAGAAGACGGTGCTTCCTGGCCTCCGGCATCTGAGAGGCTCAGGGACACAAAACAGATTAGGAAGAGCAGTGGTTACTAGTGGTTACTGTGTCCGCTCAGTCGTGTCCGACTCTTTGCGACGTATGGACTGTAGCCCGCCAGGCTTCTCTGTCCATGGGATTCCCCAGGCCAGAACACTGGAGTGGGTTGCCTGCCATATCCTTGTCTAGGGAATCTTCCCGACGGGGATCAAAACCATGTCTTTTGCGTCTCCTGGTTACTAGTTTGAGTAAATTCCGGGATTTGGTGATGGACAGGGAGGCCTGGCGTGCTGCATGCAGTCCATGGGGTTGCAAAGAGTGGGATTCGACTGAGCGACTGAACTGAACTGAACTGAGGGGCCCATTGTCATCCCCAAACGATTTAGGGTTCTCTGGCTTGCTATTCTGAGAAGGCAATGGCAACCCACTCCAGTACTCTTGCCTGGTAAATCCCATGGACGGAGGAGCCTGGTAGGCTGCAGTCCATGGGGTCGCTAAGAGTCGGACACGACTGAGCGACTTCACTTTCAGTTTTCACTTTCATGCATTGGAGAAGGAAATGGCAACCCACTCTAGTGTTCTTGCCTGGAGAATCCCAGGGATGGCAGAGCCTGGTGGGCTGCCGTATATGGGGTCGCACAGAGTCGGACACTACTGAAGCGACTTAGCAGCAGCAGCAGCAGCCGCCTTGCTATTATATAGTCGAAACTTACCCAGATGCGTTCTGTCCAGTTCCTCCCCTCTATCTTTTAGGCCAGGATCTCAAGGGCCTTATCGCCCACTCCACACCCTCTCCTGAGATTTTCCTAGCAGGGAGCATTCCTTAGCCAATAGAACCAGCCAGAATCCTCCAAGTCTTGCTGTACCTCCTAGAACTACCAGCCCTTGTTCCTCCTTTAGAAGAGGAGCTTCCCGTCGCGCACTAGAGCAGAACATCCACTTCACTGATGAAGGTGGCCAGGACCTAGTGTGGGGTGAGCGGTGACTAGATGTCCCAAGGCCATAGCAGCGGACAATTCAATCTTTTCAGGGAACACTTTTCGAAAAAACTTCGGGCCTTGCCATCGGGTCGGAACTGGGGCTTAATCTCCCCAAAGTTTTATCAGGATGATCCAGGCCTCATACTCCTGACCTCGGACAAGCTCTAGGGGGCAAAGACTACTAGGATAGCCCTCGTCCTGGGCGAGAACTCACCCCACCCACGGAAACCACCTGCACATCCTTGTCCTGAGAAGTGCGCTTCTCGCATTGCAGCGCTTCTCTGCGCCCGGCAGCAACACCATCGGAGCGCGTGGCCCTGGCGGGGGGGTGGGGGGGTGGGGGTGTAGAAGTCAATTTGCGTTGCTTGCACACGGAGTCGGGGCGAAGCTGTCAGCCTGGGTGCGACGTGGGGCGCTGGAGTGTCCGCCGCTGAGCGAGCCTGAGACTGGAGGACGGTCTCAGGCCCACCGAGGCCTGGATTCAGCTAAATTCCGGGGCGCTGGGTCAGGGGCATGCCCAACCTCCACCTCCTCCTAAGCCCCCGGGCTGCAAGCGCTGATTTGGACCCGGCCCAGGCCTGTGGCCCCGTGCGTGCAGGGCATGAGTGCGGGGCCAGGGGCTGCGAGTCCTAGACTCTGTTCCATCACTTATAGTTGCTCAAGGCAAGACACCGTGGCTACAGGGAAACAAGACAAGGGCGACTTTTCCGAGAGGGAGGTGGCGGGTCTTTGGAAGTGCACTGGGTAGGCCATTATCTCCCGAGTTCGAGCATCCGCTCTCAAACACCAGAAATCCAGTGTCTTCGGCGACTGGTCCGCTCCCTCGAATTCGCAGCTCGACGTTTTCCTTCCTGCAGGCGGGTCACGTCCTCCCTCCAGAGGTCCCGGGTCCCCCAGTTTTTCGCAGAGACTCGCGTTGAGTAACGCCCTAAACGTAGGGAGTTGAGGCGAGCCCTCTTCACCCCTCTCACCTCCAGGTTCTCAAAGCGTGCGCCTCGGTAACAGAAGTCGAAGCAGCTTTCCAGAAAGAAAGGGAACGGTATCCAAAGACCACTCCCCTCTTGGGGGGAGTGGGTGCGCGCAGACCGACCCTTGCCATCCGCCGTGCACTGGGTGCCCGGGGCGGAGCGCGGGGGGGTGGGGTGGGGGGTGGGGCTCCGAACCAGGAGTGGAGTCCCAGAATGATGGGTTGGCTCCGTCGACCTCGGTCCCATTTCTGGATCAGAAATGCGAGCTTCGCCTGTTCCGGCTCCGCGCGCCCGGGAGAGGCGAACGCGAGCCGGTGGGCGCTGCCGCCGCGGGCTCATGTTTATTCACTCGGTCTTAAACATTCCGTTTGAATACTTATTAATCAGCCTCTCTAATAACTACTTACTCGAGTCTAGGTTTGCAGGAGAAAAACGAGTCCCTGTTAAGGAGGAATATAGCAAGTTGGGATCTAGAAAAGCAAGGAAGCTTGTCTGGGGCAGGGCAGTCGGCGCCTGTGTCCCGCCGACACGCGGGAGTGGGGCGCGAGCTGAGGCGGGGATGGGGCGGTTAGCTAAGGGCCTCATTTCTGCCCCTGGCTCTCGTCTCACTGCTGGAACTGGGAACGAGCTAGCTCCCCTGGCAGTCCTAAGAGTCTATCGGGGCAGATTTCCCGGGAAGAAAAAGGAGCTTCAGTTTCACAGTCCCTCGCTGGCACCGACCCCTCTTCTAAAGTCCTACCCTAATTGTGATGCAATTTTCCTAAGTTTCAGGCAGCACAAAACCTGTTTTCCGCTGTGGGTTTCGGCTTCCCTGGTGGTTCAGACGGTAAAGAATACGCCTGCGATGCGGGAGACCCGGGTTCGATCCCTGGATTGGAAAGATCCCCTGGAGAAGGGAACGGGCTACCTACTCCAGTATTCTTGCCTGGAGAATCCCATGGGCAGAGGAGCCTGGCTACAGTCCATGGGGTCACAAAGAGTCGGACACGACTGGGCGACTTTCACTTGCAAGAGTTAATATGGGGGGGCGCGGGGTGGGGGGAGAGGCCGGCCGCACTTTGAAAGACTCCTCTCTTTCACGTGGCTCCAGCTACAAGAGGAGTCCCCGAGTCCACAGGACTTTCAGGATCCTCCCCCCTCTTCCAGAACCCTCGGTGGTGCGGAACCTTCCAGAGGCCGCGCCATCATCGCTTCCCGAAGCCTTCCCTTCCCGACGGGGCAGTCTGGCCTCAGTTGGGGCTGAACCAGCGGTGGAGGGTGGGGGGAAATGTGCTGAGGAGTTAGGGTTGGGGGAGGCTGAGGTCTGCGGTCCTTCCCCTCCTCTGCGGCTCAGCTCGTCCCGCGGCACATCAGCCCTGGCAGCGCCCTCCCCAGGTGTTGAACCTGAGGGCAAAAGGGAGTGTCAGTAGGAAGGCTGTTCTTTTTCTCGTCCTGATTTTTCCCCCGTCTTCATCCTCTCTTCCTTCCTGCCTTCTCGCCCGAAAGGCACTTTTCCTGTGCTTCCCCGTGTGATCTTCTGTGTCCTCTCCCGGCCTCTATGTGCGCTCTGTCAGTCCCCGTCAATGAGCCGGTCCATGCGGGCGGAGGGAGGCCGTCGAGGCCATTTAGTTGGTCCAGCTCAAAACACACCAAAACCCAAACTTCAGGCAAGTGGGAGAGAGCGTGAGCAAACGTTTGTTGGGCAGAATTCGCGTGTGTTTGTGCGTGATTATAACCCCACCCAGTTTCCCCCGACTTCTGATGTCCGCGTAGATCTCTAGTCTGTCGGAGACTACTCTCAACCTCAGGGGTTAGCATTTGATGACACATAAACCGAGGTCCGCTCCCAACCGTGTGTGTGTGTGTGTGTGTGTGTGTGTGTGTGTGTGTGTGTGTGTGTGTGTGTGTGTGTGTGTTCTTGTTCCCATGTGCCCGTGATGAGCTCCTGAATTCAGTGGCAGTACCTGTGGGGGACTCCACGGAGGACAGGCTGGGCTCCCTGCGGAGGTCGCGGTGATGACATTGTAGGAAGCGTCCCCCCCCCCCCCCCACCTCCTGGGAGCCCTTTTAAACGTATTTCTTCTTCTGCAAACATACTTCTCTCCACTCCTGACCTTATGAAAAGATGGCCCCAGTGGAGCACCCGATCTGAAAAGCCTCACTTGGTCTCTGTTATCGTAGGCTTCGCCTCTCCTTTCGGGATTTCAAGCTTTCTGCGAGTGGCTAATTACCTTGGGGTGATCCCGAAGTAAAACGGTGGGGTGAGGTGTGTAGGGAGGAGGGTGTTCGAGTGAAATTGACAACCCAGTAATATCATTCCACGAAGAGAGTCTGAAGACGTCCTCGTAATTTCCCCTAAGAAATCTGGTTTTACTGGTCGATCTCAGTAGGAGAATTCTTTGCCTAGAGGCTTGAAATGAGTAATAGGCCATGAGTCTCCAAGTCCTCATGTATGGTAATAAATACATTCAAGGAGAGCAACCGGGTGTTTACAATTAGCACCTCAACTTCTTCTGTTTGTCAAAAAGTCCCTAAATAACCCCTCCCCCAATCAAGCGAGGAGCCCAAAGGAGGTAGAAATCAGGTGGAGAAATCTTCAAAAGGAATTAAAAAGCCAAAGCCGGTTTTATTTCCTTCAGTCGAGTGTGAACGATGGGGCTGCCTCAGCAAGGGTGATGCAGCCTACCTGGCAAAGCGTGCAGTGACCGGCTGA